>NC_133407.1:21262500-21887500 GCF_049350105.2 Macaca mulatta
AGAGAGAGGTAAAGAACAATGAATATTTGTAGTCAACAGAAGCTACCTCATTTCACTTTTCTCCTTTATACAGTCTGTGTGTGGGGTTGTGACAAGGCATGCTAAAGGAATTCTTAAGATTCCTTCTACCTCTATAGTTCTCTTGGTTAAGTTAGATAGTAAAGTTAGGTGATAGGACGTTTTAAATTTTATTTAATAAAGCTATATAGGATTACTATTTTCAGATCAGTTTATAAGCAACAAGTTTTTAAAAATCACAATCTCAGTTCAATGATATCTTGAAGTGCTTAGCTTTGTAAATAAATATAATTTCTTTGTAGTTTTCAAATATGAAGTCCAACTAAGTAGTCAGTGAAAAAACTTGTATTTTGAAGCAGTGCAATACATGTTTGTTATTTATTTTCTTATAGCTTTATCATCCTAACGTTGTACGTTATTACAAAACATTTCTGGAAAGTAAGTATGAGTTTTCATGATATTTCTAAATAAGGAAACATTTTTGTCACATATATTTTTATATTAGAATGTCGCAAAAGAAACCTTATCAACTATTTTATTGACCTTTTTTTGTTAATATGACAGTAGATGATCTTAAGCATCACTTTCTTGACTAGCGAAACAGTGACCTAGTCAGTGACCTGAAGATAGTTATAAAATACTTAGCTCCCTGTGTGAAAAACACATGAACAAATGAAAATAGTTATTGCTGTTCTCATATACAAAAAAATCACTTAATAGGATCAAGAAAAAAGAAAACTAATGGATGGTGGTTTCCTTAAGAAAAGAAAAGAAAAGGAAGTTGCTTTTGTTGACGCCGGTGTCATTTTCCATCCCCAAAATAAGTTGGAGAGAGCTAGGTCTTTGAGATTTCTTTTACCTGAAGTTCAGGTAAATGCCACAAGGTGGCGATGGAGCCCAGACTGATTCTGCAGGTAGGCAGGCTTGCTTTCTGCAGGTATGATGGAATGCTGAACTAGAACCAAAACACAGATAAAGCTAAACTCAGCCACTTTGTTTGTTTGTTTGTTTTAAATAGGACCCATAACAGAAATGATACAAGTATTGATAAGCTTTAATGATATGTGTCACGTATGAAATGTCAAAATAAATCTCCACTTGAAGAATGATTTAAAGAGATACAAGGCAATGACTGGGGCTTCCGAACTACCTCTTTATCAGTGCTATTGCTATTTAAGAAAACCTTTTGTGTGTGTACATTGGCATTTGGGACAGCCGGGAGATGGGAGATTTTACCCATCTCCCTTCCCCTAGATGACTCAGAAAAACTCAGTGCTAAAACTCGTGCAGTAAATCCTGTCCCCTTAGCCATTTGTTCTTGATGTTAAAATAATTTTCTATAATTTAGTGCATATCCCTTCAAAAAAGGTTGGCTTCTGACTTGTACTGAAGTGACGTAACTTGTCTTAATATAAAAAACAAAAACGTTTTTTACTACCTGACAGCTTCCAAAAAGAACTGGAAATGGCTGCCGGGCGCAGTGGCTCACGCCTATAATCCTAGCACTTTGGGAGGCTGAAGCGGGTGAATCACTTGAGGTCAGGGGTTTGAAACCAGCCTGGCCAATACGGTGAAACCCCGTCTCTATTAAAAATACAAAAAAAAAAAAAAAAAAAAAAAAAAAAAAGCTGGGTGTGGTGGTAAGCGCCTGTAATCCCAGCTACTTGGAAGGCCGAGGCAGGAGAATTGCTTGAACCCGGGAGGCAGAGGTTGCATTGGGCCAGATCTCGCCACTGCACTTCAGCTTTGCAACAGAGCAAGACTCCGCCTCAAAAAGAAAAAAATAAAAATAAAAAAGAAGAAGAATTGGAAATGGCTTAAAAATAAATAAAATATGATATAATAGATTAGGAAATTGCAATAAAGAGGAATGAAGGATGAGAAAGTTAAAAATAAAGCTAGAAGTAGTATTGGTACATAAATGAATATTTCTTGAAATTATGAAAAATTGGAAGCAATATAAATGTCTATCTGTAGGAGAATGATTAAATAGATTATGGTATCCCCGTATTGTGCAATACCATACAACCAGCAGAAAGAATGGTATGGATCTGTGTGCACTGAAATATAAGGCCGCTTAATGAAAAAAACATAAATTGCAGAACATGTATGATTCCATTTTTGTGAACATTTTCTACACACATATTTTGTATACATGCCAAAGTTTCAAAAGACACATATCACATCCCATTGTTAGTAAACCCTATTGGTTTTAGAGGAGGAAGTAGAATTTACTCCTTTGTTTCTTGGCATCCAAAGCAAAAAGACAAATACAGTCAGTCATGAAGTTCTCCGTATCCATAAGATAAAACCTGGAGAGGTCCATTTTTTTTTCTTTTGCTTTTGAAAGGCATAACAGAAATTCCTATCATGTGTATTATTTTCAACTGTGTCATTGCAAGACCATGGCATTATTCCGGTGTAAAATTCTGTAAGGTAAATCTTTCAGACTGAACCAATACTGTTGAAAATGCAATTTTCTGAATGTCTTGCCTTGATCTGAGGGTAAATTTTAGACTGTTGGGAGGAAGGATGGGCTTACAGGTTCTTCAGGGAATCCTCCATGACTGGAGGTCATTTGCTTGTTCTCTGTGGCACCTTTCAATCATTCCACATCCTGGCATACGTAGAAAATGATAATATTTGCCAGTGTAAACTTATGCTAAGGGGTTGCCTGTAGCCAGAAGATACTGTTGCTGGGCCCCCGTTTCCCTAAGACCCTCCCCACCTCTTCCAGGGCTGAGTGGATCCATATTTAACACGTCATCCCTAATTCTTTAGTGTTAGTGTCCCGCACAGACATTGGGAAGCTTGAACTCTCATTTGTAAAGTTTTTCAAAATATCTGTATTGAGTTTAAATTTCTATGACCTTTTGTGATATTTATATAGATGATAGGTTGTACATAGTTATGGAGCTTATAGAAGGAGCCCCGCTTGGAGAGCATTTCAGTTCTTTGAAGGAAAAACATCACCATTTTACTGAAGACAGACTATGGAAAATATTTATACAGGTATGTTTTTATCTTCATTAAATTTTTCTTGAAACAGTAAAATTCTGAGCTGGCTTCTTAAAGACATGTGCAGTAGTCATCATTGGCTATATGTATGCTGGGGCAAATAAAATTTGTTTTCTATTCATTGTTTCAAGCTGTGCTTAGCTCTTCGATACTTACACAAGGAGAAGAGGATTGTCCATAGAGATCTGACACCAAACAACATTATGTTGGGGGATAAGGACAAAGTAACAGTTAGTAAGTATAAAGATTTTAAACCTTTTAACTAAAGAATCCTTGAATACTATTCTAGAGCAGTAGTGTCCAATAGAACTTTTGGCACTCATGGGAATGTTCTTTGTCTGTGCTGTCCAGTACCGTAGCCACTAGCCACATGTGGCTATTGAGCACTTGAAATGTGATGAATGTGACTGAGGAAATACATCTTAAATTTTAATTAATTGTTTTTTGTTTTGTTTTGTTTTGTTTTGTTTGAGACAGAGTCTTGCTCTGTCACCCAGGCTGGAGTACAGTGGTACTATTTCAGCTCACTGCACCTTCCACTTCCTGGGTTTCCAGTGATTCTTGTGCCTCAGCATCCCGAGTAGCTAGGATTATGGGCACCCGCCACCAAGCCCACCTAATTTTTGTATTTTTAGTAGAGACAGGGTTTCACCATGTTGGCCAGGCTGGTCTCGAACTCCTGGCCTTGTGTGATCCACCCGCCTCGTCCTCCCAAAGTGCTGGGATTGCAGGCGTGAGCCCCCATGCCCGACCACATTTTATGAAATTTTCATTTAGACATCCCTATGTGATGAATGGCTACCATGTTGGACAGTGACTAGTGTAGTTCTAAATGAGCTGTATTTTGCTCATATGAGAGAATGAACTACTCTTAGAATACTTAAGTATTTAATTCCAAAATCAATGGTTTTCAGGTTTTTTCTTACTGCAGAACACTGCCTCATCAACAAAAGCTTTTATGACCACCATATGAGTGCATTGTTTTGAACCATTTTACCATAGTCTGTGCCTTATGAGTGACAGAGGTACATATGGAGGGCTGTAAAACCTCTAGCCATTTATATATTTCAACATAGAGTTTTTGTTACAATTTTTTTCATCTGTAGGAGGTAGGCCTGATGTTGGATAAAATTTTGCAAATGAGAAGGTTTATTTTCTCCTCCCAATTGTTAAAGTATTAATCATAACTTAAAATTAAGTTTTTAACTTAGGATGACATATTGGCTTTCTCCTGCCTGCCTCATGAACGCTTGTGTTACCCTCATGGACTTTAATGGTTCACTAACTACAATTAGGGAGACACCTTCCTAAACCAGCAGTCTCCAAATATTTTTCATCATAACATCCCAGCAGTAAAAATTTTTTAAGAATACACTGCCAATATACATAGGCTTATTTATAAATTCTATATGTGTATATTACTGAGCAAAGATTCTGTAGTAAATAACAAAGTCTATAGAAATAAAACATAAAGGGATACATTTAAAAATAACAATAGAGGTCTTAATACTGTTGCTGCCCTCCACCCCATTGCGTTGCCTTAGAAACTCAGTGCTGGAGACTACTGCCATCAATGTTATTGATATGGAGACATCATCGATGTCATATGACAACATATGACAGCATCTAAAGCTGAGTCCCTTAGTTTTAGAATTTAAGTACTCATGAAGGCAATTCCAAATGTACACATTTGCTATAACAACATGTGTTCAGGAATGATAAAGTTTACCATCCAGATTTTTATAAGTAGAACATCATCTTAATATATTAATATTAATATATTTGTATATTAATATATTTGTTGAAAAATAAAAAACAACCTACAACAGAAACTCTAGATAACCTTCAATACAGAGCTACCTGGGAATATTTCCAAGCCAATGCATTGTGAAATTAAAAAAGGGACAAAATAACTTGAATCTTTATCTTGGACACACATTTGCTTAATCATTTGAAATTAATTATAACTTTGTTTACCTTAAGCTTTTTATGTTTTCTCTTTTTATAAATTGAACTTATATTTCCTGAAAATTTTTTACAATTTATTTATATGCTGGTATGTCAATTTACAGGTTAATAAGGATTATAATAAATTATGTTTTAATTTTATAACAAATAGTATATATACACGTATATAACACAGTTATGTATATATACAACAGAGCAAACATGTTTAATCCTCCTTAAATGGCTGTTCAGGCCATATTTTCTGAGTAATAGCCAACTCTGCATTTTATTTTCTTACGAAGATTAGCTGTAATCATTTCCTTTCATTACATTTAAATGTACTAAGCTTAATCTTTTATTGCAGTAGCCTGGTTTATTTTTTTGCTAAACTCATATTTGCTTTCTTTAATCATTATCACACATCAAAACAGTTTACAAAATAAAAAGCTTATAGAGAAAAACAGTTTCATGCCCCACCCCTTTGAAACCCTTAGTTCTCTTTGCACAAAACAGCTACTTCTCCACTTTTTATTCTTTTTCTTATATGGTATTTGATTTTCTATTGTAATGGGTGAGAATTTAGTTTTCTTTCTTCTTCTTCCCCATCTACCATCCTGCCAGTACAGTTATAACAGAATTTTATGTTAAGTCAATATTCAATGTTCACATTATTATCACTGTGTAATTATTGTTAGATGTTGATTACTTATCCTTTCTCATAGATCGTTTTGTTTTTCTTAGAGTTAATGATTGCCTTCTTTTTTGTTTGTGTTCCTAGTTTTCTTTGTACCTATTTTTTTATTTTTCTCCAAATCTTCCAGAAGAATTGTAAAGCCCTCTCAGTACTATTTCCACATGGTCAAACCTGACAAGTACTCCCACTTTTGTTTTCCTGGACTCCTTGTTCCTGCAGCTGCTTGTTGCAGTGTACTCTGGGTTTCACTTCAGGCCTGCTGCATAGCCATTGTCATGGAACTATTGTTTATTGATCTTCCAGTTGTAGACTGTTTCTTATGTTCTGTGTCTTTTTCTTTGTAAACTCCCCTGCTCTGCTGAAGCATGTCTTCTGGTACTTTTCTAAGAAAGAGTGCTTTGGGCGTTATGTTTTTTGGATGTTCACTTGCTACAAATATTTTTATGGGACCCTCTTATTGGACTGGTAGTTTGGCTTGGTGTATATATTCTCAGAGGAAAGTCCTTGTTCTCTCAAGTTTTAATGGCATTTCTCCAGTCTTCTAGTATCTAGTTTTGCTGTCAGGAAATCCAGTGTTCTTCTGATGCCTATTTCTTGATACATGAAGTATTTTATCACTCTGGAAAATTTCAGAATGTTCCCTTTATCCACTGCTTTGGATGAGTCTTTAAAATCCAATGTGTCTGTAGTTAGGTGTGCTCTTCAATCTGGAGACTTAAAATTTAAGTCCTGGGAAGTTTCCTTGCATTATTTCTTCACTACTCTTCTCCCCTCTGCTCTCTCTGCTTTGATTTTTAGAGTTCTTTTTAGTCTTAGATACCATATGTACAAAATGGTCTCCTAATTTTAAAAATAATTATCTTAGTTCTTAACTGTTTGTCTCTTTGTTGTAATTGAGTTATTTCTTCAACTTTCTTTCCCATTCCATTGCATATTAAATTTATATTATCATATTTTAATTTCAAAAAATGTTATCTTATTTTGTGTTTTATTTTTATGGAACCCTGTTTTTATTCTTTCTCAGGGTAATATAGACTTTTTTTTCTTCAGCATCCTGAATTGTTTCTGTATCTTCTGAAGGTGTGTGTGTGTATATATATATATATGTGTGTGCGTGTGTGTATACGCATATATACACACACACACACACAGCATACATATGTATACATACATATATAACACTAAGCAGGAGTATATATACACATTTTATTCCTGCTTAGTCTTATCTCTCTTTCTGGCTGGGGGCTTTTCTCAACTGTCTTATGACCCTGTGCTGGTCTTTAATAATTCTGAGGAAGTCATGAAAAAAGCTGTTGGAAGCACTGTGAGTTCCAGTTGAGGCTGTCATCTGGTGCCCTTCCTTATAGTAAAATGGAAATTTTCCTTTGAAGACTCCAAAATCAGTATCTAAACTTTTATTTTTCTAGAGAAAACTATTTGAGTATCTTGCCTGGGGGTACGTGCACCTGTTTGCTGGCATTCTGGGAGCAGCATCAACAAACAGGACTCAGGGAACCACATTTAGTTTATAGATTTTTGTTGAATTCTACTCTGCTTGGTTCCTTGCTGGTTTATTTCTTTGAAAAATGAATATTTTCTGTTAGTGGCAGAGGGTGCTTGATTTACTGGCTGTGTGTATGTGGGAGGGCACCTGGAAACTTTTTCTCAATTCTATGTATTGAGCTTTCTGCTTCTCTTCTCCCTTGGATGGCACCCTGGGCTCTTCAGGGTAAATGGGCTCCCTTCAGCCTTCCTCCTCAGACACATGGGTGGCACTTTTGCTCTGCTGAGTCTGACACCATCTTCTATCTACTTTCCATCTGCCACACATTTATTGGAATATCTCATCCTCTGTTGTTGCCAAGCCCATTCTCATTGTTCCTGTGGGTTAGTAACATTCCAAAGAATATCCCCTCTCCCAGCTTTTTCTTTTTTTTCCATTTTAGTAGGGTTTGAGATTTAGAGGAGATAAAAGCATATGGTCAATTTACCTTGTAACCCAAAATGGGCAGGGTAGTTATATTCTAAGTTTACACATTTGACTTAAAACATCCCATTTTCATGTTGACTCACTAATAAATATATTTATTTCTACTTGCATTCAAGTCATATAGGACTCCCTAGAAGAAGTTACTTTGTTTTACAAAAATAAGCAAACCTTTGTTTTGTCCTTCCCTGTCCTGCCCCTCAGTGTTATTTTACTCAATCTTATTAATATTTATCAGAGTTCTACTTAGGAGTTATACAATTAAAGAATTACTTCCATTTTTTTTTTTTTTTTTTTGAGATGGAGTCTTACTCTGTCGCCAGGCTAGAGTGCAGTGGCACGATCTCGGCTCACTGCAACCTCTGCCTCCTGGGTTCAAGCGATTCTCCTGCCTCAACCTCCCGAGAAGCTGGGACTACAGGCGCATGCCACCATGCCCAGTCAATTTTTGTATTTTAGTAGAGATGGGGTTTCACCATGTTGGCCAGGATGGTCTAGATCTCTTGACCTTGTGATCCGCCCTCCTCGGCCTCCCAAAGTGCTGGGATAATAGGCACGAGCCACCATACCCTGCCTACTTCCAGATTTTAAGACCATTTAGCTTTAAGTGAAGCAGTATTTTCCTAGTTTCAAATAAAGAAGCAGCACAGGTTGGTGGCATACTGGTGAGGCTAGCAGCCTTCAGATGAAGAAGCAGTGAGCTCAGAATGGGATCCTAGCCTACTCTAGTTTCTCTTCACTAAAGCAATTGTGTGGTTAGGGCATTGATGTACTCCCATTATTTTCAGTGAATATAAAATGATTTTATGACTGAAAAGATAATCCATAGAGATTTGATGTCATTCTTTAAAAAATATTTTAAATATAATAGTGCCAAAATATTTTTCAGTGTCTATCTCTATTGATATAATGTAAAAATGTCCATTAGTCTCTTATCTTTAAGAGGGATTATGGTTAAATTAAAACCCTGCAGTATTAATTTAAAACTAAGTGTATAAAATTTCCATATTTTGGGAAGTGGAATGCAGCTGCGATTAGTAGAGCCTGTGAGAGTGAGCTGGCTGCTGTGGGTGTTAAAGCATGTCACCTCAGAGGGGCAGCCTTGTTATGTTTTATTTTTCTCTTTGCTTGCACTGGAAGATCTATTTACTTCCAGAAAAGAAACACAGAATTGCCAAATGATGTTTAAGATGCATGAGACAAAGTGTACTGAAAATGTGATCAGAAAAAAAAAAGCTTTCAGGAAACTAAAATTTTCATCTTCTCATTTTTCTCAATATAGGTGAATTAAATGTTTTAAGATTGAGGTTGGTTTGCAATTATTTATAGTAAGCATGCTGACAGGAGTTTGCTTTGCTGAGGAAGCAGAGTAGAAAGTACTCACATTCTGTTATGCTTAGTTTTACAAATGCTATGTATTTTTAAGTCTAAATATATTTCCATTTGAAAAACTATCTTTTGATGACATGTGCCATGACACATGTTCAGGTCTTGCTCCTCCATTTATTTGCAGCCTTTGAAACCATACAAGGGAACAGACCCCAACTCAGTGGTACATGGGGTGAAACACAGTCAACATTTGCCCTAAATACTGTCATCTGCCAAGTAAGGTCCATATTGTGCCATCACATTACAAAACGACTCTTAAGGGAATTTGTAAAAATGAACTTACCCTTGAACCCACCGTTCCATATTTCTTGACCTTTTCAAATACCCACATTTTAATGTAAGATTTCCATGTCCCCTTGCCTCCTCTGCTTTCAAATAAAAAAGAAAAAACAAAACTCATTTAATTATAGTTAACAGATTTCAGACATGGGCTTTAGTACATGACGCAGAAGGTCACATGTTCATCTTGCAAACAAACAGACTGTGTGAATTCGTGTTTCTCAAGTGATATATGGCAACTGCTCTGATGGTAACAACAAGGACAAACCTGATTCAGTGTAAAGTTTATCAAAGGCTCCAAGGCTCATCAAATGTTATCACAGGTCAGGCATTGCCGGGATAGATAAAAGATGAAAGCCATGGTTTCTTCTCCCTGAGCTCCAGTCTTATGGGGGAAAACTTCTGTTATTCGCTCAGCAATTACCTTCCCAGCTGACACATCCTACAAGTGAGCACAGCAAGCATGAGGGACATAACCTATGTCTTCATGAAGCTTGTAATTCTATTACAGAGTGATGAAGGCTAGAATGTATATGCAAAATACTGTAACAAGTAACAAGTAACCTGAAAGTCTCAACAGCCTAAAACAGTGGCAAACTACAGCCTGTGGGACAAATGGAGCTGTGGCCTATTATTATATGTCCTGTGAGTTAAGAATGGTTTTTGTATTTTTAAATGCTTGTTGAAAAAAGAAGAGTACATGACAAAGACCATATGTGTCCCGCAAAGCCTAAAATGTTTACTATCTGGCCTTTACAGAAAAAGTTTGTCTGCCCCTGACTTAACAAGATTCGTCTCCTGCTAATGCTACGTGTCCATTATGTGTCAGTAAGGGAGTTTCTTCTGTACTTTTTTTACATCCCAGAGGCAGGAAAGACAGAACATGGGAAACCATGCCGTGTCTCTTAAAACTTCTGTCCCAAAGTAACACATGTTACTTCTACTCAGATTTCACTGGTCAAAGAAAGTCAGGTTTAACAGGATGCGATGCATTCCTCCCCCGAGAGAATATGAGTGAATAGCTATATAGTCTATCACAGCTATATAAGCACTGGGGAAAATGTGACTAACTCTGCCTTAGGGATCTTTTGGTGCAGAGTTAAGCAGGAAGGGTAAGAGCAGTTAATGCAGGGGCATAGCACATGCTGAGGATAGGGACATGAAGGAGTATAGTGTGTCTAGGGACTATCAAGGTGTTTGATGTGCCAAGAGATGAGGGAGACTTGGTGGGTGGGGAGCTTGTCAAAGACTTATCCTCAGATTTTTCAGACTGGAAATTATCTGATCAGATCTAGGAGGTAGAAGGATTATTAAAATGGCAGGTGAGGGAGCCTGCTGGGGAAAGACTGGACACAGATACTCAGTTTAGGACATGTATCAGTTAGAATATGTTCAGGTACCAGAAGCCAAACTAACGATGGCTTAAACCATGAGGATATTTAGTTATCTCACAGCAAGGGGTCTGAGGGTGAGTCGTTCCAGGGTGGGTTCAGCAGCTTAGGGAGATCAGCCACGATCTAGGCCTTTCTGTCCTTTCTTTCCAGTATCCCCAGCAGTTTGACTTCTCCACATATTTGTCATCTCATAGTCACAAGACGGTTGCCAGAGCTCCAGACATTATTACCAAATTCAAAGACAGGAGGCAAGCTGGCTGCATGGGTAAAATCTAGGAAAAAAAAGTGTCTTCTTCGAATGCTGTTTCCTCTGGTTTTATTGTTAAAGAAAATCTTTCAAAGAAGGTCTCCGGTAGCCTTATATTGTGTTGACTGACACGAAGTCATGTGACTACTCCTCATTGTAAGAGAGAGTATTGAGGTGAGCTTCCAGCCTCTATAGTTGGAGATGAGAAAGGGAGAGGATTTGGTTGATGGCTTTTGGAGAGCTAGCCCACAATGTTTGCCACTGAAGGTTCTTGCCTTTGTTCAGGAAAGACATGATGTGGGTTTTTCCAATGACAGCAGGAGAAGAGGATGTGAAAAAGGGGCTTGATTCAGCAGTTATTTGGGACCCAGAATTAAAAAGATTTGGTGGCCAGTTAATGAGATGTGAGGTATGAGAACAGTTGAGAAAGAGGCTAAGTTTGCGAAGATTGCTCTCCCATTGGCAGAGATTTAGGTGTAAGGTTTTGGACATGCTTAGTTAAAATCTCATAATGCTCTTCTCCTGGTTAAAATCCTTCAAATAGTTGCCTATGATATTTAAGATAAAGTTTAGTTTCCTTATGGCACCCAAGGCCCTTTCTTCATAATCTCCTCCTTGCTCCTTGCTCTGACCTCCTGGGATAGGTTGCACTTTCCTGAACAGGATGTGGCTCTATACCTCTGGGACTTCTAACATGCCATCCCACTGCCTGGAATGCTCTTCCTCCCTTCTGCCACTCAAGTCAAATGCCCTTCCTCCGGGTCGCATCTTTGACATCCACATCTGATATGTCCAGTTTCTGGGATCCCTTAGTACACTGGTCTGCCTGTCTTACAGCACATAGCACAAAGTATTGAAAACACTAGCTTATTGCCATCTTCTCCTTGAGGTGAGAGAAACGAACTTTCTTGACCTTATATCTCTGATAGCATTTAATATTTTTATTGACTAAACGAATAGAAGAATGAATGAACAAATGAATGAATTAATGAGCAAATGAACAAAAACACATCCAGGTGGAAATATTCAGAAGCCATTTACAAATAGGGAGCAGAGATTGAGGCAATACCTGGGTTTGAGATCTCCTCTGATAGGCAAGATTGTCTAGAAAGAGTGCTTAAAACAAGAGGAGTTGAATATTAATGTAGAAATTGCATGCACACATGGGCAAAGGTCCAAGCAGTTCCCACTGTCATCTGAGCAAACAGTAACCCAAAGAAAAAAATTTACTTTCTTGAATGCCACCAAAGTTTAAGACATTGAATTGGACCTACCCTGTATTGCCAGAATCTTCGATATTTTAAATTTTTTAGAGGATTAGAGGATTTTTAATTGTTATTGGTTGGCTAAACTGCTGCTGAGAAATCTGTGTCATTATATATAAAAAAAGAATTAGTATTGCAATTCTGATAGGGAACTCAAAGTCCTTATATGCACGTTACTCATATACTTACAAAACCTGGTCAAATACATATATGATGGACTCTATCATGGTTTTTGTAGGTCTGTCAACATGCCTTGCTTTGAACTTGTTCTGTGGTTTACTTCCTGTTAACAGGATGTAGTGTCTATTTGAGTTTGAGCTGACACAACTTGAGTACTCTTAAAAGACTGCAGAATATTGAGCCACTTGTGTTAAATACCCTCATAGCAACTGTTGTGAGAAGGATCACCATGAAATTTTTCTTAGTCAACGTATTGGCCTCATGTTAGTAAGAAAGTAAGAATATTTTTGTCAAGTTATCACAGTTGCCTTGTATTGCCATTGGGTCTCATAACATAAAAAGGAAATGTCAAAAGAAATTCAGTCAATTCCAATTTCTGAAGTACTTTAAAGATTCTTGCACCTTTGGTGGGTCATTCTGCATTTCTCAGATTCTGTAATTTTGAGTTGGCTACAAGAAAAAGATAACAATGGCAATTTGACAGAGTTAGAGCCAGGTGGGGTTAGTTCCTAACCCTGACAATTGTTACGCTCCTCTGATGAGACAGCGAACTGGGTGAGCACAGAAGGAGACACCAAATTTTTATGACCTTAGATGAAAGTTGCAAATAGTAACCTCACAATTGAGGTTTATAAGGCCAAATAAAAACACCAAAGACTAAGGTTAATAAAATAGAGTTCATTTTAGTGTGTATTTGGGATATGATTTGGTTCTCTGGGAGCTTTTACATGAAGAGGGTAGAATCTGATGTGTGATGTGTTCTGGATGAGTTGTTTTCACTCTGTAAATTTTCCTAAAGTGTGTTTTCTGAAGCAACATAGTGAGTAGGTGGTAGTAGCTATTTTTATAGAGACTAATTCAGTGGTACAGAGTACTATGCTTCTGATTATGTCATCAGCATTTCCAGCCAGCTAAGTCTACTAAAGCCATTGGAGCTTCAGAGATACTGCCCTGATGTCCATCCTAGGCCTTTTAAGAACCAGTATCATGCCACACACAGTGTGTATGTGTGTGTGTGCACGTGTGTGTGTATAACTGCATGTGTGCACACATGTGAGAAAAACAGAGTGCACCCCTGACTTCTCATCCTCACAGGAGTCTGGCCCTTGGCACTTTTATGTAATATTAGAGCTATATGTACAGAGCTCCATTATTCCAACTGATAGTAACCAGAAACAAACCCCATTCTGAAGAATGATTTTAGAAGATCCCCCTGTGGTTTACTTCCCATTAACCCCAGATATAATGTCTATTTGAGTCTGAGCTAAGGACATTAGTTTTTCCAAAAATCCAGTCTGTTGATAGACATCTTAGAACTAGGTGATGTTTATGTACCACAGATATGGAGTTACCTAGAATTCAGAAAGAATTCAGAATTCTTTTATCAGGTGTTGAATTTTTCATCATGAAGCTCTGTGTCATCGTAACTCCATCAATCAAATCAAGCAAATAATGATGCTGTTGAGAAAGAGAAGTTCCTTCCCTCTCTCTCATCCCTGAGGGAGTCCACACTGGAGAAGAAAGCTTTGGAGAAGTGGAAAGTGGCAGGGTACAGGGGTCCCTGGCACACCAACACCAAACACCTGCCCCCTACTCTTTGTTTAGGGATATCCACTTTAGACTTAAATAGCATGCCATTTGTTGAATTAGAAGTAATTTTAGTATTAATAGTAGTTGGACTTCATTTAGTGGAAGGTTGCGAAGCAGTTTGGGGGGCAGAGATTAGAATCCGAATGACCTTCAGAGGAAGAAGTGCCAATGATACGGGTTCATTGAGGGAAAGCTCTTTGGATTATCCTGGGAAACTCCTTCCTGTCCCTCACTGACTCCTGCACTGAGAGGATGTTACTGATGGTCAGGAAGCAGTTGGGGGGCAGAGATTAGAATCTAAGTGACCTTCAGAGAAGGAAGTGTCAATGGGACAGGGGTTTGTTGAAGGTCACTCTTCTTTAATGATCTTACCACAACTGTAAGTTTACATTTATATGTATGATTCTTTATTTAATGTGTATCTATACCACTGGTCCCTAAAGTCTGTGTCATCATGGATGGTTTTTGACCTGGTTATCATCTTATCTTGAGACCTGGTTCAGTACCTAGAACATATGCTTTTAGTGTTGGACAAATGAGTAAATGGACAATCGTGAGGTCCAGATAAGGCAGCTGGAAACTTTGTAAAAAATAGCAATCGGAAGACCTTCTGGTATATCAGTAGGAGCCTGATGTGATGAAGGCAGGTGTTGGTGGATTGTTTCATTGCCAAATACCCCGTAGGATGGATTAAAAGGAAAAGCTTTCTAAAGAAGTGCATCCCCTTTTTTGCAGGAGGAGTGACAACCTAAGCTCCTGGCACATTTAAACTATACTCAGACAAATCAAAAGAAAGATGCAGATACAAGAGCATCTTTTGTGAGGGGTTGAATATAGCAGCAAGTGAGAAAAGGCAGATTTCAAGTCCAGGAAATGGGGAAGATGAGATGCCATCTGGTTTACTGGGATATCTCTGATGACTGAATGATGAGCCCAGTCTTAGGTGGGAAGTGGCAGGTGCTTTATAGGGCTGGAGGTGAAATCCCAGACAAAGGCTGGGACTTTATGGTTGAATTTGGAAGTCACTGACACGTATGTGATGGGTGAAAGGTTGTGAACAGCTGGGTTGTTCCCTGTGGAAAGCTACAGGAATACCTTGCATCTGTACAGTATTTTAAACTGCTTTTCACCTATTGTCATGCTGTTGTTGAAGTAACCCTTTGCAAACTGTAAGGTAAGTTTTATAGGCCATTTTTGAAAACCAGAGAGCAGGAATCTAGGTATTCAGTGAAAGCCCACACAAGTTTTCCATCTGAAGGCTGGTAATTGTAGGCTGTAGTGTAAATGTGCTATAGAATTTAACATTTTCTGTATCATTTGTTCTGTCAGAGGGGATAATTTCTTTGGATCCTATATTTTTTTCATACTGTGCTGTACGCAAAATGTTTTCTGTTATCATTTTGAATACCTATAATGGCACATGAATGCTTTTATGAGTAAAGTTTCTGAAATAAAACATTTTCTTCTTCTCCAAATATGATCACAAATGAGGAAAGAGTAATAGAAACATTTGTTACCACCAAACATTGTTACCACCAAAGTCTCCCAAATGTCCAAACAATATTAGTTTTTGCTCATTTTAAGAATACTTCTCAACTATCTGTTTTTAGGGATATCTGTCCAAGTGTCTGCTATTATCTAAATTAACTGGAGTGAATAAAATCATTGTAATGCTTCTCAGTTTTTGCCTTTCAAAATAAATGACAGTTTAATAAGAATAAGATGACTCTTACGTAGCATTAGAATGAAAAGTCAAAGCATTCGTTTTGGTTATAAGTTGGTCGAGAATTGTGTGCTAAAATTATAGTGGGCTTCCTAAAAATATTGAGGTTTTAAATATTGAATACTATTTTTTTTTCTGTATAGTGATTGCTTAATTTTAACTAATTTTCTCCGGTACGTAAAAGGGGAAAGGAAAGATAGCAAGTCATCTAGTTTGTGAATAGTTGTTAACACCACCTTATATGATTTAGTCTTCTAATATGTCCTATATGTGAGTAGTACTACTAGTTGGAGAGGTTAGACAGACAGATAGATAGACAGATAGATACATGGATGGATGGATAGATAGATAGAGAGGTGGATGGATATACATATAGTTATGCATATATATGTACATATACATGTATTAAAAGATATGTATCCAACAGTCTACAGGGATAAGCAATACAAAGTCCTCTCATGGATCTTTCATACTAGTTAGAAATGACAGACCCTAAATGATTGAAAAAATACTAAATAATATATAAAGTAATTTCAGATAATATGTTAAGAATTAAATAAATGTAATAGAAGAATATTGAAGGAGAGGGCATTTTTTAAAATAGTATGTACTAGAAAAGTCATTCTGAATGCCCAGATCATGTACGGTCAAATAGACCTGGTAGTAGTTTGGCTTTTATTCTTAGTATTTATCAAAAGTCTTTGTAGAACTTTAACCTTGTAAGTTGTGACAAATGAGTAAATGGACAATCGTGAAGGCCACTTTAGATATTTAAAAGATCATTTGGGATCTGAAGTGGGGAATTATATTTCATGAGGAGAGATGGAAGGAGGGAGTCTGTTCAGGAGGAATAGCTCAGTAGCCTCAGTGAAAGGTCACAACAGCATGGACTAGGATGATAGCAGTTGTATTCATTATCCATTGCTGGGTAAAAATTCCCCAGAAATCTGGAGGGTTGAAATAACAAACATTTATTTTCTTATAGTTTTTAAGGGTCAGGAGTCCAGGAAAAGTTTATCTGGGTGATTCTGACTCAGGGTTTCTCATGAGGCTGTAGTCAAACTGTCAGCCAGGGATGCATCATCTGAAGCCTGAACTGGGGCTGGAGGGTCAGCTTCCAAGAAGGCTCACTACCATAGCTGGCAGTGAGTTTTGGCTTTTGGCTGGAGTGAGCACCTCATTTCTCTTACATTTGGCCTTTTATACTTGAGGGCTGCTCTTCTCTATGTAACCTCTTCAGCAGAATAACCTTTACTATTCTACATGGTGGCTGGGTTCTGAGAGAGAGTCAGTGAGCAAGAGAGAGCAAAACAATTGGAAGGCGCAGTCTCTTTATAACCTAACCTTGGAAGTAACAACTCATCAGTTCCGCTATAATTCAGTTCATTAGCCATGAGTTGCCAAGTCTCATCCACACATAAGAGAAGGATAATTAAGATTCACTTCCTGAAGGGAGGAATGTTAAAGAACTGGTAAACATTTTTCAAAACTATAACTTCAGTGGAGGTGATGAGAGGTGGCCTAATTCACTATATATAAATACTATATATATATATATATATATATACCTATTTCTTTGCTCATCCAGAAGAAGCAACTCCTCATCTATTCAAGTTTTATTGTGAGATTGCAATGATTCAGTCATACATATATATATTTTATATATATATATATAAAACCTTTTTTTGCAGAAACAGTAGGATTTTGCTGTGGTAAAGGAAAGTGAGGAACTATATCAGTCAGGATTCATTCATGAGACAGAAACCACTGAGAAATTTTAACAGCACAAGTTTCATGTATTAAAATGATTTCTAACTAGTATTAAGATTAACTACAAAGTGTTGAAGACAACCCAATAAAGAATACAGGAAGAGCATATACAGGTATACCTTGGAGATACTGTGGACTTTGTTCCAGAACACCACAATAAAGCAAATATTGCAATAAAGCAAGCCACATAAACTTTTTGGTTTACCAGTTTGTACACATGCTGTGTTCACATTATGCTATAATGTGTTTTGTGTGCAATAATAGCATTATGACTAAAAGGCAATTAAGGCACATACTTCAATTAAAACATAATTCATTGGTAAAAAAATGCTAACAATCATCTGAGACTTCAGCAAGTCATGATTTTTTTGCTGGTGGAGGTTCATGACTTGATGCTGCTGACTGATCAGAGTGGTGGTTGCTTACGTTTGGCGTGGCTGTGGCAATTTAATAAAATAAGACAACAGTGCTGCAGAGATTGTCTGTTCTTTTCACAAAATATATCTCTGTAGCATGAAGTGCTGTTTCATAGCCTTTTACCCACAGTAAAACTTCTTTCAAAATCGGAGTCAATCCTCTCAAACCCTGCTGCCTCTGTGTCAATTAAATTTATGGAATATTCCAAATCTTTTCTTGTCATTTTAACAATGTTCACAGCATCTTTCCCAGGAGTAGATTCCATTTCAAGAAACCTGTTTCTTTGCTTATCCAGAAGAAGCCACTCCTCATCCATTCAAGTTTTATTGTGAGATTACAATGATTCAGTCACATCTTCAGGCTCCAATTCTAATTCTCTTGTTATTTCCACTACATCTGCAGTGAGTTTCTTCACTGAAATCTTGAACCCTTCAAAGTCATCCATGAGGGTTATAATCAACTTCTTCCAAACTCCTGTTAATGTTGATATTTTGACCTCTTCCCATGAATCATGAATGTACTTAATGGTATCTGGAATGGTGAATCTTTTCCAGGAAGTGAACATTGCCCAGATCCATTAGAGGAGTCACTATCTATGGCAGCTATAGCCTTTAAATGTATCTCTGAATTAGTAAAACTACAGATGACTCTTGATCTATGCACTACAGAATGGATGTTGTGTTAGCAGATGTGAAAATAACATTAATCTTTTTTTACATATCCACTAGAGCTCTTGAGTGATGAGGTATAATGTCAACAAACACTAATATTTTGAAATGACTTTTTTTTTCTAAGCAGTAGTTCTCAACAATGGGCTTAAAATATTCAGTAAACCATGCTGCAAATAGAAGTACTGTCGTTCAGGCTTTGTTGTTCCACTTATAGACGACAAGCAGAGTATATGTAGCATAATTCTTAAGGGCTCTAGGATTTTCAGAATGGTCAATAAGCATTGGCTTCAACTTTATTACCAGCTGCATTAGTCCTTAATAAGAGAGCCAGCCTGTTCTTTGAAGCTCTGAAGCCAGGCATTGACTTCTCCCTAACTGTGAAAGTCCTAGATGGCATCTTCTTTCAGTAGAAGGCTATTTTGTCTACATTGAATATCTATTCCTTAGTGTAGCCACCTTCATCAACTGTCTTAGCCAGATCTGGATATCTTGCCATAGCTTCTGTATCAGCCCTTGCTACTTCACCTTGCACTTTTATGTTATGAAGATGTCTTCTTTCCTTAAACCTCATGAACCAACCTCTGCTAGCTTCCAGACTTTCTTCTGCAGCTTTCTCACCTCTCTCAGTCTTCACAGAATTGAAGAGAGTTATGGCCTTGCTCCAGATTAGGCTTTGTCTTACGGGAATGTGTTGGTTTGATCTGTCGAGATAACTTAAACTTTCTCCTTATCAGCAATAAGGCTGTTTTATTTTCTTATCATTTGTGTGTTCAGAAGTGCCACTCCGCTGAGTAGCACTTTTGATTTTCTTCCAGAATTTTTCCATTACAACTTAGCTGTTTGGTGCCAGAGGCCTAACTTTCAGCCAGTCTCAGCTTTTGATGTACCTTTCTCACTAAGCTTCATCATTTCTATCTTTTGATCAAAAGTCAGAGATATATGACTCCTTTCACTTGAATGATTGGAGGTCAATGTAGGGTTATTAACTGGCCTAATTTCAATATTGTTTTGTCTAGGGGAATCATGAGGTTCATAGAGAGTGAGAGTTGGGGGAACAGCCAGTCAATGGAGCCGTCAGAACACACACATTTAGCAATTAAGTTTTCCATCTTATATGAGCATGGTTTGTAGTGTCCCAAAACAATGACAATGGTAACATCAAAGATCACTCATCACAGATAACCATAACAGATATAATAATAATAAAGTGTGAAATATGAGAATTACCAAAATGTGAGAGAGATATAAAGTGAGCAGATGCTGTTGAAAAATGACACTGATAGGCTTGCTGGATACAGGGTTGCCACAAATCTTCAATTGGTAAAAAAGAATGCAACATTTGCAAAGTGCAATAAAGTGAAGCGCAATAAAATGAGGTATACATATATAAGAAGCAGCTACTACCTCTAGGGCTGAGGCAAACTATACAAAGAAGGAGCAAATTTTAAGAGAGCCCCTCTCCTCAAGAGCTGAGATCCAGACTTTGTTGGAGAGGGTATGACTATAGCCCACTGATGGCAGAAATTGCATTGAAATGCTGCAGGACAAAGCTGTCAAACAGAAAACTGCCCCTGGAATGATGACCATGCTTTTCGGGAAGCCATTTTCTGGGGGATGAGTAGAACTCAGTGGGAAGCTATTGGCTTGGGTGCTCATGAGGCTAGCTAGACTGAGCCTGGCCAGAATGCTGGTAGAACTTACTGGGAATCTACCTGTGGAGGTGTTGTGAAAACAGCTGAGATGCCAGCAGAATTTCATGGTATGTTGTCTGCTGGGGTGCTTGCAAAATTTGCCAGTAAGCTGGATATAGTGCCAGTGGAACTGTATACGAAGCTGCCTCCAGGGGAAATGAGCACCACTAAGCATCCTGCACACTGCACAAGTGCTACAGGAACAAGGAAAGAGAGGAAGCATGTCAGAACCTGGAAAAGAAGAGAAGTCTCTCCTGCAGTTTCTCTTCAGCACCTTCTACTGACAAAGCTTTACATCAAGCCAGCTGGTAAAGGAGAGACATTACCAAGGTCCAGCTCCATTAACAAAGCAGGGCAATGATGAAGGGTGGATTTGATGCTGAAAGGGAATAAGTTGACAGCTAGCACAAGAACTAAGGAAAGTACCTAGGTCAATGATGGTACCACTTACTGAGATGGGGAACCAAGGAGGAGTTGTTTGGGTTAAGATTGAGAATTCGCTTTGAGTGTGTTAATTTTGAGATGCCTAGGAGACTCTTAAGTGAAAGTTTTGATTATCCAGATAAATATGTAAAGCTGGTGCTCAGAGAGAGAGGAAGGGGCTATTTCCAACAAATGGTGCAGGAACAGTTGCAAATCCCCATAAAAAATCAGAACCTCAACCTACATATTGTATCTTATATAAAAATTAGCTAAGCTTGGATCAGATCATAGCACTATATGAAACTTAAATTGTGAAACTTCTGGAAGAAAAAATGGATATGGTGTGTGCAGTATTGGGCTAGGCAAATATTTCTTAGACATAACATCAAAGCCATAACATGTAAAATAAACTAATAAATTTGACTTCATCAAAGTTTAAAACTTCTGTTCTTTGAAAAACATTAAGAGAATGAAAAGATAAGCTGCAGACTAGGAGAAAATATTTGCAAATTGTAGGCTGGGCACAGTGGCTCATGCCTGTAATACCAGCACTTTGGGAGATCAAGGCAGGTGGATCATGAGGTCAGGAGATCAAGACCATCCTGGCTAACACAGCGAAACCCCATCTCTACTAAAAATACAAAAAAATTAGCCAGGTGTGTTGGCAGGCGCCTGTAGTCCCAGCTACTCGGGAGGCTGAGGCAGGGGCATGGTGTGAACCCGAGGGTGGAGCTTGCAGTGAGCCGAGATTGTGCCACTGCACTGCAGCCTGGGTGACAGGGCAAGACTCTGTCACAAAAAAAAAAAAAAAAGAAAGAAAAGAAAAGAAAAGAAAAAATATTTGCAAATTGTATATCTGACAAATAATTCATATCCAAAACTCAAAAATAAGAAAATAAACAACCTAATGAAAAATGTAAAAATTTGAGCAGCCACTTCACTAAGGAAGATACCCAGGTGCTCACTGTGGCAGCACATATACTAAAATTGGAATGATACAGAGATTAGCATGGCCCCTGCACAAGGATGACACGTGAACACATCAAGTGGTTCATGTCTTTAAATGAAGATGCCCAGATGGCAAATAAGTACATGAAAAGTGTTCAACACCAATAAGCTCTAGGGAAATGCAAGTGAAAACTATACTGAGATATCACTACATACCTTTTAGAATGGCTGATTAAACAAAAACTGACAACATTAAATGCTAATGGGGATGCAGAAGCAACTGGAATGCTCATATTTCTGGTAAGAGAAAAAACTGGAAAACATTTTTACTTGGCAGTTTTTATAAAATCAAATTAAACATATGCTTATAATATGATGCAATAATCCCACTCCAAGGCATTTATCAAAGGGAAATGTAAAATTATGTTCCCACAAAAATTCATAGGCACATATTGTACTTACCTGAATCTTCAGTAGAATGTTGACTAGGAATGCTGAGAATGGTGGACATGTTTTGTTTTTGAACTTAATGGGGAAACACTCAATTTTTTAGCATTAAGTAGATTATTAGCTACAGCTTTTTTTTGGTAGATGCCCTTTATCAGGTTGAGAAAGTACCCAAGTACCCATCTATTCTTATTTTGCTGAAAGGAATAGATGTTGAATTTTGCTGATGCTTCTTGCACATCTGTTGAGATGATCACATGGTTTTTCTACTTTTTTTAAAATTATAATTTAAGTTCTAGGGTACATGTACACAATGTGCAGGTTTGTTACATATGTAAACATGTGTCTTGTTGGTGTGCTGCACCCATTAACTTGTCATTTACATTAGGTATATCTCCTAATGCTATCCCTCCCCCTTCCCCTCACACCAAGACAGGCCCCGGTGTGTGATGTTCCCCTTCCTGTGTCCAAGTGTTCTCATTGTTCAATTCCCACATATAAGTGAGAAGATGCAGTGTTTGGTTTTCTGTCCTTGTGATAGTTTGCTGAGAATGATGGTTTCCAGCTTCATCCATGTCCCTACAAAGGACGTGAACTCATCCTTTTTTAAGGCTGCATAGTATTCCATGGTGTATATAAGCCACATTTTCTTAACCCAGTCTATCATTGGTGGGCATTTGGGTTGGTTCCAGGTCTTTGCTGTTGTGCATAGTGCCACAATAAACATACGTGTGCATGTGTTCTTTATAGCAGCATGATTTATAATCCTTTGGGTATATACCCAGTAATGGGATGGCTGGGTCAAATGGTATTTCTAGTTCTAGATCCTTGAGGAATCGCCACACCGTCTTCCACAATGGTTGAACTAGTGTACAGTCCCACCGACAGTGTAAAAGTGTCCTATTTCTCCATATCCTCTCCAGCACCTGTTGTTTCCTGACTTTTTAATGATCACCATTCTAACTGGTGTGAGATGGTATCTCATTGTGGTTTTGATTTGCATTTCTCTGATGGCGAGTGATGATGCGCATTTTTTCATGTGCCTGTTGGCTGCATAAATGTCTTCTTTTGAGAAGTGTCTGTTCATATCCTTTGCCCACTTTTTGGTGGGATTGTTTGTTTTTTCTTGTAAGTTTGTTTGAGTTCTTTGTAGGTTCTGGATATTAGCCCTTTGTCAGATGAGTAGATTGCAAAAATTTTCTCCCATTCTATAGGTTGCCTGTTTACTCTGATGGTAGTTTCTTTTGCTGTACAGAAGCTCTTTAGTTTAATTAGATCCCATTTTTCAATTTTGGCTTTTGTTGCCATTGCTTTTGGTGTTTTACATATGAAGTCTTTGCCCATGCCTATGTCCTGAATGGTATTGCCTAGGTTTTCTTCTAGGATTTTTATGGTTTTAGGTCTAACATTTAAGTCTTTAATCCATCTTGAATTAATTTTTGTATAAGGTGTAAGGAAGGGATCCAGTTTCCGCTCTCTACATGTGGCTAGCCAATTTTCCCAGCACCATTTATTAAATAGGGAATCCTTTCCCCAATTCTTGTTTTTGTCAGATTTGTCAAAGATCAGATGGCTGCAGATGTGTGGTATTATTTCTGAGGGCTCTGTTCTGTTCCATTGGTCTATATCTCTGTTTTGGTACCAGTACCATGCTGCTTTGGTTACTGTAGCC
Source organism: Macaca mulatta (assembly GCF_049350105.2). Taxonomy (NCBI): domain Eukaryota; kingdom Metazoa; phylum Chordata; class Mammalia; order Primates; family Cercopithecidae; genus Macaca; species Macaca mulatta. The sequence goes on from NC_133407.1 coordinate 21,286,271, forward strand.
TTGTAGTATAGTTTGAAGTCAGGTAGCGTAATGCCTCCAGCTTTGTTCTTTTTGCTTAGGATTGTCTTGGCAATGTGGGGTCTTTTTTGGTTTCATATGAACTTTAAAGCAGTTTTTTCCAATTCTGTGAAGAAAGTCATTGGTAGCTTGATGGGGATGGCATTGAATCTATAAATTACCTTGGGCAGTATGGCCATTTTTCACGATGTTGATTCTTCCTATCCATGAGCATGGAATATTCTTCCATTTGTTTGCGTCCTCTTTTATTTCGTTGAGCAGTAGTTTGTAGTTCTCCTCGAAGAAGTCCTTCACATCCCTTCTAAGTTGGATTCCTAGGTATTTTATTCTCTTTGCAGCAATTGTGAATGGGAGTTCACTCATGATTTGACTCTCTGTTTGTCTGTTCTTGGTGTATAGGAATGCTTGTGTTTTTGGCATATTGATTTTGTATCCTGAGACTTTGCTGAAGTTGCTTATCAGCTTAAGGAGATTTTGGGCTGAGATGATGGGGTTTTCTAAATATACAATCATGTCATCTGCAAACAGGGACAAATTGATTTCTTCTTTTCTTAATTGAATACCCTTTATTTCTTTCTCCTGCCTGATTGCCCTGGCTAGAACTTCCAACACTATGTTGAATAGGAGTGGTGAGAGAGGGCATCCCTGTCTTGTGTCAGTTTTCAAAGGGTATGCTTCCAGTTTTTGCTCATTCAGTGTAATATTGACTGTGGGTTTGTCATAAATAGCTCTTATTATTTTGAGATACGTTCCATCAATACCGAATTTATTGAGAGTTTTTAGCATGAAGGACTGTGGAATTTTGTCAAAGGCCTTTTCTGCATCTATTGAGGTAATCATGTGGTTTTTGTCTTTGGTTCTGTTTATATGCTGGATTACGTTTATTGATTTGCGTATGTTCAACCAGCCTTGCATCCCAGGTATGAAGCCCACTTGATCATGGTGGATAAGCTTTTTGATGCGCTGCTGGATTCAGTTTGCCAGTATTTTATTGAGGATTTTTGCATCGATGTTCATCAGGGATATTGGTCTAAAATTCTCTTTTTTTGTTGTGTCTCTGCCAGGCTTTGGTGTCAGGATGATGTTGGCCTCATAAAATGAGTTAGGGAGGATTCCCTCTTTTTCTGTTGATTGGAATAGTTTCAGAAGGTATGCTATCAGCTCCTCCTTTTACCTCTGGTAGAATTCTGCTGTGAATCCATCTGATCCTGGACTTTTTTTGATTGGTAGGCTATTAATTATTGCCTCAATTTCAGAGTCTTATTGGTCTATTCAGGGATTCAACTTCTTCCTGGTTTAGTCTTGGGAAGGTGTATGTGTCCAGGAATTTATCAATTTCTTCTAGATCTTAGTTATTTCTTGCCTTCTGCTAGCTTTTGAATGTGTTTGCTCTTGCTTCTCTGGTTCTTTTAATTGTGATGTTAGGGTGTCAATTTTAGATCTTTCCTGCTTTCTCTGGTGGGCATTTAGTGCTATAAATTTCCCTCTACACACTGCTTTAAATGTGTCCCAGATTCTGGTATGTTGTGTCTTTGTTCTCATTGGTTTCAAAGAATATCTTTATTTCTGCCTTTATTTCGTTATGTATCCAGTAGTCATTTAGGAGCAGGTTGTTCAGTTTCCATGTAGTTGAGTGGTTTTGAGTGAGTTTCTTATTCCTTAGTTCTAGTTTGATTGCACTGTGGTCTGAGAGACAGTTTGTTATAATTTCTGTTCTTTTACAATGCTGAGGAATGCTTTACTTCCAACTATGTGGTCAATTTTGGAATAAGTGCGATGTGGTGCTGAGAAGAATGTATATTCAGTTGATTTCGAGTTCTGTAGATGTCTATTAGGTCCGCTTGGTGCAGAGTTGAGTTCAATTCCTGGATATCCTTGTTAACTTTCTGTCTTGTTGATCTGTCTAATGTTGACAGTGGGTTGTTAAAGTCTTCCATTATTATTGTGTGGGATTCTAAGTCTCTTTGTAAGTCTCTAAGGACTTGCTTTATGAATCTGGGTGATCCTGTATTGGGTGTATATATATTTAGGATAGTTAGCTCTTCTGGTTGAATTGATCCCTTTACCATTATGTAATGGCCTTTTTTGTCTCTTTTGATCTTTGTTGGTTTAAAGTCTGTTTTATCAGAGACTAGGATTGCAGCTCCTGCCTTTTTTTTGTTTTCCATTTGCTTGGTAGATCTTCCTCCATCCCTTTATTTTGAGCCTATATGTGTCTCTGCATGTGAAATGGGTCTCCTGAATACAGCACACTGATGGGTCTTGACTCTTTTTGCCAGTCTGTGTCTTTTAATTGGAGCATTTACCCTCATTTACATTTAAGGTTAATATTGTTATGTGTGAATTTGATCCTGTCATTATGATGTTATCTGGTTATTTTGCTCATTAGTCAATCCAGTTTCTTCTTAGCATTGACGGTCTTTACATTTTGGCATGTTTTTGCAGTGGCTGGTACCGGTTGTTCTTTTCCATGTTTAGTGCTTCCTTCAGGAGCTCTTGTAGGGCAGGCCTGGTGGTGAAAAAAATCTCTCAGCATTTGCTTGTCTGTAAAGGATTTTATTTCTCCTTCACTTATGAAACTTAGTTTGGCTGAATATGAAATTCTGTGTTGAAAATTATTTTCTTTAAGAATGTTGAATATTGGCCCCCATTCTCTTCTGGCTTGTAGAGTTTCTGCCGAGAGATCCGCTGTTAGTCTGATGGGCTTCCCTTTGTGGGTAACCTGACCTTTCTCTCTGGCTGCCCTTAACATTTTTTCCTTCATTTTAACTTTGGTGAATCTGACAATTATGTGTCTTGGAGTTGCTCTTCTCGAGGAGTATCTTTGTGGTGTTCTCTTTATTTCCTGAATTTGAATGTTGGCCTGCCTTGCTAGGTTAGGGAAGTTCTCCTGGATAATATCCTGCAGAGTGTTTTCCAACTTGGTTCCATTCTCCCCATCACTTTCAGGTACACCAGTCAGACATAGATTTGGTCTTTTTACATAGTCCCATATTTCTTGGAGGCTTTGCTCATTTCTTCTTAGTCTTTTTTCTCTAAACTTCTGTTCTTGCTTCATTTCATTCATTTGATCTTCAATCACTGATATGCTTTCTTCCAGTTGATCGAATTGGTTACTGAAGCTTGTGCATTCATCATGTAGTTCTCGTGCCATGGTTTTCAGCTCCATCAGGTCATTTAAGGACTTCTCTACACTGCTTATTCTAGTTAGCCATTCGTCTAATCTTTTTTCAAGGTTTTTAGCTTCTTTGCGATGGGTTCGAACTTCCTCCTTTAGCTCGGAGAAGTTTGATCGTCTGAAGCCTTCTCTCAACTTGTCAAAGTCATTCTCCATCCAGCTTTGTTCCATTGCTGGTGAGGAGCTGTATTCCTTTGGAGGGGGAGAGGCACTCTGATTTTTAGAATTTTCAGCTTTTTTGCTCTGTTTTTCCCCATCTTTGTTGTTTTATCTACCTTTAGTCTTAGATGATGGTGATGTACAGATGGGGTTTTGGTGTGGAGGTCCTTTCTGTTTGTTAGTTTTCCTTCTAACAGTCAGGACCTCTCAGCTGCAGGTCTGTTGGAATTTGCTGGAGGTCCACTCCGGACACTGTTTGCCTGGGTATCAGCAGTGGAGGCTGCAGAACAGCGAATATTGCTGAACAGCAAATGTTGCTGCCTGATCATTCCTCTGGAAGCTTCATCTCAGAGGGATACCCAGCTGTGTGAGGTGTCAGTCTGCCCCTACTGGGGGGTGCCTCCTGGTAGGGAGGCTACTCACGGGTCAGGGACCCACTTGAGGAGGCAGTCTGTCCATTCTCAGATCTCAAACTCCGTGCTGGGAGAACCACTGCTCTCTTCAAAACTCAACTGGAAATGCAGAAATCACCTGTCTTCTGCATCGCTCACACTGGGAGCTGTAGACTGGAGCTGTTCCTATTTGGCCATCTTGGAACCCAGACTGGTTTTTCTTTTTTAATGTACTGATCTGGTGAACTACATTGATGATTTTTTTTTAATTATTATTTATTTATTTATTTATTGAGACTGATTTTTGCTCATGTTGCTCAGGCTGGAGTGCAATGGCGCGATGTCAGCTCACTGCAAGCTGTGCCTCCCAGATTCAAATGATTCTCCTATCTCAGCCTCCTGAGTAACTGGGATTACAGGCACCCACCACCATATCCAGATAATTTTTTTGTATTTTTAGTAGAGATGGGGTTTCACCATGTTGGCCAGGCTGGTCTCAAACTCCTGACCTCAGTTGCTCCACCCACCTTGGCCTCCCAAAGTGCTGGGATTACAGGTGTGAGCCACCACGCCCAGTTGATGAATTTTTATTTGGAAATTATTTTAGATTCAGGGGCTACATGTGCATGTTTGTTACATGGATATATTGCATACTGCTGGCATTCGGGCTTCTATTGAAATCACATTGATGGATTTTTAAATTTCAATTTAGCCTTGTATTTCTGGCATAAACCCCACTTGGTCATTATGTATAATACTTTTTATATGTCACTGGATTTGATTTACTTATATTTTGTTGATAATTTTTGTGTCTGTGTTCATGAGGCTCTTATTCTGTAGTTTTCTTTTCTTGTCATGTCTTTGTCTGGTTTTAGAATGATGTAATGCTGGCTTTATGAAGTGATTTGGGAAGTATTCCGTCTTCTATTTTCTGGTAGAGTCTGTGTAGAATTGGTATATATTTCTTAAATGTTTGGTTGAGTTTATCATTGAATTGATCTGGTCCTTCTTTTTCTGTATTGGTAATATTGTGTCTTGGTGAGATTTGGGGCTTTAGAATCAAGCAACCCCAGATTAGTATCTGACTTTGTTAATTTCTCCCTGTGAGACATTGGGCAAGTCACACATTCTCTCTGAGCCTGTTTCCTCATCTATAAAATGGGTAATTGTGATAATTGAATAATAATATACATCAGTTGTTCAGTACTCTACTACATGTATTTATATGTAATACATGTATGAAATTTACATATATTAAATTATTTAAATTTTACTATCATACTATTCTGTTTACAGTATATATCAGTACTATATTATCATAATCCTTATTTTACAGATAAGAAAGCTATTGGAGGCCAGGCATGGTGGCTCACGCCTGTAATCCCAGCGCTTTGGGAGGCCGAGGTGGGTGGAACATGAGGTCGGGAGATAAGAGACCACCCTGGCTAACACCGTGAAACCCCGTCTCTACTAAAAATACAAAAAAAAAAACAAAAACAAAAACAAAAAACAAAAACTGTTAGCCAGGTATGGTGGCAGGCACCTGTAGTCCCAGCTACTCCGGAGGCTGAGGCAGGAGAATGGTGTGAACCCAGGAGGCGGAGCTTGCAGTGAGCCAAGATTGCGCCACTGCACTCTAGCCTGGGCGACAGAGCAAGACTCCATCTCAAAAAAAAAAAAGAAAAAAGAAAGCTATTGGAAAGCAAGATTAAATAACTTGCCCAGGGTTACTCAGGTTATGCATAATAGAGTCAGTATTCAGATTGAGGCTGTCCAGTTCCTGAGTCCTGGCTTTTAAGCACTAAGCTATACTAATGATAATACTTATCTTTCAGAGTGCTATGCGTGTTAAACGAGGCAATTCATGAAAGTGGCTGAATTTGTGCTAGTATAGACTTGTTGTTTAGTAAACGTGTATTATTATTAATAATGTGAATTTTTATTATTTTGAAATGAAACTACTTTGGAATAGTTTCTACCTGAAAGATATTTTAGTACATATAATCAAATACTGCATTGAAGTTTGTTCCAGTGAAATTCCATGAGCATTTGCCACACTTTACAACATGATATTGAGAATATCAAAGCTTATTAGGAAAAGCAACTTGAATTCTTGTCCTGGTTCTGCATTGTCTTTTGGTGCAATCCTGGTAATTAAGTCTCTTGTAATATTAGTGAATCTGTAGCAAAAGGATAGGTAAAATATCTGTTTTGATCACTTTGACCTAAGTTGTTGACTGGTTTATAAAAGACAGGCTGGACACGGTGGCTCACGCCTGTAATCCCAGAACTTTGGAGGCCGAGGCAGGTGGATTATAAGGTCAAGAGTTCAAGACCAGCCTGGCCAATGTGGTGAAACCCCATCTCTACTAAAGCTACAAAAATTAACTGGGCATGGTGGCACGTGCCTGTAATCCCAGCTACTTGGGAGGCTGAGGCACGAGAATCGCTTGAACCTGGGAGGCAGATGTTGCAGTGAGCCAAGATCATACCACTGTATTTCAGCCTGGGCGACAGAGCGAGACTCTGTCTCAAAAAAAAAAAAGGAAAAACAACAAAAAAAAGACAAGTACCTGAAGGTACTATGAAAAGTACAAGGTTGTGCTAATATTAAATATAGATATTTGGTGTTCTGTGATAAGAATCAGAATATTTTGTTGATATATAAATATTTTGGGATTATTTTGAACATACTTGTACTGTGATTGGTACACATTGATGCCAGTTAATTTTAGGTTTTCAGGCCTTTATGGTGTTTATTCGGGTGTATCTTTTCTTTTAGCCTGACGAGGTCATGACTGCTGTATGCCAAATGTTAGATTCATTCTGTTTATTTAAAAATTATAAAGGATAACCTAAAAAATGGAATCACAGTTTCAATAAGTACTTTGTCCTATGTTTCAGTTAGCAAAACTTATTTTATGGTTTTTTAAATGATAAACCTCATTATATCAAAATATATAGCAAAATGACATAGTGTATGTATGCCATTAATTAAGACTGGGAATTACATGGAAGATTGGCACACTGGGCATTTTGACAGAGGGTAAGAAAAGAAAAGCCTTTGGTTATGAAGTGTAGTAGTTATTGTGTAGATTGTCAAATGCTAAGGAACAATGCTCACTCTGGGAAAATATAATAACATATTATATTGTTTTGTGAATTGTAGCTGACTTTGGCCTGGCAAAGCAAAAACAAGAAAACAGTAAACTCACGTCTGTTGTTGGAACAATCCTGTATTCTTGGTAAGGACAATTATTTTATGGCTCTCGAACATCATACTTAACTGATTTGGGCTTTCATTTCTATTATTGACTTGCAAAGGAAAGAGGATTTCAGGAAAGAAAGCTTATTTTATAAGTTTTTTTCAATTATCTAGATAATACACATTACTAGAATTGTGGATCATTATGTATGCTTAAAACAACCACCACAAAAATAATCTTTCTTCTAAGGTATCACTGCCCCTCATGGGGATTCCTTTTATAAATTGTAAATTGAAATGATCCTTGGCATATAGTAGGTGTGCAATAGTTGTTGAATGAAACTGAGAATGAAGTAATAGATATGCTACCCAACATATTTGGAACATTTTATTGTACTCACTTGTATGTATGACTCTTTTTCTCTTTTCTACCTATAAACATTCAAGTGCAGGGCAAGGATTTTTGTACCCTAATACCTATCCTAGTATCTGGCAAATAATAGGCACCAATTAACTTTACTGCATGAATGAATAAATAATGACATGTATACTTAGACATATGTTTACAAAGTAAGTTGGTTCTTGGATAAATGAGTGTTTATTTTTTGATAAATGGAGACACTTTTAAATTCTTTGACGTACTTTGAGGTTCCTTTGCAAGCCACTAATTATTATGAAGTAAGAATCTTCTTTTGCTGATCACATGTCATTTGTCTGAATCTGTTGAAATTAGCAAATAGTTATGGTAGTGTGTAGAAAAGCAGATTTCAGGGAAATATTCTGGAATCTGATTCAACAGGTCAAGCAATCAAGACACAATCATTCTTTTAAAATCTAGCCTATAGTTGTACAATTGTGTCCTGGGGAATTAAACACGACTCTTCTTGAGGAAGAGTAGAAATTGTCTAAAAATCACAGCCTAATTTTACAAAGTCCTTTCATGCAGAAGTGTTCAGAATAATGTTTTAAGAGGGTGACTTTTCATTTTATCTTACTGGAAATGTTTTACATCTTTATTCTTGAAACTGGTTTCATGAGAAGATGCAAAGAAACTGTGGCAAGCTAATAAGTACCTTGTAAGCTGTAAGCTTATATGATGTCTACTTAACCTCTTAACAGTAAGTCTGACCTACTCGTTACTTGCTGACAGAAGAATAATTTTCTTTTGTTTCACTGTGTACTGTTTTTATAAAATAAACAATAAAAATTTGATCATAGAAGTGTCAAGTAATCATATATTTCTGAACAGATTTGATTGTCAGTCAAATTGCAGAACAATTAACACACAAACTTAAATTTCTGCTGGTCATACTTGGTGAAAGCATATTTTTATTCCTGAGACTTTGAATTAAGTTTAGAATTGCTTATATGATAGTATCAACTGTGTGTGTGTATGTGTGTGTGTTTGTGTGTGCGTGTGTGTGTGTAAGAGAAAGATAGAGAATCCATAGAATATGTAGAAAGAAATCCAAAACATGACAACTTTTTTGCCGTATTAGCCCAAACATGGCTTCACATTTTCATTTAATTTTTAAATTAACTGAAGAGTTTGTAAGCTGAACCTACTTATATAGATAAACTATTATTTCATGTATGTGTACTATAATTGTTTTAATAACATGTACAGTATATCTTACCACCATTTATCTTTCTGTCAACCTCCTATTCTTTTAAATTGCTTTAAAAATTTCTTTCTACTACCTTCTCTCATCTCTCCAAGTTATTAGAAATGCACCCTGTCTGATGGGTTTTACTATGAATTTGGGTTCACAAACCATCTTTCTTGCTAGTTTTTGATGTCCTTAGCTGAGTATGGAGTTAAAAGAACTCAGTCCTACATCATATTGTGTTTCTTTCTTAGTTTGGGATTCTCTAAAAGCAGAATCTGAGACAAGAATTTGAGTGAAATAGTTTATTTGGGAGGAGGTCCCAGGAAACACTATTAGGAGAGCGGTGAAGTGAGATTTGGAGGGAAAGCAGCCAGTACAGTGAACATTAATAATTAGGTTCATAGAGTATTATCTGGGATATAGTATAGAGCAGGGGTGTCCAATCTTTTGGCTTCTCTGGGCCACATTGGAAGAGGAAAAATTGTCTTGGACCACATGCAAAATACACCGACACTAAAGATAGCTTTTATGAGCTTTTAAAAATGGAAAAAAACTGAAGTGTTTTAAGAAAGATTTATGCGTTTGTGTTGGGCCACATGCAGTCCGTGGGCCGGGGGTTGGACTAACTTGGTGTACAGGGTGTTTTAGAGTTGCCCTGTATGCCAGATGAAAGGTTGGAGTATTTTTTTTCCAATCACAAGGGGGAGCCCTCAGCATCTGACTGAGGGCTGCTCTGGGAAGCTTGTGCCCAGGTGCTTATGGCATGCCAGGGCATGGGCTAGAGGCACTCCAGGCAGAGAGCTGGAGGGGCATTGCTTGAGGTATGATGCCATAGACTTGTACTGGAAATGTGAGTGGGAGTCTGGCTAGGGTCCAGACATTCTAGAATTTTTTTGTAATTCTGTAATTCTTACTTTCATGTAAGTTTTCTGAGCTTGTCTGAGCCTGTAAATGTGGACCTGGGATGTGGACATTTGGATGCCATAGAGATGCCTAGGCACCCCTTTCCCTTCCCTGCGGGGTCCCCAGAGTTTGATGTCCCCATGTCATTTTGCCCTTTCCATTTGCTTTTGCTTCCTCAGATATTAACTTATTGAAAGGAAGAAAGGTCTCTTTGTCAACTCTTGTAGGAAGTACCTCAGAGCATTCTTTATTCTGTATTCAGCTGGTGGATAAAGGGTTTGTAGGCACATTGCTGGACCAATTGTACTGGAACAGAAGGTCAGTAAAGGTTCTTTTCATTGATCTGATATGATTCATTATTAGGCAGGTCTTTGTTATCCCTCTCAAGGGAAAAAAAATCTCCAAATATGCTACTTGTTTCCATTTTTTATCTCTATGTCTTCCTCCAATTCCAGAAAAGAAAATTACACACCATATTCAACTTCATTTTCTGAGAACAGTATAGAGTTTGGGGCTCTGGGAAGCATTTTCAGCTAGTTCTTCACAGAACATATATGGGATTTATGAAGCTAATATGATGTATAAAATACAATAAAAGTTTTCCAATAAAAATGGAAACTTCAACTATTCCTGGAATGGGAATTATTACCCTATTGCTTAGTATAATCTCATTCATATTATGACACTGGATAATTAGTAGAGAAGTTCATGAAGTTTAAATTGGATGCATCAAAATAAACCTGTAGGTAAACCTGGTTAAGTAGAGACAAAGTGAAGTATGTCTACTAACTGCACTTCTTAAATTTAAAAAATATATATTTTTATTTTTTGATATATAAAGTTGATAGAATTCTTAAGAAAGCTATAATACACTCAAAATTTTGAGAATTTTAAGTGACTTAAAACACTTAAGTGACTTCCAGCTGCTCGTGCAAAGACCAAGCCCTCACTATGGCCACAAGTACACAACCTTGCATTCTCTGGCCTCTGCTAAGTTCTTCAGCTTTACCACAAACCAAACTTTAACAATTCCTAGCTGTTTCATCTGGGCTCCCTCTGACCACAGGACCTTTGCACATGCAGCTCCCTTTGCCTGGAATACTCTTTTCCACTTGTCATCTGGTTAATTCTTACCTGCCTTCAGCTGAACCCCCTTAGACAAGGTGTATTTCCTCTGATCTACACACTCCATGTACTTTTCCTTCACACAATTGAACTTCTTGTTGATTTTGTGATTAGCAATGATGATTTTGTTCATTACAATCCCCAGCAGTCCTAAGTCTGGTACTTTAAAACTCACAAGTAATATTTGCTACATGAATGATCCAGTACTTGCATGATTATAAACATTACTGGAAATAACATATTACAAAGCAAATTGTTTCTTTTTGTTGTAACACACTTTAAATTCCCAATCCTTTCCCTTCTTTCTGTTCCTTCAGATCTCCAAAATGCTCCTCCTTGGAATGCTCTTCCTTCAGAGACAGCTGCAGAACTTACTTCTTTACTTCATTCTGCTCTTTGCTTAAATGCCACTTATGTAGAGAGGACTTCCATGGTCACTTGCCCCAAACAGCAACCTCCCTTCGGATTCTATCCCTGTATCCTGCTTTACGTTTTCATAGCCCTTGCCTCTATGTGACCTTATATTGTACTTGAATTGGCTTATAGTGTGTCTCTCCACTACACACAAGCTCTGTGAGCACAGGACTTGTGTCACCTTTGTTCACCACTGTTTCCCCAGGACCTAGAGGAGTCGACTAGCAGAATCTTAAGAAATACTTTGAATCATTGAAGTGAAAACAAGTCTTTTTTCATAATAATATGATAAAAATTAGTGTATATTTTTATTGGGTTCTAATATATCTTTGAGCTGTTCTGATTTTTACCCTAATAAAGCCTGAAGGCTTTTCATTTGAGATAGTAAGTACCTTGATGGCAGGGTCTATTTTATTTTATTTTTTTCTCTTTGCTATTTTATCTTTATATATTACACGATTACTAGAACAGTGAGTAAATGAGATCAAGTAGGATGTTAACGTTTTAACAAAATAAAATGTGGAAAGATTATATATTATAGAAATATGTATTCTTCAGTGACCAATAAAGTGGCCCTGAGGGAAGTTTCAAAAAAGAGATGTATTAGGTCATTCTTGGATTGCTATAAAGAAATACCTGAGACTGGGTAATTTATAAAGAAAAGAGGTTTAACTGGCTCATGGTTCTGCAGGCTGCACAGGAAGCATGATGCTGGTATCTTCTTGTCTTCTGGGGAGGCCCCAGGAAACTTACATTCACAGTGGAAGGTGAAGGGGGAGCAGGCACATCACATGGCCAGAGCAGGAGCAGGAGACAGGAAGTGAAGAAGTGCCACACACTTTTAAACAACCAGATCTCATGAGAACCCACTCACTGTCAGAACAACAGCACTAAGGGGATGGTATTAAACCATCCAGGAGAAATCCACCCCCATGATCCAACCACTTTCTACTAGGCCCCACCTTCAACACTGGGGATAACAATGTGAGATTTGGGCAGGGATTTTCAAAAATAAGCATAATTGGAATAAGACCATATTAAAGGATTTTCAAAAAAAAAAAAAAAAAAAAGCATAATTTGAAACAGACCATAGTATTGACAGAATAAGGTCATTATTAAGACTACAAGCTCCGGAATCAGATGACCTGGGTTTAAATTCTAGATCTGCTATTGAGAGTTTTAAATGATTGAATTTTTCTGTGCCTTAGTTTCCTCATCTGCAACCTGGGGATAATAATAGTGCCCATGTCCTAGGATTGTTGTGAGATTAAATGAGGTGATACATGTCTGGTGCTAGGAACAGTGCCTGGCTGGCATATGGTAAGCACTCACTAGATAATAGTGATTGTTATGTCCTATTAGTCTAAAGTTTGAAAGGATAGTACTTGTTTAAATGTATAGATTATATTGTGCATATATAGGAGGTTATAGAACACTAGGCAGATTTAACCTAAAGAAGACTACCTCAAGGTATTCAATAATCAAACTCCCAAAGGTCAGGGATAAAGAAAGGATCTCACTAGCAGCAAGAGAGAAGAAACAAATAACATGCAGTGGAGCTCAGTACATCTGGCAGCAGACTTTCCAGTGGAAGCCTTACAGGCCAGAAGACAGTGGCATGACATATTGAAAGTGCTAAAGGAAAAAAATTTACCCCAGAATAGTATATCTGGTGAAAATATCTTTCAAACATGAAGGAGAAATAAAGACTTTTCCAGACAAACAAAAGCTAAGGGATTTCATCAACATCAGACCTGTCCTACAAGAAATGCTAAAGGGGGTTCTTCAATCAGAAATGAAAGGGCATTAATGAGGAATAAGAAATCATCTGAACATACAAAACTCACTGGTAATAGTAAATACACAGAAGAACAAAGAATATTATAATACTATAATTGTGGTGTATAAACTCTTACCTTAAGTAAGACTAAAAGATGAATCAATAAAAAATAATAACTACAACAACTTTTCAAGTTGTTATATCTTATAGCACAATAAGATATAAAGAAAAATAATAAGAAGTTAAAAGTGGGGGGACAAAATCAAAGTGTAGAGTTTTTATGTTTTCTCTTTTCCTGTTTGTTTATGCAATCAGTATCATCAGTTTAAAATAATGGGTTACAACATAGTATTTGCAAGTTTCGTGGTAACCTCAAATCAAAAAACATACAACAGATACACAAAAAGTAAAAAGTAATAAATTAAATCATACCATAAGAGAAAACAACCTTCACTAAAAGGAAAATAGGAAAGAAGAATGGAAGAGAATAACACAAAACAACCAGAAAACATAAATGACAAAATGGCAGGAATAAGTTCTTACTTATCAATAATAACATTGAATGTAAATGGGCTAAACTCTCCAATCAAAAGACAGAGTGGCAGAGTGGACAAAAAAATAAGACACAATGATCTGTTGCCTATTAAAAATGCATCTCACCTCTAAAGACACATAGACTGAAAATAAAGAGAAGGAAAAAGATATTCCATGCCAATGGAAACCAAAAAAGAGCAGATGTAGCTATACTTATACCAGAAAAAAATATATTTCAAGACAAAAACTATAAGAAGAGACAAAGAAAGTCGTTATATAATGATAAAGGAATCAATTCAGCAAGAGGATATAACAATTGTAAATATATATGCACCCAATACTGGAGCACCCAGATATATAAAAGAAATATTATTAGAGTGAAAGAAAGAGAGATGGACAACAATATAATTATATTAGTCTGTTTTCACACGCTATGAAGAACTACCCGAGACTGGGTAACTTGTAAAGGAAAGAGGTTTAATTGATTTACAGTTCAGCATGTCTGGGGAGCCCTCAGGAAACTTACAAACATGGTGGAAGACAAAGGGGAAGCAAGACTCCTTCTTTACAAGGCAGCGGGAAGGAGAATGAATGCAGGAGGAACTACCAAACACAAAACCGATCTCAGGAGAACTCACTATCATAAGAACAGCTTGGGGGAAACCACCCCCATGATTCAATGACCTCCACCTAGTCTCTCCCTTGACATGTGGGGATTATAGGGATTACAATTCAGATTTTGGGTGGGGCACAGCCAAACCATATTCACAATAATAACTGAGACTTCAATACCCATAGCATTGGACAGATCTCCCAGACAAAAAATCAATGAAGGATCATTGGACTTAATCTGCACTGTAGACCAAATGGACCTAATGTATATTTATAGAATATCTCATCCAATGGCTGCAGAATACACATTCTTTTCAGCACATGAATTATTCTCAAGGATAAACCACATGTTAGGTCACAAAACAAGTCTTAAAGCATTCAAAAAAATTTGAAATAATATCAAGCATCTTCTCTGACCATAATAGAATAAAACTAGAAATCAGTAACAAGAGTAATATTGGATACTATACAAATGCATAGAAATTATACAGTATGCTCCAGATTGACCAGTGAGTCAATGAAGAAATAAGAAGTAAATTGAAAAAAATTTTGAAACAAATAATAATGGAAACACAACATACCAAAACCTATGGGATACAGTGAAAGTAGTACCAAGAGGGAAGTTTGTAGCTATAAGTGCCTAAACCAAAAAGAAGAAAAACTTCAAATAAATAGCCTAATAATGCATCTGAGAGAACTAGAAAAGCAAAAGCAAACCAAACCCAAAATTAGTAGAAGAAAAGAAATAATAAACAGCAGATATAAAAGCAATGAAAATGAAGAAAACAATACAAAAGATCAACAAAATGAAAAGTTGTTTTTTGGAAAAGTTAAACAATTGACAAACCTTTAGAGAGATGAAGAAAAAAAGGGAGAAGACCCACATAAAATTAGGGATGAAAAAGGAGACATTACAATGGATACTGCAGACATTCAAAGAATCATTAGTGGCTACTTTGAACAACTATGTGCCAATAAATTGGAAAATCTAGAAGAAGTGAGTAAACACGGCCGGGCGCGGTGGCTCAAGCCTGTAATCCCAGCACTTTGGGAGGCCGAGACGGGCGGATCACGAGGTCAGGAGATCAAGACCATCCTGGCTAACACGGTGAAACCCCGTCTCTACTAAAAAATACAAAAAAAAAAACTAGCCGGGCGAGGTGGCGGGCGCCTGTAGTCCCAGCTACTCGGGAGGCTGAGGCAGGAGAATGGCGTAAACCCGGGAGGCGGAGCTTGCAGTGAGCCGAGATCGCGCCACTGCACTCCAGCCTGGGTGACAGAGCCAGACTCCGTCTCAAAAAAAAAAAAGGAGTAAATTAGTAGGCACATACAACCTACCAAGATGGAACCATGAAGAAACTCAACACCTGAACAGACCAATAACAAGTAACAAGATAGAAGCTGTAATGAAAAGTCTCCTAGTAAAGAAAAGCCTGGGACCCAAATGCCTTCACTGCTGTATGCTACCAGACATTTAAAGAAAAACTAATACCAATCCTATACACACTATTGCAAAAAATGGAGGAAAAGGGTATACTTCCAAACTTACACTGTGAGGCCAGTATTACCCTGATACAAAAACCAGACAAAGACACCTCCAGAAAGAAAGAAAGAGAGAGAGAGAGAGAGAGAGAGAGAGAGAGAGAGAGAGAGAAAGAGAGAAAGAAAGAAAGAAAAAAGAAAGAAAGAAAGAAAGAAAGAAAGAAAGAAAGAAAGAAAGAAAGAAAGAAAGAAAGAAAGAAAGAAAGAAAAAAATTAAAAGAAAACTGCAGGCCAATATTGCTTGAGTGCAGGAGTTTAAGACCAGCCTGAGCAACATGGTGAAACCTTGTCTCTACTAACAATGCAAAATATTAGCCAGGCATGGTGGTGTGCACATGTAGTCCCAGCTACTTGGAAGGCTGAGGCAGGAGGATTAATTTAGTCCCGGAGGTGGAGGTTGCAGTGAGCTGAGATTGCGCCACTGCACTCCAGTTTGCATGACAGAGTGAGACTCTGTCTCTAAATAAATAAATAAAATCAACAAAATACTAGCAAACCAAATCCAACAACATATTAAAATGATTATTCCTCATGATCGAGTGGGATTTATCCCAGATATGCAAGGATATGTAAATCAATCAATGTAATACTTTATATCAACAGAATGGAGGGCAACAACTATATGATCATTTCAATTGATTCTGACAAAGCATTTGATACAATTCAACATCCCTTCATGATGAAAAACCCTAAAAAACCTGGGTACAAAAATAAGATACCTCAACATAATAAAAGCCATTTACAACAGACCCACAGCTAGAATCATACTGAATGGGGAAAAATTGAAAACCTCTTCTTGAAGATCTGGAACATGACAGGGATGCCAACCTTCATCATTGTTATTCAAAATAGTACTGGAAGTCCTAGCTAGAGCAGTCAGATAAGAAAAATAAATAAAGGGCATCCAAATTGGAAAGGAA
Source organism: Macaca mulatta (assembly GCF_049350105.2). NCBI lineage: Eukaryota > Metazoa > Chordata > Mammalia > Primates > Cercopithecidae > Macaca > Macaca mulatta. Next base: position 21,302,663 of record NC_133407.1, read on the forward strand.
GAAGTCAAGTTATCCTTGTTTGCAGATGATATGATCTTATATTTGGAAAAACCTGATCTTATATTTGGAAAAACCTAAAGACTCCACCAAAAAACTATTAGAACTGATCAACAAATTTAGTAAAACTGCAGGATACAAAATCAACATACAAAAAGCAGTAGCATTTCTATGCACCAACTGCGCACAATGTGAAAAAGAAATCAAGAAAGTAATATCATTTACGAGAGCTACAAATAAAGTAAAATACCTAGGAATTAACTTAACCAAAGAAGTGAAAAATGGGACTAAAATTGTGTGGGAATAAAAATTCGTGGGACTAAAAATTAAGTAATTGAACTCATGGAGAGAGAATGTAGAGGGATGGTTACCAGGGGCTAGGAAGGACAGTGGGCGGGGGTTGGGGGGATTGGGATGGTTAATGGGTACGAAAAATAGAATTAGTGAATAAGAACTAGTATTTGATAGCACAACAGGGTGACTATAGTTAAAATAAATTTAATTGTACATTTTACAATAACTAAAAGTATAATTAGATTGTTTTAACACAATGCTTGAAGTGATGGATACCCCATTTACTGTGATGTGATTATTACTCATTGCATGCCTGTGTCAAAATATCTCATAAACCCCATAAACATATACACCTACTATGTATTTACAAAAGTTAAAAATAAAAAGTTAAAAAAATCTAAATATACTTGAGGATGAAAGGTTGGAGGAGAGAGAGGATCAGAAAAAAATACCTATTGAGTATTATGCTTACTACCTGGGTGACAAAATAATCTGCAACAAACCCCCATGACATGCAGTTTGCCTCTATAACAAACCTGCATATGTACCCTGAACCTAAAAGTTATAATAAGAAAGGGCGAATATGGGTACATAGCGCCATTGTACATTATGCACTTTTCAGTCTGATTTGTTCTGAACTCCTCAGAATCACAAAACGCGGGAAAGAGAGCTCTCTGATGATTGATTCTGTCAGTGGAAGTCCTTGCTTCTTTTATCAATTGGAAATTCAGAATCACTTGTCTTCAGTCTCTATATTGTTTTTCTCTTGACCTTTTATAGTCTTTACTTTTATGAGTAAACGTGAATCATAAACACTGGATTTCCTTCTCCATGTTTATTTAAGTTATGTAGTTTGTCATTTTGAACATTTAATACCTAGTCGTTATGTATAGTATTTCCCATTTCCTATTGGAAAGAGATGCAGGAGGAAATACCTAGTCTTACTTTAACATGTTTTTCTGAGGGTGGGAGGGGGGTGGTCAAAATAAGCTTCCTCATATATTTAACACAAATTAATTTATTGAATAAGAAATTAGAATAGTTTGATGATGGTAAGATGTATATTTCAGTTATCTATTGGATGCATAACAATCCATCCCAAAATTTAGTTGCTTAAAACCACAATGGTTTATATAAGTTTGCTTGGTCATTCCTCTGTTGGTTCCCCTGAGCTCATGTGGATGCATTTGGCTGAATTATTGGCTTGGCTGGACGGTCCAAGATGGCTTCACTAATAAGGCAGTTGTTGTTGATGCTTGGCTAGAGATCTTTTTCAGGTGGCCTTTCATTTACATGACTGTAGTGGAGTAACATTCCAAGAAAGTAAAAGCTGAGCTGCAAGGCCCAATCGGGGCTGCCCTTGGATGTCACTCAACATCCCTTCTGCCATATTCTATTGGTTGAAGCACATAAGGGCCAGCCTAAATGTGTGAAATATATTTATCTCTACATGGAAGGAGGTGCACATTATTTGTGGCCATATTCACTAATGTAGCACCATACTTCTTTAAAAAAGAAGAATAATCCCCCAAGTGGCTTCAGGAATCAAGACATATGAAACAAAGAAATAGTCTATTTTAAACACTAACGGTTGGCACATTAGCCCCACATCTCCTTAGAATGAAGTATAGCATTCTGGATCCAACTAGGAGATGGAAATGATGCAGTGAGCTAAACAGGGGAAGTTTAATATGAAGAATGATTAAGATGTAAGAAAACTACATGGTACTTTAGGGTTGAGTGACAGTACCAAGGAAGGACAAACTTGGAAGGGGTTCAGATTTCGTTGGAAAAGGTGTGGTAGCCCAACAGACAGCAGAGAAGTTGGCGTGGTGGTCCAGGCTGCAGCTGTCCTGGAGCTGCTGAGCAAGCTAGGAGCAACTCTCTGAAATGCAGGTGAGGGAGCAAGGCATCAGCATTTGTGGTGTGGGCACATAGTGGGAGTCCAGCTGCCGCAGGTGCTCTTAGAGTTTGAGGGCCACAGGGAGGGGAGAAGAGGGGGCGAGTCCAACAACTGCACAAGCAGGAGGCCTTCAGAGGGTGCAGGCTACACAGGGGCTTTGGTTTCTGTTTTGAGAGGGTTGCAGGAAAATGATCACCAGGCTGAGGCTGCAGGGTTGCAGAGGGAGAATGGGCTATGGTTGGGATAGGCTCTAATGGTTAGTCCTATACCTATACTGCCTACTCGTGGCCCATGCCAGAAATTGCAGGAAACCTCTTCCTCCTTCAGTGTCCCTCCAATCCATGTACAAAGAAAGCTTAATATAGTGCTCACTTTAAAGGAGAAATATTTAAAGAGATTCCATTGTTTATTAAAGAGTACATTAAGAGATAACAAGCAATAAATTAATAACAGACACAATAAGAAACTTCAGGGCTTGGCCCAGCATAATGGTGGACTGGGCAACTAGTAGAATAGGGCCATACCCCTGCTAGGGCATGTTCAATGCCTTTAATTCTTCTGTAAAATAGGTGTTTTATTTCTCTGTGCCTCCCAACTTGGTGTATCTCCAGAGCGTCTTTTTGAATTGTGAAAATTAAATATTTCAGTTCAATTCTGAATAGGCTCAGCATATTTGGTGAAAGGCAGGACCTGTAGTTTGGCTGGGTTGAGTTTTATGCTGTGACACTGGAAGACGTAGAATTTTCCTCCTGGCATTGTAAAGCCACAGGATATCTCTCAGCCTGACAGTTACTTAGTGGAAGTGCTGCTTTTTTGGGGAAATATCTGCGGAATGAAACCAGGAAAAGGGAAGGAGAGATGTGTGTGTTCATCATTTCATCTGTCCCTCAGGTGGATATTCCAGCATTTACTTCCCAGGAGCAGATGACTTAGTTCTTTACCACTAGAATAATTCAATTTAATTTGGGGGCACACACACACACACACACACACACAGACACACACAGCCCCATGGTGTCAGTCAAGTGTAGAAGAGTAAAGGGTTAGAAAACCCTATGATGCTTGTAATGAGTCTCCGTCAGGCTCATAGCAAGTCCCCAGGATAATATAGAAAGTAGGGGTAGAACAGGGACCTGCCAGCACAGAAGTGCAGAACTCGAGGGAAAGGCCACTGGGGCTGAGGTGGATGCTCTGCTTTTCTGTATAATAAATGTACCGTATTCTATGCACTGAGAATTATACAAACAGACATATTTTCCTCGAATTCAGACATTATGACAGTATATGCGTAGAAGGAAGTCTGGTTGACAGATAAAATGGTCACAAGAAATCAGAAGGAAAGAAGAGAAAAGATAGCAATGTGATGAGTGTAAACAGAGAACGGAAAGAGCGGAGAAGTCAGAGGACTCAAACAATGGGGAAATATGAAAGCGAAATTACCATATGAGGGGCAAAAGAATTAAAGAAACGTTTTTCGTTATTTTTCAGGGCTACATTTAATTTGTCTTATTCTTGTGAATGAGTTACTTCAAGTGACCTTACCAGTCATATATCCCTTTACCTCAATTTATTTCTTAACTCATTTAGCTATTAGTACTTTATTAATTTTTATATTTAATTTTAATTATTAATTTTTTGATCATGGCATTTCAGACTGTTCATAACAACCCTAGAAGCAATGACACAATGCTAATACAAGAAAACCTTCCTTTGAAGTGCCAGAAATTGTTTTCTCTAAAATAGTAGAACAATAGTTAGAAGGCCAATATTTTGAAATTCAAGCATCTCTTTGGAAAAGGATTTTAAAACGTACATTTAAAAACAAGACAATAAACTGTTAGACTGTGACAATTTTATGGCCTATCATAAAATGTCAAAATAAAGATTTTAAAATGTTAACTTTATGTAACCTTGATACATTGGCAATACTCAACCATTAAAAAACCTTCATTTTCACTGCAAGGCGTACTTCTAGGATCCTTACATTTGGCAGTTAAATTTTGAAGATTTTACATGTATTGGCCAATTTCATTTTAGTACTCTAGGGTTCCAGGAAGGCCACATCTATTCCTCAATAAAGCATTTGCCTCTCTGTCTGTTCAGCCCTTCCTCACCTTAATTCTTCTGAATTCATTTGTAATTTTCATAACAAAGTGTACTTTGTTCATAAATTTAGTAAATAATGCCCAGAACTTCATCAGTGAGAGAAGTAAGATACCAGTGGACATGGGTGCATCTGTGCACAGTGGGCAGCTGTACTGTGTGGCTGTCCCTTCCCCTTGGAGCCAACAGGACACAGTGCAGACTCTAGACCTGGTCTGCCTGGGCCCAATCCTGGATCTACACCTTCCTGTTTGACTTTGAGCAAGCTACTTAATTTTTCTGGGCCTCAATTTCCTCACCTGAAATGGGGGCGAGGGGCGGCAATGATAATTTCTACAACATAGGGTTGTTATGAGGATTGAGAAGATAGTTGGATGAATGGATGGATGGAAGGATGGATGGATGGCAATAGATTGATCAATCGATTGATAGTACTATCTGTAGCATAGCAAGGATTTAATAAATATTACCCGTTGTCAGGCTGGAAGCAACAGCCTCATTCTTTAGGAAAATATTTCTTCCCTGCCTTTACTTCAAGCACATGGTTTAAATGGCTTATACATTGGGAATACTCAAAAAAGCATCAATGCCAAAGTCTCATTGCTTTGGAGATTCTGTGTCCTTGGCCTCACGTGGTGGAACAATTCTAGCATTCATGTCCCTATAGCCCAAAATGTTAAAAGTAAAAGTGTTTTATTGATTCAAGTTTAACCATTCAGAATTCTTTCTTGAGAATGTGTTGAGCTGAGGCTCAGTTAAAAGTTGAAGCTGGGAGACCCAGCAGTGTTTTGTGGCCATAGTTGTAGCCAGGGAGGAAGTCAGTCTGACAGCATGAGGTCAATACTTACAATAAGAGGTGGCAATGTCCAGGCTCAAGATTCCATTTTCTCAAGTCCCAGCTGCAGCTTTGCTCTTCCTGCACTTACAGGAACCTATCAATAAAGTCCTCTATTTCCCTAACCTTGCTGGGTTTCTTTCACTTGTCTCTTAGTTTGGGTTGCCCTGAAGGCAGACCCTGAGACAAGAATTGAAGAATCGAAGTGCAAGTGGTTTATTCTGGAGGTGATCCTAGGAAACATGAATAAAAGAGTAGGGGAAGTGAGACAGGGTAGAGAAGTAAGCAGATGAAGGATTTCTTGGATAAAGGATTTCTTACTACTGTGGGCAACTAGAGCTCAAATCTGTTGAGGAACTTGGGAACCACTTATATGAGTACCCAAAAGGAGAGAGAGAGGTGTTTATACACCTGCTCTTGCCAGTCACTGAGTAAGGTCTGTTTCTGGGGTACAGTAATTCATCAGCACTTCAGGCTGATCATGTTGCAGGCACAGAAAGTCAAGGGGTTAAAGAAAATCCTCAGACAAACCTGCAAATGGTTGGAATTCAGTCCAGTGTGCTCACAAGAAGTAAGGATCAGGGGATGTTAACAGGACACCTACAACATCTACTTCAAGTTAACAATGAAAACAACTTTGACTGTCACAATACAGATGGTTGTAGAGTGGCCTCAAAGTCTGTACGTGCCAGCTTGTCTGAAAAAATCTAATTTTACCCTCCATGCTCTCTGAACATATTCTTCTATGCTGAATAGTCATTAAAGAAGTCCGTGAAGTCTGTGTTTAGATTTTCCTCACAGTTAGATTGAGTTAATTTTTCCCCCAGTCACACCCAGAGACACTGCCTCCCTGTAGCTCTGGGCTGCTACTCCCTGTACCAACTTTGCAAACAAAATAGCAATACGAGGCTGATGAGGTAATGATCATTTAAAAATAGATGTGATAGGCCAGGCATGGTGGCTCATGCCTGTAATCCCAGCACTTTAGGAGGCTGAGGCAGGCAGCTCACCTGAGGTCAGGAGTTTGAGACCAGCCTGACCAACATGGTGAAACCCCATCTCTGCTAAAAAAAAAATACAAAAATTAGCTAGGTGTGGTGGCGCACACCTGTAATCTCAGCTACTTGGGAGGCTGAAGCAGGAGAATTGCTCGAGCCTGAGAGATGGAGGTTGCAGTGAGCCAAGATCATGCCACTGCACTCCAGCCTGGCTGACAGAGTGAGACTCTGTCTCAAAAAAAAAAAAAAAAAAAAAAAAAAAGATGTGATAGTAATAAATGTAAATCAGAATGAGATAAGAATATTTATTCTCCTGTGAAGGTCTCTACTACCTTGAATAAAGACTATCAAATGTTTACATGGCAGTTGCTCAACTGTCTCTTTTTATTTCTTAATATATCAGTCTGTTAAGGAGCAAGAATACACATTTTCATGTGACTTTATATTTAGAGAAAGGCATTTGTATAATTATGTATTGTAATTGGGAGATTGTATTATCTTTTTTGTGAAACCACCATAATTATTTAGTTATGTACTTGAGTTTTAAAAGCTAGTGCGATTTGGCTTGAATACAAATATAAAATGTGTGATGTCAACCTATAATGCCAGTTTTTTTTTGTTTTTCTACAAAAAATCGTTAGAGACAAACGAATGGCAGTTGATGTATAAGGAGAAATTTCAAGGCTGTTGGATCTGAATTTAATTTGTATTTGTGACTCAGAGTAGGCAATGCTGGAAAATCATTTGATGGCTGGAGTGTAATCACTGGGTGAATGTAATCCATTTGTTAAATTGCCCAGACTCCTCACTGTATTTACAGTTAATTGGTTCCCATTAAGGTCTTCTTAATAGAGACCATAAAGCAGTAGGATTAGAGAAACCTGAAAAGGAACATTTAGTTTGATTCCTTTCTTGAAGCCAAGTTGTAACATGTGCTCATCTATTTCATTTTTTACCATCTTCATAACAGACTGAGGGAGGAAAAGACTCTCAGGAGGGTGCTTTATAAATTATTTTTACTGTTTTGGCCTATGAACATTTCTATAGTCAGAAAATAAAAAACATCTAGTGTTCTTACATAGAATTGAAGTTTTTCTCTTATGACTTGAAATTCTTTTTGGGTTTTAGTGGCTAGGCAAAGCAACTGGTCACTACCCAACATTTAATGATTCTTTGTATACTGAAAAGTTATTTTAAGCTTTTTTCCCCCCTAAATTTCGTTGTTCATTCATAGTTTTTGTAACCTTTTGATTCAGACTTCTAGATATTACATACAAAAATCTCATAGAAAACTTTTCAGTATCTTAGGAAAGTCATGTGAACCCATCTGATGAGGAGGGATACAAGTCTCTTAAGAAATGTGATTTTAGTGCTGCATTTTTAACTTACAGATTTTCTTTCTTCTCCAAATAAAGGTTTATTTACTTCAGGACTGATGAAGCAAATAAAAATTATAAATTGTCCTCCCCTTTCCACAGAGATTTTCCAGGCTGCCTTCTTCTCCCTTTCTCCTACTCACAATTACCCTCACTACAAATGCTGGAACTTCCCTTCCATTGGGCTCCAGCCAATTTGGGAAAATTTTGAAAGTAAATTGGTTTCAGTGACAATATAATCAAAATAACAAAATTGTTACAATTGAATATTTCTCATCACTGTTTTAAAAAATCTATTGATAATATTCAGGAAGTTTTACATTCTTTCTGTGCACTTAACATTTTTAGTTATTTTAATTTTTTTGTGTGTGAACTTGACATTTTGTTTCTGAATTCATTTTTAGCCAATTGTGAGTATTATGCATTAAAATGGGAGGTTGGCCCCTTTCCACTGCATCACAGATGAAAAATGGAAAGTACCTCTGATTGGTCCTCTTGCACAACCAATCGCTGGTCGCGGACCAAGTCTTCCTGTGTAATTTTGTTAACTTCACTTCAGCCTCTGATTGGTTGACTCTTGCAACCAATCAGACTAGTTGTGGGCCAAATCTTCATTTATAGAGGGTGTAACCAAGTAACCAATGGGAAACCTCTAGAGGGTATTTAAACCCCAGAAAATTCTGTAACCAGCACTCTTGAGCTGCTTACTCGAGCCCGCTCCTGCTACTTCGTTTCCATAAGTCTGTGCTTTCGTTGCTTCACACACACACACACACACACACACACACACACACACACACACATGAAAGGGGAGGTTGGTTAGATAAATAACACTAAGCTGGTAATACAGTAATGTATTTGTTGACCCAGAAGCATATTTGCAATACTAAATAAAAAGATTGGTTACCAATAGCATATATTTTATGATCCTATCGCAAATATAAATATCTGAAAATGTCACATCAAGCAGACATCACAGACAAAAGTGAATTAGAAATATGAATATGGAAAGGAATATGAATACATATAAAATAAAAACAACAAAACTTCAAATCTGAAAAAAATTTATAATTTGTTGATTAAAGTTTCTTGTATTGGTTTCTTATTAGAAAATCAGTATATTCTCAGTGCAGAAAATGAATTAAAAAATCCCATTAAGAATATTTGTAATCCTACTAACCCAGAAATGGAAAAAAACCCACAGAAAGCAGCTTATTGTCCAGATTCCAAATTCCTTTCTATGTGAACACGCAAACACACATACACAAATACTGATATTAATGAGTGCTTTTCTGTAGCTTCAGTTTTAATATCTGGATCGTATCCCATTACTTGGTTAAAATCACGATTCATTCAGCCAATCTCCTTTTTATAGATATGCAAATTATTTCCAGCATTTCCCCAATTCATATTACATAGGGCGTGTATACTTGGCTAAAACTAAGTTAGAAATAAGAAAGCAAAAGTTCTTTGTGGCAAGTTAGCCACTAGCACACCATCCCCTTCTTAATCCCCAAGTAAAAAACCCTGACTACAGTTGTCTGTGAAGATTTTGTTATTGGCTATGGTATTTAAAACCTTTCTGCTGTATGCAGCTCACTGATCTTCTCTACTCTTGAGTTTGGGGAAAGGATGGTGTATTATTGATTACCCAAGCCCTTTTTATACAATTTCACATTTCAGAGCTGGTTATGAAAGGATGACTTGATGATTTGATGTCCACCATTTTCTTTACTTTTAAAAAACTTCAATAGTTTTTGGGATACATGGATAGGTTCTTAAGTGGTGATTTCTGAGACTTTATAGTGTACCCATCACCTAAGCAGTGTACACTGTACCCAATGTATAGCCATTTATTCCTCACCCCACTCCCACCCTTCCCCCTGAGTTCCCAAAATCCATTATATCATTCTTATGCCTTTGCATACCCATAGCTTAGCTCCCACTAATAAGTGAGAACATATGATATTTGGTTTTCCATTCCTGAGTTACCTCACTTAGAATAATGGCCTCCAGTTCCACTCAAGTTGCTGCAAAAGACATTATTTCATTCCTTTTTATAGCTAAGTAGCATTGCATAGTGTATATATACATTTTATTCTTTAAAATATTTCATTTATTTATTTACTTATTTTTTAACTTTTAAGTTCAGGTGTATATGTGCAGAATGTGCAGGTTTGTTACACAGGTAAATGTGTGTCATGGGGGTTAGTTGTACAGATTATTTCATCACCCAGGTATTAAGCGTAGCATCCATTAGTTGTTTCTCCGGATCCTCTCTCTCCTTCCACCCTCCACTCTCCAATAGACCCCAGTGTGCCTTGTTCTATGAGTCCATGTGTTCTCATCATTTAGCTCCCACTTATAAGTAAGAATGTGCAGTATTTGTTTTTCTGTTTCTGCATTAATTTGCTAATGATCATGGCCTCCAGCTCCATCCATGTTCCTGCAAAGGACATGATCTTATTCTTTTTTATGGTTCCATAGTATTCCATGGTGTGTATGTATCACATTTTCTTTATATGTATCAGTTTTTTTTTTTTTTTTACCCAGTCTATCATTTTTGAGCATTTAGGTTGATTCCATGTCTTTGCTATTGTGAATGGTACAGCAATGAACACATGCATGCATGTTTCTTTATAATAGAATGATTTGTATTCCTTTGGGTTTATACCCAGTAATGGGATTGCTGGGTCAAATGGTATTTCTGTCTTTAGGTCTTTCAGGAATCGCCACACTGTCTTGCACAATGATTGAACTAATTTACACTCCCACCAACAATGTAAAAGCATTTCTTTTTCTCCACAACTTCATCAGCATCTGTTATTTTTTGACTTTTTAATGGTAGCCATTGTGATGGGCATGAGACGACATCTCATTGGGGTTTTGATTTGCATTTCTCTAATAATCAGTGATGCTGAGCTTTTCTTCATATGCTTGTTGGCTGCATGTATGCCTTCTTTCGAAGTGTTTGTTCATGTCCTTTGCCCACTTTTTAATGGTTTTGTTTTGTAAATTTGTTTAAGCTTCTTATAGATGCTGGATGTTAGACCTTTGTCAGATGCATAGTTTGTAAAAATTATCTCCCATTCTGTAGGCTGTCTTTTTGCTGTGTTAATAGCTTCTTTTGTTGTATGGAAGCTTTTTAGTTTAGTTAGATTTGATTTGTCAACTTTTGCTTTTGTTACAGTTGCTTTTGGCATCTTCATCATGAAATCTTTGCCAGTGTCTATGTCCTTAATGGTATTGCCTAGGTTTTCTTCTAGGGTTTTTATAGTTCTGGGTTTTAGATTTAAGTCTTTAATCCATCTTGAGTTGATTTTTGTGTATAGTATAAGAAAGGGGTTCAGTTTCAATTTTCTGCATGTGGCTACCCAGTAAACCCAGCACCATTTATTAAATAGGGAATCCTTTCCCCATTGCTTGTTTTTGCCAGGTTTGTTAAAGATCAGATGGTTGTAGGTGTGCAGTCTTATTTCTGGGTTATTTATTGTTTTCCATTGGTCTATGTGTCTGTTCTTGTACCAATACCATGCTGTTTTGGTTACTGTAGCCCTGTGGTATAGTTTGAAGTCAGGTAGTGTGATACCTCTAGCTTTGTTCTTTTTGCTTAGGATTTCCTTGGCTAATTGGGCATATGAATTTTAAAATAGTTTTTTTTTGGTTCCATATGAATTTTAAAATAGCTTTTTCTAGTTCTGTGAAGAATGTCAAATGGTAGTTTCATGGGAATAGCATTGAATCTCTAAATTGCTTTGGGCAGTATGACTATTTTCACAGTATTGATTCTTCCTGTCCATGAGCATGGAATGTTTTCCATTTGTTTGTGTCCTTTCTGATTTCTTTGAGCAGTGGTTTGTAGTTCTTCTTATAGAGATCCTTCACTTTCCTTGTTAGCTGTCTTCCTAGGTATTTTATTCTTTTTGTGGCAATTGTGAATGGGAGTTCATTTGTGATTTGGATCTTGGCCTGATTGTTGTTGGTGTATAGGAATGCTAGTGATTTTTGCACATTGATTTTGTATCCTGAGACTTTGTTGGTTACCAGCTTAAGAAACTTTTGGGATGAGACCATGGGGTTTTCTAGATATAGGATCATGTCATCTGAAAACAGGGATAGTTTGATTTCCTTTCCTCCTATCTGAACATCCTTTACTACTTTATCTTGCTTGATTGTCCTGGCCAGAATTTTCAATATTATGTTGAATAGGAGTTGTAAGAGAGCATTCTTGTGCTGGTTTTCAAGGAAAATGTTCCAGGTTTTGCCCATTTAGTATACTATTGGCTGTGGGTTTATCATATATGGCTCTTATTATTTTGAGGTATGTTTCTTCAATACCGGTTTACTGAGAGTTTTTAGCATGAAGCGATGTTGCATTTTATCAAAAGCCTTTTCTGCATCTATTGAGAATAATCATGTTGTTTTTGTCTTTAGTTCTGTTTATGTGATTAATCACATTTATTGATTTGCGTATGTTGAACCAACCTTGCATCCGGGGAATGAAGCCTACTTGATTGTGGTGGTTAAACTTTTTGATGTGGTGCTGGATTCAGTTTGCCAGTATTTTGTTGAGGATTTTTGCATTGATATTCATCAAGGATATTGGCCTGAAGTTTTCCTTTTTTGTTGTATCTCTGTCAGGTTTTAGTATCAGGATGATGCTGGCCTCATAGAATGGGTTAGGAAAGAGTTCCTCCTTTAAAATTTTTGGAATCATTTCAGTAGGAATGGTACCAGCTCTTCTTTGTACATCTTATACCACATTTTCATTATCCACTTGTTGGTTGATGGGCACTTAGGTTGGTTCCATATCTTTACAATTGTGAATTGTGCTGCTACAAACATGCATTTTCATAAAACAACTTCTTTTGCTTTTGGTAGGTACCCAGTAGTGGGATTGCTAGATCGAATGGTAGTTCTACTTTTAGTTCTTTACGTAATCTTCTTACTGTTTTCCATAGTGATTGTACTTATTTACATTCCCAACGGCAGTGTAAAAATGTTCCCTTTTCACCATATCCACACCAACATCTATTGTTTTGGATTTTTTTTAAAAAAACGTTTTAATTATGGCCATTCTTGCAGGAGTAAAGTGGTATCTCATTGTGGTTTTAATTTGTATTTCCCTGATGATTAGTGATGTTGAGCATTTGTCATATGTTTGCTGGTTGTTTGTATGTCTTCTTTTAAGAACTGTCTATTCATGTGCTTTGCCCACTTTTTGATGGGATTATTAGTTTTTTTCTTGTTGATTTGTTTTGAGTTCTTTGTAGATTCTGGATAGTAGTCCTTTGTTGGATGTATAGTTTGTGAATATTTTCTCCCACTCTGTGGGTTGTCTGTTGTTTATTCTGCTGATTATTTCTATTGCTGTGCAGAAGATTTTTAGTTTAATTAGGTCCCATTTATTTATTTTTGTTTTTGTTGCATTTGGTTTTGGGGTCTTAGTCATGAATTTTTTGCCTAAGCCAATGTCCAGTAGAGTTTTTCTGATTCAGGTGTTCGATTTAAGTCTTTGATCCATCTTGATTTGATTTTTGTATAAGGTGAGAGATGGGGATCCAGCTTTATTCTTCTACATATGGCATGCCAATTATCCCAGAACCATTTATTGAATAGTATGTCCTTTCCCCAATTTATGTTTTTGTTTGCTTTGTTGAAGATCAGTTGGCTGTAAGTATTTGGCTTTATTTCTTGGTTCTCTATTCTGTTCCATCGTCTTCATGCCTATTTTTATATCAGTACCATGCTGTTTGGTAACTATAGCCTTGTAGTATAATTTGAAGTCTGGTAATGTGATGCCTCCAGATTTACACTTTTTGCTTATCATTGCTTTGGCTATGTGGGCTCTTTTTTTGTTCCATATGAACTTTAGGATTGTTTTTTTCTAATTCTGTGAAGAATGATGATGATGTTTTGATGGAAATTGCATTGAGTCTGATATTGCTTTGGATAGTATGGTCATTTTCTCAATATTGATTCTTCCCATCCATGAGAATGTGATGTGTTCCCATTTGTGCATGTCATCTCTGATTTCTTTCAGCAGTGTTTGGTAGTTTTTCTTGCAGAGATCATTCACTTCCTTGGTTAAGTATATTCCTGGAGTGCAGTGGCATGATCTCGGCTCACTGCAAGCTCCACCTGGGTTCACACCATTCTCTTGCCTCAGCCTCCCAAGTAACTGGGACTACAGGCACCCACCACCATGCCCAGCTAATTTTTTTGTATTTTCAGTAGAGACGGGGTTTCACCATGTTAGCCAGGATGGTCTCGATCTCCTGACCTCATGATCCGCCTGCCTCGGCCTCCCAAAGTGCTGGGATTACAGGCATGAGCCACCACGCCTGGCCTGTTTGCAGTCTTTGTAAAAGCGGTTGCATGCTTGATTTGATCCTCAGCTTGGTCATTCTTGGTGTGTAGCAGTGCTACTGGTTTGTGTACATTGATTTTGTATTCTGATACTTATTGAATTCATTTATTGGATCTAGGAGCTTTTTGGATGAGTCTTTAGGTTTTCTGGGTATATGATCATATCGTGATGTATTATCTTTTTGATATGCTGTTGGATTTGGTTAGCTAGTATTTTATTGAGAACTTTTCCATCTATATTCATCAGGGTTATTAGTCTGTAGTTTTCTTTTTCTGTTATGTCCTTTCCTGGTTTTCGTATTAGGGTGACAGTGGTTTCCTAGAATGAATTAGGGATGATTCCCTCTCTCTCTGTCTTTTGAAATAGTTTCAGTAGAATCAATACCAATTCTTCTTAGAACATCTAGTAGAATTCAGCTGAGAATCTGTCTGGTCCTGGCTTTTTGTTGGTAATGTTTTTGTTACTGATTCAGTCTCGCTGCTTATTATTGGTCTGTTCAGGGTTTCCATTTCTTTCTTATTTGATCTACGAGGGTTGTATATTTCCAAGAATATGTCCATTTCCTCTACATTTCCTGATTTGTGCATGTAAAGGTGTTCATAGTAGCCCTGAATGATCTTTTTTATTTCAGTGGTATTGGTTGTAATGTCTCCAGTTTCATTGCTAGTTGAGCTTATTTGAATCTTCTCTCTTCTTTTCATGGTTAATCTCACTAATGGCCTATCAATTTTGTTTATCTTTTGAAAGAATCAGATTTTTGTTTCCTTTATCTTTTGTACATTTTTGTTTCAATTTCACTTCGTTATGCTCTGATGTTTGTTATTTCTTTTCTTCTGCTGGGTTTGGGTTTAGTTTGTTCCTGTTTCTGTAGTTTTTTGAGGTGTGTGAAATTAGATTTTCAATTTGTGCTCTTTCAGACTTTTTGATATAGGCATTTAATGCTAGGAACTTTACTTTTAGCACCACTTTTGCTGTATTCCAGAGGTTTTGATAAGTTGTGTCACTGTTATCATTCATTTCAAATAATTTTTAAATTTTCATGTTGATTTTATTTTTAACCCAAAAATCACTCAAGAGCAGATTATTTAATTTTCATGTATTTGTTTGATTTGGAGGGTTCCTTTTAGAGTTGATTTCCAGTTTTATTCCACTGTGGTTTGAGAAGAAACTTCATATGATTTTGATTTTCTTAAATTAATTGAGAAGTGTTTCATGGTCTATCATTATGGTCCATCTTGGAGAATATTTCATGTGCTGAAGAGAAGAATGTATATTCCGCAGTTGTTGGGAAGAGTGTTCTGTAAATACCTGTTAAGTCCATTTGTTCTAGGATATAGTTTAAGTCCACTGTTTCTTTGTTGACTTTCTGTCTTGATGATCTGTCTATTGGGAGTATTGAAGTCCCCCACTCTTATTGCATTGCTGTCTATCTCATTTTTTGGTCTAGTAGTAATTGTTTTATAAATCTGGGAGCTCCAGTGTTAGGTGCATATGTATTTAGGATTGTAATGTCTTCTCATCGGACTAATCCTTTCTTCAATATGTAATGTCCTTCTTTGCCTTTTCTTACTATTGTTGCTTTAAAGTCTGTTTTGTCTCATTAAGAATTGCTACTCCTGCTCGCTTTTGATTTCCATTTGCATGGATTATCTTTTTTCACCCCTGCACTTTAAGTTTATTTGAATCCGTATGTGTTAGGTGAGTCTCTAGAGGACAGTAGATATTTGGTTGGTGGTTTTCTATACATTCTGCTATTCTGTATTTTTTAAGTGGAGCATCTAGGCCATTTATATTCATTGTTAATACTGAGATGTGAGGTGCTATTCTATTCATCATGTTAGTTGTTACGTAGATACTTTTTTTACATTGTATTACTGTTTTATAGGCCCTCTGAGATGTATGCTTTAAGGCGGTTCTGTTTTGGTGCACATTGAACTTTCGTTCTAAGATTTAGAAGTCCTTTTAGCATTTCTTGTAGTGCTAGTTTGGTAGTGGCAAATTCCCTCAGCATTTGTTTGTCTGAAAAAGAGTTTCTCTCTCCTTCATTTATGAATCTTAGTTTTGCTGGCTATACAAATCTTGGCTGAAAATTAATTTGTTTAAGGAGGCTAAAGATAGGATCCCAATCCCTTCTGGCTTGTAAGGTTTCTCCTGAGAAATCTTCTGTTAGTCTGATAGGTTTCTCTTTATAGGTCACCTGATGCTTTTGTCTCACTGCTCTTAAAATTCTTTTCTCCATGTTGACTTTGGTTTGCCTGATAACTATGTACTTTGGTGATGATCTTTTTGTAATGAATTTTCCAGGAGTTATTTGAGCTTCTTATATTTGGATATCTAGATCTCTTCATGTATTTGGATATCTACTATCTGCCTTGGTGTTGATCTTTTTGGAATGAATTTCCCAGGAATTCTTTGAGCTTCTTGTATTTGGATATCTAGATCTCTAGTAAGGCCAGGAAAGTTTTCCTCAATTATTCCCTAAAATAAGTTTTCCAAACTTGTTTGTTCTTTTCCCTCAGGAATACCAATTATTCTTGGGTTCGACTGTTTTACATAATCTCGTATTTCCTGGACACTTTGTTCATGTCTTTTGATTCTTTTTTCTTTATCTTTGACTGATTGGGTTAATTTGAAAGCCTTTTCTTTGAGCTCTGAAATTCTTTCTTCTACGTGTTCTAGTCTATTGTTGAAACTTTCCATTGCATTTTGTATTTCGCTAAGTGTGTCTTTCATTTCCAGAAGTTCTGATTGGTCTTTCTTTATGATATCTATCTCTCCAGAAAATTTTTTATTCATTTCTTAGATTAAAAAACAATTTCTTTATGTTGGTTTTAACCTTCCTCTGTTATCTCCTTGAGTAACTTAATAATCAAACTTCTGACTTCTTTATCTAGCATTTCAAAGATTTCCCTTTGGTTTAGATTCATTAATGTGGAACTAGTGTGATCTTTTGGGGATGTTAGAGAACCTTGTTTTGTTGTATTGCCAGAATTACTTTTCTGGTTCCTTCTCATTTGGGTAGACTGTTTCTTCAGATTGTTCTTGAATTTATTTTTGATTTGACTCTGTTTTTCCTGAGTTCCTAGTTTTCCTTTTAAGGATCAGACTTTAATGTTTATAGTTTATTATAGCCTATTTTGATTCTTTGTACTGTTAGGGGTAAAGACTCTGTGTGAGTTCCTAAGTTGTAGACTTTGTGCACTGGCTTTCCCAGATGCTGGTTGTGGTAATTATGTGTTTGGTGTGTGGGCAAGTTCACTGTCTTCTATTGGGTTGGAATGGCAGCGAACCTGTCTGTCCATTTCTTCAAGGCCATCACTCCAGCAATTCTCTCATGCATCAATTTCTACACTCCATTAGCTCATTTCTACCAATTTACTAGCATTCTGTCATTTTTCCCATTAGAAAAATAATCCATGAAAAAGGGGACTTGGCACATAGCAAGTGCTCAGAAAAATACTTGTTCCATGAATAAATGAATGAATGAATAAATGAATGAAAGCAATTAAGAGAGTAAGGCTTTTGTAATAACTTAGGGGTGGGCTGATTTGGACTTGTTGGCAATGAGAATAAAAAGAAATGGGAGGTAGGATATAAACTTTGAAGAAAGAATTAAAAATCCTTGGTTAGTTGTTATATACATATGTAATACAGGAGGGGAAATAACCTGTAATTTTAGGATTGTGTGTTTGATAATAAGATTATTTTGTGGTATAACTGATAAGGATATACTTGATAGAAGTGGTTTATTTTCCTCCTTCAAGTATTTTTTTTCTGTTTTTTCATATATTTTTCTAAGAATAAAAATCTTATCATCTTAATATTACATATATTCATTGGCCAGGAAATGCTTTCTTTTAAGATTTATAACTAATGGTAGGTTATTAATGTTGAGCCTGAGAGGAATTTACCTGTGTTCACTATGAGTTGTAATTACTCTTTGGAGTCAGCTGAGGGCTAGAAAGAGGTGACCCAGAGTGAAATAGCATTTAGCCCACTTTGCCCAGAGCATCTGAAAGTGTTACTGTGACCTCTGCAGTAGCCGTTAGGTCTACTCAAGAAGTAGCTAGTGCACTATGCACTACCTAGACATGGAATATACTTTGCAAGAATTCCCTCAATAAGTAGATTATTCCCACCTTCCTCTTTCAGTCTTTCTTTTCTCTTTCTTTCTTTCTTTTTTTTTGTTTTTTTTAAATTGTGGCCAGGCACAGTGGCTCATGCCTGTAATCCTAGCACTTTGGGAGGCCGAGGCGGGCTGATCACGAGGTCAGGAGATTGAGACCATCCTGGCTAACATGGTGAAACCCCGTCTCTACTGAAAATACAAAAAAAAAAAAAAAAATTATCCGGGCGTAGTGGCGGGCGCCAGTAGTCCCAGCTACTCAGGAGGCTGAGGCAGGAGAATGGCATGAACCCGGGAGGCAGAGCTTGCAGTGAGCCGAGATCGTGCCACTGCATTCCAGCCTGGGCAACAGAGCAAGACTCCATCTCAAAAATAAATAAATAAATAAATAATTGTAACCATATTTTATTTGGTTTGGCACATTTCTTCAAGTAGATATAGAGTGTACATTTGTCATATTTTCTGGCTGCTCGGTTAATCTTATGAACTCATTTCCTATATTTGGGGGGGACTTCCCACCTTCTGAATATCTTTTCCTTACACAAGTCAACAGAAAAATGTGTAATCTTCACCTCCCTTGCAGCTGAAGCACAACTATGTGACTTAGACTCCATCAATCAGATTACGTCAGCAAGACTTGGATTTGCAAGTGAGAAATGGGAGAAAGTGTGTATTGAATCGAGTCCAGTTTGGGGTTGGGGAAAGGGTGGTGGTGGAAGATGGCAGGATTGGGGTCCTGGGTCTACTTTCCACTGTCAGTGGTACAAGTTGTGCCTGACCCAATACAATGTTGTCTAAAGCTTTGTCCCTCCCCATCTGGCCTTCAAGCCTAACTGCAGGATACTACCTCCCAGGGACTTTGTAAGCCTCCTAACAGCCTTTAATAAGTGTTTTCCTGTGTAAATGAACTTCAATGCTTCTATAGCACAAGGTACAGTGGTAATGGTTTTTAATGTAGCACAATAAGGATTAAAGAAAAGAGGGGACATTATGTGCATATTCTCCAGTTTCTTCTTCCTGTAGCAAAGTGCACCCACTTTTGGTGCACTTTGATGGTTAATGCTGAGTGTCAACTTGATTGGATTGAAGGATACAAAGTACTGATCCTGGGTGTGTCTGTGAGGGTGTTGCCAAAGGAGATTAACATTTGAGTCACTGGGCTGGGAAAGGCAGACCCACCATTAATGTGGGTGGGCACAATCTAATCAGCTGCCAGCATGGCTAGAACATAAGCAGGCAGAAAAATGTGGAAAGAGAGACTGGCCTAGCCTCCCAGTCTTCATCTTTCTCCCATGCTGGATGCTTTGTGCCCTCAAACACTGGAGTCCAAATTCTTTAGTTTTGGAACTCCGACTGACTCTCCTTCCTCCTCAGCCTGCAGACGGCCTACTGTGGGACCTTGCAATCATGTAAGTTAATACTTAATAAACTCCCCTTTATATACATATCGATTCCATTAGTTCTGTTCTTCTAGAGACCCCTGACTAACACAGTGGGAGAAGAATGCAAAAATAGCTCTGGGTCTTCAGGTAGTTATAATTAATAGTAACAAGTGACATTTTGTGAGCACTAACTATTTCAAGTTACTGTGCTTTTCAGATATTGTCTCATATGATACTTTTGGTGGTCCTATGAGAAGAGCCATCATTATCTCTATTTTTAGAAGAGAAAAAATGATGTTTAAGCAACTTGCTATCTTAGCCTGGGTTCCATAGAAAATGGAGCTTACGTGTGAGCTCTTTATTGGAGAGGAGAGGTGGTAATCCCAGGGTAGTGAGAGTAAGGAAAAAAACAAGAAACAAAGAAGGGAAGGAAGGACAGCAAATACAATGTACTGTTACTGAGCTTGTCACAGCTTTATTAAGAAGCAGCAATTACTTGGTCATGGGAGATGTCTCTGGACAGATCTTATGGGACTTGTGTGCATTAGAAGAGTCGATTGTGGGAGGGAAGGAAGAATAATTCATTTCCTGTCTCTCATTGATGAAAGTTTGCCCATAGGCCTTATTTAACCTCTGGATTCTTTTGGATTGTGTTACTCAGCCCCACTGGAAGTGTTGTGGGGGCGGGGGTATGCAGCCAGCACCACTTTTACAGCAGTTGGCAAGGGCCTGGGTACAGAAGCTGCTACCGTTCTCACCACACTGCCATGGGGGAATTCATGCTGGAAGCCAGCCCTCACCCCGAGAAGCCAGACAGCTGACAGTGTTAAGAAATGGGACTGTCCATTGAACAGGCTACCGAAACCTGGGGAGGCAGTTGGGACAGGACAGATCTGGGATGGAGATACTTGACCAGAGACATCACTCTTGTCTCTGCCTCTGTCGTCACCTGGCATTCTCTATGTGTCTATACCTGTGCATTTGTTTTCTCAGAAGTACAGTAGTCATATTGGATTAGGGCCCACCCTTATTCAGTATGACCTCATCTTAACTTGATTACTTCTGCAAAGATCTTCTTTCCAAACAAGGTCACATTCACAGGTACTGGGAGTTAGGACTTCGACAGATCTTTTCAGGGGATACAATCCAACCCACACAACATCTTGATGATTAGAGAAGACATGGGTAGAAATTGCAGAGAAAGGGCAGTGATTAATTTAGTTTTGAGTATGTTGAGTTAGAATTGCTTTTGAGACAGTAAGACTGTTATGTCCAATAAGCAACCCAAATATGTTTCTGGAGCTTCACGGGAGTGTTTCTGACTGGTAAGGAGACATAGGGTCATCAGCATCTGTGTGACACTCGCTGTGAAATAGACAAGTGATGAATAAAACCTTGAGGAACCACAATGCTTAAGAGTCAAACACAGAGACAGGAAGGTTGGGGTGACTTACGAGGAGTGGGCAGACAGGAAATTCAAAAGAGAAACACTAGGAGAAAGTAGTGTCAGACATGATGTGAGAAAGTTCCCAAGGAGGAACACAATGCTTTTCTAAGCTCAACAGTACTACAGAGCAGCCAGGTATTGAGAATTGTTTTTATATGGTGATTTCATATGAGTCCATGTAAAGGATGGAAGAATATCCCTTGGATTTGCAGATGGACAGTGGTTATCCAGAGAGGTTTCAGGAGAGTGGTAAAGGCTGGGGTGCATGGGGATCATGACAAGCAATGGTAGGTAGAACTGTGGCAACAGCCAATAGAGGAAAATTGTGCTATGATGAAATATAAGAACAGGAGGTGTGGTTAGAAATCAGGAGACTTGGTGATGCTTGTTTCCAGACAGGAAAGAGCCATTGATGGAGGAAGAGGATAAAGATGTGAGAAAGGGAGCAAGCAAGAGCTCAGAATGCAGCTTCCAGCTTCAAACACAGCACCTTTGTTATGGCTTCTTCTACATGTTGAGCTTCTGCACATTATTTAATATGAAGAAAGGGTTCTAGAAAATCATTGGAAATTGTTGAATTAGATGTCCTCGCTCTAAAAAGTTCTATTAATTATTAATTATACCTCTACATTGAGTAATTTATAGTAATAGCTTGATTGACCACATTCAGATAATCCTGTGCTATTTAAGGTCATGTTGCCAAAAGAAAAACTTAATAGGAATAATTATTAAAGCTGTAATTATTTGCATTTCAGTCCCTGACTAGCTCTTACAAATTTGGACATGTGTAAATTTCAGCTTTTAAATTTTGGTTTGCATTTGAAAAATAAAAGCATTTCTCAGCACTGAACTATTAAAATATTTGTAGAGATTTTTTTACACAAAAATGAAATTTTAATACTGGTTCAATTTTTAAGCCATATAATAGATTTTTAAGCCAAAATACATGTTTATAGCTCTTTGCTTAAGTAAAGTTATGGGTAATAATACCTCTTTGTGAAACACATGTATTATTTATTATCATTATAAAAGAAATTCATGTTGGTTGGAAGGGTTTGAAAAATGTATATACATATCAAGAAAAAACTAAAATCACAGTGACATATAATTTCACCACCTAGGGCTAAGAATTATTTCAATATTTTTCATTCTTTTGTATTATGAAATATAACAAATGTCCATTTATGCATACTAGGTTTCACTACATGATGGCTTTATTATATTTTCTTTTTTTTTCTTTTTTTTTTTATATTTTCTTAAAAAAAGATTTTTATTTTGTTTTGTTGTTTTGAGATGGAGTCTCACTCTCGCCCAGGCTGGAGTGCAGTGGCACTATCTCGGCTCACTGCCACCTCTGCCTCCCAGTTTCAAGTAATTCTCCTGTCTCAGCCTCTGAACTTGCTGTGACTACAGGTGCCGGCCACCATGCCTGGATAATTTTTATATTTTTAGTAGAGACAGGGTTTCACCATATTGGTCAGGCTAGTCTCGAATTCTTGACCTCAGGTGATCCACCCTCCTCAGCCTCCCAAATTGCTGGGATTACAGGCATGAGCAACCCCGCCCGGCCAAGAAAAGTTTTTTAGAGAAATAATGTTATGGAGTCAATTGAAGGCTCCCCTTCATCCTACTTCCCCTTCCTACTCAGAGGTAACCACTATCTGGAAGTTGGTATACATCCTTTCTATGTTTTTATACTTTTATGATGTGTGTAACTATTCATTCAATATGAAGAAGTATCACTGGTAGCTGAAAGCACTGCCTCAGCCAAGCCCTCCCTAAGGAGGTCTCAGCTAGGACTCCTGAAAAGTGCCTGAGCGGAAGCCTCTGAATGGAAGTGCCTGGGCTGGGGAAGCAGAGAAGCCTATGAGCAGGGCTGGTTGGGGTGGAAGGAGCAGGGAGTGAGTTCTTGACTGCAAATCCCTCCAGAAGCTGTAACATGCTAGCTGTGTACCAAGTCTGGTGTGGAGATGGCAATTTCCCCCAATGAGGTCTGCTGGGCAAAGCCTAGTAACTGTCTAGGGTCCTGCCTGAAAGATAATACATAGAATGTTGGCCTGGAGCCATACTCCTCAATGTGGTAATTCTATGTTTAAATTTTTGAGAAACTGCCAAATTGTTTTCCAAAGTGACTGTACCATTTTCCATTTCTACCAAGAGTATGTGAACATTCCAATCTTCTACATGTTTGCCAATAGTTATTATTTAATCTGTCTTTTGGATTATGGCCACACTAATGGGTATGACATGGTATCTCACTATGGTTTTGAATTGCGTTTCTCTATGACTCATGAAGTTTAACAACTTTTTTTGCCCGTTTTTAAACTGGGTTACTTGTGTTTTATTATTGAGTTATGAAAGTTTTTACTTATTTTGGAAAGCAGATATGTATCAGATATATGATTTGTAAATGTGTTCTTCTATTCTATGCATTCTCTTCTCATTGTCTTGATAATGTCTTTTGAGGCACAAAAGTTTTTAATTTTGATGAAATCCAACTTATTGATTTTGCTGCTTGTGCTTAAGAGCCATTCTAAGAAACCATTGTGTAATCTAAAATCACAAAGACTTACACCTGTATTTTCTTCCATAAGTTTTATAGTTCTAATTCTTATATTTATGTCCATGACTCATTTAGCATTAATTTTTGCATATGGTATGAGGTAAGGTTCCAACTTCATTCTTTTACATGTATGTTTCCAGTTGTCTCAGTACCATTTGTTGAAATAACTTCTTTTCCTATTGAATTTTCTTGTCATTATTGTCAAAAATCAGTTGACCATATATATAAGGGTTATTTCTCAAGGGATTCTCTTGAGAATCTTTTATTTGATCAATCTGTATGCATATCCTTATGCCAGTCTCACACAGTGTTGGTTACTGTAGCTTTGTAGTCAGTTTTGAAATGAAGAAGTATGAGTCCTTCAACTTTGTTCTTAGTTTTCAAAATTGCTTTGACTGTTCTGTGTCCCATGTGTTTCTAGATAAATTTTAGGATCATCTTGTCAATTTCTGCGAAAAAAAAAAAAGAGCCAATTGTGTTGAATCTGTAGATCAATTTGCCTATTGTGATAGGCACAAAAATGACCCCCCCCCCACCCAAGATGTCTACATTCTAGTATAATCCCTAGACCCTATGGATATGTTATGTTACATGGTGAAGGGGAATTAAGGTAGCAGATGGATTTGAGGCTACTGGATCCAGTGTAATGACAAGTGTCTTTAAATATGAAAAAGGGAGGCAGAAGAGTAAGTGCCAGAGTGATGTGCCGTGAGAAAGACCTGACTGGCCATTGCTGACTTTGAAGATGAAGGTGAGCCATAAGCCAAGGAATGCCGGCAGTCTCTAGAATCTGGAAAAGGCAAGGAAATAGATTCTCTCCTAGAACCTTCAGAAAGAAATGCAGCCCTACCAAAACCTTGATTTTAGTCCAGCAAGAACCAATTTAGAACAATCCAGGACTATATGATATGTGTTTTAAACCACTGAATTTGTGGTGATTTGCACAGCAACAAGAGGAAACTAATGCAGCCTTTTAAACAATGGAAAGTCTTCTAATTTTTGAACACAAAGCGTCTTTCCATTTATTTAGGTCTTTTAAAAAATTTTTTTTCAATGATGTTATGCAGTTTTTAGTGTACAAGTCATGTACTTTTTTGTTAAATGTATTCCTAAGTTTTGGAGGTTTTTTTGGATGCTATTGTAAATGAATTGTTCTCTTAATTTCATCTTGGATTGTTCATTGCTAGAGTATAGAAATATAATTTATTTCTACATATTGATTTTGTGTACTGTAAACTTACTGAACTCATCTATTAGCTGTATTTTTTTTGTGAATTTATTGCAATTTTCTACACAGAAGATCATGTCATCTGCAAATAGAAATTGTCTTACTTCTTTCTTTCCCATCTGGATGCCTTTTATTTCCCTTTCCTGACTAAGTGACTTGACTAGAAATTCCAGTACAATGTTGAATGAAGTGGTAAGAGCAGACTTCCTTGTCTTATTCCTGATCTGAAGAAGTGTTAGGGGAATATAAATTAAAAAACAAAATCTCTTGCCAACCCAGACAAGCGCAACCCAAAAGTAGAAAAGAAAACAGTTTTGATTTTTGAATAAACAGTAAACCAGATCTCGTTTTCAACATAGGCAATCCACTAAAGAGATTGAAAAGACAGACAGAAATCTCATACAGCTAAGCAGATGCAACCCTTTTCATATATGTTCTCAAGATAAATGATAACTAGTCTTCAAGTAACAGGACTTGACGCACCATTTGTCACACATAGTTCATCCTAAATTCACTTGATAATTGGGGTAGCCATCTGTGTTTACTAATCGCCTTAATCCAAAAGAAAAACAAATTTATCATATCTTTACGACAGGAGGTAGGTTTGTAGTTTGGACCCAGGTGCCTGTTGAGTTAGGCTCCCACCCTCCCATTGTCTTTCTCATTGGCTTCATTTCAAAGAGATGGTGCCTACGCCTTTAAGGAAAAGATTACTGGGTTATAACACTGACAAGAGGCTTATTTAAGTTTTGGAAAGATTTACATAGTACATTTTAAAAAGTCAGAGAAAGAATGAACAATTATAAGTTTTCTAAGGTATATGCACTAAGAAAAGGTGGGGAGTGTGGACAATCTCTTACCCATCTTGTGTTGAGGGAGAATGTAGGTGATTGTGTGTATGTGTGTATTTTTCGGGATTCATGTTATTTACCTGTATGAGTAGAAGCTGTTGGTCTTTATTGTGAAGCATAATGTTACATGAGAATTGTGCAGATGTCTTTCATAGGGCTGAGGATGTTTCCTTCTGTTCCTAGCTGAGTGCTTTTTCTTTCTTTCTTTCTTCTTTTTTTTTTTTTTTTTGTTTTTAATGGTTATCTTCCCTTCTTTCCTCTTTTCCATATTTTTTTTATTATTATACTTCAAGTTCTGGGGTATATGTGCACAACATGCAGGTTTGTTACATATGTATACATGTGCCATGTTGGCATGCTGCACCCATTAACTCATCATTTACATTAGGTATTTCTCCTAATGCTATCCCTCCCCCCTCCCCCCATCCCACCACAGGCCCTGGTGTGTGATGTTCCCCACCCTGTGTCCAAGTGTTCTCATTGTTCAATTCCCACCTATGAGTGAGAACATGTGGTGTGTGGTTTTCTGTCCTTGTGACAGTTTGCTGAGAATGATGGTTTCCAGCTTCATCCATGTCCCTACAAAGGACATGAACTCATCCTTTTTTATGGCTGCATAGTATTCCATGGTGTATATGTGCCACATTTTCTTAATCCAGTCTATGATTGATGGGCATTTGGGTTGGTTCCAAATCTTTGCTATTGTGAATAGTGCCGCAATAAACATACATTTGCATGTGTCTTTATAGCAGCATGATTTATAATCCTTTGGGCATATACCCAGTAATGGGATGGCTGGTTCAAATGATGTTTCTAGTTCTAGATCCTTGAGGAATCGCTACACTGTCTTCCACAATGGTTGAACTAGTTTACAGTCCCACCAGCAGTGTAAAAGTGTTCCTATTTCTCCACATCCTCTCCAGCACCTGTTGTTTCCTGACTTTTTAATGATTACCATTCTCACTGGTGTGAAATGGTCTCTCATTGTGGTTTTGATTTGCATTTCTCTGATGGCGAGTGATGATGAGCATTTTTTCATGTGTCTGTTGGCTGTATAAATGTGTTCTTTTGAGAAGTGTCTGTTCATATCCTTCACCTACTTTTTGATAGGGTTATTTGATTTTTTTCTTGTACATTTGTTTGAGTTCTTTGTAGATTCTGGATATTAGCCCTTTGTCAGATGAGTAGCTTGGAAAAATGTTCTACCATTCTGTAGGTTGCCTGTTCACTCTGATAGTAGTTTCTTTTGCTGTGCAGAAGCTCTTTAGTTTAATTAGATCCCACTTGTCAATATTGGCTTTTGTTGCCATTGCAATATTATACTGAATGGGCAAAAACTGGAAGCATTCCCTTTGAAAACTGGCACAAGACAGGGATGCCCTCTCTCACCACTCATATTCAACATAGTGTTGGAACTTCTGGCCAGGGCAATTAGGCAGGAGAAAGAAATAAAGGGTATTCAGTTAGGAAAAGAGGAAATCAAATTGTCCCTGTTTGCAGATGACATGCTTGTATATTTAGAAAACCCCATCATCTCAGCCCAAAATCTCCTTAAGCTGATAAGCAACTTCAGCAAAGTCTCAGGATAAAAATTCAAATCTGCAAAAATCACAAGCATTCCTATACACCAAGAACAGACAAACAGAGCGCCAAATCATGAGTGAACTCCCATTCACAATTGCTTCAAAGAGAATAAAATACCTAGGAATCCAACTTACAAGAGATGTGAAGGACCACTTCAAGGGGAACTACAAACCACTGCTCAATGAAATAAGAGGACACAAACAAATGGAAGAACATTCCATGCTCATGGATAGGAAGAATCAGTATTGTGAAAATGGCCATACTGCCCAAGGTGATTTATAGATTCAATGCCATCCCCATCAAGCTACCAATGACTTTCTTCACAGAATTGGAGAAAACTACTTTAAATTTCATATGGAACCAAAAAAGAGCCTGCATTGCCAAGACAATCCTAAGCAAAAAGAACAAAGCTGGAGGCGGCATGCTACCTGACTTCAAACTATACTACAAGGCTACAGTAACCAAAACAGCATGGTACTGGTACCAAAACAGAGATGTAGACCAATGGAACAGAACAGAGCCCTCCGAAATAATACCACACATCTACAACCATCTGATCTTTGACATACCTGACAAAAACAAGAAATGGGGAAAGGATTCCCTATTTAATAAATGGTGCTGGGAAAACTGGCTAGCCATATGTAGAAAGCTGAAACTGGATCCCTTCCTTACACCTTATACAAAAATTAATTCAAAATGGATTAAAGACTTAAATGTTAGACTTAAATCCATAAAAGCCCTAGAAGAAAACCTTGGCAATACCATTCAAGACATAGGCATGGGCAAGGATGCCCATGTCTGAGTGCTTTTATCATGAAAGACAGTTGGATTTTGTCAAATGCTCTTGTCTGCATTTAATAAGATGATCATTTTTTTTTTAAGACTTCATTCTGTTAATGTGGTGTTTTACCTTGATTGATTTTTGTATTTTGAGCTGACCTTGCTTTTCTGAGACAAATCCCACTTGGTCATGGATAACAAAGTAGTCCCCTCTTTTTTTTTTTTTTTTTTTTTGAGATGGAGACTCGAAATGTCACCCAGGCTGGAGTGCAGTGGGGTGATCTTGGCTCACTGCAACCTCCACTTCCCAGGTTCAAGGGATTCTCCCGCCTCAGCCTCCTGAGCAGCTGGGATTGCAGGCATGCACCACCAAGCCCAGCTAATTTTTGTATTTTTAGTAGTGGCAGGGTTTCACTATCTGTGTTGGTCAGGCTGGTCTCAAACTCCTGACCTCGTGATCCACCTGCCTCAGCCTCCCAAAGTGCTGGGATTACAGATGTGAGCCACTGCGCCTGGCCCACAGTACTCCCTTCTTATCCATGATTTCTCTTTCCACAGTTTCAGTCAACTGCAGTTTGAAAATAGTAAATGGAAGATTTCAGAAATAAACACTTTGTAAGTTTTAAATTGCACACCATTCTGTACAGTGTGGTAAAATCTTGCACTGTCCTGCTTCTTCTCATCTGGGATGTGAATCTGCTCTTTTTCCAGTGTATCCACACTGCATGCTCTATCTACACAGTAGTCACTTAGCTATCTCAGTGATCAGGTCAACTGTCATGGTATCTCAGTTCTTCTGTTAAGTAACCCTTATTTTACTTAATAATGGCTCCAAAACATCAAAGTAGTTATGCTGGCATATTGTTATCATTCTTCTATTTTTTTCTTAGTTATTGTTAATCTCTTACTGTATCTAATTTATTAATTAAACTTTATCATAGATACGTGTATCTAGGAAAAACAGTTCATATAGGGTTTGGTACTATCTTCAGTTTCAGGCATCTACTGAGGGTCTTAGAACATATTTTCCCTGGTTAAGGGGGTACTAGTGTAATTCTTTTCATATGTTGCTGGGTTCACTTTACTAGTATTTTATTGAAGATTTTTGTGTCTATATTTGTAAGAGATATTGGTCTGTTTTCTTTCTTGTGATTTTATTTGCCTGGGTTTTGTAGCAGGTTAATACTGACGTCACAGAATGAGTTGGGAAGTGACATGATTTGGATTTGTGTCCCCGCCCAAATCTCATGTTGAATTGTAATCCCTAGTGTTGGAGGTGGGGCCTGCTAGGAAGTGATGGGGTCACAGGGGCGGATGTCCCACTTTGGTGATGCTGTTTTTGTCATAGAGTTCTCACAAGATCTCGTTGTTTAAAAGTGTGTGACACCTCCCCACTCTGTCTCTTCCTCCTGCTCTGGCCATGCGAAGATGCCTGCTCCCACTTTACCTTCTGCCATGAGTCAAAGTTCCCCAAGGCCTCCACAGCCATGCCTCTTCTATAGCCTGTGAGCCAGTTAAACCTCTTTTCTTTATAAATTACCCAGTCTCAGGGATGTCTTTATGGCAATGTGAGAACACACTAATACAGGATTTTCTTCTTTATTTTGTAATGTTATGCCAGAGTTGGGTTGGAAAGTAAATCATGATACGTAGAGTTCAATAAAACCTATCTGAGGGCATGACTCACCAGACGCCTTAGATAGAAATTTGGGCAAGATAAAAAAAATCAGGGGTTAGTCATCATTTTCATCGTCCTTATTTTCTAAGTAGCCTGTCAATAAAATTTTTTATCTTTATCACTAATAAGTAATTTATAAAATGTTTTTTATTTCAAAGTTTTTTTTTTTCTCTTTGTTCAAAGCTTATATTTTATTTGGCTTTACTATGTCAGAATACAGCTTGTACAATTATAGTTTAGAATAAATTGAGAAATTGTTCATACTCTGATGATTCAGATAATCATTGCATAGCATTTATCCCCAACTTACTGGTTTAATACAATAATAATAATTTATTTGCTCAAATTCTGCAGTTTGAACAGGGCTTGTTAATAACAGCTTATCTCTGCTCCATGTGGCATTAACTAGGGCAACTCAACTGGAATGGGAGGAATCTCTTTTAAGGAGGATGTTGGTACTGACTGTTGGCTGGGAGCTTATCCCAGGATGTTGGCTGGGTTCTTGGTTTACTTCCATGTGTTCTCTTTAAATGTTTAAATGGCTAGACCGGGCTTTGGGTTTTTCAGTATCGTGGTTGGAATCTGAGAGGGAATGGTCCAAAAGTTAGAGTTCTGAAAATATAGCCTGCATGTACGGGCATGAATCACAATTGCTAATGTCCCATTGACTAAAGCCAGTCATGTGGCCAAACCCAGAAATAACGTATGGAGGGACTACACAAGGGCATATGTACTAGTAAAAGTGTTTTCTCAATAGATCACCAAAGTAATAGTTTGCCACACCTGATATATAGAAAAGTTTATGTAAGTTTTATGAATTCCTTGAAGAGAATGTGTTTTGTTTTTAGACTGCAGTACTCAATATATATTTATCCAACTATATTTACTGTATTGAATTTGTGATGATACTGTCTAGAATTATTTGTCTTTGACTATTGAGGACCCTTCTCTTGGGCAGGAGTTCTTTTCTTTCTGTTTCTTTTATTTCTCAATGACCCCATTCATAAAGCTGGTTAGTTTATACTTTTTATAAATTTGAGAAAGTAGAGAAAAATTTTACAGTAATTTGCATGTCAATTTAAAAATCAGTGAAACTTTAGTGTTGGTACAATGAAGGTCTACTCTCTGATATGGTTTGGATCTGTGTCCCCAGTTAAATTTCATGTGGAATTTTAATCCTGTATGTTAGAGGTGGGGCCTGGTGGGAGGTGATTATATTATGGGGGAGAATTTCTCCCTTGGTGCTGTTCTCATGATGGTGAGTTTTCATGTGATCTGGTTGTTTAAAGTGTGCAGCACTTCTCCCCTCGCTCTCCTGCTCCTGCTCTGGCCACATAAAACGTGCTGGCTCCTCCTTTGCCTTCTGCTATGATTGGAAGCTTCCTGAGGCCTCCCAAGAAGCAGATGTCATCATGCTTCCTGTACAGCCTGCAGAACCGTGAGCCAATTAAACCTCTTTTCTTTCTAAATTACCTAGGCTCAGCTATTTCTTTATCGTAGTGCAAGAATGGATTCATACACTCTTTAAGTGTGATAAACAAAACAAATTACAATCCTTATTTCAGCTTTCTGTTTACCTTTTGCCTTTCTCTCATTTAAACTGCCAACATTCAAGGAAAGGAGAAGAGTTAAAACTTATTTGAGTAAATATGAAGATATTCTATGCCTTATATTTTTAAAATGTATTGCATTTGGCAATTCTTATAACACACTGAACAGGTCATTTTCCTATTGTATAAGAAAGGAAGCTAAGGCACAAAGCAAATATCTTATTTTCCAGAATCCTACAATTTTGAAGTGTCATTCCATTCAGCCACACCAGGTCCATTGCTAAATTGATTTATTCTTGCTGTATAGAGTTGGCATCCCATGGGTTACCCAGATAGTAGTTCATTCCTAAATGGAACACAATAAATCTGGAACCTAAATAAAGTGCTTTATTGCCCTCTGTTTTGAAAATCTATAGTTATTGTGCTGAGCGAGAGAAGAAATGATTATCTTTATGTGTTCAGAGATTAAGACTAATTTTGATGGTGTTAAGAGTCAAAAACTATGGAAGTTTTCAATGGTAATGCTTTTAAAGGAAGTAGCTCGTGAGACTTGCAGGGGTTGGAGTGGGCCGGGGGGCCGGCCGAGAGGAAAATTGGAGGCTCAAGTGGGGTACATGTCGGAGTTGGAGCTCGGCTGGAAGTGGGGCCGTGCCTGGCAGATGCGGTCGTGAAGATAGGTACTGGTTTTGGATTTGGAATTGTTTTCTCACCTTTAAAAGAAGAATGTGGCGATTAGCCTTCAGTTCTAGCATGGGATTAGGAATGGCTTACTCCAACTGTCAGCATGATTTCCAGGCTCCATATCTTCTATACGGAAAATATGTCAAAGAACAGGAACAGTGATTTCACCTGAGAACATCCCAGTGGGAGGACAAGAGAAATCATGTTTATTCTTCAGGAATATTGAAGTCCCCTGGAGTAAGCTGCCATTCTTCTGTAACAATGTTATCAGTAATGCTTTAAACTCCAGCACCTGGTTATGTATTTGAAACCAAGTCTGTTTCTCGTTTTGTATTTTCTCTCTGGAAATTGTGAGGAGGTGGTTTTAAATAAATTAAACAAAAATAGGAAAAAAAAAAAAAAAAGAAAAAAAGAAAGTAAAAGCTGCCTGCATTGCATTTGAATGACTTGAATAAGTAAAGGCAAGTTGAGGTAGGCCATTCAGCTTCTTGCTTACAGGAGGAGGGAAATTAGCAATTTAGTGTAGGTAAAATGGTAGTAAATATGGACTCTCACTTTTTAACTTTTACCTAGGAATTATTGATGAAAAAAGCCAAGCTCCGTAAAATATTTGAAGAGATCTGTTCTGAGCCATATGTGAGGACCGTGACCAGTAACACTGCCTCAGGAGGTCCCGATAACGTGTGCCTAGGGGTGGTTGGGTTACAGCTTGGTTTTATAGCTTTTACAGAGAGCTAAGAAATCAATCAACATATGTAAGGTATACATTGACTTGGTCCAGAAAGGTAGGACAACTTGAAGCAGGTGGTGGGGGTGGGCGTCATAGATTTTCTGATTGATGATTAGTTAAAACTGATATTACCTAAAGATCTGGAATCAGTGGAAACAAGTGTCTGGGTTAAGATATGGGATTGTGGAGACCAAGGTTCTTATCATGTAGATGAAGTTGCATAGGTGGCTGCCCTTTGAGGCAATAGATGGCAAATGCTTTCGATTCCGACCTTTAAAAGTTTCCAGACTCTCAGCTAATCTCTTCAGAATCAGAAAAAGACCTGGAAAGGGAAGGGGGTTCTCTACAAAATGAATTTCCCCCACAAGAGACAGCTTTGCAGGGCCTTTAAAAATATGTCAAAGGAACATATTTTGGGATAAAATACTTTGATTTTTTTCATAGGCCTATCTGTCATGTGATGCTACACTAGAGTCAGGTTGGAATTTGGTATCTTATTCCTACAGAGATCAGTCCTGAGATCGCTGTTGTAATGTTAATGCTGGTCAGCTGTGGCTGAATTCCAACCAGAGGAGAGTATAATGAGGCCTGTTTGAGCATCCTTTCCTATCATGGCCTGAACTAGTTTTTCAGGTTTCTTTGGAATTCCCTTGGCCTAGAGGAGGGGTCCATGGAGTCGGTCGAGGGGCTTAGAATTTTAGCTTTGGTTTACAAAACCTAGGAGTCATATATTGGACAATTGCTCATTTTTTCAAACCTTAATTTTTGGTCAGGTTAGTAGAAATGATGACCAATTATGGCAAACCAGAATGTCAACAAAGCAAAATACCAAGGAAAACGGCTTGTTGTCGTCAGAGGTACAGACAGCAACGTTCAGTTTTAATAAAATGTTACTTAAAATTCGTCCTCCCTTCCTCTTCAAAACCCCTTCTTTCTTTATTCCCCCTATTCTGTCTTCATCTTGTTACCAGTGGAGGGAGTCCAGGTTCTTGGCATCTTGAACAAATAATTGGACAAAACGCACAAAGCAAGGAAAGAATGAAGCAACAAAAACAGAGATTTATTGAAAATGAAAGTATGCTCCACAGGTGGGAGTGGGTGAAGCATAGGGGCTCAAGAGCCCTGTTACAGGGTTTTCTGTGGTTTAAATACCCTGTAGAGGTTTCCATTGGTTACTTGGTGTATGCTGTATGTAAATGAAGAGAATAAACTAAAGTTACAAAGTCATTTACTTGGGGTACGCCCAATGTAAATGGAGAGGATGTTTCCTGTCATAGCTAAAGTGTTTCCATTTAATTTAGTTCTAGGAAGTCAGCATGAATTGGCCTTATGTTCCCTGCCTCTAGACTATTCTCCTGCCTCCATCTCACACTCTAGTTTGAGGGAAATTACCATAAAGTTGTTCCCTATGTGGCCTTGGCCTCTGTATCTTATCAAGCTATTATCTTTTAGTCTACCACCAACCAACAGACACTGTCGAACATGCTCAAGTCCTAGGTTCCCCATGTTTTCACCCTTCTTCCTCATTTTCTCCTTATGTACTTTCCAGAAATAACTAGTATATAACATAGAAGAATAAGTCACTAACTGTGAGAACTCATGCATTGGCCTCAGGGAAGATATTTTGGGTAAAGGACACTCCTTGGTTCTCAAATGTCCTCAAATCTGTGTTTTCTGTTGACAGGTTTCTTTGTATCTGCTCAGCAAATGGGAATAGGGAGACAGAATGAAATTGGTTGTGAGGAAGTTGTCAAAGGCCGTGGCCATAGGATTTTGCATATTCAGTGAGGGAACTTCTGCTTCAGAGGTGAAAGAGAAATGCATTTCTTTTGTTCTTCAGTCACATAAGTTTACAGATTTAGGATCTATTTGTCCAGCATTTTTTGAGCAAATATGGTGATGATTCAGGTTAAGACATCTATAATGCTTAAAAGTGACTTTGAAATATGTGTTAGCTATCTGTTAAAATAAAAATGCCTTATTTTGCTTAAAAATCTTAAAACACAGATTTTAATACTGTACCAAAGCAATAATCAAAAATTATTTACATGTTCATGAATTTGTTTTGATAGAACAAATTTAATTTGGAAAATATTGTTGACTCTGTCCTCAGTGATTAAACCACACTGAAAAACAAATGTAATCTTTATCTTAAAACGATGTGCATATCTGTCATGAAGGTATTTTCAGTCTTTAATTGATGGACATAGCATTTGGAACAGGACTAGATACTACAAATTATCTCTCTGTCTTGCAGATGTGAGGAAATTAATATCTACCCAACCTCACCTCCAAAGTCAAACAGGCTATTAAGGCCACAGAACAGTTTAAAAGTCAATTCATGAGATAAATGTTATTTTAAAAAATAGTCTATTTTCTTCATGGCATCTAATAAATTTTAATCTATCAATTAATTAGTATATTAGTTGTCTCCTTTACTAGAATGTAAACTCCATGAGGCCAGGGATTTTGTGTGTGTTTGTTTGCTCCTGTATTCTAGTATGTGCTCCTGGCACATAGTATTGCTTGGAGATGAATGGGTAAACATGCCAGATAGGGGTTTCCATGAACTAGGGGCAAAGATCAGGAGGGAGGCTAACGTGGGTGAGACAGGGTGAGAGTAGGCTGCCACTCGTGTTTTGGGATCATACATACTTTTACCAAACTGGACCTAATGGAAAGGACAACTGACACCCCTGTCACCACTAGCAACATTTTTACCTATAATAGTAAAAGTTCTTGGCCTGACTTTGACTTTAATAGACTGAAGGTCAACTATTTGGTTGTCCACTCAGAACTCCTCAGAATTCAGGAATATGACAGTCCCCACTCCACCACCATATTTATTCTGCTGCCTGTTTTTTTCTAGCTCACTTATTGTCACAGTCCCTATGAAATGTGACAGATCTCTCTATGTAATAATACCACTTTGCAGTTGTGTAGTACTTAGTATTTTTCATGGCACTTGCACATTTATTATCTCATGAACAGATTCTACATAAATTGGAGTGTCGCATAAAATGATCTGCAATCAATTGTGTCATTTGGTCAATGTCTGCTGATCCTAGTGGGGAGATGAAAATTGAGTCTAATTTGACTCATCATTTTGCAGTAAAAACAAGAAACTAATTAAAGGCAGATCAACAGCTACACTGGTATTCACGGGTCCTGGTTTGCATAATGCAGTGTCAATCTCTTCTGTTTTTTACTGTTATGAATTTTATGTATATTAGATAACAAATGTTTCCCTAACTTGAAGAAGTAGTGCATTAATCTATCAAATAATGGATCTATTTTAGTTATAGCAGTTATCTACCACTCATTCATAAAAAGTACACTGATAACTCTTCCAAGTGGAGTGTCTTGTCACTCTGGTTCATAAAATGTTATTTAGGGGTCTGAATCATGTGTAGGAGTGAAGATAACTTCCTCGTTCCTTACCTTTCTGAAGGTTTGATAATTTGAGTCCATAAAACAAATGCATAATAATTTGATAGGAGAAAGGTATATAAATTATTACTTGCACATGTGTACGTGAGAACAATATGAAATATGAAAACTTAGAAAAGGCCAGATGCCTGCAGGTTTTATACCATCCAGAAGTTACAGAAGGAATAGGGGCTTGGATTGTGGTAAGGGAGGAGACCACCCCTCATATCGTCTTATGCCCAATTTCTGCCTCCAAAGAAAGAAGAAGTAAAAACTAAAAGGCAGAAATGAAATCCACAGGCAGACAGCCCGGCGCCGCACCCTGGGCCTGGTAGTTAAAGATCGACCCCTGTCCTAATCAGTTCTATTATCTATAGATTACAGACATTGTATAGAAAAGCACTGTGAAAATCCCTATCTTGTTTTGTTCCGATCTAATTACTGGTGCCTGCAGCCCCCAGTCACGTACCCCATGCTTGCTCA
This sequence comes from Macaca mulatta, assembly GCF_049350105.2. Lineage (NCBI taxonomy): Eukaryota > Metazoa > Chordata > Mammalia > Primates > Cercopithecidae > Macaca > Macaca mulatta. The sequence goes on from NC_133407.1 coordinate 21,339,051, forward strand.
ATCAATCATGACCCTCTCACATGCACCCCCTTAGAGTTGTGAGCCCTTAAAAGGGACAATAATTGCCCACTCGGGGAGCTCAGCTCGTGAGACAGAAGTCATGCTGATGCCTCTGGCCGAATAAACCCCTTCCTTCTTTAACTCGGTGTCTGAGGAGTTTTGTCTGAAAATTGTCCTGCTACAGTGGCAAGACAGGTTATGGGAGGGAGGGACAAGAAAAGGCCTGGCTAGTGAAGGTGGTCTTGTTATACAGAGTACTATGGTTTGAAGGTTTGTTCCCTCCAAAACTTATGTTGAAACTTAATTCCCCATGCAGCAGTATTAGGAGATGGGACCTTTAAGAGATCATTGGATCATGAGAGGAGAGCCCTTATGATCCAGTGGATCATGAGGATCCATTCATGGATTAAAGAATTAATGAGTTATTATGAGAATGGGACTAGAGGTTTATAAAAAGAGGGAGACCCAAGTGAACACTCTCAGCCCCTTTGCTGCGTGATGCCTCGTGCTGCCTCAGGACTCTGCAGAAAGTCCGCACCAGCAAGAAAGGCCCTCACCAGATGCAGCCCCTCATCCTTGGATTTTCGGCCTCCAGAACTGTAAGAAATAAGTTCCTTTTCTTTATAAATTGTCTAGTTTCAGGTATTCTGTTATAAGCAACAGAAAACACACTAAGACACATGAAATTTCACAGATAGCAGTTCTCAGAAAGAATAGATGGTGGCCTGTGGTAACATGTCTCTGTCAGACTTTCAAAGGTGTCATACTCTCCCTCTCATTCCTGTGAGTTAATCTTTCCTAGATTCGGATGGGAGTGGGGTGGAAGTGGGCTCAGAGAAAGCCTGACTGTTTGTTTCATGAGTGTAGATTTTCTCTACAGATGCAAATATCCTCCACAAAGGACAGATTTTCAAGATTTCTGTGGTTTGCAGTTCCTTTGAATACCTATATGGAAATATGCCAAAGAAGTGCTTTTTGGGGGGTGAAATATTCTGGTTTTGTTCACATGCATGTCCCTAAACATAATCCATAGGAGCTAGGTGACCTAATAAAAGGGTCCGGCATCTAGAAACCAGTCATGACCTACCTTTGCTATGGGACTAAGGAGGCTATTCTGATGGCTTCTACTCCAGTTTGTTTATTATTTAACTTAACATTTACAGAGACATTTGGTAAAAATGTTTGTAAAAACTAGGCCTGAATTTAACATTTCGTATATTCAAATGTGTTTTGTACTTTAAGATGCTGCTTATATTTTAAAGAACTTTTAAATCATTGATTTCATTGGTTGTTAAGGCATGTTAATACACAGCTTCATGCAACATGAGAGAAATAGAAAGCATTTAGAGAAGTGTCCCAGATGCCCCATATAAATACTCTACTTTGCTATTTTTGTAACGTAAGTACAGAAAACCATAGATAGTGTTTAAATAGCTCTTTTTGTGCCTTTCTAGAATAAAGATGACTTAAACACTAAGAAAGGAGAGTACATGAACAATACTGCAATTTAGGATTGCCAAATGAAATGCAGGGGATCCAATGAAATTTGAATTTTGAATAAACACCAATGAACATTTTATGTCCCGTTTACTGTATTTTTTAGCATATGTTCCAACTATTGCATTTTTAAAAGTAATTCAAATTTAACTGACTGTCTTGTATTTCTAGTGGATAAAGCTGTCAATGCTGGATGCAGTACAGAAGCAGGCAGGCTCTCAAATTTGCGTTAAAGGTGTGCCAATTTCTTTTAATGGCATAGGATATTATTCCACAGCTCTTGAATGTGTCATCTCATTCTCTTGTCTCTCTGTAAGAGGTTTGTGTTCAGAAAAGTCAGAGCTGTTTAGGTATCAAATCTTTTTAACTAACTACTTAATGGCAGTAGTCACCTATGAGCTGAGAACATTTCCGTGATACCAGGCTTATAGATAGCACATGCTCTAAAGATAAGGTTTTGAGAGACTCTTCACATCTGGAATGATGTTGCCCATTGAATATCCCCAATTGTGGATCTTGCAGACATACATGAATTAATATATTCCAAATTGATATAGTTTCTTCCTGCACATCTGCTCCCCCTGTATCTGTGTTAATGACTCTTATACCCATTTAGTCACCAGAACCAAATACTTGGAGCCTAGAGGAGGAGGGGATCATCTTTCCTTTCTCTTTTTCTCCTCCCCACATCCAATCAATTCTGAAGTCCTATGGCTTTCATCTTCTCATTTCCCTGATCACCGCATTAGTGGGCTTGCCCAGCCTTCCAGTCTCTTTTCGGGCTCAATCCCTTTACTCCTCCATAGTGGAGAATGCCATAAGGCTGATCAGGGTGCTCTTTAATTTTTGTGGCTCCAGTGGGACCAGATTACATTTTATCAATGCTATTAAGTGCTTATACTAAGTAGGACCTCATAGAAAAAGATCAAGGCATGGATGGATCTCTCTACATTCATGATTCTGCTTAGTGTCTTTTCTGCTAAACTATGCTTATCTCACCATATATCTGAATATTATGTTGCTCACTCTTTCCAGAAAATACACTGAGATTTATTTCCTCAGGGTTTTTCCAAGTTTCTGCATCCTCATTAGTTCTCATTAACTCCTATCCTACCATAGTGATGGTTTTTTGAGCCATTTCTCAGCAACGGTGTACCTACCGTTCCGCAACCATAAATATCCATGGACATGCACACAAACATTCACATACACATACAAACACACAGACATCCACAAACACATGCACACACACAAGAGTACACACACACACATTTGATTCATCTTATATTGCTACATGCTGTACAATGAATTATAATTAGAGCATCGTTTGATTTTCAGTCTAAATAAATGGTATTTATGGCACACAGACTTAATTATGTCACCTCAGGTCAGCATTTTATTCTCATGAGTTTTGCCTCCTTGAATGCACAAATAGTGGATCTTAAACCTTCAGACAGAAGGTTTATGTTCCTTTTTCAGGAACAGTGATAAGTTAGTTCTCTTTCTCCTTTATATTTAAGGTACTCCCGGGAGATGAAGGTGTGATAGCCAATACCTGAGAACTAAATGTACTTTTTAATAGACTCAGAATTAACACATTGCAGTGGGATGCAAAAATCCCTTTTCTCTCTTTACCTAATGAAGCAAATATTATTGGATAAATAACTTCAATAAAATAGACTTACTACTATAAGTCTCTTTTGTAAGACTATTGTAATAGTCTTCAAACAGTTTAGCCCTCACTGCGTCCCAAACTCCTTGAGATTCTTTTATTAGTATTTTCTAACACTTGTTAAGGGAACATTTTCTTTTATGACATCTCTAAATGTCACTGTTTCCAAGATGCTATAGCATTATATTGTCAATGAGTTACTTCTGCAATGATAGTTTTTCAATTTATCTTAAGGTTTTAATTTCATCTTCAATTTCTCATAACTGGTGAAAATAAACTAGTTCTTATAAACTCTTAGTTGTCAGATATTATAATCTTGTCTTTTGAGGAAAGAACTAGCGTTCAGAGGATAAATTTAACTGCTAATGTGGTAATGCTGGACACACCAGGAATTAGGGGCAAATCTGAAGCCAGCAGATATCCTGGAAACATTAACTCTTGACATCAGAAACGTTCCCTGGGACGCAGAGTAGTCACCCTGGAGTCTTGTAGATTAAGAAAAAGCTCCCATAGCACACACACATATTTAAAAGAATTGCTTGAAGTGACTAGGTTTGAAGTGCAAATGGAAGCAGAGGTGGAAGTAGAAAAATAAATAGAAATGTTTGCCTCAGGAAGTAATGTGGGGGCAAAGACAGTCACAGGCCCAGGGCTTTAAGATATCTCCCAGGGAGCTATCTTCCTGTTGCAGATACTCAGGCCTTTGTCCTGCAGGGTTGTTTTATACACCTCAGAAACAGTGCTTGAAATTCAAGAAAGTAAGCATTGTTGACTTGGGATGAGTTCTCTGCTCTAATTTATAAAATAGGCAAATTGTTTAGAGTCCACTGCTTTAACCCTATTTTCATCAGTGATTTGTAACAGAGCCTTCTTCTCTGTGTGCACTTGAGGGGCTTGAGGAATGAAAATTAGGTCTGCGAGTTACCAGCATATGGTTTCACTGGAAGCCTTGGATGTGAATGAAATTATCCAAGGAGAGAGTAAAGTGTGAAGAGAAGATGAATGTGTGAATGAAGCAGGAAGCCACTGAAGGGTCATTCTGTGGTATCTGAGAGGGAGGAAGGAACCATTTTTTCTAATATTGCAACTTGCTACCTTACCTCCTCTCCAGACCTCCTTTACTCTAGTCAAGTTTATTTTCCTACAGCATTTTTCACTTATTAAAATACTATATCATTTACTTTTAAGTTATTTTCTTACATTTTATATCTTCTCTGCCTCCTGTCCCTTACTAGAAGGTAAGCCCCATGAAGGACAGATGTCTTTGTTGGTATATTCCAAGCAGGTAGAAGAGTGACTAGTATTTTGGAGATGCTTAGTCATATTTACTGGATGAGTGAAAAACAGCAGTGTTTCAAGAGGAAAGTCTGCTACAGATTGAATGCTTGTGTCTCTCCAAAATTCTTATATTGAAATCCTAACCTGCAGCGTAATAGTATTAGGAAGTGTGGCCTGTGGTAGGTGATTAGGTCATGAGGACTCTGTCCTCACCAATGGGATTAGTGCCCTTATGAAAGAGACATTGAAAATTTATCTTTTGAGGAAGAAATGGAAAGCTGTCCTCCGAACAAGTACAGGTGCTGGCTGCGGGGAGTGAAAGCACACCAAAAATAGGAAATGCAAAAGGGATTTGAGGGGATATGGATGGAACACTCACAGCTTGTGCTTCGTGATCTTTTGGAAATATGAAGCAAATCTTCTGATATCTCAATAGATGAGAATATGAGAAATTTGTCTGTGGGGAGCCAAAGACATTTTCTGTGTTGAGCATGTTTTCTTCTTGTTAAATCATTTTTTTTTTTAATAACGTGAGCAGTTGATAAAGGGATGGCAGGCAATCCTTTTTGTACTGTTAGAACCAGCAGAGCCCTGTGGAAATCTCAGCCCCAGTTCCCCGATTTCTATATTATTGAACTGAAAAACACTAAATATGAAAATGCTTAACTGATAGACCTAGAAATCATACTTTTCTTTGCAAATACATACTGTAAATCTTAAACTAGGAATTCTTCCTCTCAAGAACAGTAATTTGTTGATCATTTTAAAGTCAATACTGATTTATACCTGCCCTGATTGTTTTGATGCCAATTTATAAATTTCTTTATATTTTAACCCACTGTCAAAGCTAACTGTATTAATCTTTACTCCATTAGAGTACTGAGGTGAGACCCAAGTACTTATTATGGAACTGAATTAGTAAGCTACTTAATTTAGGGTGTGTGTGTGTTGAGTACTTTTAGTACTTTGTTTTTTAATGTACATTTATATTAGAGGAAACTTCTATTAGTACAAAATGTCCAAGGGAACTATACTCGCCTCCACATAAATTAAATCCAATTAAATTTAAAAATAAATTCATGAACCCTTGCAGATTATTTAAATGTTGTGTAAATTGTGTGGCAATTTCAGAAGCAGTGAACATGGGAGATATTGTCATTTCCTGCAACATATTTAAATATAGTCTTCCCCCTACTTTATATGCTAGAGCTGAATAGCAAAGGGGAAGGCTCTATCAGTCAGCTTTTTCCATGTTAACACCTTATCATTAATCACCACAAAGTTTCAGTGGCATTCAACTTCAGAATCACAGGTTTGTGAGCCTGCTAGGCTCGTTCTCCTCCAGACTATTGGTATATGGGTTGTCTGGGGGCAGACTGGTTCTGTGTGTCTTATGCTGGGCCCAGGCTGCGAGGGTGGAAGCTCCCTGGGACACATTCTTCCTCTAGTAGTGGACTGAAGCTCCTAGAAGGATAAATGGAAGTCCTCAGTACCTGTTCAGACTGAGGCTCTCATCAGGCTCATTGTCACTTCCACATTCCATTGGTCAAAGGAAGAAAACACAGTCAAACCAAAGGCAGGAGAAGATGATGGACACTGCCCAGAAGAGGCTACAGCAAGGGTGGGATGTACAGAAGCTCCCAGAGCAGCGAAGAACTGGGGCCAGCAACTCCATCTACCACAGTGGGCTTGTTCTTTCTGGAAATACACACATCCTTGGATGCATACTAGGTGATATTTATATGAGTTATTGGTATTTAGTTAAGCTGGAATTGCTTGATATGCTTCCGGGTTCATCTGAGGCTGGGAAATTTCAAACAGACTTTTTGATATCCTTTCCTGAAATAGTGATTATGTTAAGCATTTCAGATACTTAAAAAATAACTCCAATAAAGCTTGAAAATTGGATCTTTCTGAGCGGATTCTCCCTTCCTTAGTATGTATTAATGTCCTTATTTTATGTCAGCCCCGAGGTACTGAAGAGTGAGCCGTATGGGGAGAAGGCTGATGTCTGGGCAGCAGGCTGCATCCTTTATCAGATGGCGACTTTGAATCCCCCCTTCTACAGCACTAACATGCTGTCCTTGGCTACAAAAGTAAGCAACACTGTGAGACAAAAGGGTCTCGTGTAGCTAAAAATGCAATTCCTTTTCTTATTAAACAGATCTTTGTGATTTTTATATAACTGCCCATTAAAAGCAAGAATTGTTTTATTAACTGCATGATCCAGTTTATTTTTTCCACTTTCTTCTAAATATATATCTCATGTAATGGCTTATTTCCCTCTATAATTGTCTTTATTTATAATACAAAATTATTTAAAGACTTTTTGGTCTTCTATTTTTTATTCATTTTATTTATTTATTTATTTATTTATTTATTTATTTATTTATTTATTTTGAGACAGTCTCACTCTGTCAGCTAGGCTGGAGTGCAGTGGCATGATCTTGGTTCACTACAACCTCCGCCTCCTGGACTCAAGCAATTCTCCTGCCTCAGCCTCCTGGGTAGCTGGGATTACAGGCATGTGCCACCACACCTGGTTAATTTTTTATTTTAATTTTTTTAGTAGAGATGAGGTTTCACCATGTTGGCCATGCTGGTCTTGAACTCCTGATCTCAGGTGATCCACCTGCCTTGGCCTCCCAAAGTGCTAGGATTACAGGCGTGAGTCACTGCACCTGGCTGGTCTTTTATTTTTAATTGCAGTCTGGACTACTCACAACCCAGCACCTTATATTATCCCATACACTATTTTATTATGAATCGAAGGTTAATTTTAACTCAGCTTGGAGAATATAATTCCATGTTCAAGAACTGTTTAATTGATGCAAATGCTTTATTTGGTTGGGATTTCTGACTAAAATTTGTGTTTGAAGTTATACTGCTTAATTAGTAGCTCTAATTAAGGTTATGGTCAAGTATTAACTATTCAAAGACATCTGTGGCCCCTTGACTTCCATCACTCTAGTCTGTTTGTTTTGCAGATAGTGGAGGCGGTATATGAACCAGTGCCAGAAGGTATCTACTCTGAAAAAGTAACAGACACCATCAGCAGGTAATTAGTCTCGCAGCTTCAGACATGTAGGGACAATCAAGAAATACCTCATGTCTATAATAAATCACTATTTATGGATAAAAGCTCATGAAGAGAAAGGGTCCCCACATAATCCAAATCTAGAAAGAGGTTTGTGCATCATCAGTAACAGTGACTATCTGGAAGCTACTTAAGTGTCCAAGAGGAAGTAGAGCATTCACTTATTATGCAACCACTAGAACGATTATTTGGAAGGGTTTGTAACAACCTGTAAAACACATGATGACATGTGGGTAAGACAAATATGATGTAAAACTTTTTGCAACTATGACAAACCCCATAAAAATATGCAAAAAATTGGAAAAAGGCCAGACAAGAACACATGAAACAAAAAGCCATGTTAGATGATAAAGTTCAGGTACTTTTTCGTTTCCATTTTTAAATTGATAATGTGATTTATCATAATTTTTCAAAGAGAATCAGGAGCTCCAGCTATCACTATAGCAGGAGTTTAATGAAAGTCATTATCTAGTTGCACTTCCAAAGTTTTGGCCAATCTCTGCTGGCCTGTCACCCATGCTCCCTCCCACTTCCCCTCCTGTTTTCTCTGCTCCAGCCACATGGGGCTTCCCACTAGTCCTGGCATGCACCCTCCTTCTAGACTTTTGCCCTTGCTTTCATGGTTTCCTACAACTCTCTTTCCTCAGATATATGCATGACACAGGCCCTCACTTCATCTGGGTCTCTGCTAAAATGTTCCCCACCCCGATGGCCCCCCTACCTCGCAGTACTCTCTAACCTCCTTGCCTGCTTTATAAAGCTCACGGCACTCATCATCCTTGACATATTACACATGTGCATACATGCTTTTTGTTTATTGTCTGTCTCTTCCCCACCAAAATGGAAACTCAAGAGCAGGGACTTAGTCAGTTTAGTTTGTAGCTTTTATTGCCCAAAGCAGTGACTGACACAGAGTAGACCCTTAATAAATATTGCTTATATGAGTAAATGACTCATGTATCTGGCTGATTGCTATTTCTGGACCTTCTTGGATACTTAAGTTGGGTACTTAAGGTGGGTACTTAAGTTGCATCTTGGGTACTTAAGTTGATGGGATTTCTCCATCCCATCAAACTGAGCCAAATCCTCAGTATTTTGGATTGTAGAAATTCTGGAGTCACCCCAGATAGAATCTTTTTTCATCTGCCTTCTGAATCTTTTAAAACTTGGGTTGGTATCTGTGCTAGCACTTAGCTCCATCTCTGATGAAATATAATAGATATATTATTGTGACTATACCCCTTTCCCTTTGATTTCTCCTCCTAGCCATTGTTTATACTAATATTACTCCTCACCAGTTTTTGTAGGATGATATCTAAACCTTTCTTTCTTTGGCACAATAGTAATCTACAGTCTTCTTTTTTTAATTGATTTTTTAAAAAAATTTTTAAATTCAGAGGTACATGTGCAGGTTTGTTATGCAGGTAAACTTGTGTCATGGGGGTTTGTTGTATAGATTGTTTCATCACCCAGGTATTAAGCCTAGGCCCAATAGCTATTTTTCCTGATGCTATCCTTCCTCCTACCCTCCACCCTCCAATAAATCCCAGTGTCTGCTGTTCCCCTTTATGGGGCCAGGTGTTCTCATCATTTAACTCCCACTTATAAGTGAAAACATGCAATATTTGATTTTCTGTTCCTGCATTAGTTTGTTAAGGATAATGGCCTCCAGCTCCAGCCATGTTCCTACAAAAGACATGATGTTGTTGCTTTTTATGGCTGCATAGTATTCCATGGTGTGTATATACCATATCTTCTTTTTTCAATCTAGAATTTATGGGCATTTATGTTGATTCCATGTCTTTGCTATTGTGAATAGTGCTGCAATGAACATATGTGTGCAAGTGTTTTTATGATAGAATGATTTGTATTCCTTTAGGTATAGAACCAGTAATGGGATTGCTGGGTTGAATAGTAGTTCTGTTTTTATGTCTTTGGGGAATCACTACACATTGTTTTCCACAATGGTGGAACTAATTTACACTCCCACCAACAGTGCATAAGTGTTCCTTTTATGCTGAACCTTTCCAGCATCTGTTATTTTTTTTAGCTTTTTAATAATAGCCGTTCTGACTGGTAAAAAATGGTATCTCATTGTGATTTTGATTTGCATTTCTCTAATGATCAGTAATGTTGAGCTTTATTTCATGCTTGTTGACTACATGTATGTCTTATTTTGTGTAGTGTCTGTTCATGTTCTTTGCCCACTTTTTAATGGGGTTGTTTTTCTCTTGTAAATTTGCTTAAGTTCTTTATAGAAGCTGCATATTAGAACTTTGTCAGGTGTATAGTTCGCAAAAATTTTCTTCTGTTCTGTAGGTTGTCTGTTTACTCTGTTGATAGTCTCCTTTGCTGTGCAGAAGCTCTTTAGTTTAATTAAATCCCACTTGTCAATTTTTTCTTTCTTTCTTTCTTTCTTTCTTTCTTTCTTTCTTTCTTTCTTTCTTTCTTTCTTTCTTTCTTTCTTTCTCTTTCGTTCTTTCGTTCTTTCTTTTTCTTTTTCTTTCTTTCTTTTCTTGCTGTGCAGAAGCTCTTTAGTTTAATTAAATCCCACTTGTCAATTTTTTCCCTTCCTTCCTTCCTTCCTTCCTTCCTTCCTTCCTTCCTTCCTTCCTTCCTTCCTTCCTTCCTTCCTTCCTTCCTCTCTTTCTCTCTCTCTCTCTCTCTCTCTCTCTCTCTCTCTCTCTCTTTCTTTCCTTCTTTGTTTCCTTTTGAGATGGAGTCTTGCTCTGTCACCCAGGCTGGAGTGCAGTGGCGTGATCTTGGCTCACTGCAACCTCCACCTCCCCGGGTTCAAGCGATTCTCCTGCCTCAGCCTCCTGAGTAGCTGGAACTATAGGCCCGTGCCACCACACCCGGCTACTTTTTTGTATTTTTAGTAGAGACGGGGTTTCACGGTGTTAGCCAGGTTGGTCTCGATCTCCTAACCTCGTGATCCACCTGCCTCGGCCTCCCAAAATGCTGGGATTACAGTCATGAGTAACTGCGCCAGACCCCCAACTTGTCAATTTTTGCTTTTGGCATCTTTGTCATGAAATTTTTGCCCGTGCCTGTGTCCTGAATGGTATTGCCTAGGTTGTCTTCCAGGGTTTTTATAGTTTTGGGTTTCACATTTAAGTCTTTAATCTGTCTTGAGTTGATTTTTGTATATGGGGTTCAGTTCAGATTTTTGTAAAGGGGTTCAATTTCAGTTTTCTTCATATGACTAGCCAGTTATCCCAGCACCATTTATTATATAAGGAATCTTTTCCCCATTGCTTGTTTTTGTCAGGTTTCTTGAAGATCAGATGGTTGTAGGTGTGCAGCCTTATTTCTGGGTTCTCTTTTCTGGTCCATTGGTCTATGTGTCTGTTTTTGTGTCAATACCATGCTGTTTCAGTTACTGTAGTCCTGTAGTATAGTTTGAAGTCAGGTAGCATGATGACTCAAGCTTTGTTTTTTGTTTTTGTTTTGTTTTGTTTTCTTAGGATTGCCTTGGCTATTCAGGTGCTCTTTTGGTTCCATGTAAATTTAAAAAAAATTTTTTTTAGTTGTGTGAAGAATGTCATTGGTAGTTTGATAAGAATAGCATTGAATCTATAAATTGCTTTGGACAGTATTGTCATTATAATGATATTGATTCTTCCTATCTGTGAGCATGGGATATTTTTCCATTTGTTTGTGTCATCTCTGATTTCTTTGAGCAGTGTTTTGTAGTTCTCTCTGTAAAGCTCTTTTACTTCCCTGGTTATCTGTATTTCTAGGTATTTTATTCTTTTTGCAATTGTGAATGGGATTGCATTCCTGATCTGGCTCTTGGCTTGACCCACAGCCAACGTTATACTGAATGGGCAAGAGCTGGAAGCATTTCCCTTGCCAATCAGCACAAGACAATACTTCAACATAGTATTGAAAGTACTGGTCAGAGCAGTCAGGCAAGGGAAAGAAAGGGTATCCAAATAGGAAGAGAAGAAGTCAAACTATCCCTGTTTGCAGATGACATTATCTTACATCTAGAAAACCCAATAGTATTGGCTCAAAAGCTCCTTAAGCTTATAAACAACTTAACAGCAAAGTTGCAGGATACAAAACCAATGTGTGAAAGTCACTAGCATTTCTGTAAAACAACAGTGAAGCCGAAATCTATAGTCTTAATTAAGGGCCTCCAGCTCTGAAGATAGGCCTACCTGGGACTAAGTCATGTAAACTGCAGACTCTAAAAAGTGATTTGAGGCCAGGTGCGGTGGCTCACACCTGTGATCCCAGCACTTTGGGAGGCTGAGGCAGGCAGATCACCTGAGGTCAGGAGTTTGAGACCAGCCTGGCCAACATGGTGAAACCCCGTCTCCACTAAAAATACAAAAATTAGCCTAGGCCTGGTGGTGTGCACCTGTAATCACAGCTACTTGGGAGGCTGAGGCAGGAGAATCACCTGAATCTGGGAGGTGGAGGTTGCAATGAGCCGAGATTGAGCCATTGCGCTCTAGCCTGGGCAACAAGAGCGAAACTCCATCTCAAAAACATTTTTTTTAAATAAAAATAAAAACAAAAATAAAAGAGTGATTTGACCATTATTTCTGCATCCCTGTTTTCTGATCTAGTAGAATGAGAATCATAATAGTACCAGTCTCATTAGGCTGATGTGATGATTACACAAAGTAACATATGCAAATCACTTAGGGTAGGGCTTGCTGAATGGTAAATATTTGAGCAATTTTGGCAGTCATCATGGTTAATATTATGGGAAATGAGACGAACCTGTCTTTAAATCATTTGATTCCACAAACACTGGATCATGCTTTGCTGCTAAGGAATCCAAATATATTTAAACTGGTCATCTCTATGATTTGTTACTGTTTTCTGTTGTTTTTTGGAAAGTACCTTAAAAATAGATGGAGTCATCAGAGGTGTCAAGACAAAAGTACCATATTTGCGCATTTAATTTCTCCTTTTAATAGGTATTTGAGTGCCACAAAGGGCGAGGGAGGGATAGTGCAAAGAACAAGGTACAGAGACATTGGTCTGATTTTGTGAGTCTGGGCAAATAGGACTGTAAATCTCTTCTGAAACTAATAGACCCTGGCTATGGCTACCCAGGACTCTTGGGGTTAACATACTAGTAGGGGAGTCAGATAGCAACATTAGAGTGTAAAGGTTTAGAGCATCACCAGGTTCTGGAGTCAACTGGATTCTAATCTCCGCTCTTCTACTCAATTTAAGTTCCCTGAGGCCCAATTTTCTCATCTATGATGTGTGGGTAGCAATAGTAATTACTTTGTAGCAGGACAAGCTGCAGACAAGAACCCCTCCGACACTGAGTTATAGAAGGAAAGGGCTTTATGCAGCTGGGAGCATCAGCAGACTCACATCTCCAAAAACCGAGCTCCCCAAGTGAGCAATTCCTGTCCCTTTTAAGGGCTTACAACTCTAAGGGGGTCTGTGTGAAAGGGTCGTGATCGATTGAGCAAGCAGAGGGTACGTGACTGGGGGCTGCATTCACTGGTAATCAGAACGGAACAGAACAGGACAGGGATTTTCACGATGCATTTCCATACAATGTCCGAAATCTATAGATAACACAAGCAGTTAGCTCAGGGGCTGATTTTTAAGTACCAGACCCAGGGCGCAGTGCTGGCCTGTCTGCCTGTGGATTCCATTTCTGCCTTTTAGTTTTTACTTCTTCTTTCTTTGGAGGCAGAAATTGGGCATAAGGCAATATGAGCATACTCTCCTCCTTTAACTTCATGGGCTTGTTTTTTTTTTGTTTTTTTTTAAATTTATTTATTATTATTATACTTTAAGTTGTAGGGTACATGTGCATAACATGCAGGTTTGTTACATATGTATACTTGTGCCATGTTGGTGTGCTGCACCCATCAACTCGTCATTTACATCAGGTATAACTCCCAATGCAATCCCTCCCCCCTCCCCCCTCCCCATGATAGGCCCCGGTGTGTGATGTTCCCCTTCCTGAGTCCAAGTGATCTCATTGTTCAGTTCCCACCTATGAGTGAGAACATGCGGTGTTTGGTTTTCTGTTCTTGCGACAGTTTGCTGAGAATGATGGTTTCCAGCTGCATCCATGTCCCTACAAAGGACACAAACTCATCCTTTTTGATGGCTGCATAGTATTCCATGGTGTATATGTGCCACATTTTCTTAATCCAATCTGTCACTGATGGACATTTGGGTTGATTCCAAGTCTTTGCTATTGTGAATAGTGCTGCAATAAACATACGTGTGCATGTGTCTTTATAGCAGCATAATTTATAATCCTTTGGGTATATACCCAGTAATGGGATGGCTGGGTCATATGGTACATCTAGTTCTAGATCCTTGAGGAATCGCCATACTGTTTTCCATAATGGTTGAACTAGTTTACAATCCCACCAACAGTGTAAAAGCGTTCCTATTTCTCTACATCCTCTCCAGCACCTGTTGTTTCCTGACTTTTTAATGATTGCCATTCTAACTGGTGTGAGATGGTATCTCATTGTGGTTTTGATTTGCATTTCTCTGATGGCCAGTGATGATGAGCATTTTTTCATGTGTCTGTTGGCTGTATGAATGTCTTCTTTTGAGAAATGTCTGTTCATATCCTTTGCCCACTTTTTGATGGGGTTGTTTGTTTTTTTCTTGTAAATTTGTTTGAGTTCTTTGTAGGTTCTGGATATTAGCCCTTTGTCAGATGTGTAGATTGCAAAAATTTTCTCCCATTCTGTAGGTTGCCTGTTCACTCTGATGGTAGTTTCTTTTGCTGTGCAGAAGCTCTTTAGTTTAATTAGATCCCATTTGTCAATTTTGGCTTTTGCTGCTGTTGCTTTTGGTGTTTTAGACATGAAGTCTTTGCCCATGCCTATGTCCTGAATGGTACTACCTAGATTTTCCTCTAGGATTTTTATGGTATTAGGTCTAACATTTAAGTCTCTAATCCATCTTGAATTAATTTTCGTATAAGGAGTAAGGAAAGGATCCAGTTTCAGCTTTCTACTTATGGCTAGCCAATTTTCCCAGCACCATTTGTTAAATAGGGAATCCTTTCCCCATTTCTTGTTTCTCTCAGGTTTGTCAAAGATCAGATGGCTGTAGATGTGTGGTATTATTTCTGAGGACTCTGTTCTGTTCCATTGGTCTATATCTCTGTTTTGGTACCAGTACCATGCTGTTTTGGTTACTGTAGCCTTGTAGTATAGTTTGAAGTCAGGTAGTGTGATGCCTCCAGCTTTGTTCTTTTGACTTAGGATTGTCTTGGAGATGCGGGCTCTTTTTTGGTTCCATATGAACTTTAAAGCAGTTTTTTCCAATTCTGTGAAGAAACTCATTGGTAGCTTGATGGGGATGGCATTGAATCTATAAATTACTGTGGGCAGTATGGCCATTTTCACAATATTGATTCTTCCTATCCATGAGCATGGTATGTTCTTCCATTTGTTTGTGTCCTCTTTTATTTCACTGAGCAGTGGTTTGTAGTTCTCCTTGAAGAGGTCCTTTACATCCCTAGTAAGTTGGATTCCTAGGTATTTTATTCTCTTTGAAGCAATTGTGAATGGAAGTTCATTCATGATTTGACTCTCTGTTTGTCTGTTACTGGTGTATAAGAATGCTTGTGATTTTTGCACATTAATTTTGTATCCTGAGACTTTGCTGAAGTTGCTTATCAGCTTAAGGAGATTTTGGGCTGAGACAGTGGGGTTTTCTAAATATACAATCATGTCATCTGCAAAGAGGGACAGTTTGACTTCTTCTTTTCCTAACTGAATACCCTTGATTTCTTTCTCTTGCCTAATTGCCCTAGCCAGAACTTCCAACACTATGTTGAATAGGAGTGGTGAGAGAGGGCATCCCTGTCTTGTGCCAGTTTTCAAAGGGAAAGTTTCCATTTTTTGCCCATTCAGTATGATATTGGCTGTGGGTTTGTCATAAATAGCTCTTATTATTTTGAGGTACGTTCCATCAATACCGAATTTATTGAGAGTTTTTAGCATGAAGGGCTGTTGAATTTTGTCAAAAGCCTTTTCTGCATCTATTGAGATAATCATGTGGTTCTTGTCTTTGGTTCTGTTTATATGCTGGATTATGTTTATTGATTTGCGAATGTTGAACCAGCCTTGCATCCCAGGGATGAAGCCCACTTGATCATGGTGGATAAGCTTTTTGATGTGTTGCTGAATCCGGTTTGCCAGTATTTTATTGAGGATTTTTGCATCAATGTTCATCAGGGATATTGGTCTAAAATTCTCTTTTTTTGTTGTGTCTCTGCCAGGCTTTGGTATCAGGATGATGTTGGCCTCATAAAATGAGTTAGGGAGGATTCCCTCTTTTTCTATTGATTGGAATAGTTTCAGAAGGAATGGTACCAACTCCTCCTTGTACCTCTGGTAGAATTCAGCTGTGAATCCATCTGGTCCTGGACTTTTTTTGGTTGGTAGGCTATTAATTATTGCCTCAATTTCAGAGCCTGCTATTGGTCTATTCAGGGATTCAACTTCTTCCTGGTTTAGTCTTGGAAGAGTGTAAGTGTCCAGGAAATTAACCATTTCTTCTAGATTTTCCAGTTTATTTGCGTAGAGGTGTTTATAGTATTCTCTGATGGTAGTTTGTATTTCTGTGGGGTCGGTGGTGATATCCCCTTTATCATTTTTAATTGCGTTGATTTGATTCTTCTCTCTTTTCTTCTTTATTAGTCTTGCTAGTGGTCTGTCAATTTTGTTGATCTTTTCAAAAAACCAACTCCTGGATTCATTGATTTTTTGGAGGGTTTTTTGTGTCTCTATCTCCTTCAGTTCTGCTCTGATCTTGGTTATTTCTTGCCTTCTGCTAGCTTTCGAATGTGTTTGCTCTTGCTTCTCTAGTTCTTTTAATTGCGATGTTAGAGTGTCAATTTTAGATCTTTCCTGCTTTCTCTTGTGGGCGTTTAGTGCTATAAATTTCCCTCTACACACTGCTTTAAATGTGTCCCAGAGATTCTGGTATGTTGTATCTTTGTTCTCATTGGTTTCAAAGAACATCTTTATTTCTGCCTTCATTTCTTTATGTACCCAGTAGTCATTCAGGAGCAGGTTGTTCAGTTTCCATGTAGTTGAGCGGTTTTGATTGAGTTTCTTAGTCCTGAGTTCTAGTTTGATTGCACTGTGGTCTGAGAGACAGTTTGTTATAATTTCTGTTCTTGTACATTTGCTGAGGAGTGCTTTACTTCCAATTACGTCGTCAATTTTGGAGTAAGTACGATGTGGTGCTGAGAAGAATGTATATTCTGTTGATTTGGGGTGGAGAGTTCTATAGATGTCTATTAGGTCTGCTTGCTGCAGAGATGAGTTCAATTCCTGGATATCCTTGTTAACTTTCTGTCTCGTTGATCTGTCTAATGTTGACAGTGGAGTGTTGAAGTCTCCCATTATTATTGTATCGGAGTCTAAGTCTCTTTGTAGGTCTCTAAGGACTTGCTTGATGAATCTGGGTGCTCCTGTATTGGGTGCATATATATTTAGGATAGTTAGCTCTTCCTGTTGAATTGATCCCTTTACCATTATGTAATGGCCTTCTTTGTCTCTTTTGATCTTTGATGGTTTAAAGTCTGTTTTATCAGAGACTAGTATTGCAACCCCCGCTTTTTTTTGTTCTCCATTTGCTTGGTAAATCTTCCTCCATCCCTTTATTTTGAGCCTATGTATGTCTCCTCGTGTGAGATGGGTCTCCTGAATACAGCAGACTGATGGGTCTTGACTCTTTATCCAGTTTGCCAGTCTGTGTCTTTTAATTGGAGCATTTAGTCCATTTACATTTAACGTTAAGATTTTTATGTGTGAACTTGATCCTGCCATTATATTAACTGGTTATTTTGCTCGTTAGTTGATGCAGTTTCTTCCTAGCCTCGATGGTCTTTACATTTTGGCATGTTTTTGCAATGGCTGGTACCAGTTGTTCCTTTCCATGTTTAGTGCTTCCTTCAGGGTCTCTTGTAAGGCAGGCCTAGTGGTGACAAAATCTCTAAGCATTTGCTTATCTGTAAAGGATTGTATTTCTCCTTCACTTATGAAACTTAGTTTGGCTGGATATGAAATTCTGGGTTTAAAATTCTTTTCTTTTAGAATGTTGAATATTGGCCCCCACTCTCTTCTGGCTTGTAGAGTTTCTGCCGAGAGATCTGCTGTTAGTCTGATGGGCTTCCCTTTGTGGGTAACCCGACCTTTCTCTCTGGCTGCCCTTAAGATTTTTTCCTTCATTTCAACTTTGGTGAATCTGGCAATTATGTGTCTTGGAGTTGCTCTTCTCGAGGAGTATCTTTGTGGCGTTCTCTGTATTTCCTGGATTTGAATGTTGGCCTGCCCTACTAGGTTGGGGAAGTTCTCCTGGATGATATCCTGAAGAGTGTTTTCCAACTTGGTTCCATTTTCCCCCTCACTTTCAGGCACCCCAATCAGACGTAGATTTGGTCTTTTTACATAATCCCATACTTCTTGCAGGCTTTGTTCATTTCTTTTTCTTCTTTTTTCTTTTGGTTTCTCTTCTCGCTTCATTTCATTCATTTGATCCTCAATCGCTGATACTCTTTCTTCCAGTTGATCGAGTCGGTTACTGAAGCTTGTGCATTTGTCACGTATTTCTCGTGTCATGGTTTTCATCTCTTTCATTTCGTTTAGGACCTTCTCTGCATTAATTACTCTAGCCATCAATTCTTCCACTTTTTTTTCAAGATTTTTAGTTTCTTTACACTGGGTACGTAATTCCTCCTTTAGCTCTGAGAAATTTGATGGACTGAAGCCTTCTTCTCTCATCTCATCAAAGTCATTCTCCATCCAGCTTTGATCCGTTGCTGGCGATGAGCTGCGCTCCTTTGCCGGGGGAGATGCACTCTTATTTTTTGAATTTCCAGCTTTTCTGCCCTGCTTTTTCCCCCATCTTTGTGGTTTTATCTGCCTCTGGTCTTTGATGATGGTGATGTACTGATGGGGTTTTGGTATAGGTGTCCTTCCTGTTTGATAGTTTTCCTTCTAACAGTCAGGACCCTCAGCTGTAGGTCTGCTGGAGATTGCTTGAGGTCCACTCCAGACCCTGTTTGCCTGGGTATCAGCAGCAGAGGCTGCAGAAGATAGAATATTTCTGAACAGCGAGTGTACCTGTCTGATTCTTGCTTTGGAAGCTTCCTCTCAGGGGTGTACTCCACCCTGTGAGGTGTGGGGTGTCAGACTGCCCCTAGTGGGGGATGTCTCCCAGTTAGGCTACTCAGGGGTCAGGGACCCACTTGAGCAGGGAGTCTGTCCCTTCTCAGATCTCAACCTCCATGTTGGGAGATCCACTGCTCTCTTCAAAGCTGTCAGACAGAGTCGTTTGCGTCTGCAGAGGCTTCTGCTGTGTTTGTTATTGTTTACTGTGCCCTGTCCCCAGAGGTGGAGTCTACAGAGACAGGCAGGTTTCCTTGAGCTGCTGTGAGCTCCACCCAGTTCGAGCTTCCCAGCGGCTTTGTTTACCTACTTAAGCCTCAGCAATGGCGGGCGCCCCTCCCCCAGCCTCGCTGCTGCCTTGCGGGTAGATCACAGACTGCTGTGCTAGCAATGAGGGAGGCTCTGTGGGCGTGGGACCCTCCCGGCCAGGTGTGGGATATGATCTCCTGGTGTGCCTATTTGCTTAAAGCGCAGTATTGGGGTGGGAGTTACCCGCTTTTCCAGGTGTTGTGTGTCTCAGTTCCCCTGGCTAGGAAAAGGGATTCCCTTCCCCCTTGTGCTTCCCAGGTGAGGTGATGCCTCGCCCTGCTTCAGCTCTCGCTGGTCGGGCTGCAGCAGCTGACCAGCACCGATCGTCCGGCACTCCCCAGTGAGATGAACCCAGTACCTCAGTTGAAAATGCAGAAATCACCGGTCTTCTGTGTGGCTCGCGCTGGGAGTTGGAGACTGGAGCTGTTCCTATTCGGCCATCTTGCTCCGCCCTCCCATGGGCTTGTTTTAAAGCTTAAATAAGATAATGCTTCTGACACACTTAACACAGTACCCAGCAAGTGGTAGGCACTCAACGAAATTAGGTATTATTATTATTATTATTAATGATGTTGTATGATTTACAGAATGAAGTCTATAAAGCAAATTGTGATAAATGTGATGAAAAGTGGTAAAGGGGGCAATGAGAGATTACCTCATTGCCAATGAGAGGACCTGTCTTACTCTGGGAATTTGGGAAAAGTTTCTTTGAAGAAAGGCCATGTAATCTGAGACCTGGACAATCATTAACTCTCAAATAGTAAGCAGCATTTCCCAGACCAGCGTCTGTGAAGGCTTTGCTGAGGGCAAGAGCTTCTTAACTTGAGGTTTCTTTTAATTCAAAATACTAAGATGCCATAATAAGTTAGAACTGACAATTCAATTTTATATCTGATAATAAATTAAGATTGCAGGGTGCATTCTGTAGTAAACTGATTTTTATTTAAAGTTATTTAAGACTCCTCATTGTCTGGGTTTACATTCCAAATAAAGTTTTATCTTTAGAAAATTTGACTTAAAACTGAAATCAATCATGAATTATATGCAATTGCATATTTAATTTGCTTTGGGTTTTTAGTATTAAAAAATTGAGTTCTGAAAGAATTAGGGAACAAACTCAAATTTCCTGTTTTCTTAAAGCAATGATGCAAGGGACACATAAAGGCAAGTGTTCTTAATGATCAATTATGACTCAGCAAAAGATCAGGCTCACAGCCAATCTTTAGTAATTTGATACAGCCTTTGAAATAGAAGATAGCTCTTGACAGAAATGTTTATTATAATCATTCCTAAACAATATATTGTTTCTAATCATATATATCTTCTTTCCTCTATTTTACTATCTTCTCATTATTTTTCACATCCTTGTCAAGTAGAGCTCACACAGTTTGCATTTCTAATGTGCAGTATCTTTCTTTTTTCCTGTTTGCTCATGTGGTGTACAGGTACATTTGTTATTGAAACTTGTCTTTCCTAGCAGGCCTTCAAATTGGGAGAATAACTTAGCAACCCTGAGGAGTTTGGGGCAGAAAATAACTATTTTTTGTTGTTGTTCTGCTCAGTACCAGGATTACTATTTTTACCTACCAGTATACTATTAAGAGAATATTGTCTGTTTACTTTTTAAAAAGGAAGAACTTATCCTTTTATGCATAAAATATTCTATTAAAACAATTGCTTTATTTTTCTTTCTCTGTGCCTGGTTGCATAAGCTGCCTGATGCTTTGCTTCAGAAGCAGTCATGAGGACTAACAAAGTTAATACTTTCAGCTAGCTCCAAGGACAAATGGATCTTTATATTTTTCACCCCTTTAAATTCTTTATATCTTAAAACATGACATGAATGT
The DNA here is from genome assembly GCF_049350105.2 of Macaca mulatta. Lineage (NCBI taxonomy): Eukaryota > Metazoa > Chordata > Mammalia > Primates > Cercopithecidae > Macaca > Macaca mulatta. Next base: position 21,359,892 of record NC_133407.1, read on the forward strand.
AATTGAACAAGGTATCCTTCTAATTCTTTCCATCTGGCCTCTCAGAGTGGAGTGGGGACAAAGTAGATGAGGTGAGAACATCCCCAGTTTTTTCTAGGACCAGATCTTATGCTTATTTGTTTACAGAATAATTGGTAGACCATCTTTAGCATGTATTATTACTCTGATTCAGTTGCTTTTAAGAATTTCTCTGAAATACCTAAGCAGGGAGTCATTTCAGAGCAACGAGGCTATCCTGGAACTTCTGGTAGGAAGTGTTCCTGGGAATCCAAAAGTCTATGGCCAAATATTTTGGGTTATAGGTAGGTAAACTTTTAGATGTTAGGCTGAGTTTGTTTGTGGATTTATTCATTGATTGATTCATTCATTTACTGAATAGCTATCAGGACTCAGATTCCATTGTATGTGCTGGGAGATCATAGTGATGAGGACACATGTCCCTCTTCTGAAGAAGTTTCCAGTGTAGTGGTGAAACAGACCATTATAATAAAATAATTACAATAGTTTTAAGTACTTAAGTGCAAATGGTGCAAAAAGAATGTACAAAAGGGGCTCAGGATATCTGTCTGAGGGCAGTCCAAAAGTATTCCTAATGGAGCCTGGAAAAAGAGTGGGATTTTGGCAAGTATATAACAGATGATGGCTGGGAAAGATAAGATACCATTGGCAAAAGAAAAAAAAATCAAGCATATGGAATAAAATAAGCAAACAAATGGGGGTATAGGACAGGTGCTATTTGGGGAAGTGCAGGTAGTCACATTGGATGTGTTGCTGGAGGAGGGGAAAGAGTGGAGGAAGGTAATAGCCAGTTCAAGAGAGACCTTGTGTAGCATTCTGGGAATTTTAATTTTATCCTATTGGACCATGAGAACTATTGAAGAATTTTGAGTAGAGAAATAATGTAGTCAGATTTAGGAATATTATCCTGGTTAGCAGTTTACAGTACAGACCAGAGGTAGATGAGAAATGAGTATGTTATTTAGGAGACTCCTTCAGTAGTCCAAGTAAGTGATGTAATAGCCAAATAGCTGTGGGATAACAGGGGAAGGATGTGGATTCAAGAAATATTTAGAAGGTAGAAGTCACAGGACTTGGTGTTTGTTAAATGTAGGAAGGGATGGAGGATACATACAAGTGTGGATTTTCTTCTCAATTTATTGAAATTTTACAATGTGTGTGCCCTTCACAGAAATGACCTCATTCAAACACCATACCAGTTTAATGAGGTAGATACTATAATCATCTCATTTTACAGGTGGGCTACCTGAGACTTAGAAGCTATGTAACTTGCCCAGGATCTGACCTAATAAATGGTAAATGAGGTTTTAAACCCCAGCAAAATGATCCAGAGCCTGCATGCTGAGTTATGATGCTAAACTGCATCTTCTTTTTGGTGCCTTTTCCAATAATGGCAAATACAGGACCAGGAGAGTAACCTTAGGCAAGGAGATGACTATATGCTAGGAGAACAAAGGTCATTTCCATTCCCATGTGCCATAATATGTAGCTATATAATTTATAAAACTAGCTTATGTTGCTTTTTTTTTTTTGATTTTTAAAAAAGCTCAGCTGATAATTCAGCTGCTAATATTACCTTGAAGCAGTTTAAACATCTGCAGTCTAAGAATTTGAATATCTGCACTAATGAAAGGCTTAGTTACTGGGCTTTTTTTTTTTTTTTTTTTTTTTTTTTTTTCATCTGCCAGTGAGTTAGCAGTGATTTCAGAAAGCAGCCAACCCGTGCAGGAGAAGATGATCCCATCTGCCCATCCTGAGACCCAAAGAGCATCTTCATGCTCAGCCTGGAACCCTTACCTTCCAGCCCAAGTGCAAAGAGAATAGTGCTGCCTCCTTTTCCTTCCTTAGCTTTCCAAATGCCTTTTGAGAAGTCTTGGACTCAAAGCTGTGCTTGATATCCATCTTACCCCAGGTTATCTTAGGTGAAAATACCATAGAGGGGACACAGTGGAGTTTAACCTTGATCCTTTACACTCTGTGGCCTGCTCCCAACATTGACCAGAAAGTTATAATTATCTAATGTTATCTTAGGTGCCTCACTCCTGATGCAGAAGCTCGTCCAGATATTGTACAAGTCAGTTCGATGATATCAGATGTCATGATGAAATATTTAGACAACTTATCTACATCCCAGTTGTCCTTGGAGAAGAAGCTAGAACGGGAACGAAGACGCACACAAAGGTATTTTATGGAAGCCAACCGGAACGCCGTCACATGTCACCATGAGCTGGCTCTTCTATCTCACGTAAGTGCAAATATTTTAATCTGTTCATGATGCACTCTAATGCTCTGACTGAAGTTGTTCATGCTTGTTTTAAGGAACATTCATCGAAAGTTAGAAAAATAGTTACATGCAATATTTAAGTATTATAGTTACATATTTATATCCATTTCTGTATCTTATACATAAATTAAAATAATTAAATATAACTGACCTTCCTAAGAATGAACCCATGATTTATTGTATTTTGCAAAAATCAGAGATATCACAAAGTTCTCTTAGTGAAGTTTAAGTTACAAACTTTGTAAAATTAGCAGTGAATGCTTATATTTAATTTCTTCAGCAGTCTGACTGCAACTTTTGGGAATATAGATGAAAATGTTGTGAGTTAATTCAGAGAAGGAAATAACATTTGCCTTTAAAATTTTTCATATTGGTCTTTGCAATTTCTTTCGTTGCCATTTGTGGTATTAATAATGTTGCCATGCTTCAAATCAGAATATGCTTTTTATTTTTCTTGCCAAGAACCTTTAGATTATTTTGATATTTAAGTATATTTCTGAACATTGCTTGGAAAAGAGATGCCAAAGCTACAAATGTCCACATGTGCAAGTGACAGTGCCAGTGATGCTCTTGTTGCTGTCTCTTATTTTCTTTCTTCTGTGTCTTTTTTGCAATCACGATCAATGTTCTGTTGTTTGCTCGTGCTTTGGGCCTCCACCCAGTGGTGACCTGGTAAGGGGCTTTTCATCCATTTTTTTTTTTTCTGTCTCAGGGGTGGGCCCAAGGCAATTGGATCATAAAACTGTTTCTTAGGGTACCTGGTCATTAAATTCCTTCCCAGGATCCTAAGGACCTACTCCATCTAAGCTGGGAAAATTATGTAAGAACTTGGTCTCAAAGAGGCAGTTCTGATTTCTTGAATAACAGTGTTTCCAGTGAACTCCTTTCTGAAAATAAGGAAAGTACTACTGTTTAGTGGGTTTGTCTTAAGGTATTTGGAATCCAGAAGTTGAAGATTTAATGTAGTTTTCATTTGGGAAGGAAACTCTTTCATCTTCATTGCCTTAAATGCTGAGCCTAGCTGTAATTTTGCAGAACATTCCATGATGATTATTTAAGTTATACGTTTATGTAAAGGAGCATATAACTTGGAGTTATAGCCCTTACTGAACACAGTAAAATCTCAGACAGGGAGTTAGAGCTCACTTTGCTTTTTATTTTACTACCTGACTTCCTAATAACTAGGCAACAATGAGAAACACATCATTCTATGTATGTCATGTTGCATTCTAACTAGATTATTCCTAGTAGACTAAAATGCAAGAGATTTAGCTATTTCTATATATCTTAGATATTTGGGGCCTTCTGTTATTAAGTTCTGCACTACCGAGCTACTTAGCTAATTTCCAGTTGTATGTGAAAGAGTCATTTCATATTAGATTCATGTGGCTGATGTGGGGCTGAGTGGCATTAGTTTACAATGTAACAGCAGAAAGTCTGTTATCTTTAGCAAAACACCTTGAGAAGGACCATTACTTATCTATTTATTGGTACTTCTCAGCTTAAAAAATTCTTTATTATGGAAAATTTCAAACGTTTATAAATGCAAAGATTGCTTCCTGTACCCATCCCAGCTTCAACAGTTAGCTATTCAGGGCTAATCCTGTATCATCTGTATTCCCACCTGCTTCCTGTCTTCCCCAGATTTTTCTGAGGTAAATCCCAGATACCATATAATTTCCTCTATCAATATTTCCATGTGTATTTGCAAAGTCATTTTAGCTGTAGAAATCTAGCTCTCAGGCCATCGCCAGGTAAAATAAAGGGAGAGCTCTGAAGCCAAGGGAGGGATTTTAATGTTCCAGAGGTCGTATACTCATCTGTAAATTAAGGGGTGGAAGATATTATCTACCTCAGAGGGTACTAGGATAAATGAGTTAATGTGTTTGAATATACTGTATGACTTTAAAAGTGGCTTAAATTGTAAGATAGCATCAATTATATAAAACGAGCATTGCTTTTGTTAGAATAGTTTGTTGATGGAACTTGTTAATCTAGTGCCATCTTGTCCAAGGAGTCTCTACATTAAATCCATATGTCAGGCATACAGTTAATGCATATTTATTAGCACCTGCTGCTAGCCAGCCTCAGTGTCCTCATTGAGCATTCAGGTTTTTATGGACCATAGAGAAATGCTTTACTTCAAAGCAAAGTTTATATTCCTGCTTTAAACAGTCATACAATACTTTCTCCTTTTGCACTATTTTAAGTCTACTAATATATTTTCATTTCAAGGTTAAGCAAATGTTAACTAAAAGGAAAAATGCAGCTTTATTCAAGAAGCAAGAAGGAAGTAAGATTGCATTTCATCAAAAGACAGTATGCAGTTAATTGTCATTTTTCTCACTGGGGACCAATTATTATTTTTAAAAAACTTACATCTGTACCACTGCTGCAGAAAAACTATAAGTGTAAAATTTTATGACTCTTTTTTCTTAAGGAGTATTATGATTATCTCATTTCAGATATAGTGGAATGTTCTCCCAGAGCAGTTAATATCAATAATGCAGTTACACAATCCAATGATAAATTATAGTCAAGGGAAAGAGAAATTAGTGGGTTCAGTAGAACTTTATGAATTCCCAGCATCAATAAGGAGATCCATTGTGAATTACTGAAATTTGCAAATTAGTGAGTAAGCAAACGATAAGAAACATTAAAGGCTTCTATTTCATGCGGAAGTATTCTATTTACTTTCATGTTTTAGTCTATTCTTAATTATGGCAATTTTTATAATGGTCTAGTGCAGGTAAGTACTAATATATATTTTAGAAGGACAGAGAAATCTTCACTAAAATGTTCACTCTGTGTACTGTGGTTTGCCCACTACGAAAGTGAAGCAAACCTTTCCTTTTGAAGAATGTTTTCTGATTCTTATAACTTAAAATAAGAGATCATAAGGAGAGCATAGAGTTGAGAATGATAAGAATTACGCAGAGCAAAAGGAAGTAAAATTTTAACTTAAATGTGCAATAATTAGAAGGGTATTGTCATGTAGAGGGTACTGTGGCATTGTAATAGTGAAAATCGTGATTCATGTTTTGTCACTGTTCACAGTGTAGTGAACACTGAGAATCATTACCCTATAGATCTTATATCCCAGGCAGAAAAATCAATTAAAGATATTTCTGAAGAGTCTACTGCTTATATCTTTTCCAACAAATACAATAATGTGTATTAAAGAAATTCAGCCTGACAAAACCTGGAGAATCAATGGGAAACCTCAGTTCCATTAGAATTATTGGGAGTTTGTAGATACACCTCTAGACTAATACTTAAATGGGTGAAAAAAGCATATTTGTACATGCAGAAATGGAGCAGAATTGAGTATTCCAGGGAGACTGAAGAGAAATCACGAGAGAAGCATGCTCTCAGTGCGAGGCTTGCGGGTATCACAGCTTCTTTTCCAGTGATATTTGAGAGGAAGTTTATCTTCACCACCCCTGTTTAAAGACTGAATGATGATTTCTTTTTACTAGTTTAGTAAGTTTGTTCAGTTTGGAGAACTGCTTTCACATCTATAACACAAAGAGAGAAAGATTGAAACTGCCTGTGGTATATAACTAATACTGAAGGAACAATGATTTGTTGGATGTCTTCTGAATGTAAGCATTCGCTTGGTACAGTGAAGTTTATAAAAAATTATAAACAATGACCCCAGTCATGAAGTAGCTGATAATCTACTTGGAAAGACAAGATAGATGTGCATACGCAGGAGGAATTTTCTAATGATTCCAAACAGTTTGGGTAAATAAATGAGATAAGAGAGGGAAATGAATAAATGAAGCCTAGGGAGGCTCTCAGAGCCAAACGAAGATAGGGTCTTGACAACTAGATAAGGAAGTCACTCCTGGATGGAAAAGAATAACGTAAGTGCAGGCCGGGCGCAGTGGCTCATGCCTGTAATCCCAGCACTTTGGGAGGCCAAGGCGAGTGGATCACGAGGTCAGGACATTGAGACCATCCTGGCTAACATGGTGAAATCCCGTCTCTACTGAAAATACAAAAAAATTAGCCGGGCGTGGTGGCGGGCGCCTGTAGTCCCAGCTACTCGGGAGGCTGAGGCAGGAGAATGGCGTGAACCCGGGAGGCGGAGCTTGCAGTGAGCTGAGATGGTGCCACTGCACTCCTGGGCGACAGAGCGAGACTTCGACTCAAAAAAAAAAAAAAAAAAGTAAGTGGTGCAGAAACTCCGGCTCAGCTCACTTCATACTAAGAATCAAACTTAGAAATGGAATTGTTTTATGTTTTGATTGCACAAAGAAAGGGAAACCAGGAGAAGTTAAAAGAGTTGTCTAAAGTCATCCAGATAGTTAGGGACAGCCCCAGGACCGAAAGTTGGTTCTGCTGATTTATAATGCGTATTTTTATATGTGTAGTCTGAAAAGCCTGGGGAAGTAGGCTGGAGCTAGATGATGGGTGTTTGTGAATACCTCATTAAGCTGTTTGAATTAAATCCTGTGGGTAATGTGGACTAAAACTTTGAATTTCTCCAAAATACCTAACAACCAAGTTGCTAAACTGCGGGCTAATTATTTCTTTTTTCTTTTTCTTTTTTCTTTTTTTGTTTTTTGGGACAGAGTCTTGTTCTGTCGCCCAGGCTGGAGTGCAGTGGCACAATCTTGGCTCACTGCCAGCTCCACCTCACTAGGGGCTAATTATTTCTTATTGTACTTACCTGCTTTTTAATGTTTTTTACCCCTGAGTGTTTTCCATTACTCTCCTCTGTCCTGGTTTCTGTCTTCTCTCTTTGAATACTCTTCCTCATTTTCTCTTCCAACCCTGGCCTTTTAACTTTAAATGTTCTGCCTCTCTTGCGCTTCCCTTGGTTTCTGTCTAGTCCCATGGTATTTCATTTCATATGAATTGAGATAAAAATTGGTGTACAAGATGGGAACATTATTTTCTATAATTATGTGTCATTTTGTTTTGAACCCCTGTTTATGCTGGTAGCAGAAAATGGTGGTAATAGTCAGGATCAATTATATCAGTCTCTTTTGGTATAAAGGTTTCTTTACTATCCCGAGGGTTCTCTTCTCCATATCCTCTTCCAAAGATGGCAGCAGAGTAGAGGAGAGAGCTTAAGCATCCCCATGTTGATGGGAGAGGGGCAGGGGCTCTGGTCTTCTTCTATTGGCCCCTGCTGAACTTAGATAACATGAACCCTGTGATTTTGGGATGCTGACCTCTGTCCTTATTAAATGTTTATGGCATCTGTAACTCATGGCCTCTTTAATCATCATGGTTTAAACCCAAGGAATTACCCATGATGCCTCAACTCCCACCTTGGGGTTACTGTTTTTCATCCTCTGAGGCTTGATTGTGACTTTCTTGGCATTCTTATTTTAAACAGCCTGCTCTGTGGCCCTCAGTGCCGTGATGGCCAAGTGAACTCACCTGCCAGCCCCAGAGCTGTCTCCTACATTGGCACAAGACACATGGGGGCTTTGGATTCCCATCCACACCACACACAGCCCATGGGGAACTCACTGGCACTAGGCGACCCTATCTCAGCCCCATCAGCTCCAGTGCCTTCTTCATCCTTTTCTGTTCTTCTTTCCCAGATGCCTACAACTCAATTATTCATTCAACAAGTATTTACTGAGTGCCTAATAGGTGTCAGGCACTATGTGTACAAAGTATACCACAGTGAGCAAAACAGACAAGGACTTTACTCTCATGGACCTTATGTATATAGTGTTATGATGATCATGAAGCTTCTTCGAAGCTCTCAGTCTTTTCTGTCTGCACCCCAGCTTCCCCCTCAAACCATCTGTGTATCTCCATCAACATCCCAACTCTAAGCCCAAGGTTCACATTTGCTGGAGTGGATGTGAGAAGGAAAAACAAGGAGGCTTGCACTTGCTCTTTCATTTTCTCTTCCTTCTGGCAGGCTCTTATTTTGAGCTCCATAAGAAATTTCCAGTTCCCACCTTTCTGCCAGAAGCTACCCTTGCATCTATTACATCCTTCTTTTTCTCCAGGTATTCTTTTCCCCTATCTTCTCCTGGGTCTATAAATCTCAGCCTCATAAACTGGTCTTAATCGTAGAAGAAAAGAGCTCTGGAGAAGTGCACAAAATTTTCTGCAGAGGCAAGATATGTTGGGATGTGTTTCACAACATAATTTCCACACCCATTTGCTAGAGAGCACCAAAGCTGCCTATCTGATCTCAGTCTCTCCATGTGCCAGACCTGTATTTTGAACCCAACATTTACCTGCATGTCTAACAGGTACTTACGCTCAGCAAGTCCACAGTGAATGGATTCTCCTTCCTTGATCGGTCATGTTCTTTCTCCTCATATCACCTTAATTGTAATCTTGACATCTTCAATTCACTCTCTCTGAAATCCTTTATTCATTTTGTTAGCAAGCTCTACTAATTCTGTCTTTGAAATGTCTGACAGATCCATCTTATCCTTTCAGTTCTCATTCTCATTATCTTGCATTGGATCATTGCAAGATCCAACTTTCTTGTCTCTAGTTTTTTCCTTACCTCTAACAAGTGATTCAGTCAGTGTATCACCTCTGCGCTGTCTACTAGGGGCCCTTAAGGAATGTGTGTACTGGGGGGGTGGGGTGGTACAATTGTTGTTTATCACTGTTAGCAGCCAGGGATGCTGGTATGTCATACACATGACAGTCCTGCACAAATGTGTGAAACAGAACCAGCCAGTAGATACATATTCAGATATTTATCGCAAGGAACTGGCTTACATGATTGTGGGGACTGATGAGGCAAGTGCAAAATCCACAGGGATGGTTGGCAGGAGGAGCAGGCTGGAAATCGTGGTCATGGGCTGAAGCTGTTGTCCACAGGCTGAATCCCTTCCTCATCTCAGAGATGCCTCAGCTCCACTTTGGAGACCTGCCACCTGATTAAATCAGTTCCATCCAGATTATCGGGAATCATCTCCCTCCCTTAGCCATCCTCCACATTCCTACCCAAACTATTTTCCAAAAAAACACGTCCGATCTTGGTAAATCGTTTCATGCTTATGACAATAAGTAAATGCTCATGTAAGGAGTCCTAGAAATTTTCTCTAAGCTTTTGGTGGATCTAAAAAAAGATTCCTATGATAATTTGATATTGCCAGAGAGTCAAAATACGGCAGACATAAGTGTCATCTTCAATTCTATCTACTTTGGAGGACCAGGCTGGTAGAGCAATTATTAGCACAGATTATTTTTTAAATTCACAAACCATTCATAACTGCACTTCTTTGTTACAAAATTCTTATTGTAGTTTTCTGATATAATCTATGATTTTTAGCAGACATTGACAGATACTGATATTTTTCATAAATTCGCAGATGTCTTTAAAGTTGAGCATATAAGAATTGAGCAGATATGTAAGCATTTAGATTCTCATTTTTTAATACAAATAAAAAATGTGCTATTTATTTATCTGGGTTGCTTTATTTTTATTATACCATATGTCATTTACAATTGCTGAGCACACCACTAAAGGCATGTGTCTGCAATCCTCTGCTAGGAGATTAAATTAAGCCATGTAGAAAATGATGTGTTTTTAAAGGACAATATTTTTGTGAACACCTTTGCTTTTATTGTCTGGTTAATTGTTGACTGAATTTCCCCCAAGGCTGTGAAAATGCTGCAAGTAATGATGTAGGAAGAGAAATATCAGGAAAAATCATGACTTGATTTGGAAATGTTCTATGCTTATTATGTTATATGAAAATAAAGCAATGCCTTATAGGCTTCCTCACAAATACAGACACAATTCTCACATCCACACTACAATTCTCTTTTTTATTGACATATAATTTACATGTAGTAAAATGTACACATCTTTAAGTGCCTAGTTCAATGGCTTTTGGCACATATATAACCTCCACCCCAAAAAAGAGTCAGAACATTTATCTCACCTCAGAATATTCCCTTAAGCCTCTTTCTGTACAGTTCTCTGCCCCAGCAGGAAGACTGGTGATTACTGTCACTATAAATTACTTTTGCCTGTTGTTGGACTTCATTTAAATCAAACATTCATTTAAATCAAATGTTCATATTGCTAGGCAGTGTTAAATTATATGACTACACCATAATTTGTTTATCTATCCTCCTGTGATGAACACTTATGTTTTCTCCAGATTTGGAGTTTCATAAGACTGTTGAAAACATATTTACAAAAAGACCTATACAAAAATGTTTATAACTTTTTTCTCTGAAAGACCTAGAAATAGAATTTCAGGGTTATAGGTAGCTGTATGTTTAACTGTTAAAGAAAGTACCAAATAGTTCTTCAAAATTGTACTCTTTAACACTTTCGGAAGCAGTATATGAGAGTTCCAGGCGTTCTATATCCTTGCCAATATTTGGTACTGTCAGTCTTTTCAATTTTAGCCTTTGCGGTGTAATGATACTTCTTTCTGGTTTTAGTTTGCATTTTCCTGATGATCAATGATGTTGAGCACATTTATGTTTGATTTTTAGCTATTTATATATCTTTGTGCGTGTGTATGTGTTAAATATCTGTTCAAGTATTTTGCCTGTGATTTTATTGGATTACTTGTCTGTTTTTGTTGATTTGTAGGAGTTCTTTATATATGCCAGATAATGAGCCTATTGTCAAATGTATGTATTGCAAACATTTTGTATAGTCTATGGCTTGCCTGTTTTTTTTTTATTAATGGAATTTTTTGGATGAACAGAAAATTTTTATTTTGATAAAGACTTATTCATGTAATTGTCTGTGGTGGCCAGTGCTTTTTGTCTCTTTTTGATGAAATTGTTGCCTACCCCAAAGTTGCAAAAATAGGATTGTTTATATTTTTGTAAATGTTTTAGACCCATGATCCCATTTGATTTAATTTTATGTATAGAATAGTGAGGAGATTGACTTTTTTGGTGTACATTTGGGTATCCAGTTTTTCCAGCATCACTTATTTAAATGTGTGGTCTTTTACCATTGATTTTGCTAAGCATCTTTATTGAAAATTCCCTGACAATATATATGTAGATCTATTTACCTTTTTCTTTTTTTGTTTATAGATTTTTTAAATTTTAAAGTTTTAGTTATTATGGATACATAATAGTTGTACATATTTATGATGTACATGTGAAATTTTGATACAAGTATAAAATGTTTAACGATCAAATCAGGGTAATTAGGGTATCAACTACCTCCAACATTTATCATTTCTTTGTGTTAGAAACATTCCAATTGCATTCATTTAGTTATTTTAAAATATACAATAAATTATCGTTAGCTATAGCCACCCTATTTTGCTACCAAACACTAAATCTTATTCCTTTTATCTTACTGTATTTTTGTACGCAACCGTTCCTTTTTCATCCCCCCTCTCCTCTCCTCTTCCCAACCTGTGATAATCATTATTCCACTCTCTATCTCCATAAACTCGATATTTTTTAGCTCCCACGTATAAGTAGGAACATTTTGTATTTCTTTTTCTGTGCCTGGCTTATTTCATTTAACATAATGTCCTTCAGTTCCATCCATGTTGTTGAAAATGAGTTCATTCTTTTTTATGACTGAAAAATTTCCCATTTCTTTATCAATTCATTTGTTGATGGGTACTTAGGTTGATTCCAAATCTTGGCCATTGTAAATAGTGCTATAATAAAAATGAGCATGCAGATATCTCTTCAACATACTGATTTATTTTCTTGTGGATTTATTTTTTTGTGGATAAATACCTAGCAGTGAGATTGCTGGATCATATGGTATTTCTATTTTTAGTTTTTAAAGGAATCTCCATACTATTCATTATAGTGGCTGTACTAATTTACATTCCAATAAACAGTGTGCAAGCGTTCCTCTTTCTTGCAGATCTATTTCTGAACTCTATTCTGTTCCATGGATTATATGTCTCTTCTTAGACCAATACCACACCATTTTGATTATTGTAGCTTTTAAAAAATGTTTTATTTTAATTTTAATTGGCAAAAAATTATATCTATTGTATACAACATGATGTTTTGAATATATACATTGTGGACTGGCTCAACTGAGTTAATTAACATATGCATTACCACACATAGTATCATTTTTGTGGTGAGAACACTTAAAATCCAGTCTCAGTATTTTTCAAGAATACAATATGTTGTTATTAAGTATAGTCATCTTGCTGTACAATAGATCTCTTGAACTTATCCTCCTGTCTAACTGAGACTCTGTATCTTTTGATACTGTAGCTTTTTAATAAGTCTCAAAACAAGCCCTGTAAGTCCTCCAACTTTGTTGTTCTTTGTCAAATTTGATTTGGGTATTCTAGGTCTGTTGTATTTCCTTATTAATTTTAGAATAAGTTTGTCAATTTCTTCAAAAAATCGTACCTGCAATTTTTATTTTTACCCTTTGTTTTAACATGGAGAATCTTGGCAACATTTTTTAAAAATCAGTCTTTTATTTTACTTATTCAACAAAATTTATTAAGCATTTATTCTTTCCTGGGACCTATTCTAGTATTCTCCTAGCCACAGACTCCCTCCTTCATAGTGAGGGAAGACAAATAATAGATAAATAAAACTATATTTAAGTGCCATGAACAAAAATAAAAGAAGGCAAAGTAATAAAAAGTGATTGTAGACACAGGGAGACAGGCTTTTTAAAATTTATTATTATACTTTAAGTTCTAGGGTACATGTGTACAATGTGCAGGTTTGTTACATGTGTATACATGTGCCGTGTTGGTGTGCTGCACCCAATAACTCATCATTTACATTAGGTAAACCTCCTAATTCTATACTTCCCCGGTCCCCCCACACCAAGACAGGCCCTGGTGTGTGATGTTCCCCTTCCTGTGTCCAAGTGTTCTCATTGTTCAATTCCCACGTATGAGTGAGAACATACGGTGTTTGGTTTTCTGTCCTTGCAATAGTTTGCTGAGAATGATGGTTTCCAGCTTCATCCATGTCCTACAAAGGACGTGAACTCATCCTTTTTTATGGCTGCATAGTATTCCATGGTGTATATGAGCCACATTTTCTTAATCCAGTCTATGATTGATGGGCATTTGGGTTGGTTCCAAGTCTTTGCTATTGTGAATAGTGCCGCAATAAACATACGTGTGCATGTGTCTTTATAGCAGCATGATTTATAATCCTTTGGGTATATACCCAGTAGTGGGACGGCTGGGTCAAATGATGTTTCTAGTTCTAGATCCTTGAGGAATCGCCACACTGTCTTCCACAATGGTTGAACTAGTTTACAGTCCCACCAGCAGTGTAAAAGTGTTCCTATTTCTCCACATCCTCTCCAGCACCTGTTGTTTCCTGACTTTTTAATGATCGCCATGCTAACTGGTGTGAGATGGTCTCTCATTGTGGTTTTGATTTGCATTTCTCTGATGGCGAGTGATGATGAGCATTTTTTCATGTGTCTGTTGGCTGCATAAATGTCTTCTTTTGAGAAGTGTCTGTTCATATCCTTTGCCCACTTTTTGATGGGGGTGTTTTTTTCTTGTAAATTTGTTTGAGTTCTTTGTAGGTTCTGGATGTTAGCCCTTTGTCAGATGAGTAGATTGCAAAAATTTTCTCCCATTCTGTAGGTTGCCTGTTCACTCTAATGGTAGTTTCTTTTGCTGCGCAGAAGCTCTTTAATAGTGATGTCAGTGAAGGGCTTTATAATTACATGACATTTGGGCAGGGACCTGAATACAGTTGACCTTTAAACAGCGTGGGTTTGAACTGCATGAATCCACTTATACATGAATTTTCTTCTGCCTTTGCCACTCCTGAGACAGCAAAACCAACCCCTCCTTTTCCTTTTCCTTGTCTTCAGCCTACTCAATGTGAAGATGACAAAGATGAAGACCTTTATGATGATCCACTTCCACTTAATGAATAGTAAATATAGTTTCTCTTCTTTGTGATTTTCTTAATAATAAACTGGGGAAAAGAAAATGTTATTGAGAGGCTGGATGTGGTGGCTTACGCCTATAATCCCAGCACTTTGGGAGGCCGAGGCGGATGGATCATGAGGTTAGGAGATCGAGACCATCCTGGCTAACACGATGAAACCCTGTCTCTACTAAAAAATAAAAAAAATTTTAAAAAAAATTTAGCCGGGCGTGATGGCGGGCACCTGTAGTCCCAGCTGCTCGGGAGGCTGAGGCCAGAGAATGACATGAATCCGGGAGGCGGAGCTTGCAGTGAGTCGAGTTTGTGCCACTGCACTCCAGCCTGGGCGACAGAGCAAGGCTCTGTCTCAAAAAAAAAAAAAAAAAAAGTTAATAAGAAAATCACAACAAAGAGAAACTATATTTACCATATGACATACCAATTGTATTAACTGTTTGTTATCGGTAATGCTTCTAGTCAGCAGTTTTTGGAAAGTTAAAAGTTAAACATAGATTTTTGACTGCATGGGGGATTGGTGTCCCTCACCCCTATGTTGTTCAAGGGTCAGCTGTACATTAAAGGGTCAGCATTGGTAGCAGAAAGAGCAGCATGCCCAAAGATCCTGAGGTGGGAGTGAGCCTGCCAAGCTCAGGGAACAGCAAGGAGGCCTGTGTATCCAGAGTACAGTGAAGCAGGGAGAGACAGTTGGAGATGCAAGTGCTATATTCCCTGGCATGCACCTGAGTGATGTGAGTTCCGAGCAAGCCAAGGGGGCACCACTAGGCTTTAAAATGATATAGCTGGCTGCTGAGTGGGAATAAACCACTGAGAGCCAAGAATGAAGCACTTTGGGAGGCGGGCGGATCATGAGGTCGGGAGATTGAGACCATCCTGGCTAACACGGTGAAACCCCGTCTCTACTAAAAATACAAAAAACTAGCCGGGCGTGGTGGCGGGCGCCTGTAGTCCCAGCTACTCGGGAGGCTGAGGCAGGAGAATGGCCTGAACCTGGGAGGCGGAGCTTGCAGTAAGCGGAGATGGCGCCACTGCACTCCAGCCTGGGCAACAGAGTGAGACTCCGTTTCAAAAATAAATAAATAAATAAAAGAGATTGCAGTGGGCCAAGCAAAAGACAGTGAAGACAATGTTGACTCTTTTTCTTGACTTTTAATTCTTTTCTCTACTGGCAATTAATCAGTTTGGAATTTTGACAACATGTGCAAAATGTGCAGTTTAACAAGAACTAGACCTTTCCTTATGTAGCTGTTAAAAATGAAACAGTCAATGAGGTTCTAATTTGTGCGTTTCATTCCTGTTGATAACCACTAATGTCTAATTCCATACTCTTTAATTCCTTAAGCATTGGTAAATTTCAATGGCTTTTTTTTTTTTTTTGAGAAACAAAACATTTCTTAAAACCCGCCCACTTGATTGCTCTCTGTACATTGTTTCTCCTCTTCCCCTTCCCCTTCCTATTCCCTTTCCCCTTCCCCTTCCCTTCCCTTCCCTTCTTCTTTCTTTTCTTTTCTTTCTTTCTTTTTTTTTTTTTTTGAGACACAGTCTCACTGTGTCACCCAGGATGGTGTGATCTTGGCTCACTGCAACCTCCACCTCCCAGGTTCAAGCAGTTCTCCTGCTTCAGCCTCCTGAATAGCTGAGATTACAGGCACCCACCACCATGCCTGTCTAATTTTTATATTTTTAGTAGAGACTGGGTTTCACCATTTGGCCAGGCTGGTCTCAAACTCCTGACCTCAAATAATCGGTCCACTTTTGGCCTCCCAAAGTGCTGGGATTACAGGCATGAGCCACCATGCCTGGCCCATTGTTTCTTCCTTTTTTTCTTTTTTCTTTTTTTGAGAAGGAGTCTCACTCTGTCACCCAGGCTGGAGTGCAGTGGCGCGATCTCAGCTCACTGCAAGCTCCACCTCCCGGGTTCACGACATTCTCCTGCCTCAGCCTCCCGAGTAGCTGGGACTACAGGCGCCCGCCACCACGCCTGGCTAATTTTTTTGTGTTTTTAGTAGAGATGGGGTTTCACCGTGTTAGCCAGGATGGTCTCAATCTCCTGACCTCGTGATCCACCCACCTCGGCCTCCCAAAGTTCGGGATTGTAGGCGTGATGAGCCACTGCGCCCGGCCTTTTTTTTTTTTTCTTCTTGAGACACAGTCTTGCTCTATTGCCCAGGCTGGAATGCAGTAGTATGATCTCAGCTCACTGCGATCTCAGCTCACTGCAACCTCCGCCTTCCAGGTTTAAGCAATTCTCATGCCTCAGCCTCCCGAGTACCTGAGATTACAGGTGCCTGCCACCGTGTCTGGCACATTTTTGCATTTTTAGTAGAGACCAGGTTTCACCTTGTTGGCCAGACTGGTCTCAAACTCCTGATCTCAAATGATCTGTCTGCCTCAGCCTCCTGAAGTGCTAGGGTTACAAGTGTGAACCACCACTCCCAGCCCCCATTGTTTCTTTTAAATGTTAAGTAGAATTACCTGATTCTGGCCTCATTTGTAATGCTTTTGAATATATTCATATATACATTTAGTTCTATTGGCATGTCAGTCTGTCGTCTTAGAAAAACATGGTGGTCAGTATTGTGATGGACCAGATCTTCTGTATTCTTAACATACGATAATTTCAGATTATGACATTGCTTTTCTTCTCCTCTTTGTTAGTATTATAACTAACAAAGTATAGTATTGTAGTAGAAGACCTGTATTTGAGTTAAAAGTGATAGAAAATCCTTTCATTTCTGATATGGTACTAGGTTAGTTATGGGAAAACAGTGAAACATTTTTAGCCATAATAAATTTGATACTGGATTTTTACAATGAATTGTAATGACCAATTTATTCCCTAATTTATTTAATTAATTTATTTAATTCCCTAATTCATTAATATGTAATAGTGCTTTTAAGAAGTTCTAATTAAGATAGTATCATAATAATGAGATAATTATGTCATGACAGTAACATTTTTAGTTTTGTATAAATATTTAAGAAGTTCAAAATAAATAAGATCCAACCTAAAAAGCGTATTTTCTTTATTATATAATCCATATAAATCAGTTATTTTTAGGGTCCCAAAACACCAGTTTTTCTGGTTTAACTATTGCGCTCTTAACTGTATATGGAGAATGGGGGAAGGGAAATTCTTCAAGATTCCTTGATGAAAATAGACGATGTTATCATCCAAACCATTTTGGGAAAGCTGGACACAGTGCTGTGCCTCTGTATTTCCAGCTACTCCGAAGACCTAGGCAGGATGATCCCTTAAACCCAGAAGTTCGAGACCAGCCTGGGCAACATAATGAGACTTTACTTCTAAAAAGTAAACAAAACTAACTTTCAGGATCAAAGATTGAAAGATTTCCCTCTACCACTGAGTTGGGAGTGGAGACCAGGCTTATTTTATCAGCCCACCTCTCTGATGTGGCAAAGCCAAGTCTTCCATAGGGAGGCCTGAAGAAAAGGTTCCTATCTCACCACTAAAGTGAACATTTCACTCAGCTGTGGTCTAGTCCACAAGGTTCCTTAATCATCTGACCATGCTGGCTGATTTTTAAAAATATACCTTAAAATGTAGGGACTAAGTTTATTTACAGTAGTATGCAGTCAATGGCCTGTCTCCTAGTTTGAATTTTCTTTGTGCAATCATCCATGAAAAGTATAGAAGGCAGTGTGCCACTGATAAAAGATCACCTCCGCTGGATGAATTTCAAGCACCTGGTAGCACTAAATGGAGATATTTAAGGGTACAGTTTATTAACAAAACTGGGTAAAAATATACCTAATAGAATATGAACATTTCAGAACACAAAGAAATAGTGCATTTTTTAGTTCTAAAGTAAAGCATCTATAGGATGTAACTGGTGTTATCCTTTACATTTATTTCTTGATTTTCTCTCTCTCTCTCCTTCTAAAACTAACATTCTGGCAATTTTTAAAATTGCACTGATTTTAATAAAATAGATGCCCTTAATTTTCCTACTGTAGCAGTTAATTTGGGTAATGTCAGTCTGTTACTGTTCGAATTGCTATTCCACTGAAAATGTATTATGATCTGCTGCACACATAAAAATATTACATTATAATGCGCAAAATCGAGCTAAACATAATTGTGCCTATACTAGCGTGGTGACAGGAAGCATCTTCTGTCATGGTGCTGATTTCCATATCAGTGATAATTTTATTGTCTGATTTGCATTGTATTCTCCTTGCTGCCGTATTGATATCCAGAATGTGCCTGTCCATTCCTAGGACAGATGCATGCAGATGCCGAAAATATCTAGTTAACTCCCTCTCCTACTCCTTGAAAAATCTTAGTAATTAGAAAGTGAAAAAGATGATAGCAGCCAAATTCTGTCCCCAAAAGCTTTATCTTTTTTCTTGCCTAAATCCCTTTAATAGCTTAATGTACTTGCTGGATGTGTCTTCTGAGGACAACTTAATGGCTCAACTATTTATTGAGCCTTTGCAATGTGTAAGGCATTGTGCAAAGCACTAAAGGATGTAAAAGGGACTAAAGTGCCCCTAGTTCTTCAAGGAACAATTTTATAAAGAGATGGATACTCAAATACTCACAATGAAAAACTCCAGAAATCATAGTAGGGAAAATGTGTGGCATATGGTTTATGGCAAGGTCAAAAATTATATCAATTTTTTGAAGAAAAAACTGCTGCAAGGGATTGTTATAGAAAAATAATTTATTTTTATTTTTATTTTTTTTTAGATGGAGTCTTTATCTGTCACCCAGGTGGGAGTGCAGTGGCACAATCTCAGCTCACTGCAAGCTCCGCCTCCTGGGTTCACTCCATTCTCCTGCTTCAGCCTCCCGAGTAGCTGGGACTACAGGTGCCCACCACCATGCCCGGCTGATTTTTTTTGTATTTTTTAGTGGAGACAGGGTTTCACCATGTTAGCCAGGATAGTCTTGATCTCCTGACCTCGTGATCTGCCTGCCTGGGCCTCCCAAAGTCCTGGGATTACAAGCGTGAGCGACCACACCCTGTCTAGAAATACAAATTTTAAATCAAAACTATCAATTCTATATTATCATATTTTTATGCATACAGAGTCTGAAAAAGCATCTCTCTCAGATTGTAAATTTCCCTTTATCAGAATTTATGCAAACAGTCTATTACCCATGGATGAAATTTTGGCAGTTACAAGTGACTATTGATTTATGACCCTACTGGTTCTTGGGTTTTGGTTGCAAGTCCAGCCTCCTTAAGTCTCGAATTGCCTTTTTCAGCGGGGACTCCAGCTTCTCCTGACTCTTCATATGTTCAAAGAAAAATGTTTTCCTCTGATGTTTTATCCATGACTGTTCTTAAGAGAAATGAAGCCTTTGTTAAAGTTTTGCTAGTTTTAGAGATATTTGAATTCCAGTGTCTTAATTGCATCGACAGAATAAAAACTTTTCTCAATTCAAAAATTCTCCTTCATCTTTTTTAGCCTTGGTAACATTGACATATCTTGGGTGTAAAGCCCTTAAAAGGTTGCAGATGCCCGTTGTGGTCTTCAAGATAGGGTAGAAGATGATTTACTTCAAATAAAAAAGGTCATAAAAAAGGAAAAGGCCTTGAATTGGGTTTTTATTTCTATGCAAATTTCTAATGACTTCAGTGGAGGATAGTTAGAGGAAGAAGGGTTTTGTGGTTTGGGACCAAGAAAAGAGGAAGGCATGGAAGAAGTTGAGTTGGTTTTGCAATAAAGTTTTGAGCCTTAGAAAGAGCTCCTGGATTTGGTATCAGGGGTTGAGTGTAGCAGAGCTGAGGCTGGCCTTAAAGGCCCCATACTAGCCTTAGGCATTGGAAAAATTTCTGAGTAGCACATATCTTTTGCCGGAGAGTGGCCAAAGCATTTCCCATCTCAGGTTGTAAGTTAGCCAACCAGGGTGGACCTCAGAAGCAGAAATTAGCACCTCAAAGTCATAAAACCACATTTGAACATTTGATGTACTAATTATGGAAAATCAAAGTTAAAATACTCCTTCACCTGCAAATTAACTTCAAGAAAACAAGGAGCTTGGTGAAACTTTGAAGAATCACTGAAAAGAATCTCAGGGAAACGAAAGTTTAAACAGCAATTGATCAGACAGTTTGCAATGCACAAATGTTTTTAATATTTTTTAAATCTTTTCATCTTACGTACAGAACATAAACATATGAAAGCTTTTAGAGGTTTACTTCTGACTCTAGTTATCCCTAAGAACTTAGGTTTACTTCATCTGCAAATTCTATTATTACGGAGTTTTTAGAAACCTGTGCCTTGAAGCTGTGTCATTTTAACTGTAGGAAAAAAATAAAAAGCACATACATCTGAAATAAAATAAGTCTGTCTCTCAAATGGGCATCATTGGGGCCTTTTAGTCAAGAAGTGCTAGGTAATTTGCGAGTAAATCATCTTGTATGCAATTCATAGAGGGAATTCTTTCCCCTTCAATAAATGCACCTTTTTCTTTCTTCTCACACTCTCTGCCTGTTATCCTTTCCTCCATCATGGCCTTTCTTTGTCTTTTTGTCTACCTGTTCTGTAGCTTTGCTTTGTCAGCGCTGTTTAGCCCCACAGCCTAAGAAGGCTCTTCACACTTGCTGCAAATAGTCCCACACAATGAACGTCTTAGGTTTTAGAGTTGCTTGGGTAAAGAAACAAGTGGTATTTTTTACTGATTCATAGTCATTCCTTCCACACGGTCTTTTTGTTAGAAAAATGAAAACTTCCGGCATTAGTGGCATTAATTAATTTATTTTTATTGACCCTTGAGACATAATTTTTGCATTTTCTAATACTATTATTGAGGGAAATGTGGAACTGCACAACCAGATTGATGACTTTGTAGTGCTATCATAATGGAAATGCATCCATCTGTTTTGGAGGATTCAGGAGGATACTGTGGCTGGTTCTACAGGGAGTGTTCAAGCCAGGCAGTAGTGTAGAGTCCCAAGTGGTTTGTAAGTTCTGTTCTCTGTAGCCCTTCTTTTTTTGGAAGACCTTGCCTCTCACTCTCCATGGCCTGGCTTTGTCTGCTACTAATTTTCCTGGAGTTTTGAAGAGAATAAGCTTTGCTTATTTGCTATGGTACTGAGAGGATTTGATAGCAAATATTTTTGAAAAAACTTAAAGAAGAGAAATTTCTCCTAAATTGATGTAGTCTATTTCTTAGAAGTAAATTTGCCGCCACCCCCCGCCACCTGTACTGGGTTGTATGGGCCTTTTCTACTGAGCACTCTTGCCACCTCCCTCCTTTTTGATCCAATGTAGCTTATAGACTTGCATCTTTCTGTATTTATGGACCGAACAGATTGTGAACCAGGTGTGTAGGTGGAACTACTGATGCTTCTTCTGCATCAAACATTTATATTGATATTTGAAGCAGTTAATATACGTTCTAACAAGATTTAGGTCCTATAGAAGGAAGGATGGAGAAAGAGGCTATGAAAAACTGAATTTCTCTTTCCAGGAGACCTTTGAGAAGGCAAGCTTGAGTAGCAGCAGCAGTGGGGCAGCCAGCCTGAAAAGTGAACTTTCAGAAAGTGCAGACCTGCCCCCCGAAGGCTTCCAGGCCTCCTATGGTAAAGACGAAGACAGGGCCTGTGACGAAATCCTGTCAGATGATAACTTCAACCTGGAAAATACTGAGAAAGGTACTGCTAGTGGCAGTGTGTAAGCATGAATGCATTCTGGACTCCTTCCCATTTCAAGACCCATTTGCGTTTCTATTGTTTTTAATTCATGTGCAGATATATATTCAGAGCTAGATGACGAATTGGACATTTCGGATAACTCCAGCAGCTCCAGTTCAAGCCCTCTGAAAGAATCTACATTCAGTAAGCTTTCTTTTATCAATTTGCCATTTGCGGGATTCCAGAAGACAGTGATTTGGAAATCATACTTGAGTCAAGCAAATATCACCATATACGTAACCCAGTGGTTTGTTTTTCAGGTGCAATGCTAATTAGGACAGATGTGTCTGTCTCTCTGACAGAGCCCAAAGGTTAGCCAGCACAGTGGTTTTATATTTTCTCAGCTGTCAAATGAATAGTTTTATTATTTCTACCAGCAAATGCAGGTTCTAACTAGAGAATCAGAATATCTTGGAGACAGCCAAATAACCACGGGAGTAATGGACATGACCTTTTACGAGCCTGTTGGTTAGAGGAATTCAAAGTCTGTAGAAGAAATTGGTCTTGGTATAGACTAATTTTTGTACAATTTTATTTATATAAATCTAAAGGCCTGTGTTACATTTAAAACAATAAAACAAAAAAAATGTTTTTAGAGTTATAAAAAATATGACATATAAAATCAGTTCATAATGTTAATCTTGACTCAATTTAAAACAGTAAAGAAAATAGTCATACTGGGATATGGGAAAGAAAAGGAAAAGGTATATTTAGATAAAATTTAAAGATTATAAAGAGAGATAGAATCAAACATACTCAACAAACCTGAAACTAAAAGAGAAGTTAAAATGGAAAATGAAGATAAACAATTTTTTTTGAAAAGAGTAAGTTGAGACTGGGCGCGGTGGCTAACGCCTATAATCCCAGCACTTTTGGAGGCCGAGGTGGGTGGATCACAAGGTCAGGAAATCGAGACCATCTTGGCTAACACGGTGAAACCCTGTCCCTACTAAAAATAGAAAAATTAGCTGGGCATGATGGTGGGCACCTGTAGTCCCAGCTACTCGGGAGGCTGAGGCAGGAGAATGGCGTGAACCCGGGAGCCGGAGCTTTCAGTGAGCTGAGATGAGATGGCACCACTGCACTCCAGCCTGGGCGACAGAGACAGACTCCATCTTAAAAAAAAAAAAAAAAAAAAAAAGAGTAACTTGATAAAATATTAAAAACTGTAGGGAGAAATATTCTGAAATAAATTAAGTGAAAATAATTCTCCTCAGTGACTATACTATGAAAATCTCATAAAACAACATTTAAAATAGCCTCTCTAAGGACCAAAGTAGAACCCTAAGGATTTAGCTACATTCTTTGTCCTTTCCAAACTTAATTGGTCCATTAAAATGATGACTAGATGTTCCAGATTTTCTGGGACAACCCCAGTTTTCAATATTCTGTCCTATTTTCTCTGTAAATCCCTGCCTTCTAGGTGTATTAATTTGCGATTGGGAAAACATGAAGCTCATATGGGAAAAATATTTATGCATATAAACACATATAACAAATTCCAGAAGAAATTTATTACTGACTGTTTTGAGATAAGTTCAGTGTTCTATATACCTGGCAGCAATGGTGGGAGGGTTAGTGGGGAGGTAGGAAAGAGATGCTTGACCCTTAAATTTGCATGTGGTAACTTGGCAAGGATGGTTATGACATTTTATTGCATGACATTTTATTGTGTTTTGTTAGATATTAATAACAGGGTTGTTTTTGTTTGTTTAGACATTTGCTTTAGAAAAAAAGCCCTTAAACAAACCTGACAAATAAATGACAATTTGTAACATATTTTAGCTCATGTTTTCATAATCAAAGACAATTTTTACAGTATGTACAATTGCTCAGGTAACAGATTCAGCATTGTTTTTTGTTGATATTGTGGTTTGCCATGAATAAAGCCATGTTTGTTTCTTGAATGTTGTTTGACTGCTTTCATGCTACAGTGGCAGCAGAATTCAGTTGTGACAGGCATAGTATGGCTTGCAAAGCCTAGAATATTTCCTACCTGCCATTTACAGAGAAAAGTTTGACCTTAGAACAATATGAGAGTGTTTATAGACAAAGCCATTCATGGAATATATATGTTCTTTATTATTTTGAATTTTATAAAAAACTTATTTAAATTTTTTTGGTATATAATATTTGTTCCTATTTATGGATACTTGTGATATTTTGATATTTGCATACAACGTGTAGTCATCAAATTACACATTGTGTGGGTAATTCAGATATTGATCACCTCAAACATTTATTATTTATTTGTGTTGGAAACATTTCAAATGTCCCCTTCTAGCTATTAAATATGCAATAAATTATTGTTAAACATTTTCTTTATCCATTCATCTGCTGATGGGTACTTAGTTTGATTTCGTATCCTGGCTGTTGTGAGTAGTGCTGCAATAAACACGAGAGTGGAGATATCTTTTTGATATACTAGCTTCCCTTCTTTTGGATATATGCCAGTAGTAAGATTGCTGGATCATATAGAAGTTCTGTTTTTAGTTTTTTCAAGAGAATCTTTATTTATTTATTTATTTATTTATTTATTTATTTATTTATTTGATACGGAGTCTCGCTCTGTCACCAGGCTGGAGTGCAGTGGTGCAACTCGGCTCACTGCAACCTCCGCCTCCTCGGTTCAAGCGATTCTCCTGCCTTAGCCTCCTGAGTAGCTACAGGCATGCTCCACCACACCCAGCTAATTTTTGTACTTTTGAGTAGAGACAGGGTTTCACCATGTTGGCCAGGATGGTTTCGCTCTCTTGACCTTGTGATTCACCCACCTCGGCTTCCCAGAGTGCTAGGATTACAGGTGTGAGCCACCACACCCGGCCGAGAACCTTTATACTGTTTTCCATAATGGCTACACTAATTTACAGTCCCACCAACAGTGTGTGAGTTCCCTTTTCTCTGCATCTTCACCAGCATTTGTTGTTCAGCATTGTTTTATTAAAACTTAGAAAACAAAAGATTTGCAGAAGAAATAATGTAAACTTATTTCTATTTTCTCGTCTCAGACATTTTAAAGAGAAGTTTTAGTGCTTCAGGAGGAGAAAGACAATCCCAAACAAGGTAGGTACAAATTGAGCTTCTAGAAATATTTTTTGATTTTGCAGAGCTGAGTTATTGATGGCTGAATTGAAACCTGATAGCCAGAAGTTTCCATGTGCCTGTGGAAATAGAAGGAGTTAGAGCTTACTTGCCCAGAACCATTTATAGTTCACCAAGTAGCATACTGAAACAGTGCTGATCTTGGACTTGGGTCTTAGTCTAGCTCTGCCTTTTTCTAGCTTCGTGACCTTGAGCAAATCAGTTAGCCTCTCTGAGCTCAAGGGTGGGCCAGCAGGGTAGGGCAGCTGTGCTCCATGAGGTCATGTGGAGCCCTGGTCTTATATCTTGTTCTTCCACATCCCCAGGGTATAGATTTCATCTTTTTGACCAATATGACTTACGAGACCACATCCTACCTCCAAGCCAGCAAGAAGAAGAAAGGGGAAGTAGAGGCACCCCTCTTTCTTTTAAGGATATGACCCAGATGTTATGCTCATCACTTCTGTTCACATACCATTGGCCAGAACTTCCTCATATGACCACAGCTAGTTGCAAGGGAAGGTGGAATATGTTTGGGAGATTATCTTTTAAAAGCAAAGTAAAATTGTTATTTTAGGACAGCTTGCTGTGTCAGTGGCAGTTGTTTCTTAGAGCAGGGACTGAAACAAAACTATTAGATTGAGCCTTCTGCAAGTTCTCCTGACCTTCATGGGAGCCCCTTCACTGGCACTGGGTGAGATCAGAGGGAGCAGAAACTTGATTGCAATGTTCCAGAGGCAGACATAGGAGGCATTTAAGAAGCTGAGAAAATGAGCTGGGAGAGTGAGCTGGTGGGGAATGTTTGATGGAAAAGGACCTCTTAGAATCAGGATGAACTCAGAGCATTTGGGACAGAGGAAGGAGGAGAGATTAGAGAGGAAAAGAGATAACTGACAGTGTACAGTTGCAGCATAGACCACAGCCAGAGGAGTGGGCCTGGAGAAGATGAGTGGCAACTCCTTCTTTGTGTCTGAAGAAAGGGAGGTGAAGATAAAATTAAGCTAGAGAAATAGAGAAAGGGAGATTAAGGAAGAATATACTTTATGGTTTCTGTATATTATTATTATTAAGATAAAATCTTGTTCTGTCGCCCAGGCTGGAGTGCAGTGGCATGATCTCAGCTCACTGCAACCTCTGCCTTCTGGGTTCAAGTGATTCTCCTGCCTCCGCCTCCTGAGTAGCTGAGATTACAGGTGCCTGTCACCATGCCTGGCTAATTTTTGTATTTTTAGGAGAGATGGGGTTTCACCATGTTGGCCAGGCTGGTCTCGAACTCCTGACCTCAGGTGATCCACCCACCTTAGACTCCCAAAGTGCTGGGATTACAGGCATTCGCCGCTGTGCCCAGCTGGTTTCTATGTGTTAGATGATATTCTAGGCCACAGATAAGAGGACTGTCTAGATTTGAGGAGTATATTCAGCTAGGAGCAGCCAATGTTGAGATAAGAACTGAGCAGAGAATGGAGGAAGGACTGCCAGACTGCTCTGAGGCTGGGGCACCTGTTGAGGTTGGGCCACGTATAAGTGGTGATGCCAGGCAGGGGTCTTCAGAGCTGTGGGATGATTCCCACTCAGGAGGTGGCAGCATCTGTGTGATAAAATGCTAAGGCTGCGATGTGCTATAGCAGGCATGGCTTTTTGGATACAAGCAAAGGAGCCTGACTCTAGCTAACTTATGTGACCGGGGTTTTTTTAGAAGGCATTATGGGGCTTGTGTAATTTAAGACTCTGGAGGATCAAGCTTGGGAAGGCATACGAGCCAGTTCAGTCCCTGAAGTCTATAAAGGAGACATTTTTGGGAGGCTTGTAAGGGCAGGAGAACTCTGGGATAAATAAACTCCCAGCTTGTTTATTCCATTCTCATGTCACCTTTCTTAGGATTCAAAATCTTGAGAGAGAGAGCCAGATTGAGCTGGCTGGGATCAGGCGCCTGTTTACTGCCTTGAGGAGAGCTGAGGTCCTTGACTAGTCCATCAGGGGTGCTTGCTGAAGGGAGCAGGTGTTAGTGCTGGGCAGCCTCAATGGAACCATCTGGATCTATCTCTGGGTTTGAGGGTGCTGGGAATCGCATAATGTAAATGAAGTTCAGAAGAACCTGCTCAGCAAATTCCTGGAGGATTCAGTTAGGTGACAAAGGAAGGTTCCTATAGACAAATCCTTTTCTTGTTTAGTCAAAGGTGTATCAGTGATACATTTATCTTCTTCAGATGAAGACCAGGAGGAGTTAGGATGGAGCCTTTTAATTTCCTAACTTTTTCCCAGTGTTTCTGGGAATAAAAACCCAAGAAAAACTTATCGATAAGGGGTGTGATCTGTCAGAAAGATATTCGAGAAAACCCTGTAAGACCTCATGGCATTCTTTACTGGGCCAAAGTGCAAAGGAGTCATGGTCAGAAGTAATGGGGAGGGCAGGGGAAAGAAAAGTAGTCCAAAATGCCAAAGAGAACCACAATGGGTGTTTGTGGGGACTGGAGATTTGAGTTAGAAGATCTTCCAAAGGATCTTTAGGGCTTGCTAGTACCCAATATTCCCCACTGACTGACTTTCTATCACTAACAAAGCAAGTATTTTAGTTCAAAAGTAAATTATGACATATGGTGTACTCCCAGTTAAGTGAATTTTATATTAAAATGAAAATTTCCAATCAGATGAATGTAGGTATCTTGGCCCTGTCAAAAATGATTCTACTCTTCTTTGAAAGGATCCATGGAAAATTGTCTTATTTACACAAATTGGTTGATGTCCACCCCTTCAAAAACAAACAAAAACCCAATATGGTCTACATCTTTTAGAGCTTGAGATGGTTTTTAAAAAGTTAGCCATTAACTAAATACTTTAAAACAAATTGGGTAAGCTAGAATCAGCAGAAAGGCAAAGTTTAATCTGAAGATCATTGAAACAGGGATATGGAACAAGCTTTAACTTGGGGTTATGACCAAGTCAACAGATGGATATGGAAAGTGGCCCATACATTGAAGTTGATGTTTTGGAAAGTATGTTCCAAGGTGAACGGGACCTGACCTAAAGCAACATTTGTAAAATTGTGCCATGAAATGTGGTAATACAGTGTGACATGCTACCAGGGAACACAGGTTTGTTTAAGACAAGCTCTCTTCCTTCAGGGAGCTCACAGGGAAGTGGAAAGACAAGGGCAGACTTCAGAAGAAAATAAATGGTAAAAGACAGCCTTTGATTTATGCCAAATAAGAGGAGAGAAAATTAATAACTTTTGACTCCCTCCCAGGTAATCCCCAGGGCTTCTCTGAATTAAAAGGAGACAATACCAAAATGTATTTATAATTCTTTAAAGAACATTAAATAAAGCTAAAGTTATTTGCAATCTAATTTGTTTAGGATTTTTCTGGGTTTCTTTGTTTATGAATATGAAATGTGAACCCATCCTGCAAAATATTTAGAAACTAAATAAGAAGTTTGAATATAAAAGGAGATAGCAAAACTACATAATAGAATAAAAATAAATTGAAAATCCAGCCTGTAGAGGGTTTTCTGGTTTTTGTTTTTTTTTTTTTTTTTTTTTTTTTTTCCTATTCTGTGCCATGTATAAAATGGTATAACAATTACAAGGAGACTCTGGGCAGCTCTCCCACTTGGGGACCCTTACTGGCTCTTTAAAAAGGCCCAATGAGAGAAGTCACAGGGAAGGACATATGTGTTCTGACCACAGCCTCCAAAATATAGAAGTCAGATGTGGCCCTGGTTAAATATTAATGGTACTAAGAGAAAGCTTAAGCATAAATTCTTAACTTTGGTCAGATATCAGATATCAGGAGCCAGATTTAAACCAATTGCCTGCTGAATAACTAACATAACTCCCTAATAACTTAGGATATGCTTTTGGGCAAATGATCCAGACAAATGGATAAAACATGAGCAAATGGAACTAGGAGGGATAGCCCCTGCCTCCTTAGAGACATTTTGAAGTCTCAAGGCTGGAGAATAATATTAGAACTGGAAGGCACCTGGGAATCCAAGCCATCATTAGTTGATACAACTTTTTTTGAGGAATATAGTTAATGGCAAGATCAAGAGAGGAATAAGCCCCAATTTCTTTGAAATTTCCAACTTTAATCATTTTCAAATTTGAAATGAAATCTTTTATATCTATTACTATTTGCTAGGAAGGCATTAAGAATCGGCTTGACTTTTACCAGTTTTTATGCGGGTTTCGTAGGCTGACCTAGTATACACACATTGAGGATTATAATCCAGCAAGTCATAGCATATTATTTCAACTTACAATATTCTCTGTAGTGGAACTTGATAATGCTCACGGGGGCTTCAGCCTCTTTATCACATATGCTCAGGTCCTAGTAAAGTTTAGTCGTTGTTTTACGACCATCTTAAGAACCTTCATTCATTTATTTAATTGATGGATATTTATTACTGTGTGCCAAGTATGTGCGAAACTATGCCTAATTCATCTTTGCCTTCTCCAGGGCACAGTGTATTGCACATAGGTACCAACCTACAGATACTGATTAATGAATAGATGAATGATTGTTATCATAGTGTAAATTCTTTATCTCATTACCAAGGACTGAAATCTTGCCTACTGACAGCCTTTGCCATAGCCACAGCTTAAGGCACATTTTTTTTTAAAGGGATCCTGTTGCTCAGGCAACAAGATTTCTCCACGTCTGCTTGCCTCCTGTCGCCCAGGCAACAGAGTATAGTTGGCAGGCTGGTTTGAGACACTGGATGTTTGTGGTATCAAAGATGCCTGTGGTTCACAACTTTTTTGATTTGTCAGTGTATGCATAATTGTATTTGACAGTGTGCTCCTAAGTCTAAGTCTTTTTTTTTTTTTTTTTTGAGACGGAGTTTTGCTCTTTTGCCCTGGCTGGAGTGCAGTGCACCATCTCAGCTCACTGCAACCTCTGCCCGCTGGGTTCAAGCGGTTCTCCCGCCCCAACCTCCCTAGTAGCTGGGATTATAGGCACCTGCCACCACACCCAGCTAATTTTTGAATTTTTAGTAGAGATGGGGTTTCGCCATGTTGACCAGGCTGGTCTCGAACTCCTGACTTGAGGTGATCCACCGCCTGGGCCTCCCAAAATGGTAGAATTACAGGCATGAGCCACCATGCCAGGCCTCTAAGTCTTTATATGTAAAGGTGATTGTGGAGGTTTGTGATCATTCAGCATCATACTTGTGACTGGAAAGACCTTGTGTATTTTCAGGACCTGTGGATCTTGCCTCCTAAAAGCAGAAGTTTTGCTTATTTTGTAGCTTTTCTCCCTCCATCTTTTTCATAATCTGTATCTGGTTTTACTTTGGAGGAATAAATACTGCATGATTACTCCTTGCTAGAATCAACCTGGCCCATCTGCCAATGTCACACTCCAGCAGTCTTAACAAAAACAAACAAAAAAACGCATAGTAAGACCACTTTGTTTCTTTTCTGTGATAGTTCTATACTTTCCTGGTTTAGTGCTCGTTTGTTATGAGATATGTTATTCGGGTACAAGGGGATAGGCACAGGAGCATTATACTACTTTGTTGTCATGATACCAACTCTATTAACATTATAGATACATAGGAGAACTCAAAGCTACATAATGTTGCTTATTCACACAGGATGTATGTATGAATGTCACTGCCTGAAAGAGAGCTTCAGCTATAAAATGCTCATTAGCTCACATGGTGTGGTTGCAGTAGTTTTAGAAGGTATTACCTTACTATTGTAAGCCAAACCTCTCATTTCATAAGGTTTAATTATTTTTATCAATATCAAATAGTATTGATACTTTTCACAATTGAATTAAATGATGGAATACACTCATAATGCATGTGAAAATGTTTTCTTTGTTCAAATATATATTTCAAGGAATTCCTATGAGAGATGAAATTTTAGGGCTTCATTCTCTTCTTGGCCAGGACTCTGCTGGCAAAATAATTATCCAAATAATTCACCTTGCTCTTGACTTAATTCAGTGAAAAGTCTATTTAAAAAATTAGAAAGCTACTTCCTGGATTATTCACTTTATCTGTTAGTGTTTTGGGGTGGAAGTTGTAGGCTAACACTCATTTTCAGCACTTCAGTTTCTCTTTTGCCTTATTAATTCCAGATGAGGTCATACTAGGTCTGAAGAGAGCTGGAAGGGATGGCCTTTTAGAATTCTTTCAGCCTTCTATTTTTCTGAAATTCTTCCATCAGCCTGAAGTGCTGTTGGTCAATGCCCATTTCAAAATTTTCAGAGAACACAAACTATAATATATTAAGCCTCTTCACCAGAAACTATTTCTGGAATGTTCTCTGTGTGAAACCACTTTGGTATATTTTTCAGCTTGTGATACGATGGGGACACCACCCTCTGTAGCCATAACGCTCTGTTGGGCATAAACATTCAATGTGGTTCAATCTAGAGGCAGTCTTCCCTCAGGCTCTGCATAATTTCTATCGTTTGTCCATCTGTGAACTCAACAATTGCATAGTTAAAAGCTGTCACTTCTGGTCACAATGAGCCTGTTCTATTTTGAAATTTCAGATGACTATATTTTCTTGCGGTTAGTGATATAATTTCCAGAGAAATTGACATTTATTTTCTGCTATCTCTATGCAATCTTTTAAGTCCCAAGACTGTGGAAACTATTTATTTTCACCATCCCATCTCCAGTGTCCAACATGGTGGCTATACATTGTGGGCTCTTAATAAATATTTCTCGAATGAATGAATGAATGTGTAATGGTTCTTTTTAAAGATTCCCTAAAGTTTATTAAAGAGTAATTTAAAATTATATAAAGAAATAGCAGAGGCGGCAGCAACTCAGCATTGTCAGGGTGTTCTATGTCACATATCCCACTAGCACACATTATGCATAGCATTTGCTAATACGTAAAAATGTTTGAAATGTTAGATTCTTCAGGACATCTGGAACAGTCATCTTGCAAACTCATCATGTGAGTGATTATCAGCTTTTCAAGAACATGAATAACCTGATGGATACAAGTTTGCCTCCAGTTGCATTTGTATTCACTTTTTAAGAGAGTGGGATTCAGGAGGTATTGCAGGTTTAGCAGCTACATGGCATGAATGTAGTAAGCTTATGAAGACAATGACCAACACTTAAGGAAGGGCAGACCACATTGTTAAGTATGGAGGCCACTAGGCACATGTGACTCTTGAGCAGCTGAAATGTGGCCAGTGCAACTGAGGGACTGAATTTTAAATTTCATTTAATATTAATTAAGATGTAAAATAATAAGATATCTCAATTTTTATATG
Organism: Macaca mulatta; assembly: GCF_049350105.2. Taxonomy (NCBI): domain Eukaryota; kingdom Metazoa; phylum Chordata; class Mammalia; order Primates; family Cercopithecidae; genus Macaca; species Macaca mulatta. The sequence continues at coordinate 21,392,033 of NC_133407.1, forward strand.
TTGAAATAATATTTTGGATATTTTTGATTAAATAAAATAGATTTATTTCACTGTATTCTTTTTACTTTTTAAAACATTTGGCTACCAGAAAACTTAAAATTATGTTTGATGCTTACCATCAGTTTCTATTAGACAGTGCTAGCCTCATCTAGAAGGCTAAGGGGCAAAGTTATTCAGAAAGCATTTGCTGGGATATGGCATTTGTGCAGGCATACGAGGGGCTGGAACAGATATTCTGCTTCTCAGCTCAGCCCTGAGGTTGTCCTGCCTACACATGGGCACTGCTGTGATCATGTCTCTTTTCAAACTTTCTGAGGGCAGGATCAGCTTCATTTCTTTTTTTGAACGTGCTCCTTATCTCAGGGTTAGGGAAAGTATATAAACTGTTAAAGGCTGGCGGGTTCCATTTACTTTTCAAGGCTCTGGAACTTTGAGCTCAGAATGGAACAGAATATATTATGGGATCAAGAGAGTGCTACCTGGTGAAAATCAAGAGGGAATGGAAAGGAACAGGGAAGAAACTCATAAGTGGATACAAAGATTTTGGTATTATTCTAGTGCTTAAATTGGGTGGTAGGTAAATGAGTGCCAATTTTGTTACACTTAATAACACAGGTAGGTGTTGCATGCATGTATCAAAAAATCTATGATTAAAACAAAAGGGTTGGGACAAGAGACTTATCAGCCATGTTTACTTGTATTTAAATTCCTGTATTTATTCCTACTTAACAAATACCTATCATGTGCCTTATACATAGTAGATGTATGATATATTTTTGTTGGATTGCATTAAGTTTAAGAATGATTCTTACAACTTGTCAGGGCACAGATGTTTCTTATTTCGTTCCAGAAAACTATTAAAAAATTGGTTCTAGGCTGGGCGTGGTGGTTCACACCTGTAATCCCAGCACTTTGGGAGGCTGAGGTGGGTGGATCACGAGGTTAGGAGATCAAGACCATCCTGGCTAACATGGTGAAACCCCGTCTTTACTAAAAGTACAAAAAAGTTAGCCGGGCATGGTTGTGGGTGCCTGTAGTCCCAGCTACTTGGGAGGCTGAGGCAGGAGAATGGCATGAACCCAGGAGGTGGAGGTTTCAACAAGCTGAGATCGCGCCACTGCACTCCAGCCTGGGTTACAGAGCGAGAGTCGTCTCAAAAAAAAAAAAAAAATGGTTACAGTGGAAAAAAAAGGCTGAAGGTGATTTACACATATCCCTGGTACAGTCTAAGGCCACCTCCAAGGCAAACAAGGGATGTTAATAACACTGGCAACTTTAGGAAAGATAATTATTTTCAATGCAAAAAACATTTTATAGGAAGAGGAATAAAGTTTTTTTTATTTGTTTTTTGTTTTGTTTTGTTTTTTAATAGAGCAGGAACAAATCATAGAAAATACTGTATATAACATTTTAAATCTTATATCCTTTTAGTGCAAAATCATATTTCGAGTTTAAGTATAACAAGAAAATTATTCAGGATCATAAGAGTTAGGCTCTTAGTCATACTTAGAGCCTAAAAAAACAACTGTGGTGGGACGATTCTGCCATTTGTCAGTAGAATGTCAATTGTACTGGGTGTTGCAATATGTTTATTTCCTTCTGAATTAAACTCTTGAGAGCATCTTGAGGGAAAATAATCTTTATTAATCTTTATAATGTAGACCATAGCAAGATGTAGGCTCTTAGTTTGTCAAATCCAAGTTGAACAAGTCATTCTAATGGCCCGTAATTCTATTTTCAGGGACTTCACTGGAGGAACAGGATCAAGACCAAGACCAGGTAACTTAGTGTTGATAGCGATAAAATCAAACACAACTCTCTAAAATTCAATGTAATTTATGTTACAGTTTCATATCTTTCCCCCTTTTATTTCTTCAGCTTTGCTGCCTCTTGACCTGCTTCTGAAAGTGCCACCCCTCATGCTCAGGGCCCACATTAAGGAACTAGAGGCCGAGTTAGTGACAGGGTGGCAGTCCCATAGCCTTCCTGCTGTGATTCTTCGAAATCTCAAAGATCATGGTAGTACTTACTAGATCACATTGATGTTAAGCACACAATGGGCAAATGCAGAATTATAGTTGGACCTGAGATGTCTGAACGATGCTTGGGTGGTAATTTTAATATAAACAGCAGGAGAATTCTGCCTTGTTTGTTCACCATTATTAGTTTGGCGATTTGATGATAACAAAATGCCTTCTGTGTTCACTGTCGATTGAAGTATTATGGGCTGTTTTTTCCAAAATTTGCATTTCTGTCGTGGTGGGAATGTTAGCCAGTTGACCTACTGATGCTTCAAGTACATACCTACAAACAAAAAATAGTAACCATGTTTTACAAAGGTATTTCTGTAAACTCTACACCTACATGATACATGTAGAATGAAGAGAGTAAGTCATATATTTTTTCTATCTCCTCTACCCTTACACAAATAATTATTTTTTACTTATTTATGTTTCTTTTTTTTCCTTTTCTGAGACAGAATCTCACTCTGTCACCCAGGCTGGAGTGCAGTGGCACGATCTTGGCTCACTGCAACCTCCACCTCCCAGGTTCAAGCGATTCTCCTAACTCAGCCTCCTGAGTAGCTGGGATTACAGGTGCCTGCCACCACGCCCGGCTATTTTTGTGTTTTTAGTATAGATGGAGTTTCACCATGTTGGCCAGGCTGGCCTTGAACTCTTGACCTCAGGTGATCCACCCACGATTAAAATGACATATCACATTGTTTCCCTAATAATTGAAAAATTATAGATACTTAAACATAAAAGTTTATAATAAAGGTTTGGGAAGAATGTGTTAATTAATGTTTCTAATTTTTGTTAAAGAGGACCAAAGTCCATCAGTAACGTTAAAATTATTAGCTAAACCTAGACAATTCAGAAAAAAGTTTAATGATTATGCTTTTATCATGTGTGTGAGTGTACAACTCTTGAACATAGAGTTCTACTTTACTATTGGTTAATTTGGGATTATTGTTTAATGATATTTTCACCTCAGCCTCCTTGATTTGCATTCTTTTGTAGAGCTAATGTGCATAGTGAATATAGGCAAACTGACTGTAATATTAGCCCATGTCTCCACATTTATTAAATTTGCTTTGGATGAGTTATTGACAGTTTGAGGCCATTACAATGTCAGCATAGATGCCAAAAATGATGGTTTTATTAAGATGCCTGAAACTATCATGTTGACCATGCTCTGCTTCTGTTATTTTGGCAAAGGTAAGTTCAAAATATAATTATGAAATTAAGATGATTGTTATTAATTGATGTTATAACAACAAAAATGGAACACACATATGTATGTAAGCAATTGGCAGTTCTGTTGTAATCCATATTAGAAATTCTTTTTCCTAAACAGTATGTTGACTTAGTTCAGTGCAAGACTTGATTTTATGTCAATGACACTGATCAGATCTGTGGACCTTTAAACAAACTGTTTTCATTATGGCCCAGTTTACATACATTTCTTTCTTATCCCTACAGTTTGCTATATCATCTAATTCTTTAAACTCTGCTAATTCATATATTGTTAAAACTTGTATCAGAATACACAAAAGCTTTTTTTTTTTTTGAGACAGAGTCTTACTGTGTTGCCCAGGCTTGAGTGCAGTGGTGTGATCTCAGCTCACTGAAGCCTCCGCCTCCTGGGTTCAAGCAATTCTCCTGTCTCAGCCTCCCGAGTAGCTAGGATTACAGGTGCTCACTACCATGCCTGGCTAATTTTTGTATTTTTAGTAGAGACAGGGTTTCATCATGTTGGCAAGACTGGTCTCTAACTCCTGACCTCAAGTAATCCACCCACCTCAGCCTCCCAAAGTGCTGGAATTACAGGTGTGAGCCACCACTCCTGGCCATTTTAAGTGTTATCAGTGAGTGCTACATTTTATACATAAAAAAGTGGTTAGGTTTTACTAATATTGTAGAACACATTAATTCACAAGGGAACATTTGGGTTACCACCTGAGAGTTATTCTACTTTCGTGTCACAAAATGAGACCTTTATTTTTCTCAACCTTAATATGAAGGTTTTTTCCATTAATTATAAAACTCATACCTTTTAAGTGTTGCAAGTAAATTTGGATGATTGGTTGCTTTATCAAATTATAAATGGCTGGTGCCAGTACCATTCACTTAGGTCACTGCATCTGCAAATCATGCTCTAATCCAGTCATTACCTTGGTATCTCTGTCTTAACTAAAATATAAAGAGGTGACATTAATCTGGTATTCCAACAATAAAGTAGTATGTTTGGACCAAGGTGTCATGAGCCATTGTTAGTCCTGTCAGTAGTGAGTTATACCTTAAGTATTTGTTGTGAAAAATAGATAAAGCACTTAAATTTGTGAATGATTTATTTTTTGTTGTTAAATAAGCTGATTATATTAGTGTTTTTTCATTTACTTAACATTCGGTTTTGCTTTCTTGGATAGAAGGAAACATGTTGGAACTTATGCATAACCAACATTTACAGCCCTGTATTGCCTAAATGTTCTGGAAAAAATCACAGAAAGGGGAGAATTTTGCCAAAATCAGGGCATTCCCCCAGGAATATATCTAATATGTGACCATTATTTTCCATGTATTGTGGTAGAATACAGGGTTAGAACCATTATTTTAGGATGCCAAGTGGCTGTATTGTAATATGATCTTGCCTGTGTGGTACTCCTAAAAGCTGAACTTCTAGGTTCGTGTTGTGGTAATAACAGCAGTACCTCCAAACTCTTCTAGAACAAATAACAGTGAAACTATTTTACCTTACTTGTATTAAAAATCCCCTTGTTCTGTCTTTTAATACTAACTAAATTGTATCAATAATTTATTTTCTACAAATTATTTGGATTAAATAATAGATTGCAATTCCCTGCCAATAGACAACTTAGGAATTCATATATTATACCAATGAAAATATTAACAGTAATTAATATGAATAACTGAATGAAAAAACATTTTTAACGTGTTAATTATTTTAGCTCTGTTTTCCCAATTTTAGTCACTAGTGAATTACCATGGTACAAATTTGCCTATATCTGAGAACTATATATACTATTATTTCCCTAATATTTTTCTTTACATCGACTAACTTGATTTAAATTCATTTTTAGAGGAAAGTTGTTATTATTTCTGTAAATGAGAACCAGTATAATATCACTTGCCATAAGTAGATGACCATGGTAAAAGTAAATACAAATCTAAGAAAGACAACATTACATTCCAAGTAGATATGGTTGTCTGCTTATCCTGAGGTCTGTTGTCTTTGCTGTAAAGGAACATTGCCTCCTATTTGAGAAATGGTGAAAACATGCTTGCATGATACTGAAACTTAATCCTTGATATAAACAACAGAAAGAAAACTATAAAAGGAATACCTTTCCTACTGGACTACTTAATACCTTATATACCTACTAATGAAATTAGGCGGTGTAGGTGTCCCATGCCTTGGGAAACTCAGTTCTTTAAAAATAGATTAATTCTGTGGCCTATAAAGTCAAATCAGTTAATCAAATAACTGAATATTACCAAGTATTTGGAACTGGGGAAAAAGGTCTCAGGTCTGTCTTATATAAAAAAAAGAAATAATCATTTCCTTTCAAGGCAAGGGAAATGGTATATATTTGTGAAAATTAAATTATACAAAAATATAACACAAGAAACATGTTCTTTGTCAAGTACCTACTATAATGGTATGGATTCTCTTAGTGTGGGTCAAATGTAAATTTTTGGGTGTGTAGGTCAAACCTAAATTGTCAAGTGCAAATGTAATGTCAACTAAAAATATGGCCTAATTTGACCAATTAACGCTGACATTTTCCCCTGCCTTGCTCAGGTTTTTATTTAGACAGCACATGACACCCAGGCACTGAACCGGTGTATGGATATTCTTATGTGCTGCGTTTTTAATAGAAATTGTCACTTTATATTTCTGGGCCCTTAATTATGTTTTCTTATTGGATGACTATGAATCTATTTTTATGCCTCCATTTTGTTAGTAAAGGCAGATCTAAGTCAAATTGTCAAATTTTTTTTTTTTTTTTGCTCAAATATTCTAGAAAGCAGAGCTAATATTCTAGTTGTCCTTATAGGAACAATTTTTAGTAGTTTACTTTCAAGTTAATCATTAACATCAAGTACTTAAAACTCATCTTCACAATTGCCAAAGTGATTTAAGTACATACCTTCTTTTATTGTGTTGCATAGCATCTTTAATCATACAAAAATTTGCTCACAGATTTTAGCCAAAACTTCTATGATACTAGTCTATACTATATAACTTGGCATATAATTATATACAATGTTGGGATTTGTGAAGTATTAGTTATGTTTCCCAACCATACTGTAAGCATCTTCATTGCAGCTTTTATAGATATAGGCGTATCTCATAGATAACTGCAGTTTCCATTCCAGCCAACAGCAATAAAGCAAATATCACAATTAAACATGTTACATGACTTTTTTTGGTTCTCCAATGTACATAAAGGTTATGTTTACACTATACTAAGTCTATTAAGTGCACAATAACATTATGTCTAAAATATATATAACTGTAATTAAAAATGCCTTGTTGCTAAAAAGTGCTAAAGATCATCTGAGACTTTAACAAGTCATAATCATTTTGCTGGTGGAGGGTCTTGTCTCCATGTAGATGGCTGCAGATTGATCAGGTTGGTGGTTGCTAAAGATTGGGGTGGTTGTAGCAATTTTGTAAAATAAGATAACAATGAAGTTTGCTCAGTCAATTCAGTCTTTCACAAAAGTTTCTCTGTAGCGTGCGATGCTGTTTGGTAGCATCTTACTCACAGTAGAACTTCTTACAAAAACTGGAGTCAGTCCCCTGAAACCTACTGCTGCTTTATGAACTAAATTTATAGACTATTCTAAATTATTTGTTGCCATTTCAACAATGTTCATGGCATCTTTACCAGGAGTAGATTCCATCACAAGAAACCACTTTCGTTGCTCATCCCTAAGAAGCAACTGCTCATCCATTCAAGTTTTATCATGAGACTACAGCAATTCAGTCACGTCTTCAGTCTCTACTTCTAATTCTAGTTTTCTTGCTGTTTCTACTACATTTGCAATAACTACTTCTACTGAGGTTTTAAACCCCTCAAAGTCATCCATGCGAGTTGGAACCAACTTCTTCCAAACTCCTGTTACTGCTGATATTTTGACCATTAATCATATGTATTTTTTATTTTTTTAAATTTTTTTCCATAAGTTATTGGGATACAATTCTTTTAGTGGTGATTTGTGAGATTTTGGTGCACCCATTACCTGAGCAGTATACACTGCACCATTTTTGTAGTCTTCTATTCCTCACCCGCTTCTCACTCTTCCCCCAAGTCCCTAAAGTCCATTGTATCATTGTCATGCCTTTGCATCCTTAGAGCTTAGCTCCCGCATATCAGTGAGAAGATATGATGTTTGGTTTTCCATTCTTGAGTTACTTCACTTAGAATAATAGTCTCCAATCTTATCCAGGTCACCACAAATGCTGTTAATTCATTCCTTTTTTATGGCTGAGTAGTATTCCATCATATATATATATATGAGATATCTATCTATATATGATATATATCTAATATATATTATACATATCATACATATATGATATATATCTAATATATATGATATATATCATACATATATGATATATCATACATATATGATATCTATCATACATATATGATATATATAACTGATATATATATATATATATCTCTCTCTCTCTCTCAGTTTCTTTATCCACTCATTGGTTGATGGGCATTTGGGTTGGTTCCACGTTTTGCAACTGTGAATTGTGGCTACAAACATGCATGTGCAAGTATCTTTTTTGTATTATGATTTCTTTTCCTCTGGGTAGATACCCAGTAGTGGGATTGCTGGCTTAAAGAACTTTTAGTTCTTTAAGGAATCTCCAGACTGTTTTCCATGGTGACGTACTAGTTTACATTCCCACCAGCAGTGAAGAAGTGTTTCCTGATCACTGCATCCATGCCAATATCTACTGTTTTCTGATTTTTTTATTATGACCCTCTTGCAGGAGGAAGGTGGTATCGCATTGTGGTTTTGATTTGCATTTCCCTGCTCATTAGTGATGTTGAATGTTTTTTCATATGTTCATTGGCCATTTGAGTATCTTCTTTTGAGAATTGTCTATTCATGTCTTTGGCCCACTTTTTGATAGGATTGTTTTTTTCTTACTGATTTTTTTGAGTTTGTTGTAGATTCTAGATATTAGTCCTTTGTCACATTTATAGATTGTGAAGATTTTCTCCCAGTCTGTGGATTGTCTATTTACTCTACTGACTGTTCCTTTTGCCATGCAAAAGCTCTATAGTTTAATTAGGTCCCAGTTATTTACCTTTGTTTTTATTGCATTTGCTTTTAGTTTCTTGGTCATTAAATCCTTGCCTAAGCCAACCTCTAGAAGGATTTTTCCAAGGTTATCTTCTTGAATTTTTATAGTTTCAGGTCTTAGGTTTAAGTCCCTAATCCATCTTGAGTTGATTTTTGTATAGGGTGAGAGATGAGGATCCAGTTTCTTTTCCTACTTGTGGCTAGCCAATTATCCCAGCACCATTTGTTGAAAAGGGTGTCCTTTCCCCACTTTATGTTTTTGTTTGCTTTGTTGAAGATCGGTTGGTAAGTATTTGGGTTTATTTCTGGGTTCTCTTTTCTGCTCCATTGGTCTATGTACCTATTTTTATACCAGTACCATGCTGTTTTGGTGACTATGGCCTTATAGTATAGTTTGAAATCAGGTAGCGTGATGCCTCCGGATTTGTTCTTTTTGCTTAGTCTTGGTTTGGCTATGCAGACTCCTTTTTGGTTCCATATGAATTTTAGAATTGTTTTTTCTAATTCTGTGAAGAATGATGGTGGTATTTTGATGGGGATTGCATTGAATTTGTAGACTGTTTTTGGCAGTATGGTCATTTTCACAGTATTGATTCTACTCATCCCTGAGCATCGGATGTGTTTCCATTTGTTTGTGTGAGCTATGATTTCTTTTAGCAGTGTTTTGTGGTTTTCCTTGCAGAGGTCTTTCGACTTCTTGGTTAGTTATATTCCTAAGTATTTTTATTTTATTTATTGTTTTGAGACAGAATTTCACTCTGTTGCCAGACTGGAGTGCAGTGGTCCAATTTTGGCTCACTGCAACCTCCGCCTCCCGAGTTCAAGTGATTCTCTTGCCTCTGTCTCCCGAATAGCTGGGACTACAGGTGTGTGCTACCATGCCCAGCTGATTTTTGTATTTTTAGTAGGCACAGGGTTTCACCATGTTGGCCTGGATGGTCTCGATCTCTTGACCTCGTGATCTGCCCGTCTTGGTCTCCCAAACTGCTGGGATTACAGGTGTGAGCCACCACGCCCAGCCAGTATTTATATTTTTTGCAGCTATTGTGAAAGGAATTGAGTTCTTGATTTGATTTTCTACTTGGTTGCTGTTGGTGTATAGAAGAGCTACTGATTTGTGTACATTAATCTTGTATCTGGAAAATTTGCTGAATTCTTTTATCAGTTCTAGGAGCTTTCTGGAGGAGTCTTTAGGATTTTCAAGGTAAATGATCGTATTGTCAGCAAACAGTGACAGTTTGACTTCCTGTTTACTGATTTGGATGCCCTTTATTTCCTTCTCTTGCCTGACTGCTCTGACTAGGACTTCCAGTACTACGTTGAAGAGGAGTGGTGAGAATGGGCATCCTTGTCTTGTTCCAGTTCTCCGAGAGAATGCTTTCAACTTTTCCCCATTCACTATTATGTTGGCTGTGTGTTTGTCATAGATGGCTTTTATTACATTGAGGTATGTCCCTTATATGCCAATTTTGCTGAGAGTTTTAATCATAAAGGGATGCTAGATTTTGTTGAATGCTTTTTTCTGCATGTATTGTGATGATCATTTGATTTTTGTTTTTAATTCTGTTTATGTGGTATATCACATTTATTGACTTGTGTATTTTAAACCATCCCTGTATCCCTGGTATGAAACCCACTTGATTATGGTGGATCGTCTTCTTGATATGTTGTTGGATTTGGTTAGCTAGTATTTTGTTAAGGATTTTAGCATCTATGTTCATCAAGGATTTCGGTCTATAGTTTTTTTTTTTTGGTTATGATCTGTCCTGGTTTTTGTATTAGGGTGTTGCTGGCTTCATAGAATGAATTAGAGAGGGTTTCCTCTTTCTCTGTCTTATGGAATAGTGTCAAAAGGATTGGTACCAATTCTTTGAATGTCTGGTAGAATTCTGCTGTGAATCCCTCTGGTCCTGGACCTTTTTTTTGTTGATAATTTTTAAATTACCATTTCAATCTCGCTGCTTGTTATTGGTCTGTTCAGGGTATTTAATTCTTCCTGATTTAAGCTAGGAGGGTTGTGTTTTTCTAGGAATTTATCCATCTCTTCTAGATTTTCTAGTTTATGTGCATAAAGGTGTTCATAGTAACCTTGAATGATCTTTTGTATTTCAGTAGTGTCGGTTGTAATATCTCCTGTTTTGTTTCTTAGTGAGGTCATTTGGATTTTTTCTCTTCTTTTCTTGATTAATCTTGCTAATGGTCTATCAATTTTATTTATATTTTCAAAGAATTACCTTTTTGTTTCATGTATCTTTTGTATATTTTTTGTTTCAATTTCATTTAGTTCTGCTTTGATCTTGGTTATTTCCTTTCTTCTGCTGGATTTGGGTTTGGTTTGTTCTTGTTTCTGTGGTTCCTTGAGGTGTGACCTTACAATGTCAGTTTGTGCTCTTTCAGTCTTTTCGATTAGGCATTTAGGGCTATGAACTTTCCTCTTAGCACTGCTTTTGCTGTATTCCAGAGGTTTTGATAGGTTGTGTCATTATTGTCACTCACTCAGTTCAAAGAAATTTTAAATTTCCATCTTGATTTTGTTTTTGACCCAATGCTCATTCAGGAGCAGGTTCTTGAATTTCCATGTATTTGCATGGTTTTGAAGGTTCCTTTTGCAGTTGATTTCCAGTTTTAGTCCACTGTGGTCTAAGAGCGTGCTTGATATAATTTCAATTTTTAAAAATTTATTGAGGCTCATTTTATGGCCTATCATATGGAGAAATCATATGGCCTATCATGGAGAAAGTTCCATGCACTGTTGAATAGAATGTATGTTTTGTGGTTGTTGGATGAAACGTTCTGTCTATATCTGTTAAGTCTATTTGTTCCAAGGTATAGTTTAAATCCATTGTTTCTTTGTTGACTTTCTGTCTTGATAACCTAATTGTGTCAGTGGAGTACTGAAGTCCCCTGCTATTATTGTGTTATTGTCTCTCTCATTTCCTAGGTCTATTAGTGTTATAAATTTGGGAGCTCCAGTTTTTAGGTGCATATATGTTTAGGATTGTGATATTTTCCTGTTGGACAAAGTCTTTTACCATCATATAATGTCCATCTTTGTTTCTTTTAACTGCTGTTGTTTTAAAGTTCGTTTTGTCTGATATAAGAATAGCTACCTTGCTCGCTTTTGGTGTCCACTTGCATGAAATGCCTTTTTCCACCCCTTTAAGTTTTTGTAAGTCCTTATGTGTTAGGTGAATCTCCTGAAGACAGCAGATAATTGGTTTGTAAGTTCTTATCCATTCTGTGGTTCTGTATGTTTTAAGCAGAGCATTTAGGCCATTTACATTCAATGTTAGTATTGAAATGTGAGGTACCATTGCATTCATTGTGCTATTTGTTGCCTGTGCACTTTTGTTCTCTTGTTTTATGTTTTTGCTTTTTAACTTATATTTTTGCTTTATAGGTCCTGTGTGATTTATGCTTTAAGTAGATGCTGTTTTGATGTGTTTCCAGGATTTGTTTCAAGATTTACAGTTCCTTTTAGCAGTTCTTGTAGTGGTGGCTTGGTAGTGGTGAATTATCTTAGCATTTGTTTGTCTGAAAAAGATTGTCTCTTTCCTTCATATATGATGCTTCCTTTTGTTGGATACAAAATTCTTGACTGATAATTGTTTTGTTTGAGGAGGCTGAAGATAGGGCTCCAATCCCTTCTAGCTTGTAGGGTTTCTGCTGAGAAATCTGCTATTAATCTAATAGGTTTTCCTTTATAGGCTACCTGGTGCTTCTGTCTCACAGCTCTTAAGATTCTTTCCTTTGTCTTAGCTTTGGATAATAGATGATAATGTGCCTAGGTGACGATCTTTTTGCAATGAATTTCCCAGGTGTTCTTTGTGCTTCTTGTTTTCTCATGTCTAGGTCTCTAGCAAGGCCGGGGAAGTGTTCCTCAATTATTCCCCCAAATATGTTTTCCAAGCTTTTATAATTCTCTTCTTCCTCAGGAACACCAATTATTCTTAGGTTTGGTTGTTTAACATAATCCCAGACTTCTTGGAGGCTTTGCTCATATTTTTTTATTCCTTTTTCCTTGTCTTTGTTGGATTGGGTTAATTTGAAGACGTTGTCTTTGAGCTCTACTTGTTCAATTCTATTGCTGAAACTTTCCAGAACATTTTGCATTTCTTTAAGTGTGTCCAATGTTACCTGAATTTTTGATTGTTTTTACTTTAAACTATCTATTTCCCTGAATATTTCTCCCTTCACTTCTTGTATTGTGTTTTGGATTTTCTTGCAGTGGACTTTGCCTTTCTGTGGTTTCTACCTGACTAGCTTAGTAACTAACCTCCTGAATTCTTTTTCAGGTAAATCAGGTATTTCTTCTTGGTTTGGCTCCATTGCTGGTGAACAAGTGTGATTTTTTGGGGGTGTTGCAGAGCCTTGTTTTGTCATATTACCAGGGTTGGTTTTCTGGTTCCTTCTTATTTGGGTAGGCTCTATCAGAGGGAATGTCTAAGGCTGAAGGCTGTTGTTCAGATTCTTTTGTCCCGATGGGTGTTCCCTTGATGTAGTACTCTTACCCTTTTCCTATGGATATGGTTTCCTGTGAACTGAACCTCAGTGATTGTTGTGTCTCTTCTGGATCTAGCCACCCAGCAAGTCTACCCAGCTCCAGGATGGTACTGAGGGTTTGCTGCACAGAGTTCTGTGATGTGAACCGTCTATGGGTCTCTCAGCCGTGGATGCCAGTGCCTGTTCTGGTGGAGGTGGCGGGGCGGGGGTTGCAATGGACTCCATGAGGGTTCTTAGCTTTGGTGGTTTAATGTTCTATTTTTGTGCTGGTTGGCCTCCTCCCAGGAGGTGGTGTTTTCCAAAGAGCATCAGCTATGCTAGTATGGAGAGGGACTGGCAGTGGGCAGGGCCCTAGAACTCCCAAGATTATACGTCCTTTGTCTTCCACTACCAGAGTGGGTAGGAAAGGGCCATCCGTTGGGGGCAGAGCTATACCTGAGCTCAGACTCTCCTTGGGCAGATCTTGCTGCTGCTGAGCATTTGGGATGTCTCCCACGTCCTGCAGGAGCAGTCTGCTTCCTTCAGAGGGTCTGTGAGTCCTCTCAGGATTCCTAGTTTGTTCTTGGAGTTGATCTGGAGCTAAAATGCATAAATGTTTTTAATGGCATCTAGAATAGTGAATCCTTTCTGGGAGGCTTTCAATCGACTTTGCATAGATTCATCAGAGGAATCACTATCTATGGCAGCTATAGCCTTATGAAATGAATTTCTGAATAATAGGACTTGAAAGTCAAAATGACTCTTTGATCATTGGGCTGAAGAATGGATGTTGTGTTAGCATACATGAAAACAACATTAATAGCCAGGTGTGGTGGGTCACGCCTGTAATCTCAGCACTTTGGGAGGCCAAGGTTGGCGGATCATAAGGTCAGGAGATTGATACCATACTTGCTAACATGGTGAAACCCCATCCTTACTAAAAATACAAAAAATTAGCTGGGCGAGGTGATGGGTGCCTGTAGTCCCAGCTACTCGGGAGGCTGAGGCAGGAGAATGGTGTGAACCTGGGAAGTGGAGCTTGCAGTGAGCCCAGATCGTGCCACTGCACTCCAGCCTGGGTGACAGAGTGAGACTCCGTCTTAAAAAAGAAAAAGAAAAAGAAAACAACATTAATATCCTGTACCTCCTCATCACAGCTGTTAGATGACCAAGTATTTTGTCAATGAATATCAATATTTGATGGGAATCTTTATTTCAGAGCAGTAGATCTCAAGAGTTGGCTTAAAATATTCAATAAACAGACTGCTGTCATCCAGGCTTTGTTGTTTTATTTATAGAGCATAGGCAGAATAGATTTAGTCAAATTCTTAAGGGCCCTAGCCTAGTATTTTTGGAATGGTCAATGAGCATTGGCTTGAACCTAAGATTACCTGTTGCATTAGCTCCTAACAAGAGAGTAAGCCTGTACTTTGAAGCCAGGCTTTGACTTCTCCTCCCTAGCTATGAAAATCCTAGGTGGTATCTTCTTGCAATAAAAGGCTGTTTCGTCTACCTTGAAAATCTATTGTTTAGTGTAGCCATCTTCATCAGTTATCTTAGCTGGATCATAATAAGATCTTATCCTGTTACAGCTTCTATATCAGTATTTGCTGCTTCACCTTATACTTTTATGTTATGGAAATGACTTCTCTCCTTAAACTGCATGAACCGACATCTGCTACTTCCAACTTTCCTTCTGTAGCTCTCTCACCTCTCTCAGACTTCACAGAGTTGAAGAGAGTTGGGGCCTTCCTCTGGATTTGGTTTTGGCTTAAGGGAATGTTGTGGCAGGTTTGATCTTTTAGCTTCTAAATCTTTCTCCATATAAGCAATAAGGCTGTCATTGTTATTATTCATGTGTTCACTATAGTAGCACTTCTAATTTTCTACAAAAAACTTTTTCTCTGCATTCACAGCTTGGCTAACTATTTGATGCAAGAGGCCTAGCTTTCTGGTTTCTTGGCTTTTGACATGCCTTCCTCACTAAATTTTATCACTTCTGCCTTTTGATTGAAAGTAAGAGACATGTGACTCTTTTTTCCACTTGAACAATTAGAGGCCATTGTAGGATTATTAACTAGCGTAATCTCAGTATTATTGTGTCTCAGGGAATAGGAAGGCCTACAAAGAAGGGAGAGATGGGGGAATGGCTGGTTGCTGGGACAGTTGGAGTACACACAATGTCCATCCATTCAGTTTACTATCTTATATGAGTGCAGTTTGTGGTGCCCCAAAACAATTACAATGGTAACATCCATGATCAGTCATCACAGATCATCACAACAGATCTAATAATGAAAATGTTTGAAATATTGCAAGAATTACCAAAACGTGACACAGAGGCATGAAGTAAATGCATGCTACTGGAAAAATGGGGCCAGTAGCCCTGCTCAATGCAGAATTGACACAACACTTCAATTTCTTTAAAAAAAAAAAAGCAACATCTTTGAAATGCAATAAAATAAGGTACAATGAAATGAGGTATGCCTATAAATATCTTGAGTATTTCCTCTGAGATCAGGCCCTTAGAAACTATTTATTGAGTAACTGATTTAGGCCATCACTGTATAAACTCTTGTTTGTCTTTGCTATTGTATTGAGAGCAACTGCATAAGTAATCTGAAGCAGTGAGGGAATCACTGATTGTTTTATATATTAGACTTTTAAAATATTTTATTTTTATTTAAACTTATTTTATTATATTAAAATCTATACATATATGTTTTTTAGATTTCAGATTGAGATAAGAAATTTCCTTTACCAATGATTATTTGCTTTCTCATTCTTCATACCAAGGGAGGTGCCAAACGACTCTGTATAAGGTCCCAGGAGGATGCTTCTTGGAGATGTAGATTTTTTTCATGGTCATTGTAGCGTAATGTGTTTTCAAAGGGATACTCATCTTACAAAAGTTACTGGTGGTTCCAATTCAAGCCTAAATCCAAATTGCATATCAGCTGTTAAACAGCAGTTCACACTTGTGCCGTTTGAGTTTCTGCCTGGGGGAAAGGCTAAAGGAAGTAAGGGTTGAACGGTATCCCACTCTCTGGTAGGTGTAAAGGGAGGTAGGTCAGCATGACTTGGGTGATGATTGTAGCATGGTGTACAAAATAATTATAGAGAAAAACATCACCCTCAAATTCCAAATTGCCGTTATTAGTAATTTATAGTGGATTTTAAAAATATGTTAAAAGTATTTACAAATATGCTTTGAATTAGTTTGTTGCATTGACCAATTTGAGGATTGAGGATGGTGACAGAAGAGCCAATCATAAGAAGATGAAACCTGGATATCAAAGACCTTAGGTTAATGTGGAGTCTTTTACACATGAGCCATACTATTTTGGACATACATATGGACATCTAACCAAATTATTTCTGTGTGGAAATGTAAGCACCAGTAGCTAAGATTCTATCCATGTGTTGGCTCCTGTCTGGGGAGTATTTTTTTTTTAAGGATCTCAGAGTACATTTAAACCATAAGGGAATATTAATCATTGAACCAGTCATTAAGCTTCTGTTAATTCCCTTTCTTCAAGAAAAATGATGATATAACTAAGGCTGTGTCCAAACCATTCTATAATGGTTGCTACAGCACTACCCTCTCCTGAAAGCAAAAGGCCTCTTTCTTCTCTCTGGGCTACCTGCCTGCCCTCCACTATAGCTGGAACCTTGTTCATTCTTAATTGACTCTGCTCAGTATGGATTCAGTCATTTATCTGGGATGTTTCATATAGTGTGTCAATTAAAAATTTTTCTGTTTATATAACTACTTATTATTTTTTATATTGGGGTGCAAAAGCACAATTCTTAAAGTTATTCTTTAGCAAGTGTCTGAGTTTTTTCAACCCTTTAATGATAGAACCAGGTGGAAGACAAAAAACCTGATTCAAGAACATTTGAAGAACAGAGATTTATGTAGTTAGGCAAGTAAAAAAAGCTGAAATAAGATTGCTAAATTAAGCATAAGACTGGTAGAACTTCTATAGGGTAATAAAATGATATCATTTTTGTGATCAAGTTCTTGACTGGGTGTAAAATCATACCAGTATATTAATTTCAGCAGGTTAACCTCTAACACTACAGGCCTGTAAACTGTCTGCTCCTTTATTGGTGTAGATTGTTAGTTAAATATACTGTGACATTACCCATTATAGAAATATAAGACACATTACATGAAAGAGGCTCAGCCGGAATTCAAGAGTTAAGGACTTCAAAGCAGCCTTGCGTCTGGCCTTTAAACAGCTTGTTCCTGAAGTTTCAAATGAAAGGAAGTTTGTTGCCTGATCACCCAGAGGTGAAAGGAGCTGATGCTTTGACTCAGCTTCCTGCCATTCCGTGAGAACTCCACTGGAGGCTGGGGTAGCAGGGGCATCTAGGCCTAGACTGCCAAGCTCCTTCCAAACAATTTTTGTCTGATTATAGAATGGTCTGCTGGTCTGTGTTGAGAAGTATCCATCATCCATGCACCATCTCCTCTGTCACTTCCCTCTCTCTTCTGATGGAACATCATATTTCCAGTGTCTCAGTCCCAAGTTTCAGCAGTCCTTGGCTCGTGCTCCCCACATGGAAACAGCTACAGGGCACTGTAGATTGATTTACCCCACAACATGTATGACCTCAGCACCCTTGGTGCTAGTCCCATTTTTACCATGCTCCCATTTCAGATGAAGAAACTAAGGCTCAAAGATGTTGTGACTTTCCGAAAACCATATTGCTAGTACCTAGCAGAGAGACAATGCAAGCCAGGCCTCTGACTTCAACCGTTGGAGCCTCTTCCAGTGAGATCACCTCTCCTGAAATAGAATCAGCCTTATTTCTCCTCACCATCGTGTGTGGTCCCTGGCTACCTCTTCAGCTGTTTACACACTGTACTTTTTTTTATTGTGCTGCACACCAGCTAAACGGAACAGTTTGCTGTTCTTCAGTTGCAGCTGTCACTTAGCTGACTTCGCCCTTGGCTGGAATTATTCCTTCTCCTAAGAACCCACACTCACACACAACTTCCCTCACACCCAATACATTTCCTGTGCTATTGAAGGCCTTCTAATTCTTCCTGGTCTTCTCAAATATAACATTCGAATCTGCTCTTTATCCCACATCCATGGCTGTCTGGGTGAACCTTCCATGAAATCCTTATGAGTTCAAGATTCTTCATCTAACCAGGGACACAGGGATTGATTGCTGAACATTTATAGATTTGAACTACAATTATGTTACTTTATTTCATTGTTATGATAGTTAAGAGGTGAGAGTAAATTTGTATTGTAGTTTGACAAGATTGTTGGTCCAATATAGAGAAGCTCATGTATGTTTTGGCCCCCCATTCATGAAAACTATATTTTTTTGCTTCTTCACGGATTTCCTTTCTTAACCTTTTTTTCCTCCTGTTGTCCAAAAGTTCCTGATTCTTAGCTGAGGGAATTCAGAAAAATAATATATTGATACCATGTTTTGGTCAACTGGGAGAATACAGTATAACCTGCTTTTCTGGGTTTCATTTGTAGTTATTAACAGCTTCAAAGTGTATATTGTGAATTATAGTTTCAACAGAATGGACATATAGTATAAATCAAGTGTCAGAGCACCAGAGATGGGCAACTAACTTGGCTATTTTATTATGCAATGAGATACTAAAGCAGAATATAGTGCACAGCAATAGCTGTAAAGACCTAATGCTTCCAGCTTATTATATCTACGTGCTTTCCAAAAATAGTTAATTAAATGTTAAGAGAGATAGGTAGAACATCATGTTAAAAGTAGCAATCCTTTTAATAAGAGAAATAATATTTCAGGATGGGAAGGAGATATTGTTTTGTATTTGCAGTAACCAGAGGCGCCTTCTGGCTGTGTCCTTGCATGGTAGAACGGGTGACCACCTCCCGCTGGCCTCTTTTACAATGGTGCTGATTCCATTCATGAGGCCTCCGCCCTTATGACCTAATCACCTCCCAAGCTCACTTCCTCCAAATGCCATTGCCTTGGGGATTAGGATTTCAACCTGTGAATTTTGGTGGTTCAGAAGCATTTAGACCATCGCACTCAGTCTCCTCATCTGTAAAATGGGGATAGAATCTACACCAACAAAGGAGCAGACAGTTTACAGGCACTGGGAGGTGTTTTACTCATTTAGTCTCCTCCGTGGATTTAAAGGAGACGAAATACGTAAAACACCTCCCAGTGTCTCACCCAAGTCCCTGCCAAAAAAGAAGGACTGCTCTTCTTGCAAGTCCTCTGACCTAACTCTGCAAAGGAGAAACAAATAGCTCTTTAGTGTCATGCTTGCCACAGAGTAAGCCAGCAAATATAATTATGTAATGACTTTTTGACGCTTTTAAGTAAATTGCCTCTTATAAGAAATTTTGTAGTTTCCTTCTAAGTTCTAAAACACTAGTCAAATTTAGTATTTTAATAAAAACTGTAAAAGAATGCAAAGTATCCCAATATTTTAAACTTTGATTTTACTTAAATTTTAAGGAGACCAAATATTGTGTATATATTTTTGCAGTAGGAAATACCACATAGATATTAATCATGGATCATGGGCATATTATGTATGACTGACATTGCACATGAACTGTGATCAGCCTCATAGATGTCTTTTTAATAAAAAATTGTTTTAATACAAATATTCTCAGTACAAAATTGGTAATATAAATATATGCTGCTTTTTTTTTTCTTTTTTTTTTTTTGTGAACAGTTAGGAAGTGTAGTATTTTCAGTGGGCTAATCTAAAAGATTTACTGAGAGAGAATGTTTTTAAAGCTAGATAAAATGATATGGCTAATACTTGCCAAATGCTTGGTAGTTAATAACCTTTAAATGAAGAATAAAAATACACTTTGGGAGGCCGAGGTGGGTGGATCACTTGAGGCCAGGAGTTCGAGATGAACCTATCCAATGTGGTAAAACCCTAGTTCGAGACGAGCTTGTCCAATGTGGTAAAACCCTGTCTCTACTAAGAATATAAAAGCCGAGTATGGTGGTGCATGCCTGTGGTCTTAGCTACTTGGGAGGCTGAGGCAGAAGGACTGCTTGAGCCCAGGAGGCAGAGGCTGCAGTGAACTGTGATCATGCCACTGCACTCCAGCCTGAGTGACAGAGTGAGACCCTGTCTCAATTTTTAAAAAATTCAATAAAAGGATGAGTATTCAGAATATCTAAAGAGCATTTACAAATCAGTAAGAACAAAGAACTATGGATACAAGCAAGAAATTTACCAAAGAAGTACAGCAACCACACTAGCATTTAGATAAATACAAAAAACAATCAGATTGGCACAGCGGAAAAGTTTGATAATATATAATGTTGACTGAGGTGTAGAAAAATGGATTCTTTTCTGATCAGAGTGTAAATTGACTCAGGCACCTAAAAATGTATTTGCTACAATGTATCCTCAGGTCCAGCTATTTCACTTCACTGTGTCTACCCTAAAAGAACTCTTGTACTTATGCACAGTGAGGCAGCCGGTGTATATTCACTGCAGCAGCACTTATTATCATGAGAAAGTGAAAGCAAACTAAGTGTCCACTAAGACAGAAGTGGCTATGTAAACTACAGTGCATCCAGGACACATAGTGGTCTTCAGTGGTACAGAGAATGGGCTAGAACAGCACATGTTGATAATAAACAATCTCCATGATAGACTGTGAAAAAAGTGAAAAAAACAAATTGTACAACAGTTTATGTGATGTGATGTGTCACCATTTGTTTACAAAGGAAGGGAAGGAAGGAGGGAGGAAAGAAGGGAGGAAGAGTGCAAGGGAGAAAGAGAGGAAAGGAGGAAGGGAGAACGGACAGACTACTGTAGATTTTCCATAATAGTAGCTTTCAAATGCTTGGAAATGACTATCAATAGAAAACACGTTTTACATCTTGACTGAGTGGACCCTTCCAATGTACTCTGAAATTTTAAAATCTAGTTCCAATTCATTTGATATCATTTTTCAAAATGCTGATCATGACTCATTAACATTGGCTTCAGGACTCAAGTATGGTTTGAAAAGTACCGTTTTGAAGTATACATTTATGTATGTAAATGGATAGAAAAGTGAGTGGAAGTCAACACACCACTCTGATATCACAAGTTATTTCTGGGGAGGTGGCTGTGATGGATGGTGGCTCCTAGGAGCCTTGAATCTCATTTCTCATTTGTAATACTAACATTTTTGTTTGCTTGCTTGCTTGTTTTTATAGGAGCATGTGTAATTAAATATTTTTAACTTTATTTTTTAATAACTAAGTAAACAAAAGTATTTCCAAAAGTCAAGGATGTTTTGGGATTGTGAGGGTAGTGGTCAAAAGGTCTCAAGAAAAATAATTTTTAAGTTAAAAAAATTGGATAGTTGATTAATTCAGAAGGCAGACATTCTAGCTAACTCTTTGTTTTTGTATTTAGGGCCACAGATGGGCACATTCTTGTGGCAAGGTAGAGTCAAACCTATGTGATATCCCATTCAAAATGTCGTCACAGACCTAAGAACTCTCTGCCATGCTGTGAGATTTTAGCTCATTACCTATGAATGTTACATCTAGAAATCAAAAACATAAAGTAGTTTCTATAAAAATGATTTTAAAAAACCAAGATCTCCATTTTCAGAAAATGCAAAGTTAATTTTTCTGTAGCAACATCAACTTGGTCATGTTACACAGTGTCTAGTATTTGGTTTGGGTCTAGACAAACAGTTATATTTTAAGAATTATTTCTCCAAGAATCACCACTGTAGAAAATATGGCATGTGTACACTTGACCATCTCCACAAGATGGAGCAGACAATCCAGCTCTCTGTTTTCTATTTTAGAGCTACATTAACTCTTTCTATTTGCCTCTTTATATTTTTATCCCAAGGGTATTTATTAAACCTCATATTAATAATCAAATAATTGATATTAAAAGGAGTAAACATTGTGTCCATGGGATATAGACTCTTTAAATTTCAAACATTTAAACAAGGTATTAATTGGAGATGAGCTAGAACTAGATTATTTCTTGTGCTAAATTATAAACTAACTCAGTAAAGATATCTGTAAAGAAAGCAGTATTTCTTTGAATGTTTATATTTTATTCTTTTTTGCATTTTATGTCTTTATACATTTTCATATGCTTATAATAAAACAAGTTGACTCTTAAATGACTACATTGAACGTTCTCTTTAAATGTCTTGAAAACAAAATATTTATGGTAAAATATGCAAGCTTTCTTAGAAAGTGCTTATAAAAGAAGCATTTTTAAAAATGCTTAGCTGTTGTTAAAGCAATGACTATCTTCATGTTTAACTTCATAGTGGCTCAATGTGTGAAGGGAAGAAAAGAGGGTCTTTGGAACTTTCAACTTTTTTTTTTTTTTAAAGGAAATTGGCAAGAAAAGTTTTATTGCAGAAAGCACATTCTCGGTTAAGGGGAGGAAGGGAAAGAGAAAGAGAAGGAAGAGAAGGGAAGGAAGACAATGCACATCACATATCTGAAGTCTCTTTTTGTTTTATCCAGTGTGGTTCTGTGAGTGAAAAGAGGCAGAGGTGGCCTTGTAGGTAATCTAGAGACAAAAGCCATTCCTTTAAATAGTTGTATAGTCCTCAGGTTAAAAACAGACTGTTTGTGGCTATGACAGAGGACGCTGGAAAAGCAGCTCACATACAATTTGACGCCAAATTAGTCTGAAAACTATGAAGGTGGTGTGGCTGTATGATGAGAATTCAGGATAGATTATAAATGTGCCCCACTTAGACTTGGAGAGAAATCTAGGTGAAAATTATAATTTGTAATAATCACAGATTTGAAAGTTATTTAATTCTAGCTAAAAGAAATTTTCTTTTTTTGCTCTGTAAGAATGTCTATTCAGTGTTACATTTCATAGTTTTGATAAAATTAGTCTTAAAATATGTCATGGAGGACATAATGAATTTAAAATTTAAAAGCATGATAGCCTCTTAACTATACATGTCTGAAGCCTGGCTTTTCAGTGGCCACTGTATCTAAGGCACTGCTGACTCCTGATGGCAGCCTGCTGTAATGCCAGCAAAATGTCCAAGCGCTAAGCAGTCTTTCAGATGTTATTACAGGTAATATCATTGTGTTACTTAGAAGTCTGAGAAGTAAAAGGAAGATATTGTTTATTCCATGTCATAAAATATTGAAGTACTACAGGGTCTCTGCATATTGTCTCACTGATAAGGGGAAGTCTTTACTTTAAAATTATTGTTAGAATTTTACTTAATTTTTTCATTAATATAACATTTGAAAGAGAACTTGACTAACTACAAAATTTATCACCCACAGCATCAGCAGGAATTGCTGTGTCCCAGAGGAAAGTACGTCAGATCAGCGATCCTATTCAGCAGATATTAATTCAGCTGCACAAAATAATCTATATCACACAGGTCAGTGTTCTAGCTTTTTATTTCTTTTTCATCTTAAATGCAAGTTTGGTGCTAATATTGCTGAAGAACTATTTTATAGGACTTTAAGTTGAGTACTTGTTCTTATCCTCCCCAACTACATACATGTGGGGACACTAGTTTAGCAGCAGAGCTGGGAAGGTAGTAGGGTAAAAGAGCAAATATATAGGATTTTTCCTATGATTCCTAATATCCTCTCTTACTGTTAGTGCCCAACCAAAACCAAACTTCAACACAAATGGCCCTTCTGCAGGGGTGAAAGTGGAGACAGAGTTAGGATTCTTTGCTTGTAAGCAGCTTTACTATAGGAAAGAAAAAGGAAAATTGTGCCCATCCATTAATTCTGAGGATGCTAGGTTGAAAGTAGGACCTTTCAGAGAGTGAAAGTCAAAACCACACAAAATCCAGAGTTGTTAAAACTTTCTATTTGTAAATCTCAGTGACTTCTAGCACTGAGAAAATAATGCTAAAAATGGCTATTAATTATTGACAGAAATATGTCTAGAAATAAGCAACTTGAAGGCTCTGTTATATATGGTTAATAAAAAAATATTTTTTAGACAAAGAAGTGCAGAAGACTTTTGGACATGAAAGCCAACATTATTTTGAAGTCTAAAATTGTATATCTTTTGTGGTTTATTCATTCATTCACTCACTTGACATATAATTATTAGGTGCCTACTATGTGCCAGATGCTATTCTAGGGACTTGAGATACATCCACGAGCAAAACATAAACATTGTCTTGCTCTAGATTCAAAGAACCAATGGGGCATGCTGTCAGCTGCCAGTTGTGGCAATTCCAACTAAATATCCAGATACTGAAGAGAAATATCACAAGTTAAACGGACCAACTGGGCCCATTGGGCTCATAATCCATTTAACTAACCCCCATCCCTACCCAAAACATCCCAAAGCAAAAAAAATCATTAAAAATGGTGTACCACAGTAATATTGTAAGACTCTAGGAATCTTGATGTCAATTTGCAACCAGTGTCTAGTATTCGCTGAAAGCCTGTGTATTTCCTTTTCCCCAGTAAACAGTCACTCTAGTAAATGGCTGCAATTTTCCTTTGGAGGAAGATTTATAGTGTGCACTTGTAGTAATGTTTCAGGGCCCTTCCTCAAGGGGTCCCAGCTTTCCACTTAATCAAGGGGCTCTGAGTCTTTGAATTGACTTGCATCTGGAAACTGTGTGAGAGGCTGTAACTCTCCACTGTAGCAATGGCAACTTAGGGCAGGTTTCTGTCTACCACACCTAGATATTCTTTTCTGTTGAACTGATCAAGGAATACTTTAATAGGCAGACCATCTGTTTCTTTTCCAGGAACACCCTAGTCAACTAACCACCACTAAAGATCTCTGTTGGCTAAGCATTCTAAATAATAGTACCTCCCCGCTTCCCTTTATGAAAGATGTTCTCAGTTTGCTATTGGTGGTCAAGTGCTGTCAGTTGGCCCCTGCCAACTGGATACATTGAAATCACGTATCGTTTGGTGTCATACCTGGCCTCCAAAGGAGAGCAACCACAGGGCTTATCAAGGATGCTAGTGCTCTCCTCTCCAATGTATTTCTCAATGCCTCAGTGAAAGGAGTGGCTTCTGGATGTTCTTGCTGAATATGGTTGGGGAGTGGGTGTGCAAGTCACACATGGTAAATGTACCCCAATGAGCCCATCTCTCTGAGCCTTTGAATTCCCCCGTCCACATGCCAGAGATGCTCTGACATTCTACCCTCATCAAACACAGACCATGGTTAAGTACAAGTTTTAGTCAAACAACCAGTAAACTACCTCCAGCTGCATGAGCTAACATGTGAAATCTGGAATCTCTAGTACGTGCACCCGTATCAATGAATTCAGCCTGATGTAGTGCTATAAGTTTTACCCTTCCTGGCCTATCCTTCTTGGAATCCACTCCTGCACATGTTCTCTGGGTTGCTGCTGAAATGTAATAGCAAAATCTTGTAATTCTTTTCCTATTTCCTACTGGGTCACAGTTTATACTAATTCCCCTGGATCATATTGAAATAGGACCCTAGTTTTGGATTTGATCCTCATTGTGTTGGGTCTCATGAGGAAATGAACATCCCTTTTAAAGACATTTGTCCTACATTAGGTTATCATAGGGTTTTCAAGCAAAGAAAGGCTCATCTTCTCAGACCCAGAATGGAAAGCTATTTTTAATTGCTATGAAGGCTGCTCAGAGTGACCTTGGTTTCAGGATTGTTAGTTTTACTTGGGTGGTCTCAACAAGACGCTCCTATTCCAAGTTTTAGAATTCTCTTTTTTCTAACTTTCACATGAGAAATTTGATAACATGTGACTTCATCCGACCTTGTAATTTGGTAAGCTGCTCAATTAAGTTTCAATTATCAGCCATATCAGCACCGTAGCAGAACAAAGCAATGGATTCTTTTAGGGCTATCATGGGATCTTTCCATGTCACAGATCATGACTTGAACTGAGCTGTAAAGGACCCAAGCTTGTCATTTTCTTTCTGTAAGTGCTCCAGTGCATTCAGAAGAATCCATTCTGTGCCATAGTCCTTGTGTTCTTCATTACTGTGTGCCAGTCAAGAACAGCAACTATTTGGGCTTCCAAGGCACCTGCTTCAGTTGGCACTTCATCAGGATGATAACCTGATTAATTGTGATGCAACTGCATGCCATGGATTACTAGCATCCCATGTCCTATTGGCAACAAGCAAAGGAACAAACAAAACTCAGCACTGGACTCAGTTCCAAGAGCACAATCAAACCAATTCCCAAATCCTATCTGTATGGGCTCTTCTGGGACACTCCTAAAACCTGTATCTGTATCATTGAGGGTCTAGTCAGAAACCATACCGTAATTTCAACAGGGAAGGTTTAATATAAAGAATTATTAACTCTGAGATCTGGCCACTGCACTCCAGCCTGGGTGACAGAGCGAGACCCCGTCTCAAAAAAAAAAAAAAAGAATTATTAACTATGATGAGTATTATCTACTAGGGAGGGGAAGAGAAATCTAAAGAATGTAGGAAGAGCACATCAAGAAGTCACAACTTCTAGGGCTGAGGCAGAGCACCCAAGAAAGGAACGAATATAGAAGTGGACACTCCCACGCTGGGTCGAAGTCCTGACCTTCCTGCAAAGATCAGAAAAATTAGTAAGGTGCTATGCTGGAGAAACTTGAAGCGAAGTGTCCCTCTGGGGGACCTGGGCAAGCCCTCCACAGTGAGGTACTATGCCCAGGAACATGCTGGGAATCAGCACTTGAGGGTGTTGTGCTGGGTAGCACCCTCCATGGGACCAGGGGAGGCCACCCCGAGTTAGATGTTGCTCCGTGGAATTCTCTGGGGAGCTACCTGCAGAGTTGATACCACTGGATCTGACTGGGGGTTAGCACCAACCTCTCGGGGTCCTACCTGTGCTGTTTACTATGAGCTGCCGCAGCAAGGCAATGCAGGAGCATCACTGGAGCCAGGAAACAAGATCCATCGTCCTCCAGTGTCCCTCCAGGGCTCTCTTCTGATACAGCTTAGCATCCTGCCAGATGGCAAAGGAGAAATGTTCCAGTATCACAGCCTGGATAAGCTGACAGGCTGCTTACTGGCACACTTAACCTAGGGGACTAGGCAAGGAACTGCCTTCTTTGGTGTCTCCGTACCTCTGAGTTCTCATTGCTTTCCCTTTAGCCTGGGTAGTCTTTAAGCCTGGGGCTGAGTAGCCTGGGTCTTATCTGTCAAGTGTTGTCCAAACTCTGGTGCTCTTTTCTGTTTCCCGATGGCTGCCTTTTTGAGATGCAGGAGTCTAAAACTGATTACTTTTCTATTTTCTGCTGTCAAGCTTTCTCTTAGGCAATGACAGAATTGTCTAACTAATTACATAAAAGAGGGTGAGGGTGTACAGGGAAATATTGGGGGAAGCTTGATTAATACATCAAAATATAATCTGCCATATCTATATTGAGTAAAGTGATTATATTAATGCACGTCCATTTAAATACTGATATAGAAATATGGAAAAAGCATTCTTAACTTTAGTGTTATGGAAATAGCTTTAAATAGCTTTTTAGTTCTCTTAACTATTAACTATTAAATTGAGAGAAATATCCTTTGAAATTTAAATATAATTTTCATATGCCTGTCTTGCTAACTTTTATGTAATAAAAAACTTTTTTTATATTTGCCATTTTCTTGTTGGATTTCAAAGTAGTTTAAAGCAAGAATAAAACTATTAAAAATATCTTATTATTATGCTCTTGAGCCGCCAGTGTAACAAATGATTTCATATTTTTTGGCAGAATGGCATTCCTTGCTACAAGTTTAAATATAATTATTGTGATTTTTAAAATGTATTTCCAGAATACTCTGAAGTTTGTGACGTTGCACATAGTCGGGAATGATTCCTCTTTGAGGAACTTTAACTTACAGTGCTAGGCAAAGTCAATGACTTTCAAATAAAAAAGAAAAATACCCGTAAATATTATACTAGTGTATTTGCTATAGGTAAAAGACCAAGATGAGTTTTCTAACTCTGCTAATTGCAAAGAAAGACTGAAAGTAAGAATGAATTGGAAAAACAAACAAAAAGACAATTTTTTAATGTATTTATTTACTAGTCACACTCTCCCAGACTTACACTTGGTGGCTGCCCTGAACTGAGGGGCCGCATATCTCCTGACAACCAGCAGATGAACTTACAAGGAAAACTTCTTACTTTTGGTTGGTGGTGGCCTTTTCTGTCTCGTTTCCATGGAGTCAGATCAGTGAAAGTCATCTAAAAGCAACTATTTTATAAGGCAGGATGTTAAAATCCTTACCTTGCTTTCTTACTGACTTGACCTCTGTTTTTATCAAAACTGAAATGGTAATCTTAAGACCAGCAAGCTAAGAATGAAATCAGTGGTTTATTTCTATTGCTGGAACCCCAAATCTACCTTTGGGCATATAAGGTGACTAAAATACATATGTTACCTTTTAGTGTGAGTCTTTATGTGTTATTGCTTAGGAGATACCTGCACAGCCCAAAGAAGCACTGGATTTAACTTTATTCTTAATATTTAGATTGTTTTGTTAAATAGATGCTTTGAAAATCAGGATATATAGCATCTTTTAAAAAATAAACATTGGGACTGGGCGCAGTGGCTCACGCCTGTGATCCCAGCACTTTGGGAGGCCGAGGCGGGTGGATCACGAGGTCAGGAGATTGAGACCATCCTGGCTAACATGGTGAAACCCCGTCTCTACTAAAAATACAAAAAATTAGCCGAGTGTGGCGGTGGGCGCCTGTAGTCCCAGCTACTCGGGAGGCTGAGGCAGGAGAATGGCGTGAACCTGGAAAGCGGAGCTTGTAGTGAGCCGAGATGGTGCCACTGCACTCCAGCCTGGGTGACAAAGTGAGACTCCGTCTCAAAAAAAAAAAAAAAAAAAAAAAATCAAACATTGGTCTCCTAGAGAACAGGCAAGCCATTTATCTGAAGCGCCTTTGGATTGCCCATCTTCACAACCACAGTTATTGCCAATGGAAAAAAATGTGGTTCGGAATAGCAATGTGTTGTCCTCCAATGAAAATTATGCTACTGACTGTCATTGGTGAAACGTTCTATGTTTTTTCAGCAGTAGTGATGGATAAGACTAGAACCACCCACACCTGCTCATCTGGATCTCCTGTACTAATGGCAAGGGTGACCAAGATTTAACAGAATGAGATATTTAGGGCAAAGTTGTATTTCTTAAATTGACTCCCATTTTCAGGTTTTGTAAATTCTAAGAGAAGTGTTATGTTTTGTGTATTTAGTTTGATGACAGTCTTTGAACATTCTGTTTTAGCATTTAGGGAAATATCTTCTTAAGCAGTAATGTCAAAATAACTTTTTAAAAAATAGAATTAGATAGTAACTTAAGTATCAAATGGAGTCCTGTGAGCAATGGATAGTCTTCTGATGTATTCTTGGAGATACTGGAGAATATAGAAATTTCTTTAAAAGAATCCATATATTCTTCCACATATACAGATCTATATATTCTATTCCAATATTAGTATTATACAAGTTTGAGAAAACCTAGTATAAAACATGCAGATCGGTTTTCATTAATTTTGTTACTTTGTGTAGTACAGTAAAAACAAGCAAACAAAAACCAAGCTTTTAGGTGTGTGACTTTGAGGAAGTAATTATCTTTTTAAGAATCAGTTTCTTCATTTGTAAGATGGGGGAGATTATGAGACTATTTGCCTCAAATGAAATAAAGTATGTAAAAGTATTTGTTTATTTGTTTCTTTATTGGAGATGGATCTTGCCACGTTGCTTAAGGCTGGTCTTGAACTCTCCTGGGCTCAAGCGTTCCTCCCACCTTTGCCTCCCAAAGTGCTGGGAATACAGGCATGAACCACTGTGCCTGGCTGAAAATGTTTCTAAACTATAAAGTGCTGTCCTACAGTAATGCTAGTTGTGGTGGCATCTGTTCTAGTATAATGGCTGTGCTAGAAGGCACTGCTCAGAAACTATTCTCACATGTTACATAATGTCTTTAAGCTCTGACTTCCTCACCTATAAAATAGTACTTGCTTTTTAAGTTTTTTGTGAAGAAAAAAGTGAGACTGCACATAAATGAGTAGTCATAGTGTGTGGCTCAAATGAATCATAGATATTAATATTCTATTCTTAGTATTATAGTCCTTATATATTATTATGTTTATATCACCTGCAATTAAGCTATGCATGAGTCATTATTTTGTGTAAAATTTTAAATTCTTGCATGAAAGCTTTAAAGATGGGGTGCTGTCCATTGTGATAATTATTCCAGTAAGATCAATAGTTTTCTAATATATATGCAGCTTAAGCTGACTGAATGTTAACTTACTCAAATGAGTTTTTGAGGCTTACTTCAGGCCATCAGGAGCAGTAAAACAATAAAAACAATCGTAAGTTAACTAGAGGCTTCTCAAGTTAAATAAATCGCAAAAATTCTCAGAGTACCTGAATTAATCATCTGATACTCATAGCTTCCAGTAGTGGGTTAAGTCCCCTTTGAAGGAAGCTATCATCCCACTGGTGTTTCAGACTTTCAGAAGTTAGTCATAGCAGAGAAGGCTGGCTGCCTTTCTGTTTGACAGCCCCTTGCAGTCAGCTGGGCAGCAACCAGAGGGTTCTGGGCCAACACTGCTCTCTGGTGTTTGGTTTGGGGAAGTGGCAACTTTTGGTGCATTACAAAAGGATATTAAACCTGTGCTCTGTCCAGGTACTTTCTGGTCCTCTCATCACTCCATCCCATCTTCCTGCTAGGAACATACATGCACATGCTCCTCACCTTCATGTCTGTTTCTATTCTAAGTTAAATTCATTTCTCTTTTGCTATTCTCTCTCTCACACATATATCATTTATACTCATTTTCCTTCTCATCTTTCTTCTATTTGCTCCTTAATGCTGAGAAATCTCTCTCTCCCTGCACCCTCCTTCCTCTCTCTTCTTTCTTTCTCTTCCACATTTTTAAAATTTCCTCCTTTCATTTCCTGTGAAAGGACAATAACAATTATGACTATTTGCTGGGAGTAGAGGGAGGGGTCCCATCTGGATTAAGGCAAAAGGAAGCTATAATATTGACATGAAAAGAGGTCAGTGCTGCCAACCTACAAAACGTTTCAAAGTACACTGAAGCGCTTCAGTATCTCCAGAAGAGTCTTATTTCCTCACTAATTAAACTTATTTAGACTCAAACACTAGGATCAAAGATACATTTTTTATTTTTTGAGATGAAGTTTCTCTCTCATTGCCCAGGCTGGAGTGCAATGACACTATCTTGGCTCATCACAACCCCCAGCTCCCGGGTTCAAGCAACTCTCCTGCCTCAGCCTCCCGAGTAGCTGGGATTACAGGCATGCACCACCATGCCTGGCTAATTTTGTATTTTTAGTAGAGATGGGGTTTCTCCATGTTGGTCAGGCTAGTCTTGAACCCCTTATGTCAGGTGATCCGCCTGCCTCGGCCTCCCAAAGTGCTGGGATTACAGGCGTGAGCCACTGCACTCGGCCAAAGATATATTTTTAAAGCATTTTCAACTGAATTATTTTCATCTTTTATATAATTACAGTACTTCATCATGGGCCCTACATTCTACTGTGTTTGGGATGTTGAAAAGTTTTTATTTGGTCGTGCAATCAGTGTTGTGAGCCCCTCCCTGTAGGCCCTAGTCTTTGCTCTGCCATTATCTTTTATATGCCCTCCTGTCTCACAAAACTTGAGTAAATAGGATAAGGTAAGTTATGCTTCAAGAACATTTACACCCTGAAATTCCTTGACTTGACACAATAGAGGTTTATTTCTTACTCAGTTCCAGTTGGGCTGCTCAGGTGGCCCTGTTCCTTCTTGTGGCTGCGTGGTCAGAATAGGATGGTAATGCCAAGCCCCTTGCCGTAGGGAGGACAGAGGTGGAGAAAACACACTGACTTTGAATTGCCTTATCCTCAGAGTGACACACATCATTTTTATTGGCCAAAAGTAGTCACATGGTACCAACTAAACCTGTAAGGGAGCCTAGAAAAGCTAATAATTATTTCTGATAGATTCTTCTTTCTTTTGATCTGAGCTTTGAATTCTATTCTTGTTTAATATTGAGATCTTTTCCTGTCACATTTTCCTTTCCACTTAGCCATCTTTATTCTGACTGTTCCTCTTTCTCTCCCTTGAAGTTCTCTCCATAATTTAAATAAAAACAAATATTATTTCCACTCTGAGACCCTTTTAATCCTGACCCAATTTCTTTTCTATTATCCTTCTTCTGAATGTCACTTCATCTTTCTGTGCTTTCCAGGACTTCTGATTTTCTTATAGAGATCCAACCTACAAAGCATGACAAATCATTTTTTTAATCCCCATTTTTTTTGTTACCATGTTTTCTAGGATCCTACCATGACTTTCTACTACTCACTTACTAAATGTAACTCATCTTGGTCTGGTCTTAATATATACTAATCTATCCTCTCTTTCTTCTGGAATGATTGGTACCTAAATCTGACCTCTCTGCAGCTGAATTTTCAGGAGCACTCCCAGACAGGCATCTGACTGTATATACTACTGATGCAGATGTGTGTTTCCTGGTCCAAAGTGTCAGATCCTATAGTACCACGGCTACAGTGTGTGGCATGGTTCTGGCCATATTATAAGCACCTAAACATCTGATAAAAGTGCATCATTCTGTGTCAAGGCTGTTCTTCACAAAATTCAATATACGTGTGCAATTAACAAATAATGTGTTAGATGAACAATAATATCAATCAGTGAAGAAACAATAAGATAAATGGAAGCAGCCATTTGAAAAAGAGCAAAATAATATATTCCTTCTGAATTGCAGGGTAAGAAATTATAGCATCTAGTCATGCTATTTGCTGTAAAATTCAAATTCTTACGTAGTCCTATTGAGTGAATATTGTTACATGGGTCCTCAGTGAATGCCTTTTCAGTCAGCTGTGTAGTGTTAACAATTTGTTTGTAATGATTGTTTTCTTATTTTATGCAGCTCCCTCCAGCTTTGCACCACAACTTGAAAAGAAGGGTTATAGAGAGATTCAAGAAATCCCTCTTCAGCCAGCAGAGTAACCCTTGTCATTTGAAATCTGAAATTAAAAAGGTATGGTATCCAATATATAGGAATTCTTTTGCTGAAAAAAACACATCATAAGAGGTACATTTTATATCTCCTTCACTTCGTACTTTAAGCTCTATACTCTATTAAAGTTTCTTATTGCTGCTTTGGATACTAAATTGAGGATATGTCTTTGCTTCTGATTTTCTCTATTTCTGTGGCCCTTATTTTTAGATAATAAATAAAATACTTTTTCAGTATTTTTGTATGTGTTCCTAAGAAAGAGTAATATTTAATTTGAAATGTGTATATTTTAGCCTCTTCTAGAGGATTACATTCTGATATTTAATTAGAATAATCTTCAATAAGTTCCAACACTGAGATATGTCACTCTGAAAAAGTCATTTAACCATCTGTGTCCATTGATTTTTATTATCTATGAAAGCTGACTAAACTATTTATAAGGTTCTTTCCATCTTAGATATTCTACAATCTTCTAGACCTTAGATACTAGCAGACATTTCTATCCATACATATAGAAACTAAACTACAAAAAGACTAAATCAACTGGGCAGAAAGAAAATAGTTTACCTCTGGTTAACAAAACTTGATACTGGAAAATCCCTTTGTCCTGGTTGGTAGCCCTTTCAGTGCAGCCCCTGGAAGTGGCCATAAGCTCCCCTGAAAGGCCCAAGGTACAAGCAAGTCAGACCCACCTACGTGAAGACAATCAGTACCACTCCAATTTCATGTTTTTTAAAGAGTTTCATCATATTTTTAAATGGTTAGCATAGTCATGCTGCCGGTGAACTTTTCCTTTAAGGTTTCACTTTCCCTTAATGCATCAAAGCTTAAGCATAAACTTACTCATTATTTAGAAAATATGATAGGCTCTTTGATAAGAAATGCAAACAACATGCTTTAGCTTTGTTGTCTCACATCACTGGTATCTGCACATACACCAAAAACAGATGGGGGAAAAAGACACAGCTGCAGGTAAACAAAACATAAACCCTACTCCATCAGAGATTAGAAAGCAGGTTTTCTTTCCTGGGTTGTGTTGGCAAATAGGGCCAAGAAACAAAGCTAACGGAGATCAAAGCCGTAGAAGAGGCTTCAGATATTTATCTTATGATATTTCTATATTGTATCATAATAAATACATTTTTAGAAGACAAAAGCTTAAATCTCCCATGAAAAGATAACATGTTGCTTGGTTTTTTATTCTTATTAAGGTCATATAGCCCTTATTCTTATTTTTTATTCTTATTAAGGTCAGAATAATCTGGTTTGTGCATAGACTTATTTTAACAGAAATCCTAGTTTTATGAGATGAAAGCATCTGCTGCAAACTGTCTGAGACATAAAAGTGGCTTCAACTCCCACTGAGTGATTTTCCATCAGTGCTTCTCTTTTATTTTCTCTATTATTACTTATGTTTTTGGTTTTGCATCTCTTCCTCACTTTCTTTCCTCTCCTCATAGAGAAGATTTTGTTTGTTTGTTAAATTCCCCCACCCACTCCTTGTCTTCCTTCCTGTATATTGTGGCAGCATCTCTCATTAGGGCATTTACCTTCTGATACACCTCGTCTGGGAAAATTAAAACAGGAATTGATGGGGTGGTAGTGGATGTTTGGGATGCATGGGTGAGAGAACCCTCAGGAATAGACTCATCCTTATTATTAACTTGTTTAAGAGGCAGATTATACTCTCCTATAAAGACTGCCATGGTTCTCTTCTCTGATATTACAAGCTCATGGTGGTCTATGGGACATCTAGTATGGACCTTTAGGTAGGGAAAGGCCCTATGTATTGTTTTAGGGCTTTAAAATTGGAGAAGGAGAACATTCTGCTCCCAGGCTCAGCTCATGATCAACAGAGGTGTGGTTCCATTCCTCTACAGGCAGCTTCAGGCTTGCGCCATCTCCCCATGAAGTTGGATAATAACTTTATGGGGGTGTATCCTCCTAGTCAGAGAGGCAGGCCTCCTGTGTGCTAAAGAAATCTCTAGCTTGGGATATTAAAACACTTCCTATTCTTTGCCACCGAACTGAAAAAAAATAGCTCTGACAAAAAAACCTTTCTTAATTTTCCCTGTCCAGAATTAATCTTACCTTTATGAGTGAAATCCACTTTTTCACCGGTATTATTGTGTTTTAAATAGCTTTTTATCTACTTACATTTCTGTTTCCCCCAAAGTTAGTGAGTGTGTCTTATTTATCTTTGATTCCCCAGGGTCTTGCACAGTGCCTGGCATGTGGTAGGTACTTAATGTTTAATAATTGGAGATAGGATATATAATACATTAATATATATTCTGTATAATATATTACATAGTTGTTCTATTCTTTATTGGTATACTGATAAAATATATTCATATATGTAGCTTTCCTGCCCTCATCTAAACTTAAATGAGAAGAGTTTGTGACCTCCATTTTTACCCCCTTTCTGGTGTAATCTTTTGATAGCAACAACTTTTGTTCATAAATGCATTTTTCAATTCCTGTATAACCATAGAGGAGTGGCCAATTAGCCTTTGACTGACACAGTCACCCCATACCAGGGCCATAGGAGCAGTAGGTGGTGACAGCCCATAAATGCACTTGATTTCCACCTTTCTCACTGAAACTTCTGAAATCCACAGGCCCTGTGTCCCTAGTTTGAAGGAGCCATTATGGGATGATTGTGCCTACTTATTAATAGCCTAAGACCCAGAAGGATACAGAAGATTCAAAAAGTGCAAAAGTCCTTTTCTAAGAAATTAAGCTCTTTATTTATACCTCACCTAAGCTGGTCTTCAATCCAGTCTGCTCAGTCTTGGCTAGAATTGCGAGGGGAATAAAGCAACCAACTAATTGTATAGGTATCTTTGGGAACTAGGATTTTCAGCATGGAGGAAAGGTGAAACAGAAACAATTTAGAAGAGATTCATTTAAATTGGAATTGGAAGTATCAGTATGAATGAATATGGGTTCATGAGAAATCTCATCTATTAAAAATATACACATTTCCTAATATTTTCATTGAAATAGTCTAGAAACTAATCAAGTAGCAATGAGCTCCTCCACCCATGACTCCTTGGGGATATAGCTGATTTTGGTCTAGAGCAGGAACTGTACAAGATTAGACTGGAATATTTGGATGTACAGATAGCATAGGAAGGATGGTATCAAGGACTACTGAGGGTATATCAAAAGTTCTCAGGAGTCAAATTGAAGAGGCTCCCACTGGCTATCTATGGGATAATTGGAACATCAGTAAGAATAATAACCACAGTGGATTGAAAGCATTTAATAAGGTTTAAACCCAAGAGTTCATAATACCAAAAAAGAAAAAAAGAATCCCTCATTGGTTACCTTTGGAAGATGCTAAGTAACCAACTTAATACATTGAAAATTGTTTACATGTGAAAGAAGAAAGCTTTTATTCTGCCTTTCCTTTATGAATTATATCCCATGTTAACAAAATCATTGAGAGGGAAAGTTTCTTATTATAGAAGTACTCAAGCTAATAAGTGCCAAAGGGATAAAGAATATTCCCGTTTTGCAGTCCCTATTGAAATGATAGCACCTAGATATGATCACCAATGGGGGTCAACATCACGAGAAGGGCAATCAGGCATTATATGCCACCTGATGAGGGTGTGCAGCACTGTCTATGAAATATTCTTGCTAAAAGCTTGAATCAACATCTGAATAAGCCCATAAATTAGAAGTCAGCAAATTACAGCCCTCAGGCCAATCATTTCTGATGCCTGTGTTTGTGAATAAAGTGTTGTTAGAACACAACCATGGAGGTTCACTTAATACTGTCTATGGCTGCTTTTGTTTACAGACAAAGTTGAATAGCAGTTACAGAGACCATATGGCCTGGAGCGCCAAAAATACTTACTGTCTGATCCTTTACAGGGAGAGTTTGTCAGTCCCTGCTCTGGATCTCGCTACCTACTTGCAGCAAATACAGGGGACAAGAGAACATGTTTAATGACATCATGGGGATAATCAGCAAAATCCAGCTAGGAAATCCATAGGAAAAGTGACCTGTTTTCTTCAAAAAATAAATTTCAGGAAGAGGGGAGGGGGACAGAAGAAGGAAAGAAAAGGGAGAGAAAAAGTGTGGAGAAGAGGAGAGGGATTGCCTATAAAGATCAAAGCATTTTAGGGAAAATAACGAGTTGCAATATATGGAATTATTTCTTCCTGACTTAAACATAGAAACCCTAAAAATATCTTGAAATATATATTTACAAGAAAGTTGGGAAAATTAAAACATTGATTATATATTTGTTAGAGAGTCATGCACCACATAATGATGTTTTGGTCAGTGACAGATTGGATATATGACAATGGTTCCACAAGATTATAATAACAATTTTACTGTACCTTTTCTATGTTCAAATATGTTTAGATACATAAATACTTACCATTGTGTTACAGTTGCCTACAGTATTTAATACAGTAAAATGCTGCAGTTTTGTAGCATAGGAACAATAGGCTCCTGTTGCTCCTATGGCTAGCATATAGCCTGGGTGTGTAGTAGGCCGTACTATCTAGTTTTGTGTAAATACACTCTATGATGTTTGCACAGTGACGAAATTGCCTAATGATGTGTTTCTCAGAACAGATTTCTGTTGTTAAGCCGTGCATGACAGTCAGTATTCAAGAATCATAACCTCTTAGGTGAGATAATTATATTGTGGTTTTGTTTTTTAAAAAAGAAATCCATCTTTTTTAAAGAGTCATGCTGAAATATTATGGATGGTATGATATGTTGTACAGGATTTGCTTTCCAATTCTTGAGAGTGAGACAAGGTAGGAAGGGAAGTGGGGGAGATTTAAATGAAGCAAGATTAACATTTTAACTGAGTAATGGTTACCTGGAATTCATTGAATTGTTATCTTTACTTTTGTAAATGTTTGAAATTTTTTATAATAAAATATTTATGGGTTTTTGTTTGTTTGTTTTAGTGTATTCCAGGCTTCTCTTAGATCAATAATTGGGCATTAGCATTTTGAAAACAGCTCTCCCATCAAAGCTGCCAGTTAGAATTGGACAGGTTATGTTCTGTTCAACAGCACCTGGATGAAGAGGCTGACTGGGTTTGCATCCTCTGAAAGAAATTTTTCTCATTTGCACTAAGACACAATAGGGGCTAGTTGGTTCTCTAGGAGTTGGATTAAGGTTTTATTTTTTTCTCCCATGTGATTCTAATTTGCAGCCAAGGGTGCGAATCAGTGGCCTGGTAGGATCAGTGTTTCTCACATTTTATTGTGTATATCAATCATCTGGGGATCTTGTTAATGTGTGGATTCTGATTCAGTAGGTCTGGGGAAGGGTGGAGATTATGCTCTTCCAATCATCTTCCAGGTGATGGCTGCTGCTGCTGCTGATCCAAGGACACACTTTGAGTGGCAAAGCTATAAAATGTAGTACCTGCCCGCTGTGAACTTATGGTATATCCAACAGGCTTGAGACTTTTTATTAGAAAGACAGGTTGTCTAATAGGCCAAATATTTATCCAGATGCAATTGTATCCTGGACCCAAGATTCTGCATTTCTATCTAGCTCCCAGATGTTACTAATGCTGTAATTCTATAGATCACGCTTTTGATAAGAAAGCCCAGACAAAACCCAGTGTCATTTTCCCTGTGTTATTACCCAGATTGCTTCCTGTAGGCACGAGCCTTTCCGACATTTCTATTTAGTTCCTAATCTCTGCTTCAGTGCAGATCAGCAAGGTCAAGTTTGCTTTGTTTAGCAGCTGGCACTTTCTTTAATTCCTCACTCCAGGTTTTCAGCTCTTTTCCAAGTAGGCAGATCGCTTAGGTCCTCAGACTTTAATTAATGGCTCTTTATGCATATAATAATCATGACTTAGATTTGCACAACTCTTACTAGGGCTCCATGGAGGCATTGTGAATCAGCAGTGCCCAGCAGCAACCTGTTTTGAACAAACCAAGAAGCTCCTATAGCAGGGCTCTCCTGCCCAGCCAGGTCAAGCCACCATTCACTCTTCCTTGACATCACCTTCAGTGTTGAGTCAAGGTCCTGGGAGTAAGTAGTGTAGAACAGTGGTTTTCCAGTCTTCTTTTAGTTTTGGCATTTTCTGTTAGGAACACAGTCCTTGCTGGAAATGTAAACACCACAGCAACAGGAATACTTTTGGCAGAAAGGGGAATGAGGGTGAGGTGTACATCCCTGGGGCTTAGAAAGTGTGGTGGAGCCAGTGATGGGCCATGCGCGTGTGGGTCCACATGCAAATGTACATTTGTGTGTGTATGTGTAAGAAAATAGTAAGTAGGAATACTATACATTTCTGTTAACAAAATGTCCCATAGAAAGCTAATAAAAACTCATATAGAGAAGCTGTAGGTTAGAAAAGATAAAAAAAATTAGGCAATATGTTGTATCTTATAATAGTACAGTTCAGTCAAAGAAGATAAGGAAAATCTGAGGGAAGTAAGACCAGAAGACTGGCGAGCGCAGAGTGATGAAATGTGTTGAAAATTTTCTCACTTCTGGCACCTAATTTTATTTATGTTTGGCTCAGTTTCCTTCAGAGTTCGACCTTAGTTCATTAGATTCCCCAATATTGTGTGTAGTTGTTCCACAGCAAGGATAACCCTATTTTATCATACGAAAAAGATGTAGTTTGGGAAATTTAATAAAGATTACATATATAGTTTCTTTCTTTTTATTTTTCTATTTAGGTTTTGCCTAAAAAGTACTATATTCTCAACTGACCAAATAAATGATAAAATTGCTCAATACTTGCTCAAAAATCAATGTTTTTTGGCGGGGAGAGGTAGTAACAATGATACGGTCTGTTCTCCTTAATATATTTACTTAGTTTAGTTCAAAAGTATATTCAGTCATTTGCTCTTTAGAACTGTAGGTGTCTTTTCAGAGCAGGAGGGCCCTGTTATGTCAGCTCAGGAGGCTCTTACACATTCTTTCAAACAGTTTGAATGCTAAAAAGGAGGTACAGCTATAAGCTGAATGCTCATGAGGCAAAAAAGGGCTCACACAACACTGGCACTGGACTACTGAACCATCTTGTGGCCTCATCCAGCCACTGGGGACTCTGCTTAAAGATGTTCTGCTGTATCCTCCATATTTCTACCTGCTGGATGAACATTTACTTTGCCATCTGGCATGTCTGGAATTAGACTCATCACCTTCTCCTCCCTTCCTGTGTCCACGGTCACTTTCCTTGAAAGCATCAGTTTTCCTTCAGCTCATTCTTTAAACCTCATGCTTTTTCACCTGCTCTGCTTCATTTCTTTTACCCCCTAAGTCATTGATGCCTGAGTAGTCTGTAGTCTCTAAGGTTCTGACCTTTGATTTAAGACAGCCCTAGCTTCTGGCCCTGGTTCTGCCACTTAATAGCTATGTTTCTTATGTAAATTACTTTCTTTCTCCATTTCCTTGTTTGTAAAAGGGGGTAATACTTGCCTTAGAGGGTAGTTGTAAGAATCAAATGGAATATCTAATGTGTCTAGAATGTTGTAAGTATTCCATACATGTCAATTAGTGCTACTATTGTTGTTAAATAAGAATATTCAGTCTTCCATATCCATTCCTTCCTTTGGTTGCCATCTAGTCTAAGCTTTGAGCCCTTCTCTCTTGCATTAGTGTCATAGCTTCTTTGCTGATTTTCTTGTTCTCCAACAATAACTATTAGTCTAACTATTGTCAGACTAATTTATTAAACTTTTTTTTATTAGCACACTCAAAAACCTTAGTAGATTCCTGTTGTCTGTCTCATCATCTAAACTCTGGGATCCCACTTTCCAGCCCCCGCTTATTTGTAGGAGCCTCTTTATAGAGTCTGCCTGCCTTCACCCTGATGTTCCCAACCCCATTTAAACTGTTTTGTGTACTATATCCAGGATGAGCCTTTCAAAACAGATTATGTCACACTTGTACACACACACACACAACACAGAAAATCCTTCAAGGAACTCAGTATAAAATTCCAAAATCAGGTCCAACTCCTGCCCTTCTGTTCACCCTCATCTTGTATTACTCTTGCCCCTTGCTGTCTCCACATCAGCCACCAGGCCCTTCCTAACATGTGTTTATCTAGCATGCTGCTTCCTTCATAGTCTTGTACGTGCTTTTTGCTCTGCCTGTAATGTTCTTCTCACCCCATCTACTCATTCTTACAGCTATTGGCATAAATGTCACTTTTTCATGGAAGCTTTTGCTGACTAAGTCAAATCTATCTGCTACCTCCGAAAACCACAAACCTATCTTTCAATGCATTTAGAACAGTTGTAATTTTACATATATCTAGGTGGATATTTCACAGACATATTTCTCCCTAAGTAGTTAGCGAACTCCAAGAGTATAATCTTTGGCCATCAATGGGTTTTTTCATTGTTTGGATCTCTGCTTGGCACAAAATAATTGGTTAAAAATACTAAATTAATGAATGGAACTTGTTTTCCTCATTTCATCATGAATGCCCATATCTCTATAACATGGAATCATGTCATCTCCCTTTCATCACTTTTCCATTAATATGCAATGCCCAACCTTTACCTCCAAGTTCCCTCTACCTGGAACATACACTTTGATTGCTATGAT
The DNA here is from genome assembly GCF_049350105.2 of Macaca mulatta. Classification (NCBI taxonomy): domain Eukaryota; kingdom Metazoa; phylum Chordata; class Mammalia; order Primates; family Cercopithecidae; genus Macaca; species Macaca mulatta. The sequence continues at coordinate 21,433,425 of NC_133407.1, forward strand.
TTACCTAAATTTATCCTTCAAAGATCAGCTCCAGTGTTTCTTCTACAGAACCTCTTTAAAAAACCATGCTAGTCTTCATGAAGGACCCTTCTTTTTGTAAGTTTACAAATCATCATTTCATTTCACAGTTCATGATTTATGATATCACCCTATTTTTTTACATTATTATCCTGTTTTCCTAGTCAGATTACAAGTCTCACAGAAACCAGATCATTTCTGCATCCTGCTCAGATCATAAACCATGCTGTCCAACATATACTAGGGGGCAAAAAATTGTTTGCCAAAACAATGTGTATATCTAGAAACGAAACTGCAAAAAGTAGTTCTGGGAAGTTCCTAGAATGAAAGTCAGTGTATCTGGGATTCATCACAAAATGAATTTTAGTCCTTGCCTTCATCTGTGTGCCAGCATCTCTAAAAATGTCCAGTTCTTAAGCTCAGTGAGACTACCAATGTGACATAAGCACTGGAAATCTCAAAACCTCCTCTCTTCGGGGTTTGAGATCAATGAAAAGGACTTGTCCTTGTCATCTTAAAATGGCAGTCTTGACCTCTCCAAGTCATAATTCACATAATTTTCTTTGAGGCTTTAAATATCTTTCTGTCTGTGAAATATTTAGAATTCCAAGGTATAAACTTAGTAAGTTAAGTAAGCCTTTTCTAATTAGGATGAGATTTTAGGCAGCCAATTACTCTTATGCTAAACCATACGAAAAGTTCCATCTGAAGTCATTTGAAAGGTAATACCAGGAAATCATTTTCAGCATCACAAGACATTAAAAAGCTTAGTTGTAACCACCTACAAGCTGGGATATGAGATGTACAGAATGCTCAGGGCTACCTCCATGATACCTTACAGCACAGATGAGAAAATTATTAAGTGTGTGATTATCAGGGTCTCCTGTATTACCGTATTTATAATCTTACAATCTTGTCATATTACAAATGGGTTATATATTAGTCCGTTCTCAGGCTGCTTGAAGAAATACCCGAGACTGGGTAATTTATAAAGCAAAAAGGCTTGACTTACAGTTCCACATGGCTGGGTAGGCCTCAGGAAACTTACAATCATGGTGGAGGGCACTTCTTCACTGGGTGGTGGGAGAGACAATGAGTGCAAGCAGGGGAAGTGCCAGACACTTATAAAACCATCAGATCTCGTGAGATCTCACACACTATCGTGAGAACAGTACTGGGGAAACCACCCCCATGATCCAATTACCTCAGTTATCAGTTATCACTGATAAGAATGGATATAATCACGTATTTTTTTCCTTAGAGGGTAGTAGGTGTTTGTCAACGTGGAGACTGGGCGACCCATAAATTATTGTATTTACAATATCCAAAGTACATTGATGGAAAAAACTAATTTTTAATTACCAATATAAAATATTTTAAGGTATAAATGCATAATGAGTACAATGAGGTACATATACAGCCTCATGAAGTTTTATGAACACATTTTCACCCATATGACCACCACCCACATCAATATATAGAATATTTCTAGCTCTGCAGAAGACCCCTTTGTGCCTTTTCCTGGCCACATTACTTCCCCTGCCATAATGTAATCATTACCTGATATCTGTTACCCTTGGTTAGTTTTGTCTGATTGTATTTTCATGCTGCTGATAAAGATATAGCCAAGACTGGGAAATTTACAAAAGAAAGAGGTTTAATTGAACTTACATTTCCACGTGGCTGGGGAAGCCTCACAATCATGGCAGAAGGCAAGGAGGAGCAAGTCACATCTTACACGGATGGCAGCAGGCAAAAAGAGAGAGCTTGTGCAGGCAAACTCCAGTTTTTAAAGTTATCAGATCTTGTGAGACTTTTTCACTATCATAAGAACAGTACAGGAAAGACCCACACACATGATTCAATTACCTCTCACCAGGTCCTCCCATGACACATGGAAATTGTGGGAGTTACAATTCAAGATGAGATCTGAGTGAGGACACAGCCAAACCATATATCACTGATGATGAAAATTTATAAGAATGAAGTCATACACTATGTATTTTGTTTCTGGCTTCTTTTGTCCAACACTCAACCATGTTGCTATGAGTATCCATAGTTTGTTCTTTTTTTTTATTGCTTTGCAGAATTCCATTGTATGAACACACCATGATATATATCTATCCATTCTTTTCTCCATGGACAGTGGGGGTTTTCCCAGGTTTTAGTTATTATGAAGAAAAGGTGCCATGAATATTCTTATACATGTCTTTTGATGGGACATGTGCACTTATTTCTCTCATAAAAATCCTTAAGAGTGAGATTGCTGGGTCATAGGATAGGCATATATTATTAAATTGTAGTGTATATTGCCAAATAGCTTTCTCAAGTGATTGAACAATGATGTATTTTAACTCATAAACAAAGTATATGAATACAAGCTAACTACTATTGCATAGTACAAATTATGCCATTTGTTTCTGATTTATTATTATGAATTTATATTTTAAAAGTAACTTAGGCACTAAAACTTGGCCAGCCCAAGTGATAATTGGAATTAAAGGTGAAAGGAGGTTGAAAAACATTTATGGTCTAAAATTCTACTTGAAAAATTCAGCTTTATAGAAAGGCATTAAATAAATGAAACTTTAATAAATATTGTCATTTGGCAAATTACTCTTTCCTTCAGAGTGCTAGGAATTAATATTTGGAGATTAAAATTAATTAATAGTAATTTAGAAAAATGTATTAAGAAACTTATTTGGCCAGATGCGATGGCTCATGCCTGTAATCCCAGCACTTTGGAAGGCCGAGGCAGGTGGATCACCTGAGGTCAGGAGTTTGAGACCAGCCTGGCCAACATGGTGAAACCCCATTCCTACTTAAAAAAAAAATACAAAAATTAGCTGGGCATGGTGGCGAGTGCCATAATCCCAGCTACTTGGGAGGCTGAGGCAGGAGAATCACTTGAGCATGGAGGCGGAGGTTGCAGTGAGCCGAGATCCTGCCACTTCACTGAAGCCTGGCTGACAGAGTGAGACACTGTTGTAGAAAAAAAGAAAAAAAGAAACTTACTTGCCTTGGTCAAACAAAAAGGAATTATTCAAAGTAGATACATGAAAAAAAAATAGTGATTTGGGTTAAACATATTGTTCTGTTGAATAATGGAGTTTATTCCTCCTATGCCTGATAAAAATAACATCTTGATGTCCCAGGTTCATGCCATATTTTTATATTCATTTTTCTTTTGCTCTCATAAGGTCATAAAGTATATTTTTTCATATGACCAGAGAATTGTCTAACTTGCTTTCCCTGTTTTTTTGCTGCATCCAATTTATAAATTCTCTTGGAAAGAAGAAGATTATTTATTTATCTATCTACAAGGGAATGAAAACCACAGACCACAAATTTTCTGTGCAGAGACATAGGGAAATGAAAAACCCCACACAGAGGTCTCCTGTCATTTCCTTCTGAGTGTAAACTAAGATGTGATTTTGCTTTTTCTATTTCAGTTATCTCAGGGATCTCCAGAACCAATTGAGCCCAACTTTTTCACAGCAGATTACCATTTATTACATCATTCATCCAGTGGAAACAGCCTGTCCCCAAATGACCCGACAGGTAATATTGATCAACATGGGTAATCTGGCTTTCATGAAGAAATATATTGTTTGGATCAACAGCTATTTCTAAAAGATTATCTTCATTTTTTTTTAATGGAGCTTATTTTGATTATTTATGGCAATAGTTGGAAGGCACATATGGTAGGAATCTAGAAATTCCCTGAGATTTATCTTACCCAGTTGTGGCAGCTTCCTTGATCATTTATTAATATCATAAACAAACAGCAGAATCTGTGTGGGTGAGTTGTATTTCCTTTTATTTCTTTTCGCTTATCTGATGATGGGAAATCAAATTCCCTAAAGCATGCAGGGAGATAAAGAGCAGAAATAAAGAGTTTAAATATTCAAAATAGAGAAACCTTGAAACTCACCTGAAGAATCCACATTAGACACATTGAATTTTTTTTTTCTTTTGCATAAAATTCACATAGGGAGGCAGTATAGCATAGGGATTCAAAGGCACAGATTCTGGAAACCTGGGTGCCTAGATTCAAATCTCGGCTAAACCATTTAGTAGCTGACTATGGGCAATTATTTAACCTCTCTGAACCCCAGTTTCCTTGCCTGTAAAATGGGGATAAATACTTGCATCATAAGGTTATAGTGAGGATTAGAGTAAAAATAAAAAGTGCCTGTCTATTAGTAGGGGCTCAGCATAATTGAACTCTTCTTGTCATATCTGAATTCTAAGAGGAAGCTTTCAAGCTACTCTGAGGTTTCAGTACTCCTAAATAATTTTTTAATCTTTATAAACGGTAGCTATGCCACTTGGAGGAGTGGATAGAAGTGAAGATTTTACAGTTAAATGAAGACTTGCCATCTCTTTAGCTTGGAAAAAGTGCTCAATTTTGTTGTGCTTTTGTTGTTGACTGAATGAATTACTTCATGAATTAATTGACAAACTTTCTTTTGGTTTTCTTGGATAAAGCTAAGTCCTATGTATGCAGAATTTTATTTAAAACAATCCCTGAGAAATCCAAGATAAAATGTTGTTTAAAGTCATTTGCTTTAAAAGCATTTCCAAGACAGGGAAGTTTATCTGCAGGCCAAACTTCTCCTCATCATAGAAACTCTGATGAAATGAAGAACTTTGATAAAAGTCTCTCAAAAACCTGAGGGTGAGTTGACAAACTCCTCCCAGGGCAGCTGGATGCCCCACCCCAGAGCTGGTTAGGTGTGGCCCTTGTCACAGCAGGCTGGGCAAAAGCAAAAACAGCAGAGCCTGCCAGTACTGTGGGGAATGCCTTTAAAAATGAGCCACCAGTACTCACATTTTCATGTCTCTTCTTGACCCTAAACCCATTCTGTCTTCTCTACTTGAAGTGGCAGAGAGCTCCTGGGCCTCTGCATGTCAGTGTTGATTGGTTTGAGTGAAAGCTGGTCAACACGGCTTTGGGTGGCATCAGAGTGGGTTAAGGTGCTAGTGTACCAAACTCTGATCAACCATCATAAAGTCTGTAAGCAAGACAATCTTAAGCAAAAAGAACAAAGCTGGAGGCATCGTGTTACCTGACTTCAAACTATAGGCTTTAGTAACCAAAACAGCATTAACTGGTACAAAAACAGACACATAGACCAATGGAACAGAATAGAGAACTCAGAAATAGGACCATCCATCTGGAACCTTCTGATCTTTGACAACCCTGACAAAAACAAGCAATGGGGAAAGGATTCCTTATTTAATAAATGGTGCTGGGAGAACTGGCTAGCCACATGCAGAAAATTGAAACTGGGCCCCTTCCTTATACCTTATACAAAAATTAGTTCAAGATGGATTAAAGATTTAAATGTAAAACCCAAAATTATAAAAACCCTAGAAGAAAATCTAGGCAGTACCATTCAGGACATAGGCATGGGCAAAGATTTCATGACAAAAATGTCAAAAGCAATTATAACAAAAGCAAAAATTCACAAATGGGACCTAATTAAAGAACTTCTGCACAGCAAAAGAAACTATCATTAGAGGTTACAGACAACCTACAGAAAGAGAGAAAATTTTTGCAGTCTAACCATCTGACAAAGGTCTAATATCCAGAATCTGCAAGGAACTTAAACAAATTTACAAGAAAAAAGCAACCCCATTAAAAAGTAGGCAAAGGACATGAACAGATAGTACTCAAACGAAGACGTGGCAGAGAGCTCCTGGGCCTCTGGAGCTCCTTATGTGGCCAACAAACATATGATAAAAAGCTCAACATCACTGATCATTAGAGAAATGCAAATCAAACCCACAATGAGAAACCATCTTGTGCCAGTCAGAATGGCAATTATTTAAATGTCAAGAAACAACAGATGCTGGTGAGGCTGTGGAGAAATAGGAATGCTTTTACACTGTTGCTGGGAATGTAAATTAGTTCAACCATTGTGGAAGACAGTACAGCGATTCCTCAAAGACCTAGAACCAGAAATACCATTTGACCCAGCAATCCCATTACTGGGTATATACCCAAAGAAAAATAAATAATTCCCTTATAAAAATACATGCACACACATGTTCACTGCAGTACTATTCACAATAGTAAAGACATGGAATCAACCCAAATGCCTATAAATGATAGACTGGATAAAGAAAATGTGGTATATATACACCATGGAATATTATGCAGCTATAAAGAGGAATGAGATCATGTCTTTGCAGGGACATGGATGGAGCTGGAAGCCATTATCCTCAGCAAACTAACATAGGAACAGAAAACCAAACACCAAATGTCCTCATTTATAAGTGGGAGCTGAACAATGAAAACAGATGGACACAGGGAGGGGAACAACACACATTGGGGCCTGTCGGGGTGGTGGAGTGGGTGAGGGGAGGGAAAGCATCAGGATAAATAGCTAATGCATGCTGGGCTTAATACCTAGCTAATGAGTTGACAGGTGCAGCAAACCATCATGGCACGTATTTACCTATATTACAAACCTGCACATCCTGCACATGTATCCTGGAACTTAAAATTAAATTAAATGTGAAAAAATAAAAAGTCTGGCCAGCCATGGTGGCACATGCTTATAATATACAGATGTTGGAAAGCTGTAGGCAAGAGGATGACTTGAGCTCAGGAATTCAAGACCAACCTGGGCAACATAATGAGACCCTATCTTTACAAGATGATGATGATAATAATAATAATAGTAATAATAATAAACATTTTAAAAGTCTTCTGGCAATAAATATATTTTTTCCCTCTAGGCAGTTATATGAAAGGATCAGATCTTTGCTGTCTTTCACATCTATATCTGCCTCCCTGTAAGAATCCATTTTCTTTCTAATGTATATTTATTCTTCTTGGCCTGTGGATTAGGGAGAGTTTCTTAATCAGAAAACACCCATCAGGTAATTTGCATTTGGAATCACCCCTCAATTGCCCTTAACACACACACACACACACACACACACCTCTAACTTAATTGGACACTCTGAGTAATGCCCCTTAATCTTCGTATATCATTTTGTGATGGCCATGCCCAAGGAAGTCAGTTATTAAAGAAAGAAAAGTAAAACATTTGAATACTCAAAGCCAAGGCAGATGCTTTGGAATTCGCTTGTTCCATCTTTATCATTAAGAAGTTGACCTGTTTGCCCTGTGGTTGAAGTCATAATTGCCAGTAAAGAATAAGAAAATGTGAACCCAAATGTCAGACTTTCCATAATTTATCTTTTTCAGGCTTACCAACCAGCTTTGAATTGGAGGAAGGAATAACATACGAACAGATGCAGGTGAGGTTTTTGCAGTGTCTCTGAATAATTTTATTTTGTTGCTTTTAATTCAATACTAACCTGGTTTTTTAAAAAAAAATTTAGACTCTGATTGAAGAAGTCCTTGAGGAAAGTGGCTATTACAATTTTACATCTAACAGGTAAGAACTAGAGTTTACTTTCAATTGTGAAAGATGAATTGAGGTCATCAGATGTTAGATCTAATTTCTCTATCCTTTATTCCAGAGTTTTTTTTTTTTTTCGAATTTCATTTTAAACACTTTTATAAAATATCTTTGCTTAGACTAGATACATCTATAAGTAGAATATATGTGCCCATCTTTTGTGTGGACACAGTTGCGGTATTCTCAGTTGAAACAAAAAAGGGTGATTGCTTAGTAGAAATGTATTCACATAAAAAAATAAACATAAGTAAATGGAAAAGCATTTCCAGATTGGTATTTTAAAAATTAAATATTTGTTTGTCTCATTCTAGAAGAGCTGAAAACTCACTCCTGTCACTTAAATCTACCCACTATTTGCACAGAAGGCTAGTGACAAAGTGCAACTGAACAAAGAATCATTTCTTGTGAATTTAAGATATATTTGTGGAGAAGAGACTCTGCTATTATATGTTGCCATTTGTTTACCCTAAATAAGAAAACTCCATTTACTGGAGCTGTATGTTATCTTCCAATATACCTATTATTGGTGTTCTAAGAATATAGGCTATTTTATCAATTGCATCAATTTTTATAATTTTACTTTTGGAAATAGTGTTGGCACAACAATTTGAGTATGATTAGTTTACTAAGAAGTTATTCAAGAAAAGTTTTATAATCAAGCAAATTAGTATTGTGGGTGATTGGAGCCTGATTCCACTGGGGAAATCTAAGAGCTGGTATAGAACATGTACCAGGGCCATCCCACACAAAAGAGTGAGAGAACTGGGGTATTTATCCTCCAATTTCCATCAGTCATTGTTTAAGGCCTTTCCCTAGGAAGTGTTAATTCACTGTTTTTTTTGTTTTTGTTTTTGTTTTTGTTTTCTGGCCTTTTGTAAATATGAACAAAGAAGACTCCAGGGGTCAGATAAATCCTCAGGAAAAGAAATGCAGGTATTTCTTTATCGAAATGCAGGCATTTCTTTATTGAATTCCTTTATGTATTGGCAGGTAGAAATCCTCCAGCATGCTTTGAAGTGGAATAGATAGGGGTATGGGCGTTTACAGTGTCTGCTACACAGGAGTTGTCTCTTGACTTACCTAAGGAGCCTACTCATAGCTGAATCATCAAATTGATTGCAAGTATCCACACACACACTCTATATAGGCCACAGTTGTTTTAGGAGGCATGGTCCTTTGGAGTATATTCTCTCAAGTGGTCTTTTATGCCTGGAGGAACTGCCTTCCTTTTCAATTATTGAAGCTATTTTGTGACCACTATTTAAATTATTCCAGAAGTCTTTACCAAAGATGACTACTAACAACGGGAAAAGAAAGAGGGCTCAAGAACATCCTGTTAAGGTCATTATATAGAAATTAGATTCTTTTTTAATGTTAGTTCAGTCTCCAGTGTTTCTTCTCTTTTTTCTTCTTCTTCTCCCATTTCAAGGAGTTTTTCTTATGAATCACAAGTAAAATTATTCAACTACTTGCTCTTTTGACTTGATAACAGAGTTTCAAAATACTAAACTTTATAAATGTAGTTCTGTTGTGATTTGTAACTCCAGAGGAATGATGAGTAATTCTCATTTTCTAAAGATATATCATTAATAGAAATTACCATCTCCACAACTACTCTCCTCCCACCATCCCTGGAGAGATTTTTGAATTTTCATTTTCTATTCAAGGGCTGAGTATATACAGCCTTTCATGAATAGTATGAATGTTTCTGTTTTTCACTCTGAGCCTTATTATTTCAGGTGCCCTTGGCTTGTACTGGGGCAAAGATCACTCTTGTCATTTTATCTGCATTTCCTCAGAGACTTGGGATCATGGGCAAGGAATGTCTTCATATTTTTTGCAGAAAATCATTTAAATATCAAGGAAAACTAAGTGTGCAAGGAACTTAAGGAAGCTCTTACAAGAACTTTTATTTTCCCTTTATTAAAAAATATTTAAGTCTTATTTTGGAATTTATCATTATTCTTTTTCAATTCTACTTTCATTAGGTTTTACACAGATCTAGTTCCAAAGACACACTGCTTTATTAAAAGACACGCAAATTTTCTTATTATGATAAACAGATAATAGGATGCCTTATAACAAAGGCAAAAGATTATTCAGTTATATTTGTAATTGTGAATATAATATGAAGGTATTATATTCATACCTTGGAACAGTCAAGTTTAAGCAATATAAGTTGGGTATTACATTAAATTTCCTTAAAGTGCTCTAAATTAAAATGAATCACATTTAAAAACCCATATATCCATGGTATTCCCTTTTTGGCTTCTTTCTTTCTTTCCTTCTTTCCTTCTTTCTTTCTTTCTTTCTTTCTTTCTTTCTTTCTTTCTTTCTTTCTTTCTTTCTTTCTTTCTTTTTTCCTTTCTTTCCTTCTTTTCTTTCTTTTCTTTCTTTTCCTTTCTTTCTTTCTTTCTCTTCTTTCTCTTCTTTCTTTCTTTCTTTCTTTCTTTCTTTCTTTCTTTCCTTCCTTCCTTCCTTCCTTCCTTCCTTCCTTCCTTCCTTCCTTCCTTCCTTCCTTCCTTCCTTCCTTTCTTTCTGAGATGGAGTCTTGCTCTGTTGCTCAGGCTGGGCTGGAGTGCAATGGTGTAATCTCGGCTCACTACAAACTCCACCTCCCGGGTTCAAGCGATTTTCCTGACTCAGCCTCTCAAGTAGCTGAGATTAACAGGCGCCCACCACCACACTTGGCTAATTTTTGTATTTCTAGTAGAAACGGGGTTTCTCCATATTGGTCAGGCTGATCTTGAACTCCTGACCTTAGGTGATCCAGCTGCCTCGGCCTCCCAAAGTGCTGGGATTAGAGGCATGATCTACCGCACCCGACCCCCTTTTGACTTCTAATAGCAATGATAGAACACATCTTGGGAGAAAACTTTCCAGAATTTGCTTGTAAAAATAACCCTTGTTTGTGCCTAAAGCCACTGTTTGTTTACTAGTGTTCCAAAATAATTCTCAAGAAATAAGTCAGGCTTAAATTAGAAGCACCTAATAATCCATAAACTGTAAATAACACATAACTCCAAGTACAAATCAGATTATCTGGCACTGTCATGCTTTTTTCCACAGTCAAAGGATGGAGGATGCTAAATGTCACAGCATATGTAGAGGTATTTAGAATCAGTATTAAGAATTAGTAGACTGCATTTTTTCCCCAATAGGTTTCATAGAATGGGCAATATTATCAAAGATGTCAATACATAGTCTCTGAAAAATAAAGTTTCATGGCCACATATATTTGGGAAACTCAGAATGTACAATTTTTTGTTTTTGGAGAAAGTTGACACCTATTACTATATTAAAGACTCTGAGATGTACTGTAGGAAAGAAATCTGTTGACCTTGTTTGTTGACCTCAGTGTTTTCCTCACTCTTTACATGAACACAATTGAGGAAAGCTGTTTTAGCTATGTGGCTGGAAATGGGGAACACTCTTTTCACTCCTTTACCACGGTCTACCCAGATCTCTATTGTTCTCATTGACGTGGTCATCGTTGTCATCATCATCATTGCAAAATTTGTTCTTAAATGAATTAAGCACCATGCCAAGAAAGTTACATACATAATTCCTGTGTTCTTCAAGTTTACAATTTAAGACTATCAGTTTGAATAGTACACACATCATCTAGCCAGCCACTCACTCAAAGATTAATTCAAGAGAAGGTACATTTTTGGCTTAAATTATGGGTTTTTATTTAGTTAAGGAAGAGAATAGAGAGGTGCCATTTTCAGACTGAAAGTCTCAGGATAAAGCCATTATCTATCTGTTAGCTATCTTTAAGGAAGATTTCTGGAACTGTTTAAATCGTGAGGAGACTTCTTGGACAGTTAGGAAGAATGTCTCAGGCATAAAATGCTGCATTAGGAAAAGAAAATGTAACTGGAACAGAAATAGCAGCAAGGACCTGACTGAGGTGGGGTATTTCTCATTTCTGGGCTTCTGGGAAGAAGGGAGCTAGGACTGAGTTGGAAGCAAGAAAGCTATGTAAAGAAAATTAAAGAAGGTCAAAAAGCCTTGGCCAGCCTCACAGCTCTTCCCAAAGCAGGCTCTATTTTTGATCATTTGCATGATTGTATGATAAATTACATTTCACATACATAAACATTTAGCTTGCTTACCAGGAGGATACAACTTAATATGCCTTAATTTTATCATTGTTGTTTGTGAGGATAAAATCATCCAAGTTATGAATAAACAGATGATGAGCATATCATGTTTATGAATATACTTGAGTATTACATTAATATTTTATTTTTAATAAAATATATGTTGAGAAATAACAATATACAAGATAACAAGAAATCTACATTGAATCAACTTGAATTGCTTTATTTGCCCTATTGACTGATGATAAGCGTGTAAAATAGTTATTTTAACCTACACAGGTATTCAAATATACAAGCTACTTTGAATGAGTATTTGTTTTTCTACTACAAAGTGTTATCAGTTCCTATTGAGTTCATAATTTGAGAAAGGTCTTGTTAGCACCAGACTTCAGGCAAAGGCAGCTTTCTAAAAATGTTCCCATCCTAACAAAAATAATCATCTTTTTATTTACTGTAATTTATTTACTCTTATGCCTGAGCCTCAGTTTTTGAAATTGAATGTATGAACTAAAATATTTGTAACTATAGAGAATTCTTTCCACTTCTGAATCTTATAGGTATCATTCCTATCCATGGGGGACCAAGAATCACCCAACCAAAAGATGAAAATGCTGCATTTTGAGTAGACTTGGTTTTCTCAGTGAAGTTCAAGTTCTGGACTTCAGCCACTATTGCAAGATGCCCAAGGATTGGGTGCTGCTGGAGGGTGTGGAAAAGCCCAAGATGCCGTGGGGCCTGCAGGACTTCTTTCTGGGGGTCCTGTGCTGGAGTATATGACAGCTGCAGTGCCTGAGGGCTTCATTGCCAGAACGCATTATATACAGGATGGCAGAGCTGTCAGTGTGCTGCTGGGAGGAAATGTTGCAAAATTCATCTTTGCGGGGGTGGGGGGAAAACCCAAAAACAACAACAAAAAAACGCTCTTACAGAATTTTCCTCAACATTAAAAAAAAAACTTGTCATATTTTTCAAAGGCACATTTAATACTCAGAATTGCTAAAAGTATATTTAAAGGCATCTAGCCTTCCATATGCAAAACATATTTTAGATAAAGACAGTTACAGGACTCAGAATAATATATGGGGTGATTCACTGTATCCTCCATTTGTATCTTTAAAGAAATTCAAAATATGTGATTGATTTTTTTTTTTTTAATGGACGGGTTGGTTCTCGCTTAACCACTTGGGTGCTGGTGGTCTTGAACTGTGATACAGTGTAGACAGTATTTGTAACCTTGCACAGCCTCTGGGGGCAACTGTCAAACTGTCAGATTTAAGTTAGACTAATAGAATATATTGCTGTACAGTGTGTGTATATGTACATACATGAGGGTGGAAGAAGAGAGGTGTTGATTAGACTAATGCTTTGCTGCTCATCAAACTTATAGTATTTTTAGAGCACTTTGAAGGGTTCATAGAATCTATGAAAAAAATGCAATATTCCTCATCCTAAATCCCTCCTTATTACAATTACCTAAATTGTTTATGAATTTTTATTGTTTGGGAATTTGAAATGAAAATAAGTTAAATCCCTTTTTTCCTCATTCAGACAGCTCAACGAAAGAGAAATCAGAATGCCAAACTGTGTATCATCCTTTATGCAGGGAGAATTATGATGAAAATCTACTAGATTCTCATTGGGCTTAAACTCCTTCTCTTCAGTCAGCTTCTTAAAACTCTGGTGTAATGACAAGAAATGCCCTCATTGCCAAATCTGTCTACACTTCTAGCTACCTAAAGAGCAATTTATTCTACATAATTAGTAATCTGAAAGTTGAAATATACTTTTTATTTACTTTTCATGGAGTTCTGTCATCTTTGTTTACATTGATTTTTTTTTTTTAGTATGATTGAATCGATTTTAGTTCAATATATTTACAGGGCTTGAAAGACCATAACCTTCTTTCTGTCTAGTATGAAAATCTACACTATTTTTTAAATAAGCATATTTAATACTTAAATTATATCCAAATTCCCTTTAATCATGCACTAATGCTTTGAAGATTGTCAATGGATCTTTCTTTAAGCCAAATTAATAATTACAGATACACTGTAAGGTAAGATAATAGATGCAAATACAGTAATGGAAGTTTCAGTTTCAGCTTTCAAACCTATTATCCATATGTAAAATTCATAAACAAAATCAAAATGCTATGATATTGATTTACCCAGGCAAAATTTTATTTCTGTTCCAAGTTAATTTGAACCTGCACTATAATTCTTTATATCTTTCAATGTATGGAAGGGGCACATTTCTTCATGCAGGAAGCACAGGCCTAGAGAGGCACAAATTCTAATTGTGGGGTGAGAGTTTGAAATCAAGTTCTTTCCCAAATGGTAATATATAGTAAACAGAATTTAGAAAAGAATAGTATTCAAAAGGCATACCATAAGAGAAGAGAAATGGTTTATTTGAAGGTGCTTTAAAGTGCATATAGTTGGCTTATTTTCCATGTAACTTTTTTTTTTTTTTTTTTTAAGACAGAGTCTCTGTTACCCAGGCTGGAGTGCAATGGCGAGATCTTAGCTTACTGCAACCTCTGCCTCCTGGGTTCAAGCAATTCTCCTGTCTCAGCCTCCCGAGTAGCTGGGATTACAGGCGTGTGCTACCACACCCAGCTAATTTTTATATTTTTAGTAGAGACGGGGTTTTACCATGTTGGCCAGGCTGGTCTCAAACTCCTGACCTCAGGTGATCTGCCCGCCTTGGCCTCCCAAAGTGCTGGGATTAGAGGTGTGAGCCACTGTGCCCAGCCATTGCTTGTAACTCTTTTAGGTGATAAGAATGGGTATTTATTATGCTAGAAGTCAGTGAAAGTTAAGCAGAAGCTCTCCTTTTCAACAACAGCTTCAGGCCTATCAACTCTATGTGGATAGATGTATTGTTTTGCTAAAAGTATGGATATGCTCTATTTGAATTCTCCCTAAACTACCACAATCACTGAATCTACATTTTCCCATGTCTCTAAGAGAAAGTCAGGCAGTGGCAAAAGCACCGTTTTGTACATGGAGTCACATCCCAACAGTGAAGTTAACTTTTTAGAAGCCTTTCTAACTCAAATATGGAGCACCTCCCCTCATGACCAAGAATGATCATTTTGTTTTGATTCTCCAAACTGTCTGTTAGTGCAAAGGAGTTGTTACATGAACTTAATAGACCTCCTAATCTTTTCTTGATTGCATTTATTTATTTTTTCCCTTTCTCTTGTATAATTTTTAATGATTTGTTGTGCAGTGAAATCCCTGTGAATGCACCTAATTTCCGTAACTGAATATTTGTATGGAATAGAATGTGAATCAGTCTTTTCAGATTACTTTTGAAACACAAATGCTTCCGTTAATTATGTTTCGATCCACCAGCTCTTTCTGAATTATGTGTACTTGAAACCTTAATTTGCTTTTTAAAAGCAAAATGTTTCATTCTCAGGGAAGCGACTGCAGCAGGAATATTTGCTTGCTTTTTGTTAACTTTGTTTTCCTCCAGGCATGTAGTCTTTAAATGGAGACTTCAAGGGAATAATAACATGGACATTTGGACCCACTACTTGTGGGTGAATTTCAGAAACCTAGAGAAATGCTGCTTGTTTATTGTGGACATTTGTGTGGCATTAGGCAGTGTTCACAGAATGGTTCGGCATTCTAAAGCAGAGCACAATTAAGAAACACTGTTATGAAATTTACTCAAATGGTATAATTGATTAAAGGTTAAGGTCTTCCTATAGATATCATCTATGACTCATTAAATACTGTGAATTTTGATGTCCAAAAACAAATATAGGACTGGTTATGTACAATTCCAGAAATATCATTCATTAATCACCACTCATTTTTAAGATGTGTGAAGACTGTAATATTGGCTACTGAATTTTGTCAGTATTAATATGCATAGAACCCACATTCCTCTTTTTGATTTGATGTATTATAAAATGTATGTATTGCTATTTCTCTCTTTTTTTGGAAGTAGTGAGGAATCATGCACAGTCAATATGCTGGGCTCCTTTAGAAATGACTTTAGGTTCTGTCTGAAGGCAGGAAAATCTTCTTTTTAAGGAACTTTTATCATTTGCCTTTTACTTTTTCTATGATGGTTTTCATGAGCACTGAAATCACTTGGAGAGGCAATGCAAAGAAATCTATCTGAAACAGCTTCTTGGCACCCTGGAGACACAACTATGAAGGGCTACAACATAAGAGAAGCTTAATGCTTCCGTATATTGACATTGACTCCTTGGGTGAAATTCTGTCCAAATATAAAATTCTTCATGTTCAACAACTAAATGTGATAAATGAATTTCATGTATACTTATATTATATCTTTGAGATTGTATTAGTTATCCTTTAGTGAGAATTGACAGGTTTGAGGAGCTTATTTTTTCAGTTGAACTGTGCTGCTAACAGTACGCTTACCCTTGAATGCTGTTTTTCATATTGATAGGAAGACACAAATGTCTCAGGGAAACAACTTTGTGATGAAGGAATTCTTATATGTGTCATTACAGTAAATTGCATCTTGTAAATATGACTGTTGTGGGTGATTATAGTCCTGCTGTGATGTTGTTTTGAGATCTGCAAGAGGGACAGGAAAGATTTTATGAGTTTCATGGGGCAACTGATGGATATTGCCAATTTACATATTTTTTGAGTTCATGGGCAATAGTTGTTTTTTAAAAATGAAGATCACATACCCTAAAATCACAGCTGCATACTTGCTATGTGAGGTATACTAGATGCTTTATTGCATGTTTATAACAATTATCTAATAATATAAAAAAATTAAGATACAGATCATTGCATTATCCTAAAAGTAAATGAACTGTAGTCTTAATTCAAAACTGAATGTTATTCCTCAGAACATGAGAAGCTGCCTTTTTCTCTCCTCTCCTTTTGTACTGTGAAGATTTGCCCTGGCCCCAGCTACTGTATTTAGAGATAAGAGAAGTATGTGACTGTTTAAATGCTCTCATTTGGAAATAGCTTACCTTGCTTTCTCCTGAACAAAGATCAAATTTTGTCTTTATGTATGGAGGAGTATGGCTGTCATTTTGACAATCAACAAATCCAGATGGATAGTTGGAATTGATATGGTGAGTTCACAAATTAAAAATTAGCTGAAGTTTTTGCAAACATGTTAAAAACTGGTCCCATAAAACATGCAGAGAGAAGTTTGTGCCAGAAATAACAAACCAAGAGGAACAACTGCTTTAAGGCCTTAGCACCTTTAAATCAGACTGTGAAGGTCACTTACAAAATGATATTCTTAACCCATGATTTAGCTCTGCATTTCAAGTGCCATTTGAGTCAAGATTCTGAAATAGAATATAAAGCTTGTAAATGGCTATTAAATTTTAGCTAAAACTCTTGCCCTCCATGTTCTGTGTGTTTGCCTCATACTGCCGTGAATTTTGGAGGAAATGGAAATGGTTTAGGGATACTTCATGTCATGACAAAACACATGAAGTATTTCCATGAACCTAACCTTACTTTGAGGGAGGTTAATAAATATAAGTACTCAGAAGGGAAATCTTGACTTACTAAAAATTAAGGATAGATCTTTCATGGAGGTGGAACAATCTTCAAATAGAAAATATGTTTTGAGAAGTCAGAGAGCAAGAAGAAGGCAAGGAATTGCCTAGTGCCCTGGTCATCCAGCAGGCTGCCCACTAGGGGGTGAGCAATGGCGAAGGGTAGCTCCGGAGCCTTCAGTGATTCCTGCTGCTGGGTTTCCCAGAAGGAGCTGTCCAGATGCTTCACCAGCATGCAGCTATTGCTGGACTTTTAGCCAGGCACCATCACCAACAAGTTGACCACCCAGAACAGTAGCAAAAGGCTCCAAAGTCTCTTCATAACCTGCTGGCTGCTGGAATCCACAGGACAGGGTCCCTAGGAGGCATTCCAAAGACATTAGACTCTTCAAAGAAGCACTTTTATCTGCCATTAAGTGAGTGTGATTCTGCCCCAGGGGCTATGTTCCCCATCTTTCATCCATGGGCTGAGGCCCATTTTGTCTGACAATGCAAATTTTACAAGAAGTATATGTGAAACTGAAATGGATAAGTGCAGGCAGATTTGAATATACTTGTACTAGCTAAATTAGAAAAGAAACATTGCAAATTATTTTAGTTGTTTGCAAGCAAACCAGTTGATAATCAGGCTGTAGAAAGATTCTATTATTTTACTCTTCCAAACTGAAAAACAAAAATTATTTGAAAAACTTTTGGGTGCATTTTGCTTACTAACATTTAGTGGGTCAAAACAAAACTATAGTGCTTCCTGTATTCCATTGTTCCCAGTGGTGAGCTTGTGAGGATAAACAAGAACAGAGCTGTCCTCTGAAAGGAAGAGAAACCCCTAATCTCATGTTGCCCAGAGCTTCTGTTTTCTGGACAGCCCAGGATCCAAGACAAAGGCCTGTGCCCACAGAAGCAAAAATACCCTCAATGTGCTTTTTTTTCCTATTAGCCTCTAACAGTATCTTTTTGTTGTTGTTCTAGCACCCCTCCCATGTGGGTCTCTTCCCTGACACCTCTTCCCCTCCCACTATTCCTATCCAAGGAACAGACAGGGTTTCCTGCACAGAGCTGTGTTATTAGAGGGAAGGAATGTTCCGTAATTATTTAATGGGGTGTCATGTGGAAGGCAGAGGGAAGTACTTCTCTGCACATGATTTCTATCTTTCTAAAACCTCTGCAACACTTCCTTCATGAGCACACCTACTCTAGAATGACCTGAAAGTCGGAGATCCTCAAGAGAAGAAAAAAGAAATGATTCTATAAAAGATTTATGTAAGATATGCAAATAGCTTTTATTTTTGCTATGATTAAATATGCCCTGTAAAATGCTAAAATAATTTTAAAATGTATTTTCAATTTTATTGGAAAATAATTTCTCTCTTACTGAGAATTTACAGCAATTGATCATCTCCTTTCTCTCACCAGCTTTCCCAATTTCTTCTTTTATGCTCTTAAGTCTTTTGATTAAAAAATATTCCAGAAGGCAATCATTTATGTGTCAAAGCTCAAATGCATACCTCAACTTTCATCGGTGGGTCCCTGTAGCGATTGTCTATTGCTACACATGTTGTATAACAAAGCACCTAAAAACTTAGTGGTTTCAAGTGGCAACCATTTATTTTTTTCTTATGAGTTCCTGGGTCAGTTAGAAGTTCTGCCTATCTGAGCAGAGCTCCACTGATCTCTGCTAGACTCTCTGCTGTGTCTGTGGTTAGTTGGCAGGTTGACTGAGGTCTAACTGGTTTAGGATGGACCTAGAGGGGACAAATCAGTTCTCTTCCCTGGTCTCTCACATTTTTTCAGCAACTTAGCCCAGATGTGTTTTTGTGGCAGTAGCAAGAGTTGAAAAGATAATGCAGAAATGCACACCTATTTTAACAAGCCACTGCTTGTGCTGTTTTCTTCATTCTCAATGGTCAAAGCAGATCACACAGTCAAATCTATCATTAGTGTGGGGAGCTGTATCACGCTTTTACTGCTGTGTAACCAATTGCTGTAAGTTTCACAGTTTAAAATAACAGACATTATCTCACAATTTCTGTGGGTTGGAAGTCTGAGTAGGACTTAGCTGGTTCTCTGCTCAGTGCCTCACCACTGTAATCAGTGCTGGCTAGGGCTGGGGTCTCAGCTGTGCCTGGGGATCATTTCCCAAGATCATGTGATTATTGACAGGTCCTCAGCAGCTAGATACCATAGATGCCACCTGTAGTCCCCTGCCATGTGGCCCTCTCCAGAGACAGTTCATATCAAGGCAGCTGGCCACTTCAAGGTCCACAGGAGAGTCTCTCTCTCTCTCCAGTCTGCTAAGATAGAATCTCATAACCAAATCACAGGAATGATATCCTGTTGCCGTAATCTAGTGGGTAAAAGCAAGTTACAGGTGCACTCTACACTCAAGGGAAGGGGATTATACAAGAGCATGGTCATTGGGGTCACCTTGGATTGTGTCTGCCACAGAGTGCAATACCAAAGAACACAGAAAAAGTAGACCTGAAAAATTGGGGCCATGAAGTACCGAATGCCACAATATCAAATTACCACCTGATAAAAAGGCTGGAGAAACGCCTAGAGCCCTGTATTTGACAGGAGGTCTCTGGACGGTGTCTCACAGGGTACCGAGCAGATGCCTCCCCGCTGCCTTCCTCTGCCCCTGAGCTCACGTGCATACGGCTAACTGTACCCTGGCTGCCTAGGTGTGTGGCCCCCAGCAGAACCTTGGAGCTCACACACATTCGTCCCCCTCATGTGGGATCATGGCTCTTCTGCCCAGAAACTACCCCCGCTTCCTTCCTCCCAAACAGCTCTGATGGATGACTGCTCGATGGTCTGGAGAAGAAAGAATTATGTGGGAGTCTCATGAAAATGACCTCAGAGTGCAGGACATAAATTCCAGAACATTTCCAGTCCCCATCCCAGGATTCTGTTAGATGTATCCAGCAGCCTATTTGAAAATCATTTCTAATCCACCAAACAAACAGGCAAACCTCAGTCAGTGGAATGAGAAGCAGGAATGGAAATTACTCTTTCTCTAGAAGCCAGAGGAGCTTTCAGTATCATCACAGTAAATATCCTTCACCTCCTTAAAACTTGGTGTGTTGCAATCTGCTATTCTTATTTTAGTCATTTATCAAATGGGGATATATTGATTGTTCTCAGCAATTATGTTCATATAGTAGAGAATAGGAATTAAATAAATGAATTATAGAGTATAGCTTGATATAACTACAAACTACAATCTTAAAGAAATACCTTATAAGCCATGAATAAAGGAAAATGTCTCCCAAGTCTCCCAAATTTAAAGATTCTGTCTCTCTTCTCAAGACTAAGCATATAATTTTATATTCATTTTACTTTTTATATGATACTGCTCCTATAATGTAGATTTAATTTGCCATCACTCTAGAAAAACTAAAATATCATAAATTTATTTTGTACATACACTTGCTTTTTTAATCTCTTGAGCCATGCCATTTGTCACAGACATTTTAACCATCTTTGGGATGTGCAAAAAAGTTGTTTATATAACTCAGGAAAATACTTGTAATTTTCATAAGTATATAGGTAGTTATATTGTACATTGTTCAAGGATCAAGAAACAAATCACTTAAAGCCTAGAATTTCCTAAATTTATTTGCACATAATATAATAAGTAAGCATCATTAAGAATTTAGGCCCTGAGCACACATAAACTTGGATCAGAATGCCAGCTCCATGATATTCTACTTCTATAACCTCTGACCAAGGACTTAACCTTTCTAATGCTTAGCTTTCACATCTGTATCATGAAGATAATAGTAGATTCCACTTTAAAAAGTTGTTAAGCATAGGCTTGACACAAGAATTAAACACTATAATAGTGGTAAGGAATTCAAGTGCAAAGTCAGCCTAGAGCAGACTTACCCAATGCTTGGCCCAGGCCCCCTGGACCCCTTGACAGCTTCTGTGTACTGGCCTCCTGGTACACCTCCTTTTTCAACAGCCTGCATCTGTTTGTCTTTGTTTTGTTTTATTTTATTTTATTTTATTTTATTTTATTTTATTTTATTTTTGAGACAGGGTCTTGCTCTGTCACCCAGGCTGGGGCACAGTGGCACAACCTCGGCTCATTGCAGCCTCTGCCTCCTGGGTTCAAGCAGCTCTCCTGCCTCAGCCTCCCAAGTAGTTGGGATTACAGGTGTGTGCCACCACACCCGGCTAATTTTTATATTTTTAGTAGAGATGGGGTTTCACCATGTTGGCCAGACTGGTCTCAAACCCCTGACCTCAAGTGATCTGCCCGCTTCGGCCTCCCAAAGTGCCGGAATGACAGGTGTGAGCCACAGAGCCTGGCCAGTCTTTGATGGGAACTGTCCTCAGGTTGGTGGAACCAGCATTTCCTGCTGTCTATAGTAACGGCTAGAAATTTCTGCCTGCAGAGGCCACCCCTATTCTGTGACAGAGAGATGCATGGGAACCAATCCTCCAGCACCCTCACCCCTGATTAGGACAGCTCTGAGTTGTGCTTTTCACTCTCACAGTTTCCCTGCAGAACCGAACCAAAGGCACCCTTTGTTGTACTGAACCTAATGAGGCAACTCTGGCTTGGCTTCCAACCTGTCCTGATCTGACTTCACTTATCTGTTGGTTTTCCTGGCAATACTTCCTAACAAATTCGTCCAAGGACACACTTCTGAGGAACAACACCTGAAGCATCTTCAGAACATAAAAATCCTAATCAGTATTAGCCCAAAATATTTGTGTCAAAGAGTGTGGATTGGCAACCTCTTCATGATACACATGCGAAAGGAAATGATCACTGATTGGTGTTACTGTGGTGTGTCCTGCGATGGCATCCCCATTAAGCAGGAATGAAAGTAGGCATGGTCATCAATAGCAGTGACCGCACCCCTGCCTCGTCTTCCTATACCAGTCAGTAGTTAAGTGTGGCTGTCAGTGGGAGGCAGAGCTCCACAGCATAATTAAAGGATGGAGTCACCGTCCACAATACCTCCCCAGCCTGGCTTGGGGGCTCTTCCTTCCTGTCCTCAGAAAGTGGGGCTGCCTCTCTCTGTCATTTCATTGTTATACTATAGATCAGGGGGAGGGGGGGTCAGAATTCCAAAAAAAAGATGTCACAGGAATTGGGGAGACCCCTAAAACAGGTAGGAAATGGTCTTGCCTGGCCTCCAGTCACCACAGAGTCATCTCAGCTTTGGGGGAACGTCCATGTTGTCTGTGATAGAAGAAAAGGCTGGCTGTTGCTCATTTGGTCTCTAAGACAGATGGAATGCTTTTCTCTTACATCCTTCACCAATTCTCCTCTGAGAGTGTTTCTTTCAAATAACCACAACCAAAGTAATGCGTGTCTTGGCACCTGCTAATTTATTTCTAAAATGCTTTTGAATTATGCTTATTAATTCCACTGTGAACTTTTTCGATGATCTTATCACCTGTCTTTCCAGGAAAATAATTCTCATGACAAAGATGTAACTTTTAGTATGAAGTACATAACAAATGACTTAATTCTATGCTAATGCTTATCATCTTTGATCAGTCACATATTAGGAACTATTTTCATTGGAAATACTTTTAATGACAACAAAAGTTGTCATATCCCATGTTTGTTGATCTCATCACCTGCCTGGTGGGTTCTTATCAGTAGGACCATTAGCATTTGACAATAGGTGCTCCAGTTCGGAAAGATTATTCCAAAGTCATGGTTATTATTCCAAATCTGCTTGCCCCTAAAATGCATGTGTGAGGAGGAAGAACTTTCTCACCTGGCCATGTTCTTGCTCCGGATATGAATAAGTAGGACAATTGCCACTAAAATTCCTTTGGCCTCCTCTACTTCCTATGCTTGTCCTTCCTTCTCCCGCCTCCTACACAACATACGCACACACACGCAGATACACACACACACACATACACAAACACAAACGCATACACACCCCATCCCACACTTCAAGGAGGACAGAATCTTCCTTGCATTGGTAACCATTTCCTACTGGTTACCATTGTCATTGGATAATTGAGGTAACCATTTCCTACTGGTTACCACTGTCATTGGATAATTGAGGTGACCATTTCCTACTGGTTACCATTGTCGTTGGATAATTGAGGTAGCATGAAGATTCATGTTGGCCACATTTCCAAATCACTACTCAAGTCTTTCTTTTTTTCCCCCTTTTTCTTTATTCTAGAATTTGGGGTGCATTTCTTCATATATTATCTCTGTCTAACTCTGTTTCTAATAGGAAAAATATCTCTGCCTACATAACACGATGACTTCAAGATTCAATACTGTTTATATTATTTAATATTACAGCTTGTCTTCTTTTCTACATTTTTAATATTCTAATGTGTATTGCATACTTTAAGAGATATGAAATGTCATGGAAACTTTGTTTCTCAATTTTCTCCTGTAGATTTCATAATCCAGTCTCAGGAGTATTTATAGGACAATCATTTTAATTTTATTTCCCTCAGAAACAATACAGATGAATCGCTAACTTTAAAATAAAATTCTGCTTTCATCTTTAGTATTTAAAAAGCTTTATGGAGCTATGTAGAGTTTTAAAAACAAACACACAAATAAGAGTTCTACAAATAACTTAATATTTAAATCAGAAGTTCTCTTCACTTAAAGGTTAATTGGATCAATTTAAAGGCATGCTAGATTTACAGGGGACCATGTGTTGATGAGGATAATTTCTAAAATTCTCACCAGGAAATCAGTCTTCTTACCTTCCCCTGGAGAGGGAGAGGTGTGTTGAATGGTTACTGTGTGGTAGGCACTGTGCAAGGCACCTTATTTATTCATTGTAACAGCCACTCTGAAGGGCTATCACTAATACTATTGTAGATGTTTCTAAAACTGAGGTTCAGAGGCATTAAGAAGACAATAGCTAGTGGTAAAAAACAAAAAAATGCAGAATGCAAGGAAAAAAACCTAGATTTTGCATTGCTCCAATACCCATGCTTTTTATCCCCATTCACACTAAGCAAAACCCTTTCTATATCATAGAGATAAGATTATTAAAATTATGGGGCCTTATTTAACGGTATTGTCTTGCCTCTAGCTCTTAGTGGCCATTTTGTGCATGTCATTGATGCGTATGATTATAAATAGTTGTAGGGAAAAAATGCTCAATTAATTATTTTCAAAAGCACAAATGTAGCCTACCTAGAATTTTTTTTCTTTTCTTTTTTTTTTCGTTGAGACAGAGTTTCGCTCTTGTTGCCCAGGCTGGAGTGCAATGGTACAGTCTCGGCTCACTGCAACCTCTGGCTCCCCAGTTCAAGTGATTCTCCTGCCTCAGCCTCCCAAGTAGCTGGAATTACAGGCACCCAGCACCACACCTGGCTAATTTTTGTGTTTTTAGTAGAGATGGGGTTTTGCCATATTGACCAGGTTGGTCTCAAACTCCTGACATCAGGTCATCCACCCACCTCGGTCTCCCAAGTGCTGGGATTACAGGCTTGAGCCACCACACCTGGTGCCTACATAGCATTTAAATAATTATTTTACTACTGGAGCCTGAGCCTCCCCAGATTACTCACAACCCAGCCTTTTTTAATGTTTTCATTTGGACCCAACTTTCCATAAAGCTCTTTGGTAACTCTGCTCATGTCAACTCTTGATATATAATGAGAGCTCAAGTAATATTACTAATTAAGTGGTTCAAGAATCAGTCAGGCATTTTGGCTCTTAATGGACTGAAAGAAAAAAAGTCAATTGACTGAAGCATTTCCTTTCAGAAACAAAGTGAGAGATCTACTGTCCATTTGACCTAAGGTAAACGACTTAACCACTCTGAACCTCAGTTTTCTAAGAGAGTAGTGCTTTCTATTGTATTATCACAAGATTAAAGATGGTGACTAACACGAGAAATGATAAGTTCACCATGTGTGGATCAAGGAAACAAATAAATGGAAACAATTAGTTTTATTAAGCTGTATTTTCCCAAAGATGAGGGAATGCACTTGCTGACTTTTTTTGTCTCATTTTCCTCATTTAGAAAATGACCCAGCCAGCATTGCCTCCTCTGTTGTACATGTCCAGCTCTGAAGATGTCTGTTTCAGTGCAACAGTGTCAGACGACTGCTGATACCCTAGCATGCTGTTCAACTCTTAGTTGCAAGAGATAGAATACCAACTGGTTCAATAAGTAAAAGGGAATTTATTGGCTTGTATAATTGAAATAATTGTCCACAAAAGGACAAGCTTGAGGCATTGCTAAATTCAAGGGCTTAGAAGATATCAACAGGTCTCTCTCTCTCTACCCTGGCCCCCTGCCTCTTTCTGTTTCATTTCTGGCCTTTGCTCTCCTCCATCATAGCCTTACTCTCAAGTAGGTTCCCTTCTTCCCATGATAGTTCCCAGAAACACTAATATGAAACCCTTCCAGTTTCCAGGCTATCAGAATATTCCCTTGTCAGTTTGACAGAAGTTCCAGAATCAAGTCTTAATAGGCCAACATGAGTAACAGACTCAGTGCTTTAGCTGGGAGAAGATGGTATAATGGGATATGCCAATTGCCTGTGTCATGGGCCAAACCTGAGTCAATCACTGGCCAAGGGAATGCAGTGTCCATCCCTGGAGTCCAGATTGGAGGAGCCCTCGAACACCATGGTTTGAGAGTGGGAAGGAACAACACTGCGAGGATGCTGATGGGGGAAATGATGAGTCTAAGGATGATGAGGCACTAGGTTTTTGGTAGATGAAAAGCAGATGTTTATGAACTTGGCTTAGTCTTACAAGAAAGCATTTGTATCTGATCATTGTCTGGGACTCCTGAACAATTGCTCCTGCCTTCCTCTTCCATCACCTCAGTTAGCTTAGAAGTACTGAGATAAATCATCTCTCAAGCAAAACATATCAGCATAGAAGCATAATCAAGGCAAGCTAGGAAGTCTGGGAAAAAAACGAATAATATCTGCATAGCTCTTGTGTTTCATTTGTCACAGAGCCCACTGGGTAAGGGTGGACAGAATAGTAATGCTAAACAAGCTGCAAGAATACGCAAATGCCCTGTGGTCAGTTTCCAGCTTTGCTGCAGTAACACCTGCTAACTCCCTGTTTTTCAGTTTTACAATACTCAGGTCAAAAGGGTTGTTGTTTCTGTGCAGGGTTGCCATTATTATTTCTCTTCATCACTCTCCTCCTTCTGGGTGAAAGCATGCTCCAGCTTTTCTCCAAACTCCTCTCTTCAGCCTGCACCATTATTAACCTACAGGCTCAGTCCTTCAAACTTTGGGCCCATCTTTTTTTTTTTTTTTTTGAGACAGAGTCTCACTCTGTTGTCCAGGCTGGAGTGCAGTGGCGCAATCCCGGCTCACTGCAAGCTCTGCCTCCCGGGTTCACGCCATTCTCCTGCCTCAGCCTCCCGAGTAGCTGAGACTACAGGCGCCCACCACCACGCCTGGCTAATTTTTTTGTATTTTTAGTAGAGACGGGGTTTCACCATGTTAGCCAGGATGGTCTCGATCTCCTGACCTCATGATCCGCTCACCTTGGCCTCCCAAAGTGCTGGGATTACAGGCATGAGCCACTGCACCAGCCGGGCCCATCTTAATTAGGGCAGCCCGCAGTATACTGCTGGCCAACTCAGAGCCACAAAAAACTTCTCCCACCTCTTGCAACTGTTAAGATCCTGCATTACTCCTGCTGGGCTAAGTCAGGTATGTCAGACAGATCCCTGAACATCTACATAGGTCCCTGTGTTAGCCTGTCCTCTAACCTTCTTTCAGGGGTTACCTGCCTGATTGTAACCCAAATCCTGGTCTGGCCTTTGACTCCAATCCATTTGGTTGAATCCAAAACAAACTTACCTTCTAGAATCTAAAACCTAGCCTGCTGTACACCAAACATCACAGTAACTCCATGCAAATGGCTCACCCAGATCAAGCCCCAGTTTTCAACATGAAATTTGAGCAGCAGCCCTCACTCTTTCAGTTCACAGAGGTCCTGCTTTTCCTGTTCACTCACCTCAATTCTGTACTCGTGTGTTTCTGAGGTCCCAGTGTGCAATGGCACCAAGCCAGCCTACATGATCTATGGCACTGGGGGAAGTTGGGGGGTTGGGGTGGGAATTCTCCCACGTAAACACAGCAAAACTGGACTATCCTGATGGGGAGCCTCTAGTGAACTAATGGTGTTCATTCACTCATTTATTCATACGGTGAATATTCATCACATAATTTAGTGCTTCTGAAACTTGAGTGTGTATACAAATTCCTGTGGATCTTATTAAAATGCATATTCTGATTCAGTAGGGCTGGGATAGGGCCTCAGATTCTGCAGTATAACACACTCCCAGATGATATGCATGCTGATGTTTTATGAACCAGAATTTGGGTAGCAAGGAATATAGACACTCAGTAAGTATTTGTTGAATGTTAAATGAATGAAAATCTGGATAAAAGTTTTGAATAATAGTTTCAGTTTAGATAGAAAAGAGAAGTATAATGTTGATGGAGTTACTGGTAAATGGCAGTTAATGGGTCAAAGCTTTAGCCTTTGCCAGTGAGTCTTCCCTGGTGTTGTCCCCTCATTATCCATCCTAATGACCTTTGACCCATTTCCCCTGCCTCTTATTAAGGGAATAAGAGCCAACTTCAGACTAACATTCCAATTGCCTGACTTTTAAAGTCTGTTCTTTTTGAACCACACACATAGTTTTTCAATGTTCTCAACAGAAGCATGGTTTTATAGTCACACACACACAATGCCCAATTACTGGCAATTTTGGTATAACAAGGAATGTACATTCCCCAACCCTACTGGATATCAAGATCTTTTACGGCATTTCTTGTCTATGTAGATTCTCAACAATGCCACAGAAACTCAAAACAGGTGAAAAGAGGAAGTGCTAAAATACCACACTAGAGACAAACCCTCTTCCCCCTATTTATTTTTTTCTGCTTACTGTTTCTGACTTGATTTCTTTGCCAACACAGATTTCTTAGCTGGACAAAGCAAACGCTCTGCTGTACTCTCAGAAAGTTCCACTTTTAGCTCACAGCTTAATGTGTGGTGCAGTTTGTTCTCTAAAGAAGGAACACAGCAGGTAAAAGGTAAATTATTTCACAGAGGTCAGCTGGGAGCCCATTCTCTTTTGATAAGAGGATTCTTGCCTTGTAGAGAGCTCATTAGAGGTCCCCAAGAGGCCCAAAGAAGAGGCTGGGATCAGGAGAGGGGGATTAAAAATGCCTGCTGAAAATGCTAGGGCTGTCATTCCTACCCCAGAACTCTGGCTCTCCATTTAATGAACAATTTTCCCTTAACTAAAGCTCACTGGAAATGATGGAATGCTCTCATGCATCTGTTATCTCCCTGCCTCTCTGCCAAATGCCTCTCTTTGCTGCATGCTTGTCTTAGACCATAGACTCCATAGTCCCAGACAGGAATTGTAGAGAGGTCTGGTTCCTCAGATATGTCGAGTTGGAGGTCTATGAAAGTGAAATTTTATGTTAAGAGAACATCACCTTAAACAACTTTGGCTTTGCTCCTAAGTCCAACCCCAACATATATTAAATTTCATTTGTTCTCTCTGGAATGGGCTCTCTTTCCAACTTAGATAGCAGGTGAGAAAATTATAGTTCTTGTTCACCTGGCACCCCATTTCAGTTTAAACTGCTGTCAACTTGAGCTTAGCTGAGGTTATGAATAGAAAATACTCATGTCCCCTGACCACAATGGAACAGGCTTTAGGAAACAACCAACGAAACACAACAACTTCCTGAATAGGCAGCAGCTGACCACAAAGTTTCAACGCCCTAACTGTGATAACCATTATAACTTTAATAGGCATCCTGGGGCAGAAACTACTCTCTGTCAACAGTTAAAGGTTCCTCCACATAGATTCACCAAATTGTGAACTTTTATTGCAGAAAGGGCTCAGACAGAAGAATTCTAAGGCTTCACTCTGCAGGTTCAAAAACTTGTCAAATGTCACACCACTTTAGACTAGTGAAAGAATCACAGATTGGGGGGGAGCCCTCAGGCTGAATTTGGAAGGATAAATTGAAAAAGTCATACTTGAATTAAAAAGTGGCTTGAGTTGGACTTGTTCCATGAATGCAATTTAGCTTTTTATGGTGGCTGGTGACAATGTGGTATTTTCAGCTTCTGAGTTGATTGACAGTGGCAAAATACTGGAAGATTTTATTTAATAAGAGTGCCATTGCTAACTCTACATTAGGACAATTTCTTTCTCTGGTACGATCACTTTTTTTTTAAGTTAAAACACCCTTTTCTGTTTTATATTCCCCTTCCCCTGGGAAGAAAAAGTACATGCACGAAGAAGAAAAAATGTAAAACACAACCTTGCCATTTAGAACTTTTCCAGGCTTATACGTTGTTATTATTCTTTAAGGATACTGTATGCTTCCTAATATGGTTTTTTTTCACTAGTAAATATAATGTGGGCATCCTTACATGTCAAGGAGAACATCATCTATACCAGGTTTCAGCAATTGATGGTCCAAGGGCCAAATCCTGACCAATGCCTGTTTTTGTAAATAAAGTTCAATTGGAACACAGCAATGCCTATTCATTTACGTATGATATCTGGCTGTTTTTGAGCTAGAATGGCAGACATGAATAGCTGCAACAGAGATAACCTTACCCATGAAGGCAAAAATTTTTACCATTGGCCCTTTGCAGAAAATGTTTCTAACCCTTGATCTACATTATTATGTTTTAACAGCTGAGCAACATTTCATTGCATCATCGTATAATTATTTGTTTAATCACTCCTTATTAAGAGAGATTTAAGTTATTTCCTGCCTTAAATAACATTTAGGTTGTTTCCCATTGCATGGAACACTGGGCTCTAACACCCTTATCATTGCTTCTATCTTTACATCCCATTAATAAATAGTCTGAAGATTAAAAATTACTAGATTCAAGGATTTTTCAATCTTTCTAAAGGGATTTTGGTAGCCATTGCCATGTTTTTTCCACTTCTACATAGAGGAGCTCTTATTATTGTGGTAATAGCTGATACAGAGGGGTTGCCCTTTCCATAGTTTCTCTTGACTATCATCTACAAAGCTATACTCACAGAGCATGAGACTTCGAGACCACACAGACCATCTAATGGAACTTGGCAGTGGGGCATGCTCCATTATCGAGCTCCAAATTTGCAGCCCTAGCAATTGCTGAACACAAGGACTGAGAGATGATCTGTCTTCCAGTGGTTTTGTCCTCCAGCTCAGTGTACACCACGTCCTTATAAAAACACCTTCATTCAAAAGTCAGCCTGTGGAGCCAGCTCGGAGATAACCAGAGCGGTTTGACTGGGGGGGCTTGTGTTATATCTTTTATGAGTCTGTCATGACACCAAGAGTAAATAATTAAATCCAGCCTTTTAGAGCCCAGGGTTTGGTAGCTGCCTCTTCTTGGGTGATGGAGGCTGCCCCATGGATGGAATGTGGCAAGTTAAGTTATTTCTGTTTCAGGTTTCTCTTTAGCCGGGGCCTGAAGCAGTCTGCTATGCTTCTGATATATAGCACTAGGTCCAAGCCCTAAGTTCCTCAGGACCCACTTTATAACTTGATATATGCTAGGCATTTTGTCTAAAGTAGCCTCCATTTCTTTTCACAATGCAGGGAGAAAAGCTAAAATGTAAAGCAGAAAAGAGTGGGGGACATTTATCTTATATCTTCACTTGTTAACCACTTCTTATGGCCCTAAAACATATATGTTTACATATATTTACCTGAAGGCAAATATAATCTTTAATATTATTAATATTCATTGTAATATTAGGTGTATATGTGTTATATACACCTAATATTAATTATGTGTTACATATACCTAATATTAATTAGGCCTTCATGGGTAAGGTTAATCTTTGTATATGCCTAATATTAATGATATATGTGTGTATACACCTAATATTAAAAATATCAAAGATCCTGCTCGAAAAAACCTAGTTGATTTTGTATATAAGCTCAGCTTTCTTTTCTCTGTGTGGGATAACCTGGCACTGCACTTAATCCTAGTAGGACCAGTTCTGTTGGCTTTTTTCTCTTCCATGCTAGTGGAAAGGGTGACTTCCCAGCCAGTCAGAGACTGAGTAAGATAATTTATATAATGAAAGGCTATACAGCAATAGAAATGACTGAACTACTGATGTATGCCCAGGCAAATCTCAAAAGCATTGTGCTAAGTGAAAGAAGCTAGACACAAGAGTCCATTTACATGAAATTCTAGAAAAGGCAAAACTATGGTGAAAGAAAATAGATCAGTGGTTATTAGGGGCCTTGGATGGGATGGGATTGAGATAATCTTTTGGAATGATGACCATCTTCTATGTTTTGATTGTGGTGGTGGTAACATAAAAGTATATAGTTGTCAAAATTTACTGAAGTATAAACTCTTCAAATAGGTGCATTTTGTAATACATAAATGATACCTTAATAAAGTTGAAGTGATGAAAAAGAAGTAAAGGAAGGAATTTGGGTTGATTTATGAATGTGTGTCTTGGACATTTATATGGGTGGTAGTTCCATTGGACATTAGACAATAACAAACAAGAGCGCAAATATAGGAAGTGGTGAGGAGGATGATGGGCACGATTTGGGGCATGTCAAGTTGAGAGACACCCATGTGAAGAGTCCAAGTTTTGGATTGGATATGAAGATTTCGGAATTGCTAGTGCATTGGTGAAAGTAGACTCTCACAATGTATATGAAAGTGGAAAGAAAGAGAAGACTCCAGAAACAAGAGCCTACCCTGAAGAACAGTCACGGGGAATCCACTAGAGTCTAAATTTTAGATGATTGCTACTCCTAGTACGGTCCATGGATCAGCAGCAATGGCATCACCTGTGAGCTTGTTAGAACTGCAGAACTTTGGGCTGTACTCCAGACCTATGGAATCAGAATCAAAATCTGCATTTTAAGACCCCCCTCCCAGATAATTATTATGCATGTTAATATTTTTTGAGAAGTGCTACTTTAGGTGGGCCTAAGTCCACCTTTTACTTCTACCAATTTCTTTCTAAAATCCAGTTGACAGAATAAAGGAAGCATAGGCTCTTGAAGCCAAGGATTGCATCATGGCGCCAAAATTGTTTTTTATTTTTAGTAAGAAAAACCACTGCATGCAAACAGAACTAAAGAAATGTTAATGTAAATGCTGTCTGTTTATTCAACAGGCTGTCGTAACTTCTGGGAAGCCATCAAGATTTATTTAGACTAGAGAGAACCTTTTTTCTTTCTTTCTTTCTTTTTTTTTTAAAAAAAAAAAAACCATATACACAGAGAGACAAGTCTTAGTTCATTACGATCTACTTGAGGAATCATCTCCTTTCTTGCTTTTAAAAAAAGTCCTTTGCCTAAAGAACGTACATGCTTCTTGAATTCTTGCAGACAAACTGTTTGTTAGGAACTTTGATGAGTTGGGAATGTATTACAGCAGCTGTCACTGGGTTAACCGTGTGATTGCTCCTACAGATGTAGTTGCTTGTCTGAGTGCATTTCCCACGAGAGGGGGCGTAGGTAAGCAGGAAGGTAGGAAAGCTGTCCAGGCTGCTTCTTGTCTGAGCTCCACGGCTTTCAGGCTGTGAGATAGGAGCTTGCCCGGGGTACTTGGCCTATTTGGTTAAGTTGTCAGGGTTTGTTGGTGAATCTTCATTAAAATGCAGAGAGGCTGTTGGAGAAATCATGGCATACTGGTAAGTGCTTGGGTTTTGGAAATACACAGGCCTGGATTTAGTCCCAGCTCTGCTACTATTTGCCTTGTTTTCCCATCTTCCTACCCCTAACTTTATTTTTCACCACTAAAATGGCTATTATAAGGAACAAATATAGTAATGGACTAAAAAACTTTATGTAAGCTGCAAGTGACTTACTGGTGTCACTTGCAGGCATTATTATAACTATTGTTGTGAAACACTATGCTAGTTATACACGAGGTGGTCTCATGGGAAAGAATAGGCTGCAGTTTATGCTCACTTTTCCTAGCACCCCTATTTATTCCCCACCCATATTCAGGGAAACTGTGAGTGTATCCTTGTCGGAGGCTCCATTTGCACAGTAATCTTTGTGAGTGACACCTCAATGGATATGCAGTGCATCCCTGCATGTGCTGCTGCTCTGCACACACATTCCCTCCTGACTATGATGTCATGTTCTGGATTTGGGTTCCAGGGCCCAATTGCTTTTCCTTTCCTTTGATCTCATACTTTATTCTTAGAAAAGCCACAGCTGTCAATCTCAGATTTCTTACTGGGCAGGAAAGTCGTTATGTTATATACAGAGAAGTGATATAAAAAATACCTGAGAATTCTCAAGCTCGGCCCAGTTTCCAAGTGGAATGTTTTCCTTTTCAACACTCATTCTTTTTTTTTTTTTTTTTTTTTTTTTTTTTTTTTTTTGAGACGGAGTCTCGCTCTGTCGCCCAGGCTGGAGTGCAGTGGCGCGATCTCGGCTCACTGCAAGCTCCGCCTCCCGGGTTCACGCCATTCTCCTGCCTCAGCCTCCCGAGTAGCTGGGACTACAGGCGCCCACAACCGCGCCCGGCTAATTTTTTGTATTTTTAGTAGAGACGGGGTTTCACCGTGGTCTCGATCTCCTGACCTTGTGATCCGCCCGCCTCGGCCTCCCAAAGTGCTGGGATTACAGGCGTGAGCCACGGCGCCCGGCCTCAACACTCATTCTAAGGGCAGGTTGACCCTAAGCAAAAATAACGTGTGTAACTTCCTGAGGCTCTCAACTTGATGGGATATGACATATAATTGGGTGGAGCTTTGTACTTATAGCTCCTTAGCCTCATTGTTGTTTACCATGTGAATTATTTTGGCTGATGGATATTATAGGACATGCTGCAAGCAGTGGTTTGGTATGTACTTGTGTGGTGGGATTTTCACCTTATAAGTTTGCTGTTTTCATGAGAAAAACATACTCAGACAATCCTGGTGTTCTAAGGGGAATGAGGGACACATGAAGCAAACCTGGCTTAGTTTGCAGCTTAGAGGCAAGCCCAGCCAAGCCCAACCTAAATGAATCAATTTAGGTTGAACTATAACTGAGAAAGAATACTTGTAGTTATTTTAAGCCATTACATTTTGGAATGGTGTTAAACACACCCCATTTTCAACATTTCCTTCACCTCATTGGTCCTGTGGTCAGTTGATCCTGTCACACTTCCACCATCCCTTGCATCCCTCATAGCCTTATTTCTATCCAACAAAGATACTATAGTTCATCATTATAATTATTTCCTTGCATTCATGCTAAAGTGTATACTCTGGGAAACCCCTACCTTAATTACATCAAACTTTCACCCTATACCACACTTATACCAATGTAGCTGAGCCTGGCCAGAACTTGCTAGCTGGTCTTATGAATGTCAGATGGGCTTTTGGTGCAGCCTAGCAGTACCACTATGTTGCTCTAGGCCCTTTACTCTCATAACCTCTTGTTATTCCTTATTTCATTTTTATCATCACTTAATTTCATTTTTTTTCAAACTTGTAATACCTTCTCCCCCATACCTAATCTTTGCTGATGATCTTGCTTACTCTTTCACTAAGCAACCAGAAATAATCAGAAGAGAATGTTCATCAGTTCTCACTAGCATATCTTCCTAAATTCTTGCATCAATGCCTATCACTCTACCTATCCAGGGTCAAACCAACCTTCCTCTTAAAATCAACCCCTTCCTTATCTACTAGATCATCTCTTCTCATGAATTCAAAGATGCAGCTCCAGGGAACTGTCTTCTCTCTCTCGTCCATCATTAGTTTTCCTTCTCTTCCCATGCACATAAACATGCTATGATGTCTTCCATCTTAAAAAAAATTATTAAAAATTCCACTCATGGTCCAGCCTCCGAATCATTTTCCTCTTATGGCAAATCTTCTTCAGGAAGTTTTCTGTAGTCACAGTATCTACTCTCTCTCTTCCCATTATTTCTTAAACCCACTCCACTTGGGTTCTCATCTCTGTTATATCAACAGAACTGTTCTTGTCAAAGTCACCAGTGATCTCCATGCTGCTAAATCTGAATCACTCTTTCATGCTTGAAACGTTTCCTTCATTTGGCTTCTGGGATTCCATGATCTTCTGATTTGCTTCCTACCTGCTCGTTCACTCTTTTTCCACCTCATTTTCCGACTGTTCCTTGTTCTCAGGACTTCTAAATATGGAGTTCCCAGGAACTCCAATGATTTCTCTTTTCTATCTACACTCATATCCCTTTTAAATACCATCCATAAGCCCATGTACTGGTGACTCCCACATTTATAATTAACCTGGGCTCTCTTCTGTGCTCAAAGCTCATCTATGCAAATGATTAGCTTCATGTCAAGGTTTACTCTGTGTCTCTAATATTCCATGTCCTATAGTTATCCTGCTTTTCTGGCTCTCAAACCTTCTCCTCTCAGTCTTTCCCACCTCAGTAAATGTCAACTCCAGTCTTTCAGTTTCCCAAACTTTGAGCTTTTTGATTATCTTGTCCTTCTCTTTCCCTCATATCCCATATTCCTCATATCTTCCACAAATCCTGCTGCCTTTACCTTCAAAATATATCCAGAATCCAATGCCAGATCATCTTGTCCAACTCTACCACCCTTGCCCAAGCCACTGTCACGTTTCACTTCAATTATTGCAAAAGCTTCCTAACTGGTTTTCTGCCTTCATCTTGGCTCTCGCTGCTATCATCCAGCACAGTTTCCTAGAGAGCAGTTATGGGGGATAATGATAATACTGATAATAACAACATTGATTGCTGGGGGGTAAAAAGTGGCTTTAATTCGTTCCCTCACAAATGTATAGTGAAGGTCTACTCTGAGCCAGGCATTCTGTCTCCTGTCTGGGAGTAAGGAAAAAAAAATGAGACAATATCCTGTTTCAAGTCAGAGGAGGGAAAACCTCAGTGATGTCAGCTCTTCAAGGGCAAGACCTTGCCTTATTTTTCTTTGAAATCGAAGTCCTAGTATGGGTGAAGATACGACACAGGGAGTTCTGAAAATGTATGTGGAAGTAGACATGGGCATATGAGAGAAAGAGGTAGAGAAAGAAGACACATTATCACAACATGTTCTTGACCACACTCCCCTTCTTCAGTTGTTCATCCCTCCCCACTTGCTCCTTTCTGATGGTTCCTGCTGCCCACAGAGTAATTATCAAACCCTCCACATCTGGCTTGTTTACCCCCCTTCTGAATGTTCTATCTTCTCTATGCACCTTCTCTTGACCACATTGTGACATGGTGTCTCTCATCCTCTGCTCCTGCTGGTCCCTCTGCCTGATATCTTCTTCTTCTCTCTTTGATGCCACTCATCCTTCAATGCTCAATTCAAGTGACACATGATGTAGCTACTGCTGTCAGCAGCTCACCCATGTCCCCTTGACTCCTTTTTCTGTGCATGTCAACCTGACTTCCAACTGCCATTACCTGTGACTATGCCTTGGAGCCCTTTATTGTCACAGAGTCCATTCTGTCTGTGCAAGGCTCACTGCAAGCACAGGATAATTCACTGAATATCCATCTCCCTGGCCTCAGCAATTCTCATCCATAAGCAGCAGGGTTGCTTTTGGACAGAATAACTCTGAGGTGTCTGTTGTACACTGGCCCTCAGGCTCTGCAGCAAGATTGGTCCCTTGGTAACATGCCCTTTATTAGCATCCTTTCTTTTCCTGTCCTTCTGCCCACTTCCTGCTGGTATTTCTTGGGAATTATTTCCAAAAGAAATTATTTGCCATCAAATTCTTATCCCAGAGTCTGCTTTCCCTTTTCTCTGCTCTCTGAGAATGCCCCAAGAAAAATAATGGCTTCCCTGTATATTTTCTTATAACATTTGTACATATCTCTGGTATAGTATTTTTAACAGTTTATTACAATTGCCTATATGTTGGACTGTGATGTAGTAGAGGCAAAACTCACATCATTCTAATTCATGTAGCCTCCTTGCCTGGCATGCACCTGTCACATAGCAGGCACCCAAAACTGATCAAACACAAGTGTTTTAGATTGACTTCTTCTCTGACCAGCCCCTTGCTCTATTCTGGCATGACTGGGATGCATCAGCAGTTTTCTCTAAATCCCTGTTTTTACCAGCATCTTCACCAAGAACTTGTAATGCAATTCTAAGATCCCTGGATTTCAACCAGAATAGCAAGAAGCAGCTATTGAAAAATAACAGAGAGGTCTAAAGGTTAACCAAATTTGTAATTATAAAAAGCTCAGCTTAATAGCACTTGGGGAGTTGTACGTGTTTTTAGGATGATTACTAAGCAAGAAGGTTAGGCTAATGAGGTTTGGGCCCATGACCCAGGGAGGCAGTAAACTTGCCAAGAAGAGCGGATGTAAGCTCCTAGCCCTTCTGGGTCTCCTGGGTTCTACTGGGAATATGGAGTTGGAAAGAGCATCACTCCAACACTTACAGCAATAGTAAAGACACAGTGAATACAAATTCTCAACTTTTCTTAAACCTGTCACATGGCTAAAGTTATAGGGCAACAAATTAGCCTAAAATCTGGAGATAGGCAGGCACCTGCAGGGAGTTTACCACTAGACTCCAGCAAGAGTTGGAATTGTTGACAAATTGATTGAGGTCAAATATGGGCTGCTGGGACAATGTGAAACTCCTGGGGCTGCAGGCATAGCGAGATTTTATATTCTCTTATAGACTTTTCTAAACACAACAGACACTCACAGGAAACACAGAGAAGAGTCCTGAGAAAACTTCCACCCTAGTGCTAGTTAGGGGAGATAAAAAGCAGTGACTATAGGACAGGCACAAAACCCTTAAACACTGTTCCCTGTCTTTGCTATGGAGCAAAACCCTTAGCCTGGAAGGGGAAGAACAGAAATCATTGCCATGGGGCACTGATGAAAACCCACTGTATCTGCGGGAAGGAAATAGAAAAAAGCAAAGCAAAACACATGTGCTTCTGGGAAGAGACAAGAACATAGTAAGACTGTTCAAAAAGGATGAGGATGTATTAAAAGGTCACAGGAACCAAAGTAAACAAACACCCATGGGCCAGAGCTGAAACAATCTGAGAAGCAAAATAATTAACATGGGTAGATAATAAAATGCCAGATCCATGACTCCATAGTGATACAATAATATCTGAATGAACAAAAGTAGGAGAAGGGGCAGCTCTTCCTTACAGAACAATTCCAATGAAAACATGCAGAAAGAATGAAGGAAATAGAAAATCGTAAGCAGAATGCCTTATTAAAAACGGCGCGGGTAAGGAAAGAGGCACCGACGGATGCAAAAATTAATGGAAGAAGTTTGAGGAGAAATAGGATATTTACATAGTCCCAAAGTATCCGCCACAAGGCATTTATCAATTATAAAATAAAAGACATTAGTCAAAAGCCTGGTGAAATCCAAATAAAGCCTGTAATTTAAAGTATTGCATAAATGTTAATTTGTAGTTTTGATAATTGTTCTATGGTTACTTAAGATGTTATAGAGAAGCTAGATGCATGATAAACAGAAACTCCTATTTTT
This sequence comes from Macaca mulatta, assembly GCF_049350105.2. Lineage (NCBI taxonomy): Eukaryota > Metazoa > Chordata > Mammalia > Primates > Cercopithecidae > Macaca > Macaca mulatta. The sequence goes on from NC_133407.1 coordinate 21,471,964, forward strand.
ACATTTTTTTGTAAGTCTAAAATTATTTCATATTAGTCATTTGGAAAAACATGCTAAAATTATGTCTATATTTTGTTCACTACAATAACATTTTTATGCATTGGAAAAATACTTGGAAGACAATATACAAAAATATCACCAGTGTTTATGTTTGGTTGATGGGATTAGAAAAACAAAATAACATTCCTAAAATTCTTCCAATTAATTATTTCTCTTAATTCTCAAAAACAGTTTTTATATAGCATAGTTATCCACATTTTACAGATGAGAAAACAGGCTCAGAGAGGTCAAATGCCAAAAGGAAGATTTCCCGAATGAATCCAGATTCACTAAGCCCAAGGGTTATGGTTGATACTACCTTTCTTTTCTTTTTCATATTTCTTTTTACTTCTTGTGTTTCTGTTTATTTGGGGATTAATTAAGTAATGGAGTTACATTACATTTTTAGAGGAAAAAATAACAAAGTATAATGAAAAAGAAATGATATCTTGTATCTGAAAATAGTAAAATACTAAAATGCACCATGTAAGGGAGAAAAAAATTGAGTCTCAGTCCTAGAGTGCCATTTATGGATGGCAGGCCACTGCTTAGTTACATTTCTTACAACTCTTCGGAATACTACTGGGTTTGTAGACCAAGTACCTGCTGTGTTTCTCTTGTATCCTAGGTTTTAATGGTCTCTGATGCATTAGACCCAACAATATATTAGAAATATACTAAACACAAATTATTTTTTTTTTGAGAAAGAATGACAGGCTCATAAAAAAATCTGATGACAGACCTACAAAGAGTCTCATGAAAACTATTGCATCTATTCAGAGAAATGCATATATAAAATGATGTAACAATTCAAATTTCTGTGAAGTCTGAGCCCCCAAAGGCCTAAAACAATGTAATAGATGTCCAATACTGCACACTGTCAGTAGAGGTTTCAGGCCATACATGCAAGACAGGCTATGAAACTGGTTCTTTTAATATATTAGATTGTTCATCCACAACAGTGATACCTGATAGAAATATGTGAGCCATGTAAGTAATCTGTGGTACTTTTGTTGTTGTTAGTGTTTTTAAAATAATTGGTTATGATAATATATTTTATTTGATCCAATATATCCAAATTATGATTATTTTAACATGTAACCAATATAAAAATTAAGAATATATTTTACTTTTAGGTTTTATATTTTTTTCACACCAAGTCTTTGAAATCTGGTCTGTAAATTTACACTTACAGCACACCCCAATTTGGATTAGTCATGTTGTCAATACTCAAAAGCCACATGCGGTTAGCATTGGTCATTGCAGATACACAGTCTATGAAAAGGTACAAGTTGACAAGGCCTGGAGAGGATTTTTTTTTTCTTTGACAAAATAGAATTATTCTCTTCATTCTCCATAGGAATTAGGAGGAGGGTGCATCCTCTCACCTCAAGTCAAGTGACGGGGCTTCAAAGGGTCTCCTCAAAGGGCTTGGTATACACCACCTGTGATTTGTACACCAGAAGGCGTGGTATGTTATTTCCATCTGGTAAAAACCAGAGGTGAAGAGAATGGCTGGTGCCACTCGCCTGGAGAAGGCACAAAGACACAAAACTTCCAAGAGCAAGGCCAAGTGAACTTGTGGAAAGAGCGCTATAGAAGGAAGTGGTATGGGGCTGAATTTGAACAGCTCTTCCTCTTAAGCATCCACAGACCAACAAGCTGGAAGTGCCCTTTCAGATGCTGATGTGGCAGGAAGCAAGTAGAGGAGGAGAGGTACTGCCTACCTCAAATGATGGGGAGTCCCTAAGAACCCACAGAAATGGCCTGAGCTAAAGAATGAAAGCTCTACGGGGGCAGGGGTTTATGTCTCTGTTATTTGCTGTTGTATTCAAGTACCCAAAAGAGTACTTAGTAGGTGATAGATAACTTTTGCCGTATCATATTCATATGACTTATGATGATTCATATGAGAATGAACTATCTGGTTCTACAGCCAGATCACAACAGGACCATGAAAGACTGCTTTTCCCTAATCCCTGTCTCCTTGGCTAGCTTATCTTGGGAGGCAGAAAGAAACAGATCAAAGTTCCCTACTCCCTGACCCAAGCTTTTGAAAGTCCTAAAGCAAGGGGAAGATAGGAGGTCTCATCTGAAAAACAGGCATAACATTCTCCACCTGGTAGAGTTGTAAGATCAGACAAGATGACCTTAGTGGTTATCACTCCCACAGTACCTGGCACATAGTATGCACAATACATATGAATGTTCTTTCTTTCTGCTTCTTTCCCTTCATTGTATAGACTGCAAAGCTGCCAGGGAAACCCAGCAGACATGGACTCAAGGACATATGTTTAAGGGTAAATCACACCCACATCACAGTTGGAATGTTCTGAATGGGCCCTGTTTCCTCTGGGAAGGGCCTGTGACCTCCATATCCTCCCACTAACTCTCCTCTTCTGCTAAAATACTAAAATACCCCAGGCTCAGACTTCTTTGCCTCATCTGCAGCCTTTGGTTTCAGGTTTTTAATCAGAGGCAGCAAAATTACTATGGTTATCAAGCTTTTCTCTCTCCCTCTTGAAAAGTCTTGGACAGGCCAAAATAGAGAAAAGCCATTTTCCTAGAACTCTATTGGATGTGGCTTAACCACTGCATGCCGCATTGCCCAAGCCAAACAAGGGTCTTTAGGTCATAAACACATAGGCATCTCTGTACCTTCTTTAATAACAGGCATGATTTATGGTGTTTTGTGAGCTTAAATGAGATGAGATAATGTTTGCAATGTTCTTAGTAAACTGCCTAACATACAATAAAAGCTCTAAAATACGAGCTTCACTATTTAACAGAATTTTCCCATCTCGCAACACAGATAGAGTATGTACAGTCTGGCTTGAAAATTTATTACTTCCCAAGTTGTTTCGTCCAGGATGAGGACAGAGGGTAGTATGATCTCTGCTGTGAGAACATTCACATAAGAAGGTGCCACCTGCCCTGTCAGGTTGATGTCTACATGGAGCTAAAGAGAGTTTATTTTGCATTTTTATCACTGAAGTTACTACGTACTCATAATAATAGGAAGCAATATATCCTGCTTTAATCGCCTCTTCCCACTCAATTTACAGGTGTTCCTAGAATTCTGAGGGGTTACTCATGCCCAAAGTGGCTCAGTGTTTTTCTCAGACACCAGGCACAGAAAACTGGGGAGTCTGGTCAGAAATGAGCAGGTCTGTCTTTCGGCTGTCATTGTTCCTGCCGATGCCATATGATCTCACACGTTTGTGGCTGGCATGATGGCCCATCTACCCCTTCATTTTACTGCACGAGCAATAATGGAGGCCCACACTTGTGTTCCAAGCATACAGTTCTTTGCACTCACATGCCCAACTCTTCAGGCATTGTTTCTGCAGCTCAGCCACTGTGCCAGAGAAGCTGGCATTAACCACATGTTCTGCTGGTACCAGATGATGAAAGGGAGCAAGGGCATTCCTGGCAGAGGACTTAGCAGGGATGAAGATATGGCAGTGTTAAAAATATGGCTCTTCTGGGGAACCTGCCACAGCATTTTGGGGTTCTAGAGCATTGTAGATTCTCAAAGGCAGGGAGTAGAAAAAAAAACAGCAGGGAACATGCGGCAAGTAATTGGAAAAGTGGGTTGAGAGGAGACAGTAAAAGTTCTTGAATGTCTGCCAAGTGACTGAAACTTTACCTTCTAGGTGATGTGTTGGCCACAAAAGTCAAGCTTGACAGGGCTGAGCTATGTTAGAGAAGGGGAGAGCTGAATTTGGGAACGTGCTACCTGGAAGATGAGCTACTCTGGGGGCACTAGCATATAACCTGACTGTGCTTGTTTTTATTCCTACTAATGATTTGCCACCTCAGAGACAAGGGCCACAGACAGTTTGTGACTGTGGTGTAGTCACACTCACATACACACGTGTGCACACACACATACGTACATAAGGTGAATCAAGGCTCTGTCCTTAGAAACACCTCTTTGTTTGGTGATGGGTATGGCAACTGCCTAAGCAGCTCCCAGACTATTTGAGGACTCAACTACTTAGCACTTATTAGGGGTCAGGCACGAGCTAAGTATTTCAGATGTTGTGTTTTAGTCCTCTAGAGAAGCTCCCAGGTGAGAAAAGTTGATTGATTTCTAATCAAATAATTATAGTGCAGTGCAATCAGGGCTATAATCTTGAATGTGTACCACATATTGGAGGGAGGAGCCAGCTATGGGAAGAGAGAGCGTGAGAAAATCACTGGACATCAGGAGACACTGTAAAGTCTTCTCAGGGACATCTCCCTTTGGAAATTTTGTGTTAGTCCCCATGGAGCTTATTTTACTAACCGCATGCCTCCCCCCCCTCCCAAAAAATACTGTGAGGAATCTCAACATAAACTGCCAACTGTTCTCGTGCAAACAGCTTCAAGTTCTACTTAAATGAAATAGTGTTACTTATCTATGTAAAAAGCATCGAATTTTACAGGAAAGTCGATAAATTATTTTGTGAGTTCCTACAACCCTCCAGGCTGGAAGATATGGGTTTTGTTCTATATGTGTGATTTCACAACAGGGTTTACACATGCAAAAGCCTACAGGGGCAGTCCAGGACTATGGAAGGTAAAGTGAGCAGGTGGAGACTGAGGTGAACGAAGGTCCCACGTCCTGAGAGAAGAGTGGAGAGCTCATGTCCTCTGCTACTGAGATCCTACAGAATTGCTAAGCCTTTCTCTCTGGCAAATATTTGCAATTTATTTTGAAAGTATTAAGACTCTGAGTGGGCTAAATAAAGCATGTCCACAGGCTTAATCTGGCCTGTGGTACCCTTGTATGACCTGATTTCTAGAAACCTCAGGGATTTCACATCACTTGCATGAGTCACTAAGGAATCATAAATGAGCCCCAAACCAATAAATTATAAGAGAGGGCTCATCGCACATTTGAGGCAGACCCTATCTCCAAGAAGAAAACTCTTCCGTTAACTCTGCAGTGACACCCTGGCAAGGAATTTTCCCCTCTCGCTCATATTCCTGTTTTTTTTTTGTTTCTCATAGGGCTCATCAATCAGTTAGGAGGTGGCCAGGTCTTCCAAGGAAATAGGGATGTCCAGTGTCACTGGAACTCCAGCTGTTGGTTGTGTCCTTAATAGTGGCAGATGGCTTCCTTCTCCTCTGCAGTTCTTGATCTTTTTGGTGATTGCCAATTAGCTTCACAGCTTTTAATCCTAGAGACAAGAATAAATCAAAGTGAAAGATTTCTGTTGGAGTCTAGCCCAGAAATCTGGAAATCATAGCAGCAGTTATTGTGGAAACCATCTAGCCCAACTCCTTTACTTTACAGACAAGGAAATGAGGCCTGTGAGGTTAAGTCATTGTCTCACTGGCAGGAAAGGTGTTGGGAGGTCATGGGATTTTCTGAGGCTGGGGTGTGCTGAGTGATTCAGTTGGAAAGTTTGGTCCCCATATTACTACTTATATTGAAATGGAACGACTTTCAGTCTTTCAGGTCAAAAATCTGTGAGCACTTGTGGCAGCTGAAGGAAATTATTATTATATTAAGATAGCCAAGTGTAAAGAATTCCCTGGAGAAACTCTGAGTGGCCTGAGCACTGGGAGAATGGAGTGGAGCCATGGAAGCTCATGTTGTTTGCAGGGGGAGGAGCCTGGCTTTTCCTGATCCGAGGTGGGAACCTGGGATTCAATCTGTGAGGCAGGAACCCTACTAACAGCACTCTCGCTTTGCTGGGAGTACCTGTTCCCATTTTTTTCCTTTTTTACCCAATAAACCCTGCTCTTCTCACCCTTCAGAGTGTCTGCGAGCCTAATCGTTCACAGTCATGTGACAACCTGGTTTTTGCTGAACTAAGGAGAAAGTCCTACAACAATATTATTGAAGGCGATTTGATGCATTTTAGGTTTATAACTGGTATCGCAGACTTGGCTTACATAGGCCAAAGTTATAAGCCTACAATGTTGAAGAGATAAGATCTTTCATCACTGGAGGGACTTAAGAGGGGATCTCAAACAAGTTTGTTCATTCATCCTAGTAGAGTCTTTCCCATCTTCAACATAAGCAACTTTCTAGGCATCCAGGCTGCTATCTTCAGGAGGATAGGAGCATCTTATGTGGCTCCCATTTGCCCTGGGCCATTGACAAGTGTCAATTGACCCATGGAGTAATTTAGACACCACTGAGCAAATTGGGGGAGGGATCAAATGATGTTACTCTTGCTGGACAATGTACAGGCTCATCACTGGCTGCTGAATCCTGTTTACTGATGACCTGAGGATAACTGGTACATGATAGAGGTAATAATGTGGTACGTCCTCCCCTGGCAAGTGGAGGATCTCTAGACACTGGCTGGGCTCCTGATAGCTGGTAGTGTGGTCCACTGACCTCCTCTACCAGGCCAACTCTGAGGAGCTTTGTGACACTAACTCTGCTGCTGGTCACAAGGTCCCTTCCAGCCTCTCCACTTCCCACCTCCTCACTGTGTCCCCTTGCCCATTCCAAGATACACACATCTCTCCCTGAGCTATTCTTATCCTCTCAGAATGGGATGGGGATAGCCAGCTTTTCATTCCCATATTTGTTATTGATCATAAAATGTTTTTCTTTTGCTACTCTGAATATGCACGTTCTTGCAAAGAAATTCCTTTCTTTTAAAAGCAACTTTTTTTTTTTTTTTTTAAACTAAGGACCTCAGAAGTGTGCTTGGAAATCCAGGCTGTGCAACTACCTTTTCTTTTTCAATACATTTTTGCTGTAACAGCCTTACCCTGAGGGCAGCATGTAGAGCAGAAAGTGTTTCTTGCTGGGTGAATGGCAGGGACAGGATAGGAGTGAATGAAAATTGCAGAAGAATAATACAAAGATTCGTTTAAAACTTTTTTTAAAAAAATCATGATACACAGAGGGTTTACATCACCTCCTACCAACTCTTGGTGTTTGCAAACTGTCCAGATAATTAAAGAGAAACTGGGGCCCTGTTGCCTAAATGAGCCAGACTCTTACTCAACTTTCTGCTTCATACGTTGCTTTGTTTTGATTTAAATATAAATTATTTCACCCTAGAGGGGAAATGTGTAGATGTTCTCTATAGGAATACTATTATTGGAGAATGGTACTGGTTCTGCACCATTGTGTTTTCAGAGGTTGCATTAAGGTGACTAATTTAGGCATTCCCTTCTCAAGAACAGAGAGAATTAGAGGAGGGTCCTCATGTCTAAGAGAAGCAGTTAGAAAAGATCATATTCAGACACGAGTAGGGGCCTGAAGTGCAATACAGTGTGTTTTCAAGGGTGGTTCTAAAAATTTAGTATTGAATATGTCCTTGAAGGAAATCTTCTTTATGTCTTTAATTTAGACATGATATAGAGTATGAGTAATTGTCAGCCTCCCTACTGGGAAAAAAAAATCCCACTGTGACCTTGTTATTATCATTATTATTATTTTTACACTTCTGTTTCCATTGCTCCAGTTGTAGACATTTGAAGTATTTAATAGTCCATTTCTGATTAGAGGCTTGTGGTGGTGAAAGGTGGGTGTCTGTTGCTTATTCTGCATTTTAGCAACTCCTAAGGGAATTGCAAAGTTCTTCTAGGACTGTGGATTCCCCTATTTTGCTAGTTTTAAAGTTGACTAGAGCTTCACAACCAGAATCAGCCCCTGACTTCCCCAGTCAGCTTCTGGCTTCCCCAGGCTCACTGATTTGCTGGCTGAGCCTCATCTCCTGCCTGGGTTATGTCTCCCCACAACTTCAGGCCACCTTCTGTCTTCCCAGGGCCTGGAGTTAGCCATGTGGCCTTAGGTAGCAGGGTCTTCTGATCTGCTGAGCTTACCCTCACCCTGCTGCAGTGCCTTAGCCTGTGTGCATGTCTGGGATCCTAATTCTCTGTCTCATTTTTGGCCTGATTATTTGAGAAGGTTGAATTTTGCTCCCTTTGTTACAGCTACTGGCTAGAGTCCCGATGACAAGGGACCAAATGCCAAAGCACTCTAGGATCTTGAATGTCTGCTTTCAAGATAACTGCCAGATATTCCTGGGTAGTTTCTTTTGATTTCAACATTTCCCTCCTCTTTTATCAACATAGGCGTATGGCCAGAGGCATAAGGGGTAGGCTTTCAAATCAGACATTTTGGGAAGGCATCCTGGTCTTGCCCCTTGACAACTGTGTGACCTTGGGAAGTGTGTTCAATGTTCCCTGGCCTTCCTTTTCTTTTTCAGAGGATAACAATAGTTGTCACACAGTGGCCATGGTTTGCTGCCTACCCAGTACCTGTTCCTTTGTTGTTTTTTCCAACTGAATTCTAGTTTTATGCAGGCCTCTATCCTTCCTCCGTAGAGCCATGCAGCTCAGGCAAAGTAAACCTCACACCCTTTGCTTTAAGAATGGACACATGTCCCAATTATATCCACTGAGAAGGGCGGGGAAGTCTTCTGCTGGGCAGTTCCTTGACCCTGAAGAGAGGGCAGAGGAGTCCCTTTTCCATCTCGATCCTGGGTGTGAAAACCCGAAGCTGCGGTAGTCATTTTGCTATACTTGGAGGATACGGCCAACACTGAGCATCAGAGATCATGGGGACAGATTGAAACTGAGGTGTTTGATTACATGGTTAAAGCACCAAGTCAACCCAATCCTGAAGTGTGACCTACTGGACTTCCTTTTTTAAGAGGATAAATTTTGCCGGGCACAGTGGCTCACGCCTGTAATCCCAGCACTTTGGAGGGGCGAGGCGGGCAGATCACTTGAGGCCAGGAGTTCAAGACCAGCCCGGCCAACATGGTAAAACCCCATCTCTACTGAAAATACAAAAATTAGCCAGGCATCGTGGTGCAAAAATACAAAAATTAGCCTGTAATCCCCGCTACTTAGTAGGGTGTGGTGAGAGAATCACTTGAACCTGGGAGGCAGAGGTTGCAGTGAGCTGAGATCACGCCATTGTACTCTGGCCTGGGCAACAGAGCAAGACTCTGTCTCAAAAAATAAAAACAAAAAATGTCTGGTTAATTAAGTTTGGGTAGAGGGTTATGTTTTTTGTAGCTCAAATAATCTTAACTTACTAGTAAAGTTATTGAGAATGCCAAATAAGAATAAATCATTTAAAGTACTAAGTGCATATTCATCACACATTACTTATTTTTATTATTATTATTTTTTTGAGTCGGAGTTTTAAGCTTGTTGAACAGACTGGAATGCAATGGTGCGATCTCAGCTTACCGCAACCTTCGTCTCCCAGGTTCAAGCAATTCTCCTGCCTCAGCCTCCTGAGTCACACATTACTTATTAATGTAAATATTATTTTTATTACAGTTTACCTGACCCCCGTGGGCCTGCCGTTAGGGTTAAACCTATCTTCTTGGACCCCTGACCCACTTAGTTCTGATATGTGTGTTCTCCATAAATCTGTTGCTGCTAAAATTCCAGTGTGTTCCATTCTCAATCCTTTCTGAGCTTGTGATTGCCAGAAAAGGGAAGAATGTGTGCACATGTCCACAGGAATCATTAGCGGTTGTCCTCAGAGACTTGCATATAGAACGAGGGGAACTGAAACGTGTGATTAATTCCTTGATTCTCCAGGCACTGGGTAGAATTTGTTTTAGGCTCTTGTGTGTGCACACCCTTACTGCTATTATTCCCTTTAGGATTTGTCCACTTGCTCCTTTGTTTCAATTTGTTTGTGGTTCCTCGGCCTCTGGCTGGATTGCCATTTACTGCCTGGTTTCCTTCTTTGCTTTATTTTATGGTCTGCTCTCAGATGGACATATTCTGTGTTATCCTGGTTCACGGAGTCACCCACAAAGCCCTTAGCTTTTCACCCATCAATCCTCAGGACTCATTTCTACTAGAGTTTCCTTTGTATCCTCCCTTCCCTGCACATTACCATATAGAAACACACAGCCCCGGGGTATGATCCGTGAAGTATACCAAACTGGAGCATCCTCAAAATATTCTAAACATTCCAAACAGATATTGTGTCATAGAGAACTAAAACACATGCTTCCTTACAATTAACAAGCATAAATTAGTTCCTCTGACTAAAAATAACAAATGCATTGAACATTGCTAAAGTGCAGTGTAAATGACACCTTGCATTTTCAAATTAACGTATGACTAATGCTCTCTGACACTTAGCTTATTCACAGCTGGGTTTTGAAGACGCTGAGTCCACTTACCATTCCAGGTTATCACTGCCATTTTTATTTGTCTGTCTGTTAGAGAGCCATGAGATTAGGAAGACCTCAGGCTAACATAATGCTGGGATGTTCATGTTATCTTTTTTGTTTGTTTCATTTTTCAAAACTAATACAAAATTTTATAGAGAACTGAGAAGCGAGGAATTGAGAATTGGTGTAGGCCAAAACAGAAAATGAAGAATTTCATGTGTCAGCTGTCAGAGCAGGAATAATACTTTAAGCTCTATTAGAATTCTCTAATTAGGGAGCAGTTATCCCAGCCTCAAGAATATTGTAATTGGGTGATATCAACTGGGAAATAGGTTAAATAAGTAGTTATCATGACTGGATTTAAACTTCTTATTTTTTAAGCTAATTCAATGTTTAATTTTAGTTGCATGAATCTTCACTGTGCTCACAAGGGTAAAATACACATCCTCAATTCCTTACGGGCCTGATAATAATTTCTTACATCTTTTATGATTATATCACCAACATCACCTTGAAGTTTATTAACATGTCTTATTGCTAAATATAGTCACTGCCTGCTGTCTGTCATGGGATGTGGTGGGTGACCTAAATAATTGTAAATCCACAGATAATCCTCAAAATACTCTTGGCCAGCAGTTACACCATCAGTGTTTTTGCCTAGATGTAAATAAGCTGCACATCACACGATTGGACGATTAGAGTGTTTCTACTCTCTGTTTCTGGGCTCTTTCTCTGATAGAAGTAACGATAAGCATTAAAAAAGGTTATGGGGACACTTATCAAGAGCTGTCAGGGTTTTACATTTATAACTCATTCATGTTTTACAGTCAGTAGCACTTACGTTCTACTGCTTATGAGAATCATCTGGGAGAGTTTTCAACAAATTCCAGTGACCAGGTTACATCACAGAAGACCTCAGTGTTTTATGAATTCCCCAGGGGAGTTCAATGTGCGGTCCTCTACATTGGACTCTGAAGCCTAGTAACTTTAATTGACTCACTCAAGGTAATAGCCAGGAGTAAGTTTTCGAGGCAACATTTGAATGCAAATCTGCTAGCATGCAAGCTTAATGCTCTTTTACCTACACTTTCTCAGCCTCTCATGTTTGAATAAATAACCTTTGGGAAATTGGAGTGTATCACATAAGAACTAATATATTTAAAGTGTTTGCCACACTATTTATGTTAACATTCTATTCTATTCTGTTCTATTCTATTCTGCATTTCGTTTCTTATGTTGCTGCTTTTCTAGAAATTACACCATGGTGAAAAGGCAGTTATGCCTGCTTCATTGGTTGAGACTCATGGTTGCAGGATGCATGTTCCTGGATCAATGGATGTTTCCTATGAGCCTCCAGGACCCCAACTGGATATTTAACTGTGCTGAGGCTTTCTTGCCTCCTCTTGCAAGTTTTTCCTGTGGATACACTCCCAGAAACAGATGCTGAGTTGGTAGCCACAATGCCACCTCTAGCTGAGGTTTGCAAGTAGTCAGATGGCAGCCCTCCCCCACCTGCCTTCTCCTTTCCTGGTCTGCTGGGCTGTGGGCATTAGCATTTAGATAAATAAAGGGATTAGGTTCCTGGGTCTTTGCAGCCAATTTCCTCTTGCCATTTTTAAACCTCAGGAGATTGCCTGGTGTGACAGAAAACATTCTAAGCGAGACTGAATTTTAAGGAGGAAATGAAACAGTTGGCTTGTGTGAGAGCAACAGGGTAGAATATTCACTTTATTTGTCCTCCTCGTTATGTTTATTGAATCTTGAGGGAAGGCTATGCCAATTAGGCTTCTTTTCCTACTAAGATTCACCAGGAGCACTGTCTATTACTGAAGGTAAACGTAGAGAGTTAGGAGGAAGGGAAGCGCGTGGGAAGTCAAGAAGGACTAAGCACCTTAAAAGATATGGCATTGCTAATCACCAGCAGTGGGGAGGCCACGGACTGCAGAGGGAAGATGCTTGCCTGCTTTCCAATGGCAGTTTTGCAGGTAGTCTCAGAGGGACTTCTTCCCCCAGCCCTGCAGTTAGCATTTCAGGTTGACAGGTGGGGCAGACTGAGTCCAGCGTGTGGGTCTGCTTTGTCACCAAGGCCTTTCAAGTCCACAGAGCTCCCTTTGTTTCTTTTAACAATCCGTTTCCAGGCTGCAGTGGTGGATGTGCTCAGTTGGCAATGAGGGCAGCCGGAATAAGTGTCCCAGCAGAACCAGTGGGTGGAGATGGTTTGCTGTCTCGATTTAAAGTGCAGAGGATGTCTTGCGGGGGAAAACAGGAATTCCAAAAAACAACTGCGCCTCCAGGGAGGTAGCTTTTGACAAATCTTAGTCTTTGCCTCATTCTGGCACTGCTTAGAAGAGGTTACTATGCCTTGGGAGTAGGAAATTGTGCAGGTTGCCTTCTTCCAAGGAGGAGAATATGAAAATTTCTTTGAGAGAAAAATAACCTCGAATGCAACCATCACAGTATTGTGGTTGAGTGGGCAGCCTCAGGAAACAGACATATGTGTGGTTACAATCCAGGTGTGTCACCCCAGAGATTAATTGAGCCCCTCCAACCTTATCATCTCTACGTAAGGGGTGTAAGAATAAGAGCAGTGGGTCTCGAGCTTTATTTGCATCAAAATCACCAGGTGGACTTGTTAAATATAGATTGCTGGGCTTCACTCCAAGACTTTCTGATTCAGTAGGCCTGAGATGGAGTTGAAGAGTCTGTATTTCTAACCAGCTCCCTGGTGGTGCTGATGCTGCTTGTCTGGGAACCACATTCATTAATTCCGTGGATATTTATAAACCACGTGCTTGGCACTTATCTGAACACTGAAGCCGCAGTAGTGAACAAAAATATATTCTTGCCCTCATGAAGTTTATATCTAGTTATAAACTAGATAAACAATAGACAGCAATACACAAACAAGCAAATATTTAGTTAAATAAGTATGTAGCATAAAATAAACAGGATAGGGGCTATGTCAAGTTATGGTAGACATATTCTTCTACGTCCAATGGTCAGAGTAGAATTCACCAGTATGTTGACATTTGAGCATAAACCTGAAACAGACTAGTGAATCGATATTACAGTTATTTGGGGAAGAGCATTTTAGGCTGACAAAATAGCAAGTCCAAAGGCCCTGAGGCAGGAGCGTGCTACATGTGTTTGAAGAATAGTGAAGTGGCCACTATGGCTCGATAAGGAATGATCATGGTAGAGTATAGGAGGAGGTAAGGTCAGAAGTGTAATTGGCGGAATGCCTCTGGGACATTGACATGGGCCATTGAAATAGGATGGCAGTGGAGAATTTTATTAGAGGGGGAACCTAGCCTGACTTCCACTGTAAAAGATTTACTCTGGTTGCTGTGTTGAGAGTAGACTGTGGTAAAGTAAGGATGGAAGTATGGGAATTAGGTAAGAGGCCACTGTAATAACCTAGGTGATACAGAATGGTAGCCTGGACCAAGGTTGGGAGAAATGGTTGAAAATATACATAAATTATGTGGGTATAACTAACAGAATTTACTGGTAGATTTTATGTGGGATAAGGGAGACAAAAACAGGAGTCAAGAATCATTCCAAGGTGGACTTCACTGTCTGGAAAGATGAGGATGCTATTGGCATATACAGGGAAAACAGGAAGAATCAAGTTGCACAGGAAAGGGTTAACACAGCAGGTCATGTACCTTTTCCCTTTGCTGATTGTCATCAATATCCTTTCACTATGATAAACCATAGTCTGAATATAAGAGCTTTTCTGATTTCGGTGAGTGCTTCTAGTCAGTCATCAAGCCAGAGTGTAGTCTTGGGGGTCCCCTGACACACAATGTACAAAAGCAGCCTGTGAATTTGATTTTGGACATTTTAACTTTGAGACAGTTATTAGAACTGGGAGAGATGGTTGTAGGGTTTCACTGTGTTTGCCAGGATGGTCTTGAACTCCTGGCCTCAGGTGATCTGCTTGCCTCGACCTCCCAAAGTGCTGGAATTCCAGGAGTGAGCCACAGCCCCCAGCCATATTATTTTTCAATTGAAAGCTTTTGTTACCTCCAACCCCAAAAATATGTCATCAAGTACTGCAAAGAATGGAAGAGCACTGGCATATGTTAGTGAATTCTATGTTTTCTGACACCAGACCTATCTTATCTCACAATGCTAAGCTTGATAAGGCCATTTTCTATATAAGGCCTATGTAACTCTAATAGACTCTTTGTTTTTTTAAAAAAAGCAAACCCAAGCCTTTTTTTATGTGGTACTTCAGAAAATTAAAAATGACTTTGCAAATTAACTGTTGAAAATAGTGATCCTATACAGAACAGTGTATTGGCAAACTTTTTAATAAGGAGACAGATAGTACACATTTTAGGCCTTATGGGCCATAGGATCTCTACTGCAATTATTTAACTCTGCTATTACAGTGTAAAAGCAGCAATAGATCATACTTTAATGGGTATACCTATGTTCCAATAAACCTTTATTTATAAAAACAGGTGGCTGCCATAGGCTTTAGTTAGCTGATCCCTGTTCTATGTGACTCAATCCTTTAAAACACACTGTCAACATATTTCATAAGCCATAAGATGTATTCTTGCACTTAAAAATAGTGGCTAAGACTAATAAATATTAATATACACCATCCTGGTATAGTTATGACTTGGAGTGGTTTACTTATTTTCTGTGTAAATGTCTGAGCCCTCTGCCATTGTCTGTAGTGGTAGCCTTCTGGAGAGTCTAAGACATCACATTAATTTCCGCCATAACTAACTCTTCCCTACTTTCCCGATATACCCACCACCAAACCTTCTTCTTAGACAATCTGTGTTGCCTGAAGTTCTAGAAGGGAAGGACTATGATTCATGGGACAGCAGTGCAACAGACTAGGGGAGAATATTTAATCAAGATGGGAGTTAGTATTTTCTTTGCATGGGCACTGGAAAAAAGATGAGAGTCAGTTATTTTTAAGGAGTTGATTTTGAAAGTCAGATTGACCCAAAAGCTGAGTGAGGCTGCCACCTAGGTAGGTATCTGAGTAAGCATAGAAGTTTTCCTCCAGAAAAAGAAGAATGAAGCATATGACCAATGCCAATGTGGACCCAGAGGCCACAGGAGCTCAGGAAGAGAGAAATGGAGAGAATAACTACCCAGGAATAGTCCAATTCCCAAAGCTCTGC
The DNA here is from genome assembly GCF_049350105.2 of Macaca mulatta. Taxonomy (NCBI): domain Eukaryota; kingdom Metazoa; phylum Chordata; class Mammalia; order Primates; family Cercopithecidae; genus Macaca; species Macaca mulatta. Next base: position 21,487,268 of record NC_133407.1, read on the forward strand.
TTTTTGCAACTGGATTCCATGAGATTCTTATGAAATCCTAAAACCAATTCAATTTTTAAATGAGTTTCTTTAAATGGGTTTCTGTTCCTTCTATCATTACAGTTCTTGTCTAAGACTCTGTCAAACTCTTCTTTTTTTTTTTTTTTCTTCTTATTTATTCTCTGCTTTATATGTCTTCTATGATGTACTGCCTGCTGGAACTTCTGATATATAAACTGCACTGAAAACTTTGAAGAAGTTTAGAATAAAAGAAAATCCCTTTTATGAAATGTAGCTTGGCCATCATATCAATAAAGTGTGGAGTTATGGAAAGATCATTGACTTTAGAGTAAGATACAACTGGCTTTGAATCCTGACTGTACCATGTACTAGCTCTGTGATTATGAGCCAATTATTTAACTTTTTGGAGCTTACATTTCCTTATCTGTAAAATGGATTCGTTAATATCAATATCATCATATTGAAATGAAGATGAAGTAAAATAATATAGCTAGAGGTCTTGGTACAATGCTGGCAATGAGTTGCGGCTGCATGCAAAATAAATCTATCAGCAGTGAACATCATTTTTGTTATAGGATCAAATTAAGAGGGGTCAGGGGGCTCTTTTCAAGGAATTATAGCAGATATTAGGCTGGAATGGAGGGTAGAGTAAACTTTCTCTAAGTCTGGGAGAGGGATGGGAGGTGAGTTTGGTTGTTGTCAAGGATTATCTGTCTGGTAAAGTCTGAAGAGCTGAGGTAAGTGAGAAGATCTGGGCAAAGTCAGGTGCCTCAGATTCACAATCTCCTGGAGGAAGAGCTCTGAGTGTACAAAGGAAAACAGTTGGTTGAAGTGTCAAGATAAATATTGCATTTGAGAAACCTTGCTCTCCAGCCTTCCTGGTACACATGAAATTTGAACTCTCTGCTACTTCATTCTCTTCTCAGAATTTCCTTTTATGTGCACTTGATTATGTTCTTCTTTTCACTTGAACTTCATTCTCATATTTCTATTTAGTAATGATGATCTCTTAAGGCCTGATCCAAATGACCCCTTCAATCTTTCCAATTGTAGGCTCTTTTACACCTTTAATTTTCTGTAGTCCTTTATCCATGTTTCTGTCTATACCATTTAGTGGTATAAGCCCTGCATTATAATTTATAACACAACAGATATTACAAATTTATTAGACTTCCCAGTCCATTACCCCATTCTGTTAAAGAAACTTAACACTTTGCCTATCTGCATTTTATAATTCCTAATAGGATCCTCTTGTTGACAGACTACTTCATTAGGCCTTCGTAATATAGAATTTGGAGACTTGGAAGAAGGAGGTTTGGGCCATATTTCTGATTGTCTATGTAACACCAGTTTCTTCTTTCTTCTTTGCTAACAGGATCCAGTTTGGGTATTGGGTAGGTAGCAGTGCCCTTAGTTAAGGAGGTGTCTCTCCAGTCTTAGGATATAATATGGCTTGGCTCTGTATTTCCACCCAAATCTCACATTGAGTCGTTATTCCCAATGTTGGAGGTGGGGCCTGGTGTGAGGTGGTTGGATCATGGCAGTGGACATCCCCCTTGCTGTTCTTGTGATAGAGTTCTCACAATATCTGGTTGTCTGAAGGTGTAGCATGTCCCCCTTCTCTCTCTCTCCTGCCACCGTGTAAAGATGTGCTTGCTTCCCTTTCACCTTCCACCATAATTGTAAGTTTCCTGAAGCCTCCTTAGAAGCAGAAGCCTGTACAGTCCACAGAACCATAAGCCAATTAAACCTTTTTTCTATAAATTACCTAGTGTCAGGTATGTCTTTATAGCAGTGTGAGACAGAACTAATATAGGGGGAAAATCATAGTTAGCTTTATTTAGTCATGGTGCTCTCAATTCCTTTACTAATGACTAAGGAACATAAGACTCAGTTTTGGCCAGTGAGAAGATGGGGAAATCTGCTGAGGGGTCCTAGAGAAAGTTTTGCTTTCTTATAAAAGATATAGATGGATAGACATATATAGACATAAATACGGATATATAGATCTTCCTTCTAATTTTGCTTCTGTACATATTGGGTGAGGGTATTATGCTTACAGCTACAGATATCTTGCACCCACGGTAGGAGATTTTGCCAACACACCGAGGAGAACATAGCAGAGCAGAACAAGTAGAAAATCCACCATTGAGGTAATAACTCAACCCTATCTCTTTTCTTTTGTATAGTGAAATAATATATTAGGGTAGACTAAGTTTCTAGAAAAAATTTATATCCCCTAAATCCAGTAGCTTAAGGTAATTGCTTACCTCTTGTTCATGTAATGGTCAGTGGTATTCAAGTCAGTGGTGATATTTCTTTTCCACATGATCATTCAGGGATTCAGGGTTTTTTCATCTGTAGCTCTGCCTTCTCCTTTGCATCAAGTCATGGGAAAGAGAAATAGCATGGGAAAATGCATGTAGGAGATTTTTATGGGCTAGGCCAGGAAGTGACATATGACTTCCGCTCATATTCTATTGAAGAGAACATAAAAACGTACAGACAACTTTATCTAACTTCAAGAGAGGCTGGGAGACATAGTGTATCTCTGAAACCAAAAATGGGGAAAAGTTTTTGTTAGAAAGCTAGTGATCTCTCTTACAAATAGTACATATCTTTACTGTTTAAGCCACTTTTAGTCATATTTTCTGTTATAGTTCAAAGCATCCAAACAGATACAAGTTAAACCAGAGAGACAGAAGAAGAGAGAGAGGTAAAGAGAACATGAGTGCCAGATCCGGGGAAGAAGTTCTTTTCTTGGAGAAAAAATCTTTATAAATCAATGGTGGGACAGGGGTGTCAGAGTAATGCTTAAAAAAAGAAGTGCTGGATTAGCAGTGACATGTGAGGTTAAGTGGATTGTAAAGAAGGGAGATTTAATAAGTTTTTCTATATACTTTGTCTTTGGATCCTGTTTTCAGCATTTAAGACACTCCAGTCTTAGTGTGTAAGTCAAGAAACACCTTGGCTTATTTAAAAATTCATCTAAGTTGTGTCACTCTGTTTTGTTTTGTTTTTTTTTTTAAATCTTGGAATTACCCTGAGAATGAACATGAGTATCTGATTTCATAAGGGTTACCTAGTATATACATCTAATCCATCCCACTAGACTATGTAGTTTTTTGAGGATAGTGAGGTCAATGTGATGGAATTTAGAGAAGACAGAGGCAGAGATAACAGTTACATCACCAGAGAAGTGATAAAAACCTCAATTAAGGTCTTTAAAAATAATCCCCACTGCCCGAACTGGCCTTGAACATATGGAGAGGGGGAATGAACCAGACTTCCAAAAGTAGGGTATGGATAAGCAATGCCACTCCAGTGTGCCCTATGGTGGGATCCTGGCTCATAATTAAGCCCAAATGCTCTCATGGGGAGCCAGGCAATTTGAAGAAGTCTCCTTACCTTCTGAAGTTATCTTGCCCACTCTCTTCCTATTCAAAAATATTGAACTTATAATTTAAAAAAATTTCTCAAGAGCACCATTCTGTCTTTCACTTTGGGGACTTTTCATGGGACATTTTCTCTATTCCCCATTTTTCCTCATGCTCCTCTACTCCAAGCATATTCCTTTTGTTCAGTTAACCCTGAATTATCCTTTAGGTGAATGATTAGAATGTCACTTCCTCTAGAAAGTCAACTCAGCTCTCCCTAAACTGGGTTAAGCGCCTCTCTTGCATGCCCTTATAGCACTTTTATTTTCCTTAGCATATTTCCAGTCACATGGCCTAGCAAGCCCCTGTTGAATTATCTGCCTCCCTAACTGTGCCGAAATTTCCCTGAGGTCAAGGATGTGTCCTCTTTTGCTCATAGCCCCTAGCACAGAGCTGGCAACAGGTGAATGCTCTATAAAGACTTGTTACTTGAATGAATGAGTGAATGTATGGGAGATCAATGTAAGCCTGAGATAGTGGCAGAGTAGTGTTGAATCAGAGGGCTGCCTTGTCAAAGTATGGGAGAGAAAGGGGCATGAGTACAGCCTGGTGCTGGAGGTGGGTTGGGTATCCTGCGGTTGCAGGACATCAGCAACATAACCTGAGCAGCTAAAATCTGCCTGCTGGTCCAGTGCCCATGCTGAGCTTTAGCAGAATTTGCTATGGAGTGGAAAATAGAAGGATCTAAATAACTGAAAGTGAGACAAAGTGAAGTTTAGTGATCGCCATTAGGGTCTGCCTTTTATACACACAGCAACCATGATAAGCTAATTAGGAATTAACTAGACCCTGATTTGAACTAATATCTGACTTGATTTTATCCCATTAACACTATTGTAGACAAGATATAAATTAAAATTAAACAGTTCCATGTCAATATGACATAATGAGCAGAAGACTGGAGAACTTGACTGGAGACCTTCTACTCTTCTACCAAATACGCATTCACCTTCTCCCTAGGGGAAATCACAACTCCTTTCAGCCTAAGAAAAGAAAGTTGGGGTTGACCCCCACATTGGAGTAACCAGGAAACCTGGGTGGGAAAATGGTCTGACAGATGACACTGTCAATATTTAGAGTTAAGCTCATATTAATCAAGAAGCCCTCCTGAAAAGTGACTTAGTATATTGTGTGTAACCTGGAGAGTAAATCCTTTTTATCTCTGTATCTATCACTGAGGGCAGGGCCTCCTGTTGCTTGACACAGTTTCTGACAGAGAAGATCCTCAGTATGAGTTTGTTGAAAAAATGAATGAGTGGGTGAATGAATAGAGTCCTACATGTTAAGTAGGGGTGGGGAATGAGGAAGAGGACATGAGCATTTCTTGCATACTTAAGTACCAGATGATATTGTATAAAATCATGCATCTTCTTCTTATAATAACTCTGTGAAATTGGTGAGATGTCCTGTTCACCCCATGAGCAGTTTCATCTTTTACCAACTATGTGACCTCAAGCAAATTAATGGAATCTCCTTGCACCTTCATCCTCCTCATCAGTAGAATGGGAATAAAAATACATATTTTACAGGGATGTGATGAGAATGAAATTAAACAAGATATACAAAGTACTGAAGAAATAGTGGGCACCCAATTAATGTTCAGTTGCCTTTCCTCAGTAAGCATTTCTGTGGTCATTGAATGGTAGATTTAAAGACAATGACGTATAAGGGTACTTTGGAGTGTCCTAAATTGATAATATAGTCACACAATTTTTTTTGTTTAGTCTTTGTGAGTAAGTGATCATCCAAAGAATTCCTTGAATCAAAGATATTGGATGTTCCATGCATGAGATTTCACTGCTCTGGAGCACCAGGTATGTGAAGTCCAGCCAAGGTAGCTACCAGGCTGTAATTCAACCAGAAAAAAAGGTGAGAAGAGAAATTTCTAAGGGAAGGTGGCACCTGTCACTACGGCCACTCTCTTTTTGGGTGGTGATGCTGGATGGCCCAGCTCTCTTTGGCGAGAGCCTTTTCCTGGGGAAGAGTCCCACACTTCCACAATGAAGGTAGAAATGTAGGCATCTGACAGCAAAGGAGTTCCAGCTGGATGTCTTTTTGTGTCAGTGTGTTTGTCTCCAGAAGGATTGTTGGAGATTTCACTGCCTTGCAATGTGGACATCTGGTTGAGGAACACAGGATTGCCTTTTTCCGTATGTGAATCTTCTTTATTGCCTGATATGTTTTTCTGTGGTGTCTTGAAATTGCAAAATTGAGAATGACAAAACATGCAAAAATGAATCGCAGGTAAGAGGATGGTTGAAAAATGACAAAGTGGACTGCAGGTGGAATGCAGTTTGAAATGGAATATGAATGGCAAAAGACTTTCTCTTCCTTTTTCTCTCTTTTCTCCACCCTGCTCCCAACTCTTGTCTAGGAAGAGAGGCAAAAGACAATGTGAGGAATAGCATGTACTACACTCAACAGGCCATGCGGGAGACAGAATTTAAAAATTGCACAATTAGGACAAGAGAAAAAGAATAAAGGGTGAGGCCAGGAATGAGGGTTAAAATGAACACACATGAATTTTATTGCTCAAGACCAGGTTGCATTATCCTTTCCTTCAGTCTGCAATAGAGAGGTGAGGGTAAATTTGACATGGTAAAATAGGCAGTACATGATGTGGAAAATGACACACTTTTGATTTTCAGTTGTGGTACAAGTCATGCCAAGGCTGCAATTCTAAAGAAGGAGAAATTAGTCACATGTTGCACTGGCATTATTTGTGTATCAGTTAGTTACTGCTATGTAACAAAGGCCCAGGCTAAGGTGGCAGCAGCCACCTGGGGGAACTCTTCTCATGTTAATGGCAGAAGTACAGGAAGCGAAAAGGACATATATGATTCTTTTAAGGTGCAGGCTTGAATTTGGCACATTGTTACTCTTCCCCACAGTTTGTTCCTGGCCATTCTTATGGCCAAGATCAATGTAAAGATGGAGGGAATATACATTTTGCTTGGGTGGGAAGAACTGCCCAGTTAGATGGAAAAGGGTGTGGATACCAGGATGGGCAAAGAAAGGTCTCCATTAATTACATCACAATTAGCATGGTCTCTAAACTTCTCAGCTTGTACTTTTAGAGGAGTTTTGGTAGGAAAACTGAATAGGGCTACTATAACCTGCACTGAGGCAAGAGCTCAAATTTCATCCTTTTTGGCTGACCTGAGATAAGAGCAAATTATTTCAAGAAGGGTGAGATGTAAACCCCTTCCACCCTGATGGGTCACAGGATGGACAAATTGAATTGCCAATTTTTGTTACTTAGTTTAAATCGATTCACTAAACAGTCACTATTCTCACTATCAGGAATGGCTTATTGCAGAGTTTGAGAGGCATCTGTAAGAGGGCTGATAAATGCATTGCAGCCCTTCCATAACAGAGCTGTTCCAGAAAAACTGGTGAAAAAGGACATTTCCATTTAGTGGACTTTATTTCCCATTTTATGAATACAGGTATGTACAGTAAGGGGGAAATCTTCAACTTTTTGATTAAATTCATTGAAAATTTATTTTAAAAAGTACCTATATTACTACTTTCTTTGTGTTTGTTTGGAGATTAGAATGTTGAATTCTTGTTGGCAACTTCCTCTCTAATGCTTTGCTGTCTCTAGGGTATTATTTTTGCCAATGTCTGACATGCTGTCTCCTCTTTTTCTTTTTTTTTTTTTGCTGTAAGATCATTGACTTTTGTCTTCCAGTTAAAAGATGACTTTGAATTTAATTTGACTTTACTAGTTTACTTTCCATTTCTACTTACCTTCGTTGTTTTACTAATTGGTTCACCGTTTTATTATTTAAAAAAGTAGATAAAATCAACCACAGAAGACAAATCTATAGCTCAGTGAATTATTATAAGGTGAGCACCCATAAAACCACTGCCCAGGTCAGCAAAGAATGTTGCCAACACCCCAGGAAGCTTCTATGTGCCTTTTTCCATTCATAGGCCCTCTCTCTTTCCAAAAGTAAACACTGACAACTTTTGAATAAAACTTTCTTGCATTTCTTAATGGTTTTATATCCCAAATATTCATTCCTTAACATAATAGTTTGAGTTTTCTCATTACATTAAGAAATTTTTTTAAGTCTCTTTTTAAACCTAGAGATTCACCTTTCATCTTTTTTTTTTCCTTGCAACTTAACTGCTGAAAAACCTGTCATTTGACCTGTAGAATTTTGCAGTCTGAATGTTATGGATTGCATAACCATGGTGTAGTTCAACTATGTCCCTCTGTATTTCCTATAAATTTACAGTGGAATGAAATTTTATCAGACTTAACTTCACCCTTTGACTAGACTCCAGATTATATATATATACATATATATTTTATCATTAGGTGCATAAGGCCTCATTTATTCTCTCTCTTTTTAGCAGGAATTGATGCCTAGATCTATTAATTACTTAGGTGTTGTAAAATGGTGATATTCTATCATTTTATTTGCATTTATTAGTTGGAATTGTTTTATAAAAAGATACTTCTCCTTCATCTACTAATTGTTACCCAGTGGTACAGTTTGCCTAGGAAAGGCAAAATGGATCCTTAATTTGTTTCCTTTAATTGCCAGTTTTCAAAAAAATGAATTTGTTTTCTGTCATCCTTTGAATAGGACCAATTTTTGATATTATTATTATTAATTCATGAATTTAAAACATTTGATGAGTTTGCAATTCTTATCTTTACTAAAGCTCAAACTGTCCCAAATTTGGCCAGTAGGAGACTCATTATGTTGGCTCATGACTCCATTTCCACATCCGCCTATTGGGTTTTGATACCTTCCTACCTGGTAGAAGGTTGCAGTTCATCTTGTAATTTCCTGGTCAAGAGTAGAAAAGGAAGCCTGAGCATCGGGGATGTCCCTAGCTATTTGGCTTGTGATTCCTTTCTTTGCCTTTCCAATGGTCGAACCTGGCTGTATTTGAGGGAAACCTTGACGTGTAGTTTTGTTATAAGCTTTGTTCTTGGCTTTTAGTGTTGGCGTCTAGTTGCTTTGTTGACTTTTACGTGGAAATTTGGGAAGAAACAAAAACTACGTTGTCTTTATTATGGTTACCTTTAATTTGATTTTACTAGTTGAAATAGAGAAATATTAAAGAATATAAAAATGTGATTGTCATGTTAACTGAATGGGAAGGGAAACATGTAGGGGAAAAGCTCACTTCTTTTTCAAGTGTGTACTTTTTTGTTTTCTCAAGGTTCTAATCTTAGAGTAAGATATTTGGAATTTTCTGGATTATACACTTAATGATTCTTAAATTTCGTTCTCTATTTCTCCTTTTACTTGTGTCAAAGGTGAGCTGAAGAGTAATACTTTATAACAAGTGTCACCATTAATCTTTTGTTTATCTTACTTTTAATATTTCTTTAATTTGAAGATTTTAATGCTGTTAAATGACTTAATTTAATATTTGAATACTTCTTCAAACTGAATGTTATTTTATGCAGTCTCAGAGGAATGCCTCACAAGTACTCTTTGGGCTTACTCTGGCTTCCTCTTGCTCACATTTGATGCCTAATAAACAGCCTATCATCATAGATGTCACCGGGATTGATGCACACACCTTGGAAGAGGGAGTGCTGGGCCTGTCGGATGTTAGTTTGGAGCTCTTTGTGGCCATCTTGCCTACTAATGGAAGGAGGCTGTCTAAAGAATAATGGCACACAGAGAGGACCAGAGCTGGTAAGATGAAGAGAGATACAAAGCTTGAATCCATCTGGACCTAAATCTAGATGCATCCCTGTTCTCCCCAGCTAATGAATAAAAAATGAAGACTTAAGATATGTCAACTTGAATTTTCAGGAGCAAGCTTATGAAGTTGGTTTTTCCATCTGAGAGATTTCAGTAAGACTGCTTTGGGAGAAGGGGAGAGAAAGGATAGACTAAAAACTAAAAATGAAGATAAAGAGTGAAAAAACAAAGATAAAGAGTGATATAGACCTCACAACTTGTTCTGACTTTGGCAAGCACAGGGGATCAGTGGGTCCCTGAGGGGAGTTTTAGATCCTCTGGAGGCCTAAGCCTCAGTGTGGACTATTTCTAAGGGATGGAGGGAGCACAGTCCACCAAAACCCTCACCTTGGAACAAAGGAAATACTGGCAGGCAGCAACTGCTGGAGGTCTGGGACCAGACTTGGAGAGAAATTCATCTCTCACCCCCTACTTCCCATCCTTAGTGCACTGTTGCAGATGCAGCAGTGGCTCCTCCCACTGGAGCATGGTAAGCATGTGCTGAAATAGGCTGCTTCTCATAATTCTCTAGTGGCTCCATCCTCATCAAAAGTGAGTGTGAGCTGATAAAGTACCCTATTCCTGTTTGTCTGGCACTGCTGTCCCACTGAGGGCAAGTGCAGCTGAGTAACAGCCTATCTGTTTAATTCAGCCTATCGGTTTAATTTACTCTTAAGTGCTATCTACTAGAATGCATCCTGAATTATACCATCAAACAAAAATACTTTGCTAAATCAAGCAATACCTGTGAAACCTACTGCATGAACCTATCTGCAACCAAGGAACCCATATAGGGCTTTGGCCCTTTGAAAGAATCTAGAAACAAAGCCAATCAATTGTATATAAAACATACCCCACAGTCATACCCTCAAGGGAAAAAAGAATAAAAAATACAAAGCCCCATCCAAATGACAGCAACTTCAAACAGAAAAAGAAGTGTTAGCTCCCTCAGATGAGAAGGAACCAGAGCAGGAACTCCAGCCATACAAAAAGCTGTAGTGTTTCATCACCTCCAAAGGACTGCACTAGCTCCCTGCCAATGGATCCTATCCACACTGAAATGTCTGAAATGATAGATATAGAATCCCAAATATGGATGGGAAGGAAACTCAATGAGATCCAAGAGAAAGTTGAAATCCAATCTAGTGAAGCCAGAAAAACAATCCAAGATTTGAAACATGACATAGCTATATTAAGAAAGGACCAAACAGAACTGGAATTGAAAAATTTACTGGAGGAATTTCAAAATACAGTTGGAAGCCTTAATAACAGACTAGACCAAGCAGAAGAAAGAATTTCAGGACTCAAAGACTGGTCCTTTACATCAACCCAGTCAGACAAAAATAAAGAATTAAAGAATTAAAAACAACAAACAAAGCCTCTTAGAAATATGAGATTATGTAAAGCAACCAAATCTAAAACTCATTGCCATTCCTGAGAGAGGAGAATGTAAGCAACTTTGGAAAACGTATTTGAGGATATAATTCAGGAAAGTTTCCCCAATCTTACTAGAGAGGTTGACATGCAGATACAAGACATCCAGAGAACTCCTCTGAGATACATACAAGATGATCATCCCCAAGGTCCATAGTAATCAGACTTTCCAAGGTCAATTCAAAAGAAAAAAATCTTAAAGACAGCTAGAGAAGAGGGCTATGTTACATATCAAGGGAATCCCATCAGAAAAACAACAGACTCTCAACAGAAACCCAAGCCAGAAGAGACTGGAGACTTATTTTCAGCATTCTTAGGGAAAAGAAATTCAAGCCAAGGATTTCATATCTTGCCATAATACACTCCATAAATGAAAGAGAAATAAAGTCTTTCCCGGCCAAGTAATTGCTATGGGAATTTATTATCACCAGAACAGCCCTACATGAGATGCTCAAGGGAATTCTAAACATGGAAATGAAAGAATGATACTTGCTACCACAAAAGCACATGTAAGTACATGTCTCACAGACCCTATAAAACAGCTACACAATCAAGACTACCAAGCAACTAGATAACAATACCGTGTCAAAAACAGCACCTTACATATTAATATTAACCTTGAACATAAATTGTCTAAATGCTCTGCTTAAAAGGTATAGAGTAGCAAATTGGATTAAAACAAAGACTCAACTTTCTGCTGTCTTCAAGAGACCCATTTCACATGTAATGAAACCCATAGACTTGAAGTAAAGGGAAGAGAAAGATCTGTCATGTAAATAGAAAACAAAAAAGATCCTAGGTGAATATTCTTGTATCAGATGAAACAGACTTTAAATCAATAACAGTAAAAAAAAAAAAAAGGACAAAGGAGAGCATTACATAATGATAAAGGGCTCTATTCAACAACATTTAACTATCCTAAATATGTGTATACCCAACACTGGAGCACCCAGATTTATAAAACAATTACTACTAGACTTAAGAAAGACTTATGCAGTCACACAGTAATAATGGGAGACTTCAACACTCCACTGACAGCATTGGAGACAGCATCAAGGGAGAAAACTAACAAAGAAATTATGGTTTAAATTCAACATTTCACCAATTGGACCTAATAGATATCTACACAATTCTCCACCCAACAACCACAGAATATACATTCTTCTCATCTGCACACAGATAATACTCTAAGATTGACCACGTGCTCAGTCATTAAAAAAAGTCTCAACTCCAAAAAACTGAAATCACAACAAGCATTTTCTTGGAGCACAGTGGAATAAAAATAAAAATCAATAACAAGAAGAACCCTCAAAACCACACAAATTCATGGAAAGTAAACAATTTGTTCCTGAATGACTTTTGGGTAAACAATGAAATTAATGCAAAAGTGAAAACATTCTTTGAAATAAATGAAAATAGAGAAGTGAGGTACCAAAACCTCTGAAATGCAGCAAAAGCAGAATTAAGAGGAAAGTTTATAGTGCCAAATGCCTATGTCAAGATGATAGATTTCAAATTAACAACTTAATATTACACCTAAAGGAACTAGAAAAACAAGAACAAAATAAACCCAAAGCTAGCAAAAGAAAAGAAATAAATAAAATCAGAGCAGAACTAGATGAAATAAAGACCAAAAATATCATTCAAAGAATCAACAAAACAAAAAGTTTGTTCTTTGAAAGGATAAATAAGATTGATAGACCATTAGCTAGATTAACAAAGAAAAAGAGATGATGCAAAAAAGGACAATAAAAAATGACAAAGGTAATATTACAACTGACCACACAGAAACATGAAAGTTCCTCAGAGACTATTATGAATTCCTCCATGCACACAAACTAGAAAATCTGTAGGAAATAGATATGTTCCTGGAAACACACAGCCTCCAAAGATTGAACCATAATGGAGCAGAAACCCTGAACAGACCAATGATGAGTTAAGAAATTGAATCAGTAACAAAAAGTCTACTAACCAAAAAAATCCCTGGACCAGATGGATTCACAGCCAAATTCTACCAGACACACAAAGAAGAGCTGGTACCAATCTGACTTAAACTATTCCAAAAGATTAAGGAAGAGGGACTCCTCCTTAACTCATTCTAGAAAACCAGGATCATTCTGATACCCAAATCTGGCAAAGACACAGCAGAAAAATAAAACTACAGGCCAATATCCTGGATGAATATAGATACAAAAATCTTAAACAAAATACTAGCAAACTGAATCCAGCAGCACATCAAAAATCATGTTGTGATGAAACCATGATCAAGTGAGCTTTATCTCTGGAACACAAGACTAGTTCAATATATGCAAATCAAAAAAATGTGATTCACCACATAATCAGAATTAAAAACAAAAACCATATGATCATCTCAATAGACACAGAAAAAGCATTTGATAAAGTCCAACATTGTTTCAGATAGAAGTCTTCAACAAACTATGCATTTAAAGAAATATACCTCAAAATAAGAGCCATCCATGACAAATCCACAACCAATATCACGCTGAATGGGCAACAATTGGAGGCGTTCTCTCTCACAACTGGAATAAGACAAGGATGTCCACTCTCACCGCTTGTATTCAACATAGTACTGGAAGTCCTAGCCAGAGTAATCAGGCAAGAGAAAGAAATAAAAGGCATTCAAACAGGAAAAGAGGAAGTTAAATTATTTCTCTTCATAGTTGCTATGATTCTATATCTAGGAAACCCTAAAGATTCCATCAAAAGATTTGATGACTTCAGTACAGTTTCAGGATACAAAGTCAACATACAAAACTCAGTAGCATTTCTATACACAATAACGTTCAAGCTGAGAACCAAATCAGGAACAAAATTCCATTTACAATAGACACACACACACACACACACACACACACAAAACCTAGGAATACATATAACCAAGAAGTTGAAAGATATCTACAGGAACAACTACAAAACACTGCTGAAAGAAATCATAGCTGACACAAACAAATGGAAAAGCACTCCATGCTTATGGGTTAGAATAATCAATATCGTTAAAATGTGCATGCTGCCCAAAATGATCTACAAATTCAATGCAATTTCTATAAAATAACCAACATAATTCTTGACAGAAATAGAAAAACCTATTCTAAATAAAATTCATATGGAACCAAAAAAGAGCCTGAATAGCCAAAGCAATCCTTAGCAAAAATGACAAAGCCAGAGGCATCACATTAGCCAATTTCAAACTATACTACAAGGCTACAATAACCAAAACAGCATGATACTGGTAAAAAATAGATACCTAGACCAACAAAACAGAATAGAGAACCCAGAAGTAAAGCTACAACCAACTGATCTTTGACAAAGTAATCAAATAATGAGGAAAAGACACCCTATTCAATGAACAGTGCAGAGAAAACTAGCTAATCATATGTAGAAGAATGAAACTCGACCTCTACCCCACACTATACACAAAAATCAACTTAAGATGGATTAAATAGTTAAATGTGACACCTCAAACTATAAAAAAATCCCAGAAAAATCCTAGGAAAATCCCTTCTGTACATTGGCCTAAGCAAAAAGTTTATGACCACGTCCTCTAAAGCAAATGCAATGAAACAAAAAATTGACAATTCAGACCTAATTAAAATGGAGAGGTTCTGTACAGCAAAAGAAACTATCAACAGAGTAAACAGACAACCTATAGAATGGGAGAAAATATTTGCAAACTATGTATCTAACAATAGACTAATATTCAGAATCTATGAGGAACAAATTAACAAGAAAAAACCAAACAGCCCCATTAGAAGGTGGGCAAATGAATAGCCTCTTCTCAAAAGAAGACACACAATTGCCCAAGAAAATGAAAAAATGCTCAACATCTCTAATCATCAGAGAGATGCAAATCAAACCACAATAAGGTGCCATCTCATACCAGCCAGAACGGCTATAATTAAAAAGTCAAGAAAGGACAGATGTTGGCGAGGTTGCAGAGAAAAGGGAATGCTTAAACATCGTTGGTGAGATTGTAAATGACTTTGGAGATTTCTCAGAGAAATGAAGATTGAATTACCATTCAACTCAGCAATTCCATTACTGGGTATATACCCAAAGGAAAATATATCATTCTACTAAAAAGTGCAATAAACACCTGCACTCCATGTTTATTGCAACACTATTCACAACAGAAAAGATATGCAATCAACTTAGGTGCTCATCAAAGGTGGACTGGCTAAAGAAAATATGGTACATATATACTATGGAATTCTTTGCAGCCATAAAAAAGAACAAAGTCATGTCATGGATGCAATTAGAAGCCTAATTATCCCAAGTGAGTTAATGCAGAGACAAAAGCAAATACTGCATGTTCTCACTTATCAGGGGTACTAAACATTGGGTATGCATGGACATAAATATGAAAACAATAGGCACTGGGGAATCCAAAAGTGATGGGAGGAAAGGGTTGAAAAACTGCCTATTGGATACTATGCTCATTATTTGGGTGACAGGTTCAACTGAGGCTCAAACCTTAGCATCAGGCAACATATTCAAGTAAAAAATATGCTCATATAGCCTCTGACTATAAAAAGAAACTTCAAATGACT
The DNA here is from genome assembly GCF_049350105.2 of Macaca mulatta. Taxonomy (NCBI): domain Eukaryota; kingdom Metazoa; phylum Chordata; class Mammalia; order Primates; family Cercopithecidae; genus Macaca; species Macaca mulatta. Next base: position 21,502,427 of record NC_133407.1, read on the forward strand.
GCTGAGGAAATAGAAAAAGTCATCAGAGTGGGAATTAGAATGAGGAATTTCCATCTCAAAGCACTAGGAACAGAGCAGAAAGTATTCTGGCATAGAACCCATATAACCCTGCTGTGGTAGACTGTGTTATTGGTCCCAGTTATTTACCCCATCTTTATCCATGTGACTTTACAGTGCCCACCCAATGTTGGCAAGGAGTACTTCTCTGACTCTTGACATTGGTTGTGGCCATGTAACTAACTTTGGTCAAGAGAATAAGATAGAAATGATGATGTCCAGACCAGGACTAGGTCTCAAGAATATTTGCTTTTGCTTTTCTGCCTCTGCCATCACCATAAGAACATGTCTAGCTACCAGTCTTAGGAGAAGGATGAGAAACATGGGGAGCAGTGATGAGTGCTGAGCCTCACCTGGATCAGAGAGCCACAGAATGAGTTGAGAGAGCCCAGTCAGTTCACAGACTCATAGAACACATTATTGTTGTTCTAAGCCTATAATTTTGGGGGTAGTTTGTTTCACAGCATTAGTATGAACATAGTTAATGGATATACTGCCAGCATATCACCTACATTTAATTCGAAATTTAATTATGCTAGATACTTGTACACCTTCTAGAGATAGGGTAGGGGGCTTGAGAATCCTGTGCAGGATGGAGATAGAAGGAAAACCTAATTTCTGCCTAAGGTGGAACTCAACAGAACTAGTGAGAAATTTCACTGTGATTAGCAGAAATTGAGAACTTAGATAAAACCTTGTTGGTGTAAAGAGGGTGAGTCTATGATTTATAAAACTACTGATTAGATATCAGTCATTCAATTCTGTCTGTTGAAGAACCTCAGGATGTCAGATTTGCTTTGTTTATTTGCTGTTACTCCTTAACTAGATAATTGTAGAATCTGCTCCCTGTTGGTCACCAGCCTTCTTTCCCTATAGTAGATACCCTGGTTTCATCCATCTATTTGTTTTCTGCTGTTAATGTTAGTCTCTGTCAGCAAAGACCTGACATTTTTAGGGACTTCTAAATGATAGGCCATGTAGAAATGCAACATTTTCTTATTCCACAAATGGAAAAACCAAGTACTTTTTCAGAATGATTAAACTGAGCAACTAATCCATTATTGAAGTAATTACTTTTAAATTTGCTGAAATGTTAGAGCATAGCTGGCTGTGACACTGGAAAAAAAATTGACTGCTTGTGGGCATTAGAGGCAGAGGGATTAAACAAAGTATGACAATGGCAAAATGTTCTGCTCAGTGTAACAGGCCTGAAGGTATTTGATGTTCTTCTCAGAACTTAGTAGGGTAATCTATCTTTTAATGTACTAAATCCATATCACTTCCACAGCTATACTCTTTGGCACTTCCCTCAGCTTCTAAGAATAATCACACAGTGGGTTTCCCCTTTAAATTGACTGTCAATCACAAGGTATGACCTTGAAAGGGTCACTTCCCTTCTCTGAGTTCAGTGTTCTCACCTGTAAAAAGAGGTTGTATCTGAAATTATCTTTGAGGTCACATTCTGTTCTAAAACTGTATGATGCTCAAAAGGTCAGGTTAGGAAGGTGCAACTTAAAAAACAAAAACATGGATAAGGATCAAGGAACCAATCAGAGCCTGTGTGAAGTTGAATGGTGGTCATGATCATCTCCAGTTAGCATTATCATGGACAAAAAAGTACCTGAAATGGTTAGGCCAGATTTCCCAAACTCTGGTTGCCTGCAGTTTAAGATATATTGGAGGCCCACACTGCTGAAAGGGAGATGTTGGCGACTGAGAGGAAAGATAGAGCAGGAGTACGGAACTTCAAAGAAGTGAGTGAAGTGGGGGAAATCTCTCTGACCTTTGAACTTTTGGACTGTTCCTTTTGATTATCTTATTTTGAGTTCTGTCTTGACTGCTTCTGCACATGATATAGAAGGTATAGCACCTGCCGGCTGGGCGTGGTGGCTCACACCTGTAATCCTAGCACTTTGGGAGGCCAAGGCAGGTGAATGACCTGAGGTCAAGAGTTCGAGACCAGCCTGGTTAACGTGGTGAAACCCTGTCTCTACTAAAAATACAAAAATTAGCCAGGTGTGGTGTCAGATACCTATAATCCCAGCTACTTGGGAGGCTGAGGCAGGAGAATTGCTTGAACCTAGGAGGTGGAGGTTGCAGTGAGCTAGGATTGGGCCATTACACTCCAGCCTGGGCAACAGAACAAAAACTCCATCTCAAAAAAAAAAAAAAAAAAGTATAGTGCTTGCCTATATTCAGAGAGCCTGAACGCAAATCTCTTTTATCTTATTAACTATGTCACCTTAAGATAACTACTTAACCTGTGAGCTATGATTTTTATGTCTATAGTATTGGAAAAATAATACCTGCATCAAAGGGTTGTGAGTTTTAGTTGACACAATATATACATGGCCAAGAAATCTCAACTCCATCCTAGACTGGACCCACCATGGGTTTCAGCATCTGACAAATTTATGAGTTGGCCCAGGAGAAGTGTATTTTCAGGGGCTGTAAGGAAATTTCCAGACAAAAATTTATCTTACGATGAGAAGGAGACACGCTTGATGAGCTTGATTATTTGTGTTAGTCAGGGATCAATCATAAAAATGTGAATTCCAAGGGATTAGGCCCCACATAATCTTGGAAACTTAATAAGCAGTCTATGCAAGGATGGTGCCTTTGTGTCTGCAAAATGGCAGTTGGTAAGGGAAGATGAAATGAAATATCAGAGACCAAGGGCAAACTAAAACCTGCAAAGATGAGCTGGAATCCATGTTTGGATTCCCCCTTTATATAATCTCAAAGACAAGGGCAACCTGCAGAAGACGCTGATGCCCTTCTCAATGGAGCTGAAAATATATCTGCTCTGGGATTAGGAGAAGCTGAAGGAAAGATGTGGAAGGAGCTGAAAGAGCTGTAAGCCCACTGCTGCTCCTTGCCAGCAAGGTGGCCCCACAGATCAGTGACAATGTGCATCAGCTGCATCAGCTCCTGGCCCCATACTCACCTTTAGAGCTTAAGAAAATTGCTGTGGATACACTTCCACCTTCCAAATCTCTTACAAATCTCAGTAGACCATCCTAACATTAAGCCACATAAGAAGGGAATTATGAGAAATGTCATTCCAGCTTAGATAAGTTGACAGTGAGAGACCATCGCCTCCATTAATGAAGCCTTAGGAGGCTCTAAGCATAGCTAGGGGTCTAGTATTTGACCCCAGGTCCAGCCTAACTAAGGCCTTGTGAAAGAGTGAACACCGAGACAGTGGATTTGTTCCATTTCGTTACACACTGACATGCAAGCATCACTGCTAGCCAAGACTAAGGGAGCGGGCATTTCTTCTCTGCTCACTTTATTCCAGGCTGAACACAGTGAGTGTGCTTGAAAGCGAATATGTAAATTTTTATACCTAAAATAGTAGGTATCTTTGGTGAAGAAAAAAAAGAAAATGACTTGGAAATGAATTCCAGAAGTGGAATCAAGTGGTCATCTTTTCAAGAATCAAAAAGTCACTCTCAAAGGGAACAGGCACTCCCCCTAATTCAGGAGGCAGAAAATGCCAAAGAGAGAGGGACCATACAGTGGCAGCCGCCACTGAAGGCAAGGTCTGGCTAAAGGAGCAAGTCAAAAGAATTCTGATGATTGACAATGCATAACTTTATAACACAATTTTAGAAACTTGGATGACATAGATAGTGGTCTAAAGAAAATACAAACGATCAAAGCTGACTTAGGAGGAACAAAAAATCTAAGTAGACCAGTTATCAAAGACCCAGCTGGAAATGATTAAAGATCTTTCCAATCAATAAATATCTATTTCATACATTTCCATGGGCAAATTCTTTGAGTCCTGCAAATGACAGATTATTCTGACTATATTTAAATTGTTGCAGAGCACAGAAAAATAAGGAAATGCCCCACCTAGATCTCCTGTACTGGTCCAGAGTACCTGTCTCTGGGCTGCTGCCAATGTTAGCTGCTAATGGCTTACACTTGCCCCCGTTTCCGAGAACTGCTTATGGCCTCTGGGAGCAACTTCACCCAGAAATACTTGAGATTTTGTACCATATCTCTTGGGGCAGCCCACGTCAAATGACTAACTGTAGTGAGGGTACATAAAACCATCTTCCTTGCCTTGAAATGGGACAGCTCTGTGATACCATTTATGTGCTAGAGTTACCTGAGGGACTGGGTAGTCTAGAGTGCGACGTGAACTGGAGCTTGACATACTTCTTCCCCTTGTCCTATTGTAACTGGCAAAAGGGTCTGGTTGCTCGCCGCTTGTAAAAAAGAAGCCAACATAACAAAAGTGAGATGTGATAAAAAGAGAGTGAGTTTTATTTTCCGTGCTAGCAAGGGGAGGAGTAGGTGTATTCGTTCCAAAAATTTTCACTCTTCCATTTGTGGAGGGAATGCAGGGGTTTTTAAAGAGAGGGTTTGGAATGCAGGAGAGGCAGTGGGGCTAGGCTATATCAGGTGGTGTGACCCACTCCGATGGCTCGTCTTGAACTATTGTTTCATCTGGTATCATCAAGGTTGGAGGTGTTGGTCTGTATCAGGAGCTAGCCCCCGAAACTTCTAAGGAAATATTTTTGTATTACGTGACCAGATAAAGCGAGTATGGTGTGTGCTTAGCAAGCATCTAGGTAAATAAATGAGCACAGAATGGGTAAAGAAAGGGAGCGGAAGTTCACAGCTCATTCTGAGGCTGTATTTCAAGATGAAAGGTAAAACACATGCAGTTTTTCTCAAGGTTTTATCTTGAGACTGGGGGATAAGGAAAGGAGAAAAGGGTGAGGGAAAAAAAATTTAAACACGGTTTGAGGCTACGCTGCTAAGCTGTTTGGTTACATCATCCTGCTTCCATTCCTGTCTTATAGGTTTCTCTGGGGAGAAATCCCTCAATAAATCAGTTGCACAGAATCCCTGTTTCAGGCCTTGCTTCTATGACTTAAATGAGAATCAATCCTTTCTTGAAATTAAGAATCACTGATTTAGGGAGGCCGAGGCGGGTGGATCACGAGGTCAGGAGATCGAGACCATCCTGGCTAACACAGTGAAATCCCGTCTCTACTAAAAATACAAAAAATTAGCCAGGCATGGTGGCAGGCACCTGTAGTCCCAGCTACTGGGGAGGCTGAGGCAGGAGAATGGCATGAACCCGGGAGGCAGAGCTTGCAGTGAGCTGAGTTCACGCCACTGCACTCCAGCCTGGGCGACAGAGTGAGACTCCGTCTCAAAAAATAAATAAATAAATAAATAAATCACTGATTTAATACTAAAAAAAGAAAAAATATATCTTTAATAGGCTAGCAGGAAAAGAAAACAAGAGACCAGTCTCACTTATAAATGTTGACTCAAAAAATCCTAATAAAGCAATTCAAATGGGATTAGTGCCACATCATGATTATTTGGGTTTTATTTCATGAGTGAGTAAAAGGAAAAGAAATCTCAGGACCCCAAAACCTCTAAGCCAAAGGGAAAAGTCAAGCTGGAAACTGCATCAGGCAAACTTGCCTCCCATTTTATTCCTAAATAATATAGCTGTAAAGATTTTTTTTCTTTTTAAAGCTACATGCCTCTTTCACAATTTGTCCACAAGGAAATTACTTGTGGGGCTCAAGATCGTTACCCTGAGACAGTTCTGCTGAAGTTCACCTGGTGATGTAAACCGATAGCTTATCTTCACAGACGTGGGGAAGTCACGTCTCTGCTCATCTGAGACAAATGCATATCTGATTGCTCCTTCTGCTCTAGTGTTTATGTAAAAATGCAAATTCACCGAGCCAGACTAAAGCATAAGTGACTATTCCTCTATTCTCCTGTCATATGTAAATTGTGTATTCAGTGAAAGGCTAATCAAAGACACCAAGGAATACATGTTAGTCTCTTATCTACCCATGACATGGAAGCCCTCCACCCAGTTCTGCTTTGAGTTGTCCCACCTTTCCAGACCAAACCATTGTGCTTCCTACACACATTGTCTGACTTCTCATGTATTCCTAAAATGTATAAAAGCAAGTTGTACCCTGATCACCTTCGGCACATGTCATCAGAACCTCCTGAGGCTATGTCACGAGCATGTCCTTAACCTTGGCAAAATAAACTTTCTAAATTGATTGAGACCTGTCTCAGACACTTTGGGTTCACAAGTGCCAGGATAACTTGATGTTTCAAAATTGAATGCCATCATTCTCCTACTAATAGTTCCAAGAAAAAAGCACAATGATATCATAATAGCATATATATTTTTCAAAAACAAAACGAAAATGAAAGCCTTTCATCTTTTATAGCTGCTACAAATCTGTTATGAATTTCAGTAAATCCCTTCATCCCTTCCTTGCTTTGTTTGTGCATTTTGTCTAATTCTTTGTTCAAGATGCCAAGAACCTGGACACCCTCCACCTTTAACATATTTTGGTGAGCCAGCCAGGAGGAAGAGGTAAGCGCAAAGTTTGGGCTTTCTTCTTCTTTCTCCTTTTCTTTTCTGCTCCATATAGGGGAATCTCTTTCTCTCTCTTTTCCTTTCCAACCTGGGACACATGGTGGGCAGTGCCTAAACATGGAAACAACTGCAGGTTTCTGGCTGTGGACAGTGAAACTAAGGGGTTTTCATATGGAGAAGCCCGACCACCATGGCCCAGTTCACTTAAGGAACCTGGGTGTTTTCGTGTTGTTGTTGTTGTTTTTTCCTTTCTTTCTTTCTCAGTCTTTCAGTAGCTGTTTATAATTGCCCTGCCCGAAGAGGGAAGGACTTCTTTTTATCTTTTCCATGCCTGGTCCCTGATCCAAGCAAACTCGCACATGTTTCAGGGAACTTAAACCTTCTTTTCTCATGCAACATTCTTCCCTTCTTATACTCAACTGGCTAAGGAACAAACCGGCCCACCCAGCATCCAGTTCTCATTACAGTTCATGGCTATGCTTATAAAGCTCACAGTATGTTCTGGAGGGGAAAACCTGCATGTGGTGCCCACCTAAGGTCAGAGACATCTGGCACTCTAAGACTGGACCCCACAGGAGGACACTCCGTGGGTCCTGCAACCCCCAACCACTCTAAAGAGGATGCTCTTGGCAGAGGTTCTGAGGTCTAGTATTAAGCCCTCCTTAGAATGTTCTCTCACAGTTGCAATGCTGCTTGACCCTAGCATTGTTTGGAATCTGGAGTTTACTGTCTAATGGGAAAGTAGAATGGTGTTATATATATCCAGGCTTTTGTGCTGTGGTTCTAAGCAGGGGGCCTGGTTAACGTGTGATGCCCTTCTTTGGTATGGTTTGGTCCCAGTGCTCTTTTGAGTCTGGGGAGGTTTGGCCTTTAAAAATGAAACTGCCGTGAAGACTGCTTTACCCAAAATTTTGGTTCGCAGCCTTCACTGGATTATCTATTGGGGCAAAGTAAAACTGGCAAGCTTGTATTGCTATCTCATGGCTAAGGTTCCAAGCTATCAGATCTTTGTTTATGGGTGTGTATACATGTCTAGATGTGTTTATTTGTATGTACACTTATTGTAATATGTTATAAGTAAAACAGCACTCATAAATTAAGTAAATGAGTCTAAGCAATTTTCAAGTTCATGTGACTTAAAGTATCACTTTACTAAACAAGCTAGCTTTAAAATTATTGCTGGAATAAAAATAGAAATGCCTTTAGAATTGTCAGCACACATTTTGTCTGAATTTTATGTTTGTCTTTGTTAGATATTTTAAAATGTCAGTGTTAATTCACGCTGGGAGCTGCTTGGGGTGAGCCTGCCTCCCATTCTATTCAAAGTCTCACTGAGATAAATGCATATCTGATTGCTTCCTTTGGAAAGGTTAATCAGAAACTCAAAAGAAAACAACGGTTGTCTCTCACCTCTGATCTGAAAGGCCCCAAGCCTCCTTGCCTCAAATTGTCCCTCCTTTCTGGACCAAACCAATGTTCATTTTACGTATGTTGATGTCATGTCTCCCTTGTTAAAAGTAAAAAATTAAGTACAGTGATAGGATAATTGTTTTAGGTAAACTTTTTGTGTAAATTAAAACTGTAAAGTTATTTTTGATGCTCATTTACTATCTGGGTCATTTCCAGTTAAGAAAGGATTGCAATATGAAGGAATATGTTTCTAAAATTGTAGAATTGTTCTTATGTATAAATGCCCATATCTAATAGTTCAGAATTTCTTGCTTTTTAGGGATTCACTGAAGCTTTATGTTACTAAGGATAAAATTCTAGTTAACACGTAATTCTGTATACAAAATGTGCCAGAAAGCATTGTGGAAAAAGAATAATTTTGTCTAATTCAGAAGTTATCTAAAAGTTGGCTCAAATTACATATTTGAAAAGGTTGTTTATGAAACAATGTGGTAAGGAACCATTAAGTAGGGGAGAAAGATGTGGAAAAATTTAAATAATAAAATATTCCTTAAAACCCAATAAATTGGAAACATTTGACTAATATTTACATAGTAAAGTTCTTAGTTTTGATTAAAGTAAGAAGTATTGTAAAAATGCATCAGAAGTTTGACAATTCTTTTTTAAATATAGTTAAGCATGAATCTGGATGTAGTGTGGAGTCAAATTTCACATACATGCTTGCATTGCTTCATACTGTGTTTACCGTTTTGTATGGATAGTGCTAGAGTACTTATTGGTCATGTGCCTAAAGTGAATTTCTTAATTGCACAGGAGGTATGATAATATTACTGAACTTATGGATATTGAATTGTTTATTAGGAATAAAATATTCATTATATAGGTTTTCTGTGGCCCTAGGTAACACTGTAGCCTCCAGGGTAAATTGAATAGGAAAATTTAGGGTTGGTTTTCCGCTTATTTGTTTTGCTCGTAGTTTTCATTCATCTGCTATGTATTCTCCTCTGGCTTTGCTTGTGTATGTATATGTATAAAACCATGATTTTTTTTTTATAGTTCCTAGTGGAAGGCTTTTATTCAGTTCTGTATTCCTGTGCATTTCTAGCAAGTCATTATCCGTTCCATTTATGTGGAATTCCTAAGCTACCTTTGTCGGGTCTGCAGGGATTAATAGAGCACACCAGCTTTTTATCTTTAATTAACTTTTTGGATTTTAGGCTTCCTGATACTTTAAGTGTGTTGAGCATACTCTCACAAATAGAATTTGAGTCATATTTCTCTCTCTTTGCCTAATTTCTCCAAAATTTGTTATGTATTTGTGAGTATTCTTAATTCATGGCAGTGTATTTGTTTGCATATAGTCAAGCAGCGTCGCCAGGGCTGCTCAGGAAGAGAGAACCCGGAAGCCTGGCATGCTGGCAAAAGGGTAAGAATTTCTTACCGATCAGTCTCTGGCCTCTTTCTTTCTGTGCAAACTGGTTAAATATAAAGTAAAAGCCAGTGTTTATCTGCTGTGTAAAGTTTTAATTAATTGGTTTATTAATAATAAGAGCTTAAATCAAATATTTTGTCAGAAAAGTAGAAAGTGTAATGCTTTTCACTTCATGTAACTTTAGCAATCTTTTGGAAATAAAGATGGTTTTAAAGATTATTGGTAAAATACAATTGTCTTCAAAATGTTAACATGTGGTCTAAATTGTGTTCAAATATTAGGTTTGCTAAATGCTTTAAGGTCATAAACTGCTGCTTTGGCTTTTGAAAATGGTTTAACTTACCTGCTTACCAGCTAGGTAAGGCCTGGACATGTGGAGTTGTCCACACCCTTGCTATGCTGTAAACAGTCAGACCTTATCAGAACATAACTTAGCATGTTTTACATTAAAGTTAAAATTGCTGAGTCACCACTGTAACATGCAATTAAGACTACTGGAAACAGTTTTACATGTTAGGTGTGTAAAAAGAGTAGAATGTTTTTGTTTTTTTAAGGTTATAAAAGGTTTTTCTTCTTTAAAATTTCTGAATCATCATTTTGGCAAAATAAAAAATTTATGGTAATCTGGAATTCCAAAATCAAACTTCAGTTACAAAATTGTCTTTCCTAATGCCTGGCTTTCTGGATGGATTATAGGGCCTCTGAAAACATCCAGAAGAGAGGTAAACAGGATTATTTGATGTGTTTAGGTACATGGGATTGCCAAAATGATGTTCAATCTTCTTTAGGTTATATTTTTGTGAATAATACTAATATATATTCCAAAACTGTATGGGATTTTTAAAATTCTAATGTCTAAGTATATGCCACCGATCACAATTATAGTTATTGTTAAGTTATTGTAAACCACAGAAATAACCACATTTCCTTGTATAAAGCTACTAACCCAAGTAAAACAAAAAGATTAATTAAATATCAAGAAAATACTTTCATGTTAAACCAGCAAATACTGAAATTGTTTAAAATAGTTTATAACCAATGCTTGATCCCATATTCCTGGGAAAACAATTAAAGCTTCACATTTGGTCACCTGGTTGGCCATTTAAATATTTAAACATTTTATAAAGGGATTTCATTCAATTATTTCCAGTGCATGTTTTCTGGTTGTATAAAAGCTTTCCCATGGGGGAAAAGGGAGCTGATGTTATTACAGTAGATTATTATGATACATTGTATTTCACCAGGTAAAGAAAGCTTTTTATGGTTTGAATCTTCTGGAAACATCAGAGAAAGGCTGTCCTTGTCATCTACACTACAACGAAACTTTGGGACCTTGAACTTTGGGTTCGTGGTCTCACAACTGAGAAGGGTCCCTCCATGCTCTTGGAGCTGTGCACCCATTGGAACTCTTAAGGTAGAACTAACCAGGGAAATTTCTCCCAAGAAGAGGATGGCATCCTTGATGTGAACAGCTTTTCCCAAGTTCACACATTAAGACTTCTACTATCATGAACCTCTTATCTTTGAATATTTTTTCTTGCTTACGCCTCTATGAACAATAGAAGTGGAAAACGGGTATGTTATGTGCACTTATGGGGTATATTTTTATTTGTGAAGAAGTGTGGAGCCAGCCTTATACATGGATAAACTTATACTTTGATAGATAAATGACGAAGGCCTAGTGTAGGTAAGAAACTTTAATGGTACATGCATTGCCTCATAATCAGTCAAAAACAATACATTGGTTCACTCCTCTTAATCAGTATTATGGGTTAAAGAGAGCATTACCAGCAGGCCTTCATTCTTCTAAAAGGGCGTCATTTGTTAGGTCCTTTTTTCATGGTTTAAAGTAAAAGAAACAATGATTAGAAATGTATCCCTCATGACAGGTTCTATAGCAAATTCTACTGTAAAGGCTACAGTTACACAATAGACTCTAAATTCTCTTGTGAAAGTTATAATAGAATTGGCTAAACAAAGAAGGATCTGTGTAGCTGCTGGCACTTGTGGCCTATGGAGAAAGACATCAGATGTAGATTATAGAAATTCAGTTTGATGAAGGGGATTGATGAAGAAATTGTTTAGTCAAGTGAGTAAACTCTTTATCTAACTCATTCTTTGATCTATTTGATTTTAGGAGGTTTGGTTTATGGGGACCTTGGATAAGGAACATACTCCAAACTCTTAATAATAGTCATAATAATAGTCATAATAATAGTTTCCCTGGTATGCTGTATTCTCTCAAAGGTTTTAAATGCTTGCATGCAGCCATCTCTAGAATGGTTTCTCTTCAACTGGAATAACAGGAGCTGAAAGAAATGTGCAACCATGAGAACACCACAGCCTATAAATGATGTGCTGAGACCAGAAACCCAAAATGATGGTAACTGAGAGTGGTGCTAAGGCCCTAAGTTTTGGTTACCCTCTCACCCAAGTGAGAGCCTGACTAAAACGGGAGAACTTTTGAAAACAAAATTATGGGAGGCCATTGTTTTGAACTGAGCTCATGAACTAGGCCCCAAGAAACTAAACCAAAATGGAGTTGCTCATGCTAAGACTTTAAGGAAACACGTAGATTCCAGAACTACCAGGTTTTGTTTTTTTCTCCTGCAAATCTCTATTACAAACATTTCTGACAGCATGGGTATTGACCCCCTGAAGTTCCCATTCAATTTTGTTAATCAAATTCATTTTCTTGGCTGGACATGTTGGCTCACACCTCTAATCCCAGCACTTTGGGAGGTGGGTGGATCACGAGGTCAGGAGTTCAAGACCAGCCTAGGCAAGATGGTGAAACCCTGTCTCTACTAACAATACAAAATAGCTGGGCGTGGTGGTGGGTTCCTGTAATCCCAGCTACTCAGGAGGCTGAGGCAGAGAATTGCTTGAACCTGGCAGGTGGAGGTTGCAGTGAGCCAAGATTGTGCCAGTGCACTCCAGCCTGGGCGACAGAGCAAGACTCTATCTCAAAAAAATAAAAGATAAAAAATCATTTCCTCTTGCCTAGAGACTATCAAGCTTTAGAGGTTCTATCATGCAACAAAAGTTCCAGCCAATTCCAGGTGAAGACATCACCCCTGGCCGTGAAGAAGCCACTCTGCCTCCACTAGACACAACAGGGCAAGAATTCCGTGATCCCAATAGGTAGGGACTATGCCCCAAGCAAGCATGAAACAGTTACAAGAGAAAACCATCAGTCCCTCTGCCTCTCATAAAGATTTATGGGGATCACATCTCTCACAGGGGAGATGAGGCAGGAAAATAGGGTCTAGAGGCAGGGGAACATAAGGCCAATTCACACTTCAGCTATAACAGCAAATATCCTCTCCATAGGGCATATGCCATAAATGACTTTGTAACTTTACTCCATCCTCTCCATTTATATAGGGCATACTCGAAGTAACCAATGGAATCCTCTAGGGGTATTTAAACTCCCCAAAATTCTGTAACAGGGCCTTTGAGTTCCTATGGTTGGGCCGTTCCCACACTGTGGAGTGTACTTTCATTTTCAGTAATCCCTTCATCCCTTCCTTGTTTTGTTTGTGCATTTTGTCCAATTCTTTGTTCAAGATGCCAAGAACCTGGACACTCTCCACTTTTAACAAAATGATATTATACACACTTGTAAACTGCTTTTAAAAATGAACTTATAATATCATTTCTTTATGCCAATGCCTGTCAGTCATTAACATTCAATGGCTACCTGGTGTTTCTTTGAATGAATGGAGTGAGCATAACTTAGTTTCTGTGTCTCTTCTGGTTGGACATTTAGATATTTACTAGTTTTTGTTGTCATAAACAATGTTAATCTAAAAACCTTGTGGTGAAATCTTTGCATGTATTGTTAATTGGTTCTTTAAGGCAAACTCTGAGAAGTAGAGATGCTGGATCAAAGGTAATGCATTTTAAAAATAGTGTTGTTCTATGTATTGACAAATTGCTTTCTGGGAAGGTTATGTCAACTTATATTCCCAAGAGCAGAGAAATTGGCTCTGTTTTTAGATAATTCCAGTGAAATAATTTCCATAATTATTCACTGCAGGCAGAATTTAATATCTATCTCCTATAAAACTTTATCTATTAATTTAGCTGTTAATATTCTGCAAGTAAACTAACATTTCAGCTAGGATACAGTCATTGAGGCTTTGATCTGCTAAGGACATTGCAGAGTCATCGCATTCAGAACTTGACAGTAAATCATAATAGTGGCAATTAGACTCAAATTTGAGTGACTTTAGCTAAATGCTTTAATCTCCATTATTTTTAGTCACCTCATAAATGGATGTAATTAAAGAATCTATACTATAGAGTTGTGTGAAGGTCAAATAAGATAATTCATGTAAAGTGTACAGCACATGGCCTGGCACAAGAGGAAGTGCATAAAAGCATTAGTTATTATATTGTCTAAGGAAAAAATTATTGGAAAAATTGAGCTAATCTAGACATAGAACAATTCTAAGTATCTACATAGATTAGACATTCAAAAATATTGGCCGAACTAAATTGAATTTTTGGGGGACATATCAAGTCAATAAATCTTTCTAATGCCTTACTGAATGCACGACCTAATTCCACAGAAAAGGAACAGGAAGATGATGAGTTGTGGTCTTGTCTTCAAATAGTACACAATCTAGTGAGGGAGATAGAACAAATACCAAGATAATTAGAAGCACTAAAAAAGATTAAAGGAGGAAGAAATCCCTTCCATCTCTGAAGATGAGGGAAGATTTCATGAAACTCTAAGTGCCTTTTAAACAAATGTGTGGGGAGAGTATTCCAGGAGAAGAATGTACCCAGTGGGTTGAGAAACCATGGGCTGTGTGCAGAGTTACCCAGTTGACTAGAGTTAAAGAATCCCTAGTGATAGTGAAAGATAGGTCAGGTCAGATATAGGGGGTGGAATGGTAGAGGTTGTGAGTGCCTCCAGGATGGAGGGGGAAAGAGAAACTAGTTGGGAGGCTATGGGAGTAGTTGAGATGTGACATGATAAAGGCCTGAATGGGGAGGTGTGAATGCTGAGATAGAGTTCACAGGATTAGGGCACCATTAGGGGAGCATTCCAAAACCCTGGGGCCCCAGTTTGCTCTTGTTGCCATCTTAACATCCAGCTGCCTCAGCCAATTTGCATAAATCTCTTGGAGTCTACATCTTCTTTCCCCTTTTCTCCCTTCCTCTCTTCCTTCCTTCTTTTTCTTTCCTTTTTTCTCTCAGCTGAGTCAGATGTCAAAGTAAGGGCAATAAAGGTGATTCAAAGTACCCTTCAAACATGGTGTAAATCTTACGCTACTTAATTAAAATAATACTGAGGCTGATGTAATGAGAGGACAAGAGTAAGGTAATTTCTCTGTTGCCTTTTGTTATTTTTGGTTTTAATTAGATATTTTTTAAAACACTTTTCATTTTGGAATAATTTTTGATTCACAGAAATGTTGCAAAGATAGGATGAAGAATGGCCATATACCCCACACCCAGTTTCACTATGGCTAACATCTTAATTTACCGGGATATATTTGCCAAAACTAAGATATCAGCATTACATATTACTATTATCTGAACTGCTAACTTTCTTTAGATTTCACTAGTTTTTCTATTAACTCCCTTTTTTTGTTGTTGTTGTTCCAGGCTCCAATTCAAAGTACCATACTGCATTTAGCTGTCATGTGTCTCCCCAGTCTCCACTGGTCTGTGACAGTTTCTGAGGCTTCCCTTGTTTTTCTTTACCTTTACAGTCTTGAGGAGCGTTGGCCAGGTGTCTTGTAGAATGACCCCAGTCAGGATTAGTCTGATGTTTTTCTCATGATTAGACTGGGGTTATGGGTTTTTGGAAAGAAGACCACAGAGGTAAAGTTCCTTTCTGGCCAAATCCTATTGGTAGGTACATGATATCTATTATAGTTCAGAAAGTTAAGTTTATACTCACCTACTGTGTGACTCAATGTACTATGACCCTGTTCAATGTCATGAATTCACTGGTTTTTTTCTCTTCATTTTTTGGGGGGGAGAATGGTGGATTTATAGGAAAAATGCAGTGAACTTCTCGGGTACTGGGACTGAAAAGGTAAGAGTTTAAGGTTTATGAGTATTAGATGTGGTGGTAGACACTGTTGGCCCCTCCCCCAGATTTCATTCTCCCACTGGTGCACCCTTCTGTGGCTGCTGCAAGTGCTGCAGCTGATAGATTTACCTGTGACTTTCTCTGGGAAATTGCCCTTGGCTGAGTGAACCACCTCACTCAGAGATGCTTGAGAAGTTAATACCCACTATTCCAAGCCCTGGAACTTGGTCAATGATGGACTCTTTGGGGGTATAAAAGCCCAGGTCCCTTGCCTTAGAGATGCAATATATGGTCTTGTCTAGAGCCCACCCCTGCTTGGGGATGGGGTGGTCAGGCCACTGCTTGACACTACCTGAGACCCTTGTTCAAGTCTGTCCCTTTTCCTAATTTGGTTCTTTGACTCTGTTAACATTTTTCTCTTAAGAATATTCCCTCAACTAATCATTTGCAGCTGAACAAATCTATCAGATTTTGCTTAGAGAAACTGGCCTAAGATAGACACATACTCTTAAAAATGTGTGAGCCTTTGAGAGTGCTCTGTCTAGCCCAACACTCCACAGCCTGGGAAGAATTTAATTAAATTTTATATAATGCTTAGTCATTAAAGGTTACTTAATCCTGGTTGTTTTCCTATAGTAGGAATTATAATGCTGAAAACATTACTCAAGGATTCTGAAAAGAATTAATATTAGTAGGATGCTTATTATTATTTGGATAGTCTATGAAACAATCACTCTTAGTCTATCAAACTGTTAACTGCTGTGACACTGTGAGGAGAACAAAACTGCTTCCCTAAATAGTTGCCTTTTTGTACAATCATGAGTGGCCTGATTACTAAGTGTGGTGCTATGGTTACACCAGCTGCCCTGGGTGTATCAGAGGTTGAATTATTCTTTTGGCCACTTATAGGGAGCCTATGGTTAAAAAAGTTATAGCTCCTGGAAACCAAGCAGCTTCAGGTCCCCAAAGTCTGTGTCTTTGCAGCCTTGGTCTTATCTAGGAAATTGTAACCTAACATCCCTTAGTAAAATAGTTTGAAGCCGGGTAGAATTAGATAATAGACCCACATTAGGTTGCTTCAAGTCAGGATTATAAACATATGTTCTAAATACATACCAATAAAGTCAAAATATGAGGAAAGGGGTGAAATCAGAGATGACTAAGATTTCAAGCTTAGGTCATTATGATTATTTTTCTTTATGAAAGACAAGCTGGAGTTTAAAAAGTTTGGTGATTTTTAAATCCTAAAGAACAGTATAGTTTCAGGGAAAAAATCTGGAAATAGTTATTGTATTAGTCCGAATTCTCTAGAGGACAGAACTAATAGGATAGATGTATATATAAAAGGGAGTTAAGGAGTATTGACTTACATGATCACAAGGTGAGGTCCCACAATAGGCTGTCTACAAGTCGAGGGGCAAGGAAGCCCGTCCGAGTTTCAAAGCTGAAGAACTTGGAGTCTGATGTTCCAGAGCAGGAAGCAACCAGCAAGGGAGAAAGATGTAGGCTGGGTGGCTAAGCCAGTCTAATCTTTTCATGTTCTTCTGCCTGCTTTTTATTCTGGCTGCCGATTAGATTGTGCCCACCCAGATGGAGGGTAGATCTGTTTCTCCTGCTCCACTGACACAGATATTAATCCTCTTTGACAAAACCCTCATAGACACACCCAGAAACATCCTTCAATCCAATCAAGTTGACACTCAATATTAACCATCCCAGTTATTTACTAGGCAAAATAATTCATTGTTTCAAAGACTAACCAGATAAAGGTAGAAAGGCTTATTCTGTCTGATTGCATTGTTGGAGAATGCAGCCAAAATTAAGAAAGGCAAAGAAATGATTACTACAAGAAAGAGGATAGGGGTGCCATGTGAAGAATTGAAATTTGATAGGATGTTGTTGGGTTAGGGAAGAAACACACATAGGTAGATATTAGTTACAGGTGATACTGTAGTTCTTGGATTATTAGGTGGTGAGTTCATAGATTATGTAAAAAATAATACCTAAATTTAATATATAAGCCTTGGATTGAGTTTAAACTAATTCTTCTCAACTAAAAGAGAGAGAGAGAGAGACAGAGAGAGAGAGAGAGAAAGAGAGACAGAGACAGAGAGGCAGAATATGAATACAGCAATTGTGTCTCAAAGGTATTGAAGTTTATATATATTTATTAATTTACTTGGTGTTGTTTTACTTAAGACATGAAAGGTAGCACAGATGTATAGAGAGCAGTAACAAAATAAAAAGGGTAGTTAAAAATATGTATTTCAAGGTATTCATTAATTTATATGGTCCTTTTAATTTCCACATATAGTCACTTTGAAAACTAGTGATACACAAAAAGTTGAGACATGACTGTTTCAAACTTTTCAACTCTGCTGCTTCCTGATTGTTTCTTGAACACCTTTCCTAAACTCTCTCTGATTTAGTTGCTTCATTTGAAAATGGAGACTAGAATCCCTACCTTTCAAGGTGGTGGTAAGAAACTAAGGTAATACTTGCACAGTTCCTGGGGTACAGCATGGGCTGGGCAAATAGTAGGAGTTGTTTTTAGCATGTTATTGCAACAGAATGTCCAGCCTAACATTCCTGATGCCCCAGAATTGGAAACTTAACCAAAGACTGAGGATTAAAAGGTATGAAATAAAATGGGATGGGATACTAGCCTCATAATCCAAAAGAAGCTGAAAAGAATTGGAGGCCTCATCCTCCTTCTAGGGCTTTCTAAGTGTAGGCAGCCAGGCTGGTTTTGCTAATCTCCTGCATTCCCCAGGATCCCTTCCCTGGTCAAGGACATTCAATCTATCACTGATTCAACAAATATCTATTGTCTGTCTATTCTGTGACAGGTACTGTATTAGGTTCCTAGGATCCAGCAGTGAATAAATAAGACACAGACATAATCAAAAGACTAGGATATGGGCAAAAGAACCTTTAGACTTTAGGCAGATCTTTAGCTTAGTAGGATGGGCCATGGTTTTTCTCTGTGAGATAGGGGAGGGATACTTCCCTCTCTCCTCAGTAGAGAAAAGGTGGCGGTGGCGGGGGGGGGTGGGCATCAAGAGAGTAGTCCATAAAGATAGGGGTGCTAGCAAAAGGGGAAGTGGATTAGATGTCTGATTAAGCTGAATACACTCAGCTATCCTAGATATAAGCTTATAGTAACTGAAAGTAACCATATAATTATGTAATATTCCTGGAGTATTGTTACAGGATAGTAAAGTGATTGGGAAAAAAAAGCATACAAAATACAATATTCCATGGTTTAGTAAACCCATTATATCATTGTCAACATCATCATTGTTGTCATTGTTATTATTGTCATAATCTTCATCATTACCCAGACCATTAATTTAGGAGAGGGGCACCTCTTACCAAAAGGAAGGTAATAAGAGGTTTAGGGAAGCCGAAGAAAAACTCTTGTTTGGGAAATACGAGTTTTGCAGTTGCGCATGAAGATCGTTCCTGGCTCAGCCTGCCTTCTAGTATCTAGCTCCCTTAGGAGAGTTCTCAGGTCACTGCAGCAATACACAGGGAGAATCGGTTCATATTTCAGGCCAGTTTGAAAACATAGCTGCAAGGATTTAGTGAAGGGATTAATGCCTTCCACAGAGCTGGTGTGAATTCTCTTCTCTGGCAAGAACACAGATGGGTAAACAAGTATAAATTCCATTTTTTTCATGAAGAGGGGATTAGGAATCTGCACGAAATAACTTTCTCTCAAAACAACATATGCTTGGGTCTTGTCCTTGTTTCTCGAAGGGAATCTTGAGCCATTGGGAAATGAGGCTGTTGGAACACAATGATCAGAATTTGGCCAGCATTCAGAAGCTGCCTCCTCAGCAGCCTGGCTGGGTCCAGGTGGGCTCTCTTATTGGGTTGCTCAGAAATGGCATCCTCTAAAGACTCAGAGATGGATGCAAGACATAAACACTTTAGCATGAGGTATCCTGGAGTCCTTTTAGAATTATGGAAGCTGCCTTCTTGCCGAGGAAAATTGGGTTCAGATACCACATCTGGCTTTTCTGGATTCCTACCTGTCATCTTAAGCAAGAAAGAAAATCTTGCCATGGCTCAAGCTTTGCCATGCTCACTTGGAGAGTTTTGATTGGTGTCTGGGATTATACATAAAGTTAAAAGTTAAAGACAATTTGGATGGCCTCCCAAAATAACAATAAATGAGGGAAAGAAGTCAGAGAATCCCAAAATAAATTCCTTTGTTATTTGCTCATATAAAAGGAGCATGAGCTCTGTAGTCAACATCATTTCTCTTACGCACTTGTCTTTGTGACTCTGCAACTAAACGTCCCAACTTATATCCATCCTTATTGAATACATCTTTTTTTACCCTTATATTTTTTTTACCCATCTATTTTTACCCTTGCTCATTCCTCAAGTTTCGATTGGAATGTGTGTATTAAGTGGTAGGATTGGTGTACACAAATATACACAGAAACAAATACACATTTAATTATATATACTCTCACCCCAGCCAGTGTTTAAAAAAAAGCATAAAATAATTTTCTGGAATCTTACTGCTCAAATCAACCCCCCAGAAGGATGATACCATCAATTTTGTATGGAAGCCACATAGTGAGTGAAGACCAGCTTCCTGAGCGATTAAAAATAAATAAAATATCAAAATGTAAAGCCACTATACCAGCATTTCTTAAACTTTTTTGTCTCAGAACCCCTTTACACTTTTAAAAATTATTGAGAACCCTCAAGGGCTCATATTGATGTGTGATATAGCTCTCTATAGCTATAATATTAGAAATAAAAGCAAAAAATTTAAAAGATTTATTAGTATATTTAAAATAATAAACTCATATCTTAATATAAATATTTTTATTAAAAACACTTTTATTTTCAAAAACCAAGAAAATATACTGAGAAGAGTGGCATTGTTTTACATTTTGTAAACCTCTTTAACCTCTAGCTTACTGGAAGACATCTGGAATCAAACATCTGCTTTTGCATTCAATCTGTTGGAATATATTGGTTTGGTTGAAATATATGAAACAATCAGGCACACAGATACTTCAACTGGCAAAGACAGGGACGTTGTGGAATCCCTAAAACCATTTTGGTAACCCTCAAGGATTTTTAGACTCTACTTTGAGAACTGCTGCTCGGTCTAACACCCAGGACTGTGAAAGATTCTGAGTAGAATGCAGAGGACTCACCTCTTCAAAACAAACATGTGCCCACCGGGCCCCTTCGTGCAGCAGGCTGCACACAGAAGGGAATTCTAAGGAAGTACAGAAAGCAGTCTCAGGCTCACATTTGTAATCCCAGCACTTAAGAGACTGAGGCATGAGGATTGCTTAAGGTCAGGAGTTCAAGACTAGCCTGAGCAATATAGCAAGACTGTCTCTATAAATATAAAAAATTAAAAAATAATTAGCTGGGTATGATGGTGCATACCTGTAGTCCCAGCCACTGCAGAGGCTTAGTTCGGAGGGTCATTTCAGCTCAGGCACCCTGAGCAACATCCTGGGTAACAGAATACATGAGGTGCTTAAAAATAGTGCTGGGAGGCACACAATAAATGGCTGAAATTTGTATTTTTAAATTCAATGATAATAAGGTTAATACTTATGAAATGAAACAATAACAACTATCCTTTAATAATATGCAGGGTCTGGTCTGTGGACTTTATACGTATTATTAACAAATGTAGTCTTTGCAAAAACTGTAAAATAGAGCATTAGTTTCTTAGGGCTGTCCTTAACAATGTACCGCAAATACAGTGGCTTAAAACAATAGAAATTTCTTACAGTTTTGGAGGCCACAAGTCTAAAATCAAGATGTTGGCAGGGGCATGCTTTCTCTGAGGCTTCTAGAGGAGACTCTGTTCTACATCTCTCTCTTACCTTGGTGTTGCTGAGTGTCTTTGGTATTCCTTGGCTTGTAGATGGATGACTCCAACCTTTCCCTCCATTGACAAATGGCGTTCTCCCTGTGTTTCTCTTTTTCTTACAAGCACACCAATCATGTTGAATGATGTCATCTACTCTAATAATATCTGCAATGACCATGTTTCTAAATAGGGTCACATTCTTAGGTTCTGGGAAGGATCTGAATTTTGAGAGGACACTATCCAATTCAATAGAGGTAGATATTATTTTATCCTCATTTTATAGATGAATAAGCCATGCACAGAGAGGTTAAGTAATCTGCTCAAGATTACACAACTAGTAAGTGACAGAGCTGGGGTTTAAGTCGAGGCAACCAAACTCCTGAATCCATGTTCTTAGTCAATGTGTCATATGTAAGGAAAACAATTAAATACATAAACTATGATATGTTATAAGATTTCACCTATTTTTAAGAGCAAATATTTCCTTCAGATGAAATATGATAGAGAAGTCTATGTGGTAAATCTGAAAAATATAGAGTTCTCTAGTTGAATTTGTTGCAGAAAGGCTCTAAAAATATCCAGAATGCTGAAGAGCATGCCTTAAAAACCACTTTATTAGTTACTTCTTGTTGCTGTAACAAATTACAACAAACATAGTTACTTAAAACAAGACAAATTTATTATCTTGCTGCTCTGGAGGTCAGAGGTCCAAAATAGGTTCCACTGGTGTCAGCAGGCTCTAGAAAGAATCTGTTCCCATGACTTTTCTGAGGTCTACAGGCTATCTGTATCCCTTGGCCTGTGGCCTCTTCCTCCATCTTCAAAGCTAGCACTATAGCCTCTTCAGATCTCTCTTTGACTCTGAATCTTCACCCTCCCTCTTCTGTCTCTTAAAGACTCTTGTGATTACATTGGGCTCACTTGGAGAAAAGGAATATCTCATGTCAATTTAATCACATCTGTAGAATCCCCTTTGCCAAGGTAGGCAATATGTTCACAGGTTTTAGGGATTAGGACAGGTGCCTCTTTGGGGCCATTTTTCTGTCCACCATAACCATTGGCCAGATGAGAAGAGGAGAGGGCAATCAGGAGGTGTGGAGTGTTGACAGGACCTCACTGGTCAGAGGAGAGTCTGAGGTAGATCTTACAGATGGGAAGGCTTTCCATGATGTGGAGAGGATTCCCGGAAGGCTAAACAGCATGAGAAAAGGCATAGCAGTTAAAGTGAGCCTGGCATGAGCACGCTGGGTGGCAGGGAGATGGGTCTAAATTGAAGAAAAGAGGTGTGAGTTGGAAAATTATGGAAACTCTGCAAAAGTTGGGTTCAATTCTTCTTCAACCATGAAATGTGGGGGGTAGTGCCTTCTTTTTAACAAGCAACATTTCAGTAAAATTTGTGGATGATCTGTGCTGGAAATTAGGAATGGATTAGCTCAGCTAAAATTCTATCACACAGCTTTTGTTTTCTTTTTTTTTTTCTTTTTTCTGACTGGCATCTTTCTGTCTGTCTTTCCTGATTCCTTTAACCTTTTTTTGCTTTTGTTCTTTCAAACTGAGTTTTAGCTTTGTAGCAGACACCATCAGTATCCCCAATGCACCCTTTCGTCCACCCTGCATCTGTTTACCTTCAAAATGCCTCCAATTTTTTTTTTCTAACATCTTTCTCTGGCCCCAAAGATTGCTTTGCGTACCTGCCAGGTGGTCAAAAATTTTGAAGGATTCACCACTCCTCCACTTCACAGCAGCTCTCTCCCAATGACTGAGGGGAGTTGACATATAAATTCTACTTCTGTTTTACCCCTTCATTGCGATAACAGTGCCCTACACTGGCTCCCTGAGTTACTCATTTACTCCTGCTCCAGTTGCCCACAGTAGTAACTTGACTGATATTGAACCCTCTGCTGGCTCCTTCCCTTCCTTGTCTCACTTCCCTAGTCTCCTACAGGTGTTCATTGCAATTGACTCCCAGGTGAACTAGTTGCCCTGTGGATCCATATCACAGGGGGCATGAATTATGTCTTTGGGGAGACATACAAAACAGGCTTTCATCAACCCCCAATTCAACCCCTCTAAAGGGTTAAAAGAAGTCAAGGGAGAAAGTGTTCACTAGGAAAATGTAAGAGAAGAGTTATGTGTAAACAGGAAGGGGTAAAAAATGTGCTAGAAGGGACTATTGCATGTAAAATGGTTCTAATTAGTAATATCCTGGAAAATAAATCTTGGTCCATTGTCAGGGGCAGAGTATAGCATAGGAAATACAGTCTGTAGAATCACTGGGAAGAAAGATCCAGCCAAGAGGACTGGGTCCCTGTAGTAGACATGTTTGCAGTTCTTAACCAGCCCCAGTAACCTTGCAGTCTGAGTGTTAGCAAGAGGGTCAGTTGAGACCTGACTTGCCCATGATTCAGATAGTCCAACCCTATTATGGAAGGACATGGTGCCAGAAAGTCCAGTTTCCTGTGAAACTGATCACCTAGGGAACACCTTGAGGAAGATACAACATGAGTGCCCCCCTCTCAGATACTGGAAATGCCTTTTTTTTTTTTTTTCCTCACAGGGATTTTGGGAAGTATTGCCCTGGCAAATACACAATTGACAATTTCCTCAACCCCTGGAAGAATCCCCTGAACTAAGGCTTATTCCACACGCCTCTCCTTTTATTGGTTAAAGATCAAGCGATTTATTATCAAGCTGTGTATTGCTGTTTGAACAGAAACTCAAAATTACCTTTTGAATTTGTTGATGTCAGTTTTAGATAAATATTCAGGGTCTGGAAAAGAATGCTGACTTCTTTGCTATACATTGGTTATAATTCTTATTTCTGTTATCCTTTGCTTTTAGTAAGACTGGATTAAATTGAATGTTTAAACGAATTAGAGGAAATTTGGGACCTTTTGACAAACTCCTTTTACATATACTGAACTTTAAGAGGTGAAGTAAGAGAAAAGATTGGAAAGATTCTGAGAAAAGTGTTGGTGGGTGCTGGGAAGTAGGAATGAATACTCCTGATGAGCAGGCTGAGGTCTCTCTAGAGGGCTTTGCTCTTCACTCTGATGAATGTAAGCTAATAGTGATCAACTGAATATTTTTGAACATGGGACTGATGCAGTCACTATGATGAATAAAGGCCCTCTAAATATTTTATTTTCTTCCATGATTTCTTTGTCATTCAGACAGATCATACAGGATAGATTAGGTTAAACCATATGAGACTAAGTTTGACCATTTTTGTACGCTAACCAGTCAAATATCGCAATTTCATGTGATTTCACCTAATGTCTTCTAAACGAAGTAACTAGAACTGGCTCAGATCTTCTAGTTGTGAAATGGACTCTAGAATATTTTCTTCTTCCTGTCCATTGGCAGCTGCAGAAGCCTGTCAGTTGGAAGATGGGCAACACCCAGGGTGGGAGCCCCCCGGGACTATGAATATTATCACATCCATGCCTCCTGCCTGATGGAGTCAGTTTTCAGGCCAACATTAGAGGACCCCTGCTGGGCTGGCGCCTGTTCCAAAGTCAGCTTCTCAGTGGGAGGAAGTGCCAGCATGTGGAGCTATCTTTTTCTAACTTCCAAGAAAGAGGAAAGGCAGCTGGCATCTTCAAAAGACTGTTGCTATTCTGTGGAGTCACCTAGAGTCGTCACAAGCTTTTCCCTGGCAATCACACAACCAGATGGCCTATGTATGGTGAGCCCCTGTGAGAAAGGAAATAGACTGATCTGTCAAATACTTTATGGAAGTGTGAGAAAAGGAGGAGAGAGGAGGATAGATGGAAAGAGGGAAAGGGGAGAAGAGAAAGCATGGCGGGGGAGTGCTCAGTATTGAGAAATAATTGAAATTGAAGCTTAGAAACACAAAACTACTTTTCTAGACGTGTGCCTCCATGCAAATCTTCCATGGGGAAATTGAGGGTTGCAAAATGTCCAAATCCCAAACAAGAAATACAATATGTTAAAAAATTTACTTTTTTTTTGTTCTGTGGATTTATTGTTATTTTTAAAAATCCTAAAAATGTCTAAAATGTGTCACCTGGATTGAAAAAAATAAAATAGTATTTAATCAATGATTGAGCAATATGTAGAAAGATCATCCCACTTCTAAACTAGTTTTCTCTCCCTAGCTAGCTATATAGCTTTGTGCCCCTCTCCCATTTTCTTCCTTTCTGGCCTCAGTTATTTTAATCAGCTACATGACCTAGTCATGTAGGCTAATTGTTGAAGGCAGTAGGGTCTGAGAAAAAGCTGGATGGGCAGAACTTTGACCTCTTACCCCATCTCACTTGGATCATGTCAGTGCCAGAAACTTTGACTCCTTTAAAAAAAAAATTGTCTATCTTTCCACTTAATAAAGCTAGAGTTCTTTCGATGAAGCCCTTCCCTGTCCTGTCTGCAGTTCACCTAAGAAAAACCTCCAGCATTCTCCATGTTTCCAAGAACCTCTATCAGATTGCTTACTTAAGATTCCATGAACCACTATCATACCTCCTTCAGTCAAGACTTGTCATCATTGATGGTAAAAAACAGAAAATAAGTGTGTCTGCTAATAAAAGACATTTTCTTTTTTTCTCCCTGATAGCATCTTGGTAGATATGGCCTGATTCAGTAATTGAATGTAATGGTTGGCTTGAAAATAAGACTTCAGACAGAAATTAAATGAGATTGATGGAAATACATCATCAGTGCACAAAATCCAAGGCATCTGGTAGAATTCTATTACCCATTTTTCCACTTGGGGAGAAAGATTAGTTTCTGCTGCTTTCTCTAAGTGCAGCAGAGGGAAGGTTGTGGCTTTGGTTGAGAAAGCACTCTTATTATCCACCTCTATTTTTAGAAGTTTTAGACATCTATCTTATTGACTTGAGTTTATAATTTAGACCTGTAACCTTTAGAAAAAATAGGCCTTCCCCCTTGAAATTTCTCATGCATGCTTTTAGTCCAGAGGAGAAATTTTTTGAAAATTTAGCAAAGCTTTCCTTATCATCAGGGTTATAGAGCTACTAAAAGAGAAAAGAGTGCTATTTTATCCATAATGTCCTGGGACACTCTCTAGATTCCCACTCCCTACCCGGAAGTCATGGTATCCCCGAGGATCACTAAGGATTCTAAGGATTCACAGTATATAAATTCAAGAGCTGGAGAAGTTCGGAGTAGTACATACTGAACATTCATTCATCCAACTGATATTACTTCCTGTCTATTTTCTGTTTAGAGGTCATATTTAGAGTATATATGGTGGGGGTCGGAGGTGCTCATGTGAGACATTACAGAGATGGGCTCTTTGGAACAACTGAGGGTAGTTTTAGTAGATGCTGCTGGCCCCATAGAGTGTTGCACTCCTCCTCTCGCTGCTCTAGGTATTACCTGATAACAACTTGCTGTGGTCTGAAGTTTGTGTCCCCTCAAAATTTATAGGTTGAGATGTAATTACCAAGTGTAGTAGTATTAAGAGGTGGTGTCTTTGGGAGGTGATTAGGTCATGAGAGCCCCATCCTCATGAATGGGAGTAGTATCCTCATAAAAGAAGCCTGAGGGAGTTTGTTTGCCATTTACTCCATGTGCAGATGTAGCAAGAAGGTGCCATCTATGAGGAATGGGCCCTCAACAAACATAGAACCTGATGGCACGTTTATGTTGGACTTCCGGTCTTCAGAACTGTGAGCAATGCATTTCTGTTGTTAAAAAATTTACCCAGTCTATGGTATTTTGTTATAGCAGCCTGAATGGACTAAGAGAGGGCTGAAAGCTGAACCCTTCTACAGAGACTTGTCCTCTACCATGAGACCTGTATTTCTAGGAGATGCTGAAAGGTGTGCTCTCCTTCCGAGGAGTAGCCACAGCTGATAACTGACTGAAATAGGGCACAAAAGCCCAATCCCATTTCCTCAAGATGAGACAACTCATGGTGCTGCTCATTCTGCAGAGTTTCTTGTGTTCAGGCTGAGACTGAGTTTCTCGTTCAGCTTCTTCACCTGCCCTGTCCTGCTCCTCTTACTCTCTTATGGCTTGTTTTCTTCTGGGGGCACTAAATCACCTGCATAAGAATACCCATCTTAGGTTCTTCTAGAGAACCTGATTTAAGATAGTAGTATTTGTTTTGTCAATTAATGTTGGCTTTATTTTATATGCAGTGTATATTCATTGTTGAACATAAGAAAATCTAATAAATAGGAACAAAATAAGTAGCTCTAGACTCTAGAAGTGGCCTTTGTTGACCTTGGCAAATATCCTTTTATGCAGAAACATTTATGTAGTAACCATTACATTGATGGCCCTGAGTAGACTATATCTCCCATATTTATGCCCTTGTTTAGTCCTTTCCCAGTTTGTCTCTTGCTTTGGCCATGTGATTTGTTCTTATCAATGGGATCCCAGCAAACATTATGCAAGAAGAGGCATGGTGAGAGCTTGCATTTCAGGGTTTGCATTGACTTTACTTTCTTATTTTCTGTATATTTGATTCTCTGGCATTTGGGGACTTGATCCTGGAGAGAATGTCCATTCCAGGGCTAGCTAATTCCTAGACATAGCAAATGAGTCCCCTGTGAGAGTACCTTTGATATACAAACCAACCAGCCCAGAGCCCACACCCTCAATTATCTTCTTTATCTCTCACACACCAATCCAACATTCCTTCTATCCTAAATCACCCCAGGGCCAGGTATCAGACAACCAGCAAGCACCCCTATAGCCCAGAGCCCTCTGAAATGATTAAAACTTTCTAGTCTTAAGCTTACTCAGCATACTTACCCGGCCCCTTCCATTCCTTCTCGTGAAAACTCCAACAAAAGGTCTCAGTCATTCCAGTCCTTCTCCCACTTCTGCTTCCTAACTGACTTTAGTGCTTCCCTCCGTGGACCAGCACATCAGGCTATGCCTCCTGTTTCTACGGGTCTGTGCTTATGATATTCCTCCTTTGTGGCAGCCATTTCCTTGTCTGCTTTACCATATCTGATTAAAACAAATCCTGGGTACATATTTAGAGCAGAGTTTATTTTCTTAGAACACTCCCTCTTTAAAGCTAGTCCCCATGCATAAGGAATTTGGAGTAACTGTCCTGAATGATGAGTGAGACTCTAGAGAATGAGAAGCCCCCTAGGAGGCTCTACACCAGAGCTCCGAGCTGAATGCAGGTGCATGAGGAATCTCAGCTGTACTACATTGGGCAGAGCTTCAGTTTAGACCACAGTCAACCCACAGAATTGTGAGAAATAATGTCATTGTTGTTTTAAGTCACTGAGGTTTGGACTTGTTGTTATGCAGTAGAAGATTATTGAAACAATGTAGCAGGAAAGGAACCTTATGGTGCCAGGTCTGTCTTTCATTCCGCAGGTAGGCAGCATATCTCCCTCCGCGCAGGTAGGCAGCATATCTCCCTCCGCGCAGGTAGGCAGCATATCTCCCTCCGCGCAGGTAGGCAGCATATCTCCCTCCGCGCAGGTAGGCAGCATATCTCCCTCCGCGCAGGTAGGCAGCATATCTCCCTCCGCGCAGGTAGGCAGCATATCTCCCTCCGCGCAGGTAGGCAGCATATTTCCCCTCGCACTACCCTGTCATTCCAGGGAAGGAAAGCTTTTCATTTCATTGATAACATTCTATGGCATTCATAGGCCCATGTTTCCCACTGGGCCAGGTTGCCGTATTTAAAAGGTGGCTCCCAGATAGTTTACTTTCGTTGGCTCTCCTCATTCCATGCAGTGAGATCAGTAAACCAGGGCCCAACTCTCCTCTCTCTGTATGCACGGCTAAACAGAACTTTTGGTTCTGGCTGTGGTGATATGGCAGAGGTCCCACTTAGGCTCCCAGTTCACCTTTAACTGTCTTGATGGACATTTCAGGCAGTGACGCAGTTAATAAACTGGTACTCTGTTTACTATTTGGATTTGTTTCTTGTATTGCTCTACTTTGGGAATGCTAACAAATAGGAAAACTTAGCAGGGCAAAAGCCAGGCATTCCTGAGTTTTCTGACCCCAAATACCAAATACCATCAAAACCTCTCCACATTTTTACCTTTTACACTTTACATCTACCAAAATAAACTCATAATTTCTGTAACCTTCTTTTTCACAACCAATATTCTGCAACTATATCTTTATGTCTATAAAAAATCTTCAGTGTAATTTTCAATGGCAAATGGCATTCCATTATATAGATATAGAGTGATTCATTTAACTGACATGATTTTTAAAATTTAAGTTCTGGTTTTTTTTCACTATTATAAAAAGTACTGTGCTGAATATTCTTAAAGCTGAATGCTTATGCACATTCTTAAATATTTTCTTAGGATACATTCATAGAAGTAGAACTTTGAATCAAAAGGATACATGAATTTTTAAAGCACTTAAAAAATATTGCCAACCCTACCCCCACCACCAGCCACCACCAGGAAAGACTGGACCACTTTGTACTCTTAGCAGTGGATGAGTATGACCATTTTCTATCATCCTCACCATCATTGATATTTTTATTTTTACCATTTTTATAAGAAAGATGCTATCTCAATGTTTTAATTTCTATTTATTTGATTACAAATGAGGCTAAATAGTTTTTATAGGTATATTTGTCATTTTGCTTCTTAATCTGTGATGTGACTATTCATAAAATATTTTAAAATATTTTAATTTCCATGTAGTATCATTTATCTAGAAAACTACATCCAATTGGCTATCAGTTTTGTGAATTATGGGAGAAATATGGACAACTCTTATTTGACCTGGTTGGAAGCAGAAAATAAATGTCCAAGTACATTTGTTGAACACGTACTTGACTTGATGGTGGAAATCCAATGTGAATAAGCCACAGTTCCTATACTCAAGTCCTCTGCAGTCTAGGAAGGAAAAATACTTAATGACATTTTTTAATTTAAAAACTATTATTTTATTTTGATAAGAACACTTAACATGAAATCTACCCTCTTAACCAAATTTTAAGTGTATAATACATTATTGTTGACTATAGATACTATGTTGTACAGAATATCTCCAGAGTTTACTTATTTTGCTTGACTGAAACTTGATTCTGATTTATTAGTAACTCTCCATTTCCTCCTCTCCCTAGAATGTTGTTCTTTAAATTCCATTTTGATTCAAGACATGACTAGGGTTTAATACATAATTTTCCAATTACTTGGAGAAGTACTAGACCTAGAAAAATACCAGGAAAAAAGTATTGATTTGGTCCCAGAATTGCCACAAGAGTATTGTGAACACCTGAGACAGTTTTTTACAACTTTCTGCACCCAGCTTGCATGATTCAGTTCTTTGGATCTAGGCCTTTGTTTCCAAGTGTGGAAAGACCTCTCCATTGGGATTTGTAGTATATGCAGTAGATCCTAAAACTTTTTTTTTCTTAGCTCTTCCTACAGCAGGAGCTAAGAAGCCATACTGAGCACAATTTCTGAGTTGCTTTCACCTTTCCTTCTTCCATGTAATCTCTTTCTTCTTAGTCTTTTAGACAGCTCTATTTTCAGCTTTGCATCTGCAGAGTGAACCAGAGAAGATCTCTGGAGGCGAGCAGTCATGTTCAATTTTGTGTGAGCAAGGACTAATTGTACATTTGAACATTGTTCTCATGGGGCATTTGCTTCTTATTTTAATAATAAAGCTTGCAGTGAATATAACTACTCCACAAAGGCAAATTTCATTCAGATTGCCCCTCAAATAAACATCATGGTACTAACAGTAGTTTAGTATGCTTTAGATAAGGATTTTGAAAAAAAAAAAAATCTTGTCTTCTCTGTCATTCCTTTGTGTCTGCAAGAAATAAGAATACAATATGGAAACCAAAGTGTACTGAGTTAGTTTTCTGATGGTATCAATAAGGGACCTTTTGTGGGTAGGTGTGCTTGGCATTTGTGACAACTCTCTGAATACCTCCAATAGCTCTAGTTTGAAGCTCATGATTTCTTATGGCTTTCCTGTCCACAGACTTATTTAAAGCTCTTTGTTTTTAGCTCACACCAAATTTCTGGTAATGAATTAGTTATGTTCCCACTTTCATATTTCAATTTAATTTAATGTTTTCTTAAATTATTCACTAATAACTTTGTTTCTTCTTTTTAAAGAACTTTTATTTTTCATGAACAGGAAGTATCTCTTACTTCAATTTCTTATTTCTCTTCTGAAAAGCAGTCCACTCCTTGCCAAATGAATGTAAGTTCTGAGGATTGGTAGGCATCTTTCTTGGAAGCTCTTCTCAGCCAAGTAGAAAGTCTCTTGTGGGACCCAGTTTTATCTTCTCTACATTTAGTATGAGGCTCTCAAAAGCAAACTTTGGAACTTATTTTTTTTGCAGCTCTGCTTGAGCAAAGAGTATGTTTTTGGCTGGTCTTACCAGAGGATGTAGTTCAAACACAATAATTTTTGAAGACTTTTCAGGCTGTCAAGCTTCTTCCCATCTTTTGACTTCTAAAGAGCTACATCTGGGCTCTGAAAGTAGTTCAGAATAGTGCCTGAAAAAGAACAGCTCTAATAGTCAAAAGGGAAAAATATGTAAGGGACAAGTTAAAGAATGGGTAAAATCTTCATGTTTTTGCTCTTTAACCCATATAAACTAATTAGAATACGTTGTCAATATGTCATGTTTATCCTTTTGGTGTTGGCCCTCTTATTGTTGAAGCTTGCTTCATGAAAATAGTCACGAGGGCTTAGAGGAGATTGCCTCTACCTGCTAGCTCTGGAACAGGACACTGCCTTCCTCTGAAGACATTGTATACCACGATTGCCTTCTCTTCCAACTCCACATTTCAAAATGTGCCTAGTAGACCTTTCAGGTGTCCTGAATGCTATTCTTGGAAGAATCATAATGGATGCTAAAAGTAAACAAATTGTCTCTAAAAGAATCAAGTAAAGAGCTTGTAACAAAAGCCAAAGCCATCACCATTACCGTTTTTGAGTCATTACTATGTGTTAAGTCCTGTGTTTGTTAAGACTATTACATCCATTTACTCATATAATCAACCCATCCAAATGCTAGAAGATTGGGGAGTTTTATTATTCTAGTTTTATAGAAGGGGAAACGGAAGCTTAGTAAGATCAATAAACCTTTTGGCCAAAGATCTACACTGATAAGTAGTAGGGCCAGAATTTAAATTCAGGTTAGACTAACTTCAAACTGCATACTGCATACTGATGTTTTCACCATGCTAAGAGTTAACGATCATAGAATTTTATAATTGGAGGGAAACTCTTCTACCTCTCTCATTTTACAAGTGGGAGACCTGAGACCTGGTCTGGTTCTGGTGAGGGACCTCTTCTGGATGCAGACTTTTAACTTCTAGTTTTGTCCTCACGTTGCACTAGCATGAGAGAGTGCGCTAGTACTCTGGCCTCTTCTTACAAAGGCACTAATCTCATTCATGAGGGTTCCACTGTTATGACCTAAATGTCTCCCAAGGTTCCACCTGCTAATGCTATCACATTGGTGATTATATTTCAACATATAAATGTTGGAGGCACACAAACATTCAGTTCATAACAGAGATCTACTCACAGCATGGCGGTTTGCTTCTTTCAAGCCAGCAGAAGAAAATCTCACTTCAGTCTGCTGTATGTAACATGGCACGATCATGGGAGTGATACTTCATCACCTTTGGCATGGTCTCTTGACGAGAAGCTAGCCAATATTCATTCAAAGGGGTTTTCTTCAAGGGCATAACTTGTTTAGGGTCATGTCAGAATTCTGCTTTCCCAAGACAGAAGAAAGGTTCAGAGAGGATGAATGTAGCAGATGATATCAAACTGAAAGTTACAGAATATTCATATAGGTGTGCATTCAGGAATTACCTGGTATCATGGGTCTTAGCTGGGGCTAAACATTAGCATCACCCAAGGAACTTTAAACAAATAGCCCCATCCCTGGAGAGTCTGATTTAATTAGTCTAGGTTAAGACCTGGGCATCACATTAAAAAAAAATCTCCCCACGTAACTCAAATACATCCAGGGTTGAGAAACCTGATCTAGTCCGACTACCTTGTTTTTTAGATGAGGAAGTTGAAGGAGAAGAGGGAGTGTTCTAAGAAAACAAACTGTTCTAAAAACCAGGTAGGTTATGTCTTCTTGAAATACAGGCATCCAGCTACTTGCAGGAGTAGGGTAAGACCCAGTTGTTTTAGCTAAGGTCAGGTCTTCCTAGCATTGGACAAACATATGTAACCTTGTAGAGGTTGTCCAATTTGCCATGTGATTCTTTATGGTCAAAAAATCTCTAAATTTTAGGTTTGACCAAAGTTATGTTAAATTCTCTCCTTTGATGTATAGTCAACTTCTTATTACCAATATGATTTTCCCAGATCGAGTTTTCCAGATTTAGGAGAAAAGTATTTTCCGTTGTGGCTTAAACCACGTATTATTTGATCCTTATATAGGATGCTATTTATTTTCCTGACATGGATGAAATCGGAACATGAACTGTGTCATTTAGAAGGGTGGTTGAACTCTTTTGGTAAAACATAATAAATCTGAAAGGATAAACTAAACCACCTGTTGGGCCAATGGGTCCTGATCTAGTGATCAGTAGATAAGGCCTTTTTGGGGGTTTGGCCATGCATTAAAAAAAGGAGTTCTTCACTTTTCCATGCCATTCACTCAGTCTCTACTACTATAGAATCCCAGTTGGTAGAGAAATAAATATATTCCAATCAAAGCGGAAATTTGCATATTTAGCCCTGTGTATTCATCCAGGTTCTCTTAATATACATATATATACACACACACACACATATATATAAGTTCTGTTCCTATATAATAACACATAATAACATATATATATATATTAACATATACACACACACACACACATATATAGAGGCATTTATTACATAGTATTAACTCACACAATCACAAAGTCCCACAATAGGCCATCTGCAAGCTGAGGAGAAAGGAAGCCAGTCCAAGTCCAAAAGCTGAAGAACTTGGAGTCCAATGTTTGAGGGCAGGAAGCATCCACCATGGGAGAAAGATGTAGGCTGGGAGGCTAAGCCAGTCTAGCCTTTTTGTGTTTTTCTGCCTGCTTTACATTCTTGTGGCATTGGCAGCTGATTAGATGGTGCCCATCCAGATTAAAGGTGGGTCTGCCTTTCCCAGCCCACTGACTCAAATGTGAATATCCTTTGGTAACACCCTCACAGACATACCCAGGGTCAATACTTTGCATCCTTCCATCCAATCAAGTTGATGCTCAGTATTAACCATAACACTCTGCTTCCCACTTGGCTTAGGCAAGCCATATTTCCATTTTGTAAGAGATAGTAGGGATACCAAAGCCCTAAACATGAGATTCCCTTGGCTCCCAAACTTGTCAGGAACAATCTTGAATAGCTGCTGTTTTACCAACAAAGTATTTCTGTATGTTTTATCAAAGATAATGGGAGCCCCTGAGAATCTGTCACTAGCTTCTAATTATTCCAGCCCAGTGATGTGGAAGGATCTCGACTGGGCACTTTGGCATTTCCTCACCAGACTAGCCTAATACTGAAAGTCACAACCTAGAGTAGATGATAACACAAGGTTTTCCAGATACTGACAATGAGGACAAGCTATCTATAAAAGATTCTCTTGAAAAGTTCAAGGATGTGATCATGCATTTGAGATGCACATAACTATATTGAGTTTAATTTAGAATGAAGAAGAGTGTGTTAACTCATTTTGATTAAAAACTCCTCTAGAAGAGCTGAAAAATGTCTGCAATATCTATACAGAATTAAATATACAGTTAAATACCACATAATCATGATAGTCACCTTGGAAAGACTGCATAAATTCCCGGGAGCCTAAGGCCCATAGTAATTAATGCTCCTGCAATTTATGCAGGGCTGTTTTTTGTTTTTTTTTTTTTTTTAATGGTAACTTGCTCTCCTCTTCATTAGCAGAAATAGTTACCTGTTACCGAGAAATGCAGTGACTGAGAAATACAGCCCTAACTCCAAAGAGAAACACAGCAGCCTCTTCCTGAGTCTGAGGAGGAACCAGTTTTTAAAACCAGCTCTCTGGCCTGATATGAGGTACTAAACATTGCAGGCTGAGAGATGTTTCTCAGAAGATTGAGCAATCGTATGAACTCTATAATCTTTCTTCTTGTCTTTCTTGTAATTAGCACTGTCCTTGGTGTCTTATCTTGTGAATTTCAGAATGCAAAAGACTTGGGTGAGGCCAGGTATGGTGGCTCACGCCTGTAATCCTAGCACTTTGGGAGGCCGAGGCGGGTGGATTACCTGAGGTCAGGAGTTCGAGACCAGCCTGGCCAACATGGTGAAATTCCATCTCTACTAAAAATACAAAAATTAGGTGGGGTGGTGGCAGGCACCTGTAATCCCATCTTGCAGGCGGTTGGCTTTTTTGTTATTTAAAACACACACATACACACATTCATTCTTTATTCTCATTGAAAGAGTATGGGGTGGGGAAGAGGATGGATTGCTCTAAATCTTTTCAAATATTTATTAAATGAATTTCTGATTAGCACACACATTATACATAGTAAGTTTCCAAGGAGCATCTGCAAATCTAGCTAAGTTTAACATTTTTTTCCTATGATATTTCTATAGAGGTGGGGCAGTTGGATAGTCATGGAGACAAGTACTAGACTGTGTGCCCTGGTCCTGGATACAGTTTGTATCAAGAGAAAAGATGAATAACTATTTGGCAGGTGGCTTAAAATAAATTACAGCATCTATCCCCCCTTAATTCACTTTTCGTGTATATCTTCTTTTGTGGAAGAACTGAACTTATATCTCTGTGATAGTACTTAGAAGCATAAGATGCAGGATTCTATGAGAAAATTGAGTCTGGAGGAGTGATGCAATTTGATCAATGTCATACAATGGCCAAATATAGGTTAGAACCTTGCTATTCAAGGTATAGATGCAGATCATGTGTTGAACAGACTGATAGAAATGCAAAATGTTAGACCCCACCGCAGACATACTACATCAGAAATTTATATTTTAACAAGTCTCACTTGTGCAGATTCATATGCACCTAAAGTGTGAGACATATGCTAATTTTGAAGCTATAATTGTTTCTACTAGATCATTGATTTATGTGTGATGTTTTGGGCTGCAAGTAATAGCATCAAACAGGAATAGCATACATAAATAGGACTATTATTGTTTCCTATAACATGAAGTCAGGAAAAGCTGTTCTCATGATTGATTTTATCGATGACTAAAATTCATTATCACCCTTCCATTTCATTATTTGCAATGTTTTGGCTTTATTGCCTCATTGATACAAAATGGGTGCTATAATGCATACAGCTGAGTCTGAAGACAAGAATAATTGGATGAAGGGAGAGGGTAGAAGAGGAAGCCAAAAGACTTCTTCTCACATATTCATGTTATAGCCTGTTGCAAGATCGTTCTCAGAAAATACCCCAGGGCATGCATTCCCTTGGGTCTTCTTGGCCAAGTTTTGGCCACATGGTCATACTCTCTAGCTGGAAGAGAGATTCAGAAAACCCCACCAGGTTTTACAGTGGGAATTGGCCACTGCCAGTGAGGAAGACAGTGAGGGATGCCTGGGTAAGTAACATACAGTGTCTGCCTCATCATGCTGCCTTAAAGATATCCTGGTATAAATAATTATAGAACATGAGAGATCTTCTATGTTATTATTCCTTTTTATTCCTCCCCCCCATTTTTTTTGCATGGGAAAACTGGAATCCTGAGAGTTAAAGGGCTTCCCCTTAGTTAGAGGTTTAGTTAGATCAGAGGATTAGATAGAAGCCCGCACTCATTATTCATGGTCTGCTACTGTGGTGGACACTGTAGTCACAAAGTAGTTAAGTGTAGACACTTTAGTTACAAAAGGTTTGTAACTAGACATTATTAACAGCCCCCATTCCTCTATCTTCCTCTACTGAAGTGGTTGAAAAGCTAAAATATTCCTTGATTTGTTGTGGTCACATGAAAAGCTCTGGCTTAATAGTATATATTAAGGCAGATGTCACTGGGGGGAGCTTCCCCTTTTTCATACAAAGCCAAGACTTCACAAGGAGAAGGCTTTTGGTGCTTTCCCCTTTTTCTGACCTGGAATGTCAATGTGATGACTGAAGGAGGAGTAGCTATATTGCAACCTCATACGTGAAAGCCAGGCACTAAAGTTGGTGGTCTTGAAAAGATAGAGGGAAACAGAATCTTTCATGAAATGTAAGACCCTTGTAATGATTTTGTTCTGTCAATCTTTGGACTTATATATTAATTAATAGCCTTAATTATTTAAGTCAGATTAATTAGATTTATAACTACATGCTGCATAATGTAATCTAAACTGGTACAGCTATATCTCAAATATGTCTCTCAGGGAAAACAAATTTTCCCAGAATACTTTGTGGAGGGGACTATTACATCAGAACAATTTTAATGCAACAGTCATCATCAGAAAAATTACTATGATCACTTTTTTTTTTTCATTTATGTAACCTACAGATGCAGGAGACAGAATGGAAGTATGAAGCAGGGAACTGTTCCAGAAGAGTTTTGATGTCCTTGGAGCAGGTACACAATTTTGTTTTTCTGCAGAATTTTCTGTTTGACATTTTTATCTTGTTGACTAATCACTTACTCTATGCTGAAGCAATGGAATTCCTCCATCTTCAAATAGATCAGAAAGTGATGCTGTGAGTAATCCAAGCCTGAGGGGTCCTGTCCACACATTTTCCTCCTTGGCCATTGTCTAGTCTTTTGATATTCTCTTCATTTTCTCTCATGCTAGTCTCTGCAGTTCTGCAGAGAGTGGACACAATTATTATTTTCTTCCAAATCTGTGTAAGGAACAAACTAACACCTTACTTTCTAATGAAAGTAGGTCAGGTTTCTGGGAAATGGAGTCCCTTTGTTTTGACTAGCAATGGAAATAGGATCTGGGGGACAACTGTACTACTCTTCATAGTAGAGGGAGAAAAATTTGGAGCTTGAAGGGAATATGTGAAGAAGGCAGTAAGGAGGTAGGAAAGGGAGGGAAGGGAAGAGAGAAGCCAACAAGATAATAAGAGACTTCATGAGATTATCCCTTTGTATCAAATGACATTTTCCAAAAATAATCACAAACATGTGTCCTGTCCCACATTCTCTTTTAAAACTTTGCTATTCCCCCATCAAGAGGAGATAGCCTATCTCTTCTCCTTAAAACTGACTGGCACTGTGACTTCCTTGACAAGTAACAATGTGGTGGAGGTGACTCCTAGGCTAGGTTAGAATAGGCAATATGTCTTCTGCCCAACTCTCCCTCAGGATGCTTTTGCGGGGACTGAGCTGCCATGTATGAAGTCTGGCCATCCTGAAGCACACATGCTTAGAAAAGATCCTGTGGAGAAATCATAAAGAGAATGACAGATGCCCTGAGGAGATCCAGCTGTCTGGTCGCCAACTATTTGGGTCTTCCCAGCCCAGGTCAGACACATGAGTGAGGAAGCCTTTGTGACTCCAGTCCCAGTCTCTGTAACTGCTTGAGAGAGACTGAATGGGAACCACCTGGCTGAGCCTAGTCTCAGTCAACCTGCTGACCAGGAGGTGTTATAATAGTAATAACAATAATAGAAATAAATGATTGCAATGGTTTTAAAGCGCTAAATTTTGGGGGTAATTTATTTCAGGTAGGCCTTTTTTTTTATTTTAAACATAGCAATGGATAACTGGAACATCTTCCTTGTGATTCTCAAATTTTCAGTAAAGTCTCATATACTCAAGAAATGCTTGCTATAAGTGGGTATATATGTAAGACAGAGACAGGGCTACATATTTTGCCTTGAAGTTGATGAATGTCATTAGGATAGTGCAGAGATGGCATACTCACATATAGGAACAGAAGGAAGACGGGGGCAAGAAGAAATTTGGTGTGGCCGGGTGTGGTGGCTCACACCTGTAATCCCAGCACTTTGGGAGGCTGAGGTGTGTGGATCACCTGAGGTCAGGAGTTCAAGACCAGCCTGATCAACATGGAGAAACTCTGTCTCTACTTAAAAAAAAAAATACAAAACAAAACAAAATTAGCCAGGTGTAGTGGTGCATTCCTGTAATCCCTGCTACTCGAGGCTGAGCTGGGAGAATCACTTGAACCTGGGAGGTGGAGGTTGCAGTGAGCAAAGATCATGCCATTGTACTCCAGCCTGGACAACAAGAATGAAATTCTGTCAGAAAGAAAGAAAGAAAGAAAGAAAGAGAGAGAGAGAGAGAGAGAGAGGGAGGGAGGGAGGGAGGGAGGGAGGAAGGAAGGAAGGAAGGAAGGAAGGAAGGAAGGAAGGAAGGAAGGAAGGAAGGAAGGAAGGAAGAGAAGGAAGAGAAGGAAGAAATCTGGCGCAAAAATTGTGTGAAAAGTATTATCCTCTTACAGGCCTTTGGGGATTCAACCAAAGGGCAAGGTCTACCTAGTCAACATCTGGATTATATTCCATGGCATTGCCTATGAATTTCAACTGAAGAGTGGCATGGGATTTACTTTATGTTTCTCAGTTCATCTGCATGATTAAAAGCTGCTTCTCTAGAGGTTCTTCTGGTTTGTTACAATACTAAATAAGAGCAAGATCATTTGAAATTCTAGGTCAAGAGGATAGCCTCTTGAAATGTATTGATCTGGGATGAATAAATCAGCTAGTTGAATTTTAATCTCCAAGATGAAGCTTAAAGGAAGGGCTTCTTATGAGCAGGCACCTTCCATATATAGCTATAACTTGATACTTACTATGTTCCAGGTATTATGTTAAAATATTTAGGTATATTATTTAATCATCAGTGCAACTATAATAAAAGATTTTAGGTGTTATAATCTGTAAGCTATACTCTATAATAACACAAATATAACATATATAATGTATAATCTATATTAAATATGACATTATATATTCTTATATATCTACACTTTAAATAAATGCACATAGAAATCTATGAAATTAACTTATTTTTAATTTTAATTTTTCTATTACTTGGATGATTATCCTGTGAAAGGTTTAAATTAAAATAACACTTAAACATATGTAGAGATATGTGCTAAAAGTGTCTTGCTGATAAAATATAAATAATACTCAAAATATGTCCTAAATAACAGTGTATTCCTCGTTGAAAAAGAACTCTGTCTCAGAAATAGCACTAGTTGGGATTGTGTCTTCCGGAGAAGAAACTATGGGTGTTTGCCAATCTGGTTCTTTAAGTATGTTTTCTAGAGACATAATCTTCCAGTCAGGTTAAGACAGTGTAATAAAATGGAGGTATGAGAGTCTTTTCAGACAACTAGATTTGAGCTTTTTCCTGTGTCTAGTTACTCGGTATGAATATGTGAGTAAAATGTTCAACCAATCTCCGTCTCATTTAGCCATATGTATTTAGCCATATCTCATTTAGCCGTATGTATCAGCCATATGTCTCATTAAAAGTAATGGCAAAAACCGCAATTACTTTTGCACCAAACTCATAAAATGGGGCGCTGCACATCTTGAAGGATTTCCACCCAGATTTAAAATGATATAATATGGGAGTGTTGCCATATAGGGGGTACTTCCATCAATGTCTCTTTTCTTCTGACACATATGTAAAATATTGGCCAGTGACTGCAGACCCCATTAAATTCTACATAAAACTCACATTTACTGAAGGTAGTTGTACTTGCAGGTATTTCGCTGTGGCTGGATCTTACCTTGTCAAGGCCGGAATCGCTATGACTCATTTTCTGGCGTTTGAAATGGAAAACTTCAGCTGAGGGATCTTTGGCTACTATAATGTTTCTTCAGTAGGGACTCTGTGAGGCAGGTCGTATAGGATGAGTTAGTTTATGAATTGTAGCATGAGGTAGATTGCATTCATGGTGCCAGGACTTCTCTCTATGAGGGACTGGGGCCATCAGTGCAACCCATGTTCTTTGGCGTGTGGCTTTGCAGTTCTGCCCACTGAGAAGGCAAGTGTATTTCTCTGCTTCTCCATTCTGAATTCAGCCATGTGACTTGCCTTAGGAGATTGGGATATTAGTAGAACTGATTGAAGCAGAGGCTTTAAAAATCTTGCCTACAGTAGGGTTTGCACTTTTGAATCCCTGCCATAGCTATGAGAAAGATATACCCAGGCCAGTCTGTTGGTTTTAGGAGGGGGATAAGAAACACATGGAGCAGAGTTACTCCCAGCCAATGTCAGCTTATGCCAGTCAACATCCAGCCTATGCAAAGACTCAAGAAATAATACATAACTCTTCTGTTAAGCCAATGAATTTTGGATGGTTTCTTACATGGCAGTATCTAACTGATACAATCCCTCTTCATTTTATAAATTTATTCCAGTTGGATGACATATAGTCACACTAGATATCAGGGAGTCCCTGATATAAATTTTCAGGACTTTCTGATCCTTTAATTTCATTTAAAAATTTATAAATTTATTCCAGTTGGATGACATATAGTCACACTAGATATCAGGGAGTCCCTGAAAATCCCTTTCAAGGATTTTCTCTTTGACCTTTCTGCTAGTATCTTCTGGTTCCTT
This sequence comes from Macaca mulatta, assembly GCF_049350105.2. Lineage (NCBI taxonomy): Eukaryota > Metazoa > Chordata > Mammalia > Primates > Cercopithecidae > Macaca > Macaca mulatta. Next base: position 21,544,086 of record NC_133407.1, read on the forward strand.
AGCATGGTATCTTCAGATATGACTTAAAACTAAGCATGACATTTGGTCACTTGCTTTACTAAATCATTCATGCTTGCTCTCCACCGACTCTCAAGGCCATGAAAGAACAAAATTTATGGAGGTGATTATTGTATCTAATGAATTTTTCAGATGAAATTTCCCAGGAGGGTAATTGGAAATATGAATAGAAGGGACATTTTGACTTGAAAACCACCAGTATTTGCATATCTGGGAGATTTTGCCTAACTGTAGTGAAGTCAATCAGCAGAGAACAGTTCTTAAGGACTCTTATCAAGAATACTGATTTGTCATCAGTTTCTCCAGTACATCATTCATTGTTTTAATGTTTATGGTTTAGGGAAAGCAAGCAGAGTACAAGCAGATATGGTCATTCTTTTTTTTTTTTTTTTTTTTTTTTTTTTTTTTTTTTTTTTTTTTTTTGTGCGTAGCCTCTTCTTTCTTCCTAGGAATTGTCTCCCTTAACTCTTCTAAATAAATAAAATATTTTTGGGAGGCAGAAAGGAGCATTTGGAAGGCAATTACAGATAAACTCTAGATGTGAATTGATAGTGCATTTTACTTGGTAGGAAATAGCCAGGTCAGTTTCCTCCCAGTATTTTGAACTGATGTGAGTTGCATTGTTTTGACAGGCAGATTTTTTTCAGGGTTTGTTCCTAGTCACTGGAGACATACTCAGTTTCAGGGAACTGTTAAAGTTACAAGCAAATTGGACAACTTGCTTTCTCATATTCTGATCATTAGTGTACCTTCAAATGGGGGTGAAGTATGTATTATTAATCCACTACCACTATTTATGACACACCCACACATTGCTGAGTGCTGCCTGAATATCATTAATTTATGTAAAAGGTAGATTGTTGAAGGCATAAGTAGAAATTTTTAAATGAAATTAAAAGACCAGAAAGTCCTGAAAATATTTTGGTTATTTCCTAAAGTATGGTAGAACTACCACTGGAGACCACAGGAAATGATCTTCAGGGGCATATGATATGATTTCAGTTAGTACCTGGATAAGACATTAAATAACATTACCTCCTAAATGGTGTTCCCTGATTATGTTAAGTAGAAAGTTTCAGATTGATACTAGTATTTGTTTACCACTTCTGGAATGCTTGTTAATCTCTATTTTCACCAAAATGAGAGAGAACATCATCTAACTAGGATCCAGTGTAGTAGTTTAATTTATATTTATTTCTATGAATGTGTTTTCTTTGTGTCAGGTAATAATGGCAATCCCTTGCAGCTGCCAACTTTAAAAAAGCAAAAGTCATAAAGATGGCACACATAAAGGTAGTGACTAAAAATTGTGAAATGACTAATCTAGTCTCATATAGATGAAGAGTTTGCTGTCAGTAAGGGGAACACATTTTTCATGACAATAAAGCCTATGGAGGAAACTTAAAGTGATATTAATATTTATAATAAGCAATCATTCATGCTAGTGGTAAAAAAAGAACATCATCTGTTTCTGAAATTTTGCATAATTTATATGTGTCTTTATACAAGGGAATCAGCATAACATTCTGGGAATAGTATAACCTTTTATACTCAAACTAACCTGGGTTTGAATCACAGCTCTTTCAATGTGTGACAGGAGCAAGTGGATTAACCTCTCTAGGTTTTAATTTTATCAAAGTGTAATGAGAATGATATCAAACTCACTGCCATGGAGATTAAATAAGGTAATGTAAATAAGTCACTAATATAGGCCCTTGTTGAAAGCCTGAGCTAGCCTCTAGTAGCTTGCAGCTCTCTGGCTTTGGAGTGTAACTTCATGTGCTTGGGGTATTTTGATGTTCTTAGAGTCTTTTTCTTTCTTTCTTTCTTTAAAATTATACTTTAAGTTCTGGGATGTATGTGCAGAATGTGAAGGTTTGTTATATAGATATACACGTGCCATGGTGGTTTGTGGCACCCATCAACCTGTCATCTACATTAGGTATTTCTCCTAATGCTATCCCTCCCCTAGTACCCTGTCATGCTTCAACAGGCCCTGGTGTTTGATGTTCCCCTACCTGTGTCCATGGGTTCTCATTATACAACTTCCACATATGAGTGAGAATATGCAGAGTTTGGTTTTCTGTTCTGGTGTTAGTTTATTGAGAATAATGAGCTGGTTTCCAGCTTCATCCATGTCCCTGCAAAGGACATGAACTCATCCTTTTTTATGGCTGCATAGTATTCCATGGTGTATATATGCCACATTTTCTTTATCTGCCCTATCATTGATGCGCATTTGGGTTGGTTCCAAGTCTTTGCTCTTGTGAATAGTGCCAAAATAAACATACATGTGCATGTGTCTTTATAGTAGAATGATTTATAATCCTTTGGGTATATAGCCAGTAATGGGATTGCTGGGTCAAATGGTGTTTCTGGTTCTAGATCCTTGAAAAATCACCACACTGTCTTCCACAATGGTTGAACTAATTTACACTCCTACCAACAGTGTAAAAGTGTTCCTATTTCTCCACATCCTCTCCAGCCTCAGTTTTTTCCTGACTTTTTAATGATTGACATTCTAACTGGTGTGAGATGGTATCTCATTGTGGTTTTGATTTGCATTTCTCTAATGACCAGTGATGAGGCACTTTTTTTCATATGTTGGTTGGCTGCATAAATGTCGTTTTTTGAGAAGTGTCTCTTCATATCCTTTACCTACTTTTTGATGGGGTTGTTTTTTTCTTGCAAATTTGTTTCAGTTCCTTGTAAATTCTGGATATTATCAGAATAGATAGATTGCAAAAATTTTCTCCCATTCTGTAGGTTGCCTGTTCACTCTTGTGATAGTTTCTTTTGCTGTGCAGAAGCTCTTTAGTTTAATTAGATCCCATTTGTCAATTTTGGCTTTTCTTGAAATTGCTTTTGATGTTTTAGTCATGAAGTCTTTGCCCATGCCTATGTCCTGAATGATATTGCCTAGGTTTTGTTCTAGGGTTTTTATGATTTTAGGTCTTACATTTAAGTCTTTAATCCATCTTGAGTTAATTTTTGTATAAAGTGTAAGGAAGGGGTCTAGTTTCAGTTTTCTGCATATGGCTAGCTAGTTTTCCCAACACCAATTATTGAATAGGGAATGCTTTTCCCAATGCTTGTTTTTAATTAGGGTTGCTAAAGATCAGATGGTTATAGATGTGTGGTATTATTTCTGAGGCCTCTGTTCTGTTCCATTGTTCTATATATCTGTTTTGGTACCAGTATCATGCTGTTTTGTTTACTGTAGCCTTGTAGTATAGTTTGAAGTCAGGTAGTGTGATGCCTCCAGCTTTGTTCTTTTTGCTTAGGATTGTCTTGGCTATACAGGCTCTTTTTTGGTTCCATAAGAAATTTAAAGTAGTTTTCTTTTCTAATTCTGTGAAGAAAGTCAATGGTAGCTTGATGAGAATAGCATTGAATCTATAAATTACTTTGGGTAGTATGGCCATTTTCATGATACTGATTCTTCCTATCCATGAGCATGGAATGTTTTTCCATTTGTTCCTGTCATCTCTTACTTCCTTGAGCAGTGGTTTGTAGTTCTCCTTGAAGAGGACCTTCACATCCCTTGTAAGTTGTATTCCTAGGTATTTTATTCTCTTTGTAGCAATTGTGAATGGGAGTTCACTCAGATTTGGCCCTCTGTTTGTCTGTAGGAATGCTTGTGATTTTTGCACATTGATTTTATATGCTGAGACTTTGCTGAAGTTGGTTATCGGCTTAAGGAGTTTTTAGCCTGAGATGATGGAGTTTTCTAAACATACAATCAGGTCATCAGCAAACAAAGACAATTTGACTTCCTCTCTTCTTATTTGAATACCCTTTATTTCTTTCTCTTGCCTGATTGCCCTGACCAGAACTTCTAATAGTATGTCGAGTTGGAGTGGTATGAGAGGGCCTCCTTGTCTTGTGCCAGTTTTCAAAGGGAATGCTTCCAGCTTTTGCCCATTCAGTATCATGTTGGCTGTGGGTTTGTCATAAAGAGCTCTTATTATTTTGAGATAAGTTCCATCAGTACCTAGTTTATTGAGAATTTTTAGTGTGAAGGACAGTGGAATTTTATTGAAGGCCTTTTCTGCATCTATTGAGATAATCATGTGGTTTTTGTCATTAGTTCTGTTTATGTGATGGATTATGTTTATTGATTTGCATATGTTAAACCAGTCTTGCATCCCAGGGATGAAGCTGACTTGATCATGCTGGATAAGCTTTTTGGTGTGTGCTGGATTTGGTTTGCCAGTATTTTACTGAGGATTTTCACATCGATGTTCATGAGGGATACTGGCCTGAAATTTTCTTTTTTTGGTATCAGGATGATCCTGGCCTCATAAAATGAGTGAAGGAAGAGTACCTCTTTTTCTACTGTTTGGAATAGCTTCAGAAGAAATGGTACCAGCTCTTTTTGTACCTCTGGTAGAATTTGGCTGTGAATCCGTCTGGTCCTGGCTTTTTTTTTTTGGTAGGGTTTTAATTACTGCGTCATTTTGAGAATTTGTTATTGGCCTATTCAAAGACTTGACTTCTTCCTGGCTTAGTCTTGGAAGGGCATATGTGTCCAGGAATTCATCCATTTGTTCTAGATTTTCTAGTTTATTTGCATACAGGAGTTTATAGTGTTCTCTGATGGTAGTTTGTGTTTCTGTGGGATCAGTGGTGATATCCCCTTTATCATTTTTATTGTGTCAATTTTATTCTTTTCTCATTTCTTCTTTATTCATCAGGCTAGCAGTCTATTTTGTTAATCTTTTCAAAAAACCAGCTCCTGGATTCATTGATTTTTTGAAGGGTTTTTCGTGTCTCTATCTCCTTCAGTTCTGCTCTGATCTTAATTATTTCTTGTCTTCTGCTAGCTTTTGAATTTGCTCTTGCTTCTCTACTTCTTTTAATTGTGATGTTAGGGTGTTGATTTTAGATCCTTCCAGCTTTCTCCTTTGGGCATTTAGTGCTATAAATTTCCCTCTACACCAGAGATTCTGGTATGTTGTGTCTTTGTTCTTATTGATTTCAAAGAACTTATTTATTTCTGCCTTAATTTTGTTATTTACCCAGTAGTCTTTCTGTGTAGTGTAGTAGTTAAGGAAACAGACAGTATACTTCTTGGGTTGACAACCTGGCTCTACCACTTGCCAGCAAGGTGAGGTTGGTTGTTAATTAACTTTAAAATGGAAATAATAATACTCCCATATTGAATAATTATAAGGATTAAATGAGAAAATTCTTATAAGGATGATGTGCCTGACGTGGAAAAAGGCTTATTATCTATTAGTTATCAATATTGTAATGAGGCTGGTGCAAGTAGTTAAAGTGTTCAACAAATGCAGGTTGAATAAATGAATGATATTGAGCAGGCTTGTTATTTTGAACACCTGGGAACCTTGACTGTTTTCATCCCCTTCAGGCAGATCTGTAGTTGTAGCTTTGCACTTACTTATATGCTGGTGTGAGTTTTAATAGGGATGTGTGTGTGTGTATGCACATGCCAGAGGGAGAAAGAAGCAATTTAGCTACTTATTCATATAACAAATCACAAGATTCCAGCTCATTTAATAAACAGTGCAATTGTATGGCTCACATATACAAAATTATCTGAGCTTTACCTGAATTCTAAAGTGTTTAGTGAAGAATTTAAGCTTTTTAAAACAATTGCACATGCAGAATAGTCATGGTCATCATATTTACATGTCTTGTGTAAGAAATGCATTTGTAGTAGGCTCAGTCCTATCCGTTACTGCTTATTGATACATAAAACACGTGTCAAAGGAGACTAGCATGATTTCTTATATTATTGCTCTGTGGTTCCTCTGCTCCATTAGCAGTGTCCACGTGATACCCATCTGTATTTTGTTAATTAACTTTAAAATGGAAATAATACTCCCATACTGAATAATTATAAGGATTAAATGAGTACAATCGTCTACGAGCTCAGGTGGTGTCCTGTTGCTGCCTAAATTTAAAACAAAACTAAAATTTTGTCAAATTTCTGACTTTTAATACAGGGACTTATGTCAGTACTGTGTTCTGGGATATCCTACACCTGTGGCTATCAAACTTTAGCTCCATCAGTATCACCTACAAGGCTTGTTAAACATAGAGTGCTGGGCCCCCTGCCTGAATATCTAAGTTAGTATATTTAAAATGTGACCTAAGAATTTGCATTTTTTAACCTCTTCCCAGGTGATGCTGGTGCTGTTGGTCTAAAGATTACACTCTGAGAGCTATTATTCTGCACTAAAATTTTATATGGGCCAACTTAAGAGAATATTAAAAAATATTGAGCCTCTTGAACCACACTTGATACTACAAAGATTAGCACTTCACCTTGAAAGAAAAAGTAGAGTCATGCCTAAGTGAGCCTGGATGGTATTTCTGCCTGTGGATTTCCATATTCTAGAAAATCTGTTTGTCTGCAGTCTACCCTGACTCTCAATTATGATCTCAGTGGTTTTGATAGTGATGACACTGGTATATGGAACAGCCAGAACTTATAAGGGCCGAGCTCACACATCAAAGTACAAATTCATTTTCATTTCCCATCAACTTAAAAAAATGTATTCAGGGGAAATAATTTTCTCTTTCAAATGAAAACTCAGGCAGGTCTTTGACTGTTGTGTTCACTTTTATTAATAGACACGTAAACACACAGTTTGCTTGCTTTTAGTAATCAAACTATTTAGTCAAAGGTACCATTCAATTCCCTAAAGTGAACTTATAAAAGCTTTTCTCTCCACCCCCACCCCGGCTTTGGCCTGCTTCAGGGAGCAAGTCTGTGAATGAGAAAGTGTGGTTTGGTAACGTAATCTATGTTTCTCGGCCAGGTGCTTCTCCTTTTTCCTTGCCAGCTGCTGCTTGGGATTCTAGTGGAGAGGGGTGAAATAGGAAGCAAGGAGGTGGGAGGAGATGCAGAGGGCAGGATGGTTCTTACTTGAACTAGCACCTTTATCAGCTAGCTTTGTGCTCTTGGGACAAGCACTTTTTTATTATTTTATTTTATTTTACTTTATTTTATTTTATTTTATTTTATTTTAAGACAGGGTCTTGTTGCGTTACTTAAGCTGGAGTGCAGTGGCACTATCATAGCTCACTGCAACCTTGAACTCTTGGGGTCAAATGATCCTTCTGCATCAACCTCTCAAGTAGCTGGGACTACAGGCATACAATACTATGTTTGGCTAATCTCTTAGTTTTTTTTGTTTTTGTTTTTGTTTTTTGTAGAGATAGGGTTGCCCAGGCTGGTGTCAAACTACTAACCTCTAGTGAGATGTTTAAAACTAACTCTTTTGTGTGACACTTTCATTAGCTCATTGTGTAGCAAGACTAGCCGCAGACAAAACCTCTCAGTCACCGAGTTGTAGAAGGAAGGGTTTTACTCAACTGGGAGCATCAGCAAGCTACTGCCTTAAAATCCAAGCTCCCAAAGTGCACAATTTCTGTCCCTTTTAAGGGCTCACAATACTAAAGATTTCACATGAAAGGGTCGTGACTGATTTGAGCAAGCAGGGGGTACGTGACAGGGGCTGCATGCACCGGTGGTCAGAGTGAAACAGAACAGGGCAGGGAGTTCCACAATGTTCTTCTATACAATGTCTGGAATCTATGAATAACATCGGTTTCTAAATTATGAGTTGATTTTTAACTATGAGGTTTAGGCCAGGCAGGCCCAGGCCCTGTTTGGGGCCTGGTGCCGGGCTGTCTGTCTTTGGTTTTACTTCCTTGTTTTTTCTTAAAACAGGTACTGAGTATAAAACAATATAAAACAATATGGGAGGGTCTCTCTCTTTCCTCAATTGTAGTTTTTTAAATTTTCTGCTGTGTTCTACTTTTTCATAGTAACCTGGACTAGGATGAATACATCTCTATTACAGATAATTTAATGGGATTGCTTCCTCAGTGCTCCTCAGGAATGGGCCAATTTGTCTCCATATTCTTGCTACTGGGGACCCTGACCCCTGAGGACACCCTTTTGAAAAAAGTCTTACGACTCTATGCTTTGTCTCTCTTTCACTCCCTGATCCTATTCTTGATCACAGGAAGAATTCATGCATCCCTTGCCCCAGTGAACCCTGAGAGCCCTAAGAATCCCAAGCACATAGCCTTCCCTTCACACCACGAAGGCAGCTAACTGTGTTCTCACTGGCTGAATTTCCCTGGGTGGAGAGGGGAAGGAAAAGCTAATTCTCCAGCTGGAAAATATTGCATTAGTACTATACACCCTTCCCCCTAGGGGGTGGTAGACTTACAGCAGAGAAACAATTTTCTGTAAAGAAATCTCTCTGCAAGTCTTTTTCTTCCATATTCTAACTCCTTGATTTGGTCAAGAGATCTAAAAATTATAGAACCGTTTCTCAGAATTCTTTTATATATTCTTCAAGTGCTAATTTGGCAACTTGCTTTGTAGTCATATTTATTGAAACATAGGTGCCTAGTTGAAATCTCAATTTTATACTCTTTTTCTTGAGTTCGGTCTACCCACCAAAAATTCATTTTCTCACATGTAGCTATATTATCTCATTCAGAATCAACTCAGCTAAATCTAACACAATTCAACTGAAACTAATTATTAAGTTTATTCTAGGCATCTGTGCTAACACTGGTGCTACAAATACAGAAATGTATAAGTCCTCACATCAAGGTGGTTCACAGATCTAATAGGGGAAACAGTCATGTGAAAAAACAGGATCAACAAAGAAGAGTTTGCCAGAGTTTGCACAGAAAAAAAGTAGTTTAACCCTCTCTATGATAAGAAATGGAGGAAGTATTGACCCCCAAGTTGAGACTTGAATGTGAAAGTTTACCAGGTAGTGGGGGGTGGGGGGTGAAAATGTGAGATGATGGGAAAGTTACTCAGTATCCCAAGGCCTCAGTCTAGAGATTTGTAAAATATTAGTACTTATCTGAGAAGACTTTGCGAGGATTACCTAATTTGTACATGCTTGGCACAATACCCTGTGTTCAAATTGAGGTTCTCTGAGAAGCAGGCACCAAGGTAAAATTAAATATGCAAGGATCTTATTTGATTAAATGCCTTAAGAGACTACAGGGAAGAAAGTGGGTGAAACTGGATGAATCTTGAGATTGTGATGGGAATCTGACTGTCAGTGAAGCAGAGAGGGAAGGGGGATTGGATGGCAGAGTCCTAGAATTTCATACAGTCTAAGGAAGGTTCAGCAGGGCATCAAGGAGTCCTTGAGTCAAAATTGACAGAGGAGTTCTGTGTCTCTAATTAACAGCTCTCCCTTAGTATTAGCTGCAATAATGGGGGCAGTTGGGGGAAGCACGAGCTCTCTACTGTGGGCTTGAGTGCAATAGCTGGAGCCCTGCAGATGGAAGTCCCTGTAGTTGGAGGTCTGTGAGGTGCATTTTCATAACCAGCATACCTGGCCCATAAACAATATTTATTATAGTATTTATATTTCAGAAAGTAGAAAACATATGAACAAATGTGTACTGGCAGTAAAAAAGGAAAAAAAGGGAGGTTTTTTTTTTTTTTCCAGAGCAAAGCAGATAGTTTGGTATTATATTAATGTAAAGTGAGAATTTGGGAATAATGAATAATTGGGAGATAGCAGGAACCATATCCTTTGCATTAGCTAGTGTAGGTCAAACTGCTGTAACAGACCCTAAATCTACAATAGCTCAAATACAATAGGAGCTTATTTCCCACACATGTGATCAACAGGGCAGATGCCTCCATGTGGTGATTCACAGACCACGTCCTTTCTATCTCGTGGCCCTACCATCTGTCAAACCTTATGATCTGCATCCAGCTGATGAAGGAAAAACAAAGCAAGGAGGAGCCTGTGAATCACAGAAGCACCCATCACATTTACTCACTTTCCACTGATCAAACTTTGTCAACTGGCTTATCTAGATGCAAGGTGATCTAAGAAGTCAATTTCCTTCTGAACTTCTATGAATGCCCCTGATAGCAATAGCTTCAGCATACCCTTAGAATGGCCCTGTATGGCAGACACCTCTGAAGGTGTGTGTTCTGAGCCAGGGAATCCTGGTATAGTCAACCAGGAGATTTGTTCCTTGTCTATGAAGAACATCTGAGACCCCTGCCCCTAGCCCATTTCATAGAACACAGGTGATTCAGGGGATTGAGGCCCTGAGTTTTGGGTTAAATGAAGGTTGCCAGGTCAAGGTAATTAAGGGGAGGGTGTCAAATGAAAATGTTCTATCAACAGCATGCTGTTTTTCAATGGTTGCAGTTTTCCTGTCACACCCACCACCACTGGACTCTCCTGTATGTAAGTCCCTAATAGAACCCCATGTCTTGTTTCCTGGCTCTGGGTCTCTTCTTTGACCTCTTGAACCTGGCGTTTTCCCTATTGAGGTTAATAGGGTTTGACACAATAGCATCTGTCTTCAAGCTAAAACTCTATGCAAATGAAGACAAAACTTCTGGTGGTCAGTTAGCCTCCCTTTAATGTCATGAATCTCTTTTGCTGCTAAGTTACTTAAATAAATTATAGATGCTGGGAGCCACCAAAAATTCTAAGTTGTAGAATGACCTGATGATATTCACATTTTAAAGGTCATGAGGGTATCAGTGTGTCAGTGGGTTAAAAAGAATCATAAAGGCTGGGCCTGGGGCCTCTTGCCTGTAATCCCAACACTTTGAGAGGCTGAGGCAGGTGGATTGCTTGAGCCCAGGAGTTTGAGACCCCTGTCTCTACAAAACAAACAAACAAACAAAGAAAAGCCATGAAAATGCAGGCAAGGGAACCAATATTGAGATTTTTGCAGTAATTCAGGTGAGAGATAAGGATGACCTAGATAAGTGAGAATTAAGAGGAATTTGACAAGTTTTAGAGAAATTTAGGAGGCAGGCCTTGAAGACTGATTAAATATGAAGGGAATGGGAAGAGATGGTGCAAGGAACATGGCTGTGCTGCAGCAAAGCAGGCATAGGCCAAGGTAAACAGCATAGATAACTCAGCAGGATTGGGGCGCAAGCGCACAGTCCCATGTCTTAGATAATCATAGCCACATAGACACAACATAGAGAAGCTTGCCACCTGGCTTTCAGCCACTAGTGTATAAATGTAACACTGACCCTGTGAAGGCTCTGCTGAATAAAACCATGTCTCATTTACCTGCTGTCTCTTGTGTGTTCTTCCAGCTCCCTGCCCCCCAGCCACCCATTCCCCTCAGCTCTCAGCTGGGGCTGGAACCTAACCCTGAGCATGACAAATGGGTAGCTGATATTCTGGCCTGGGTGAGTGGATAAATGTGTTAGCAATCAAATTAGAAGGAAATGGAGTAGGATCCCATTCAGCTACTACTGTGCTTCTGAAAGTTTTCTTTCAAAATTCCTTTAACAACAAAACAAGGTAAATGCGTATTTTGTGAGGCTCTAATATGTAATTCGCCCTGCAAATAAAACAACTTCTTCAAGGTATTATGTTTTATTTTGAAAATTTATGCAAATTTTACTTTCTATTTTTGTATGTATAGGTAACATATATGCTTGTTGAAAATAAAATAATGTTTTAAATTACTTTTGAAAGAAAAAAGTTAATTAAGGAAGTGATTTACCAATCTATCCTCCCAGCTTGAAGACATTTAGAAGATGATAAATATGGTTAAAGTCTCCCTTGACTGCCACCTGTAATCCCAGTCTTCACTTGACTTCCTGCAAGTAATTACTACTTTTTATTTGTGTTTTTTCCTTACAGATTTGCATTCATTTATATGTGCTGGGAAAAGATACTGTTATGGACTTAACATTTGTTGTCTCCCAGCTCCCCCTCCCCAAATTCATGTGTTGAAATCCTAACCTCCAAAATGATAGTATTAGGAGGTAGGGCCTTTGGGAGATAATTTAAACCATGAGGGTGGAACCCTCATTAATGACATTAGTGCCCTTATAAGAGACCCCAGAGAGCACTGCAGCCCCCTTTCTCCCACTTGAGGATTCAAGGAGTGAGGGTCTGCAACCTGGAAGAGGGCAGTCACCAGAGCCTGACTATGCTGGCTGCTTGACCTCAGATTCCCAGCCCCTAGAACTTGAGAAATAAATTTCTACTGTTTATGTCTGTCTGTAGTACTCTGTTATAGCAGCCAGAACTAAAACAGATATAGTGTTTTGTGTTTCAAAAATAAATATTATACATAATTCTGTACTTTGCCTTCACCCAAAAATGACTTTTTGGAGATCTATACATATTAATAAAGATAGATGAGTTCACTCCTTTAATTACTTCTTAGGAGTCAAACTGATAATTTGGGAAAATGAATTACATTTATCTTGTCGCTTTGAATGTTCCAGGCATGCTGCTGCCTACCTTGGTCTCACATTAGCTCAATTAGAAACCGGTATGTAGAGTTTAGATCTTCTATTCCTGAGCTGGTGGAAATCTGCTTGTCCATGTTTTGCTAATCACTCATATTTATTGGTACTATGTAACCGCTCTTGTAGGTAGGGTATGTGTATTACAACTCTATGAAGTAGCTAGTATAATTTCACTCTGTATTTGCAGAAGAGAAAATAAAGTGTGTAGAGTTTAGTTGTCTATGGTCATTTAGGCATTATATGGCAAAGATAGGGACCTTACCTACGCAGTCTGATTCCAGAGTCTGTGTTCTTCATCACTTTATAAAATTACCTGGGGAAATATGTGTGACACATTTAAGAATCCCAGTTAATTTCTCTGTGTTCCACAAGGCAATGAGATATCCAATGAGACATATGCTCTTAATGCTGAATTTAAGCCAGATAGCTGCAGCCAAGTAGTATTTTCAATGACCCATGTTATGAGAGGCTCTTGTCCTTTCTGAGGTTATGCCTTGGCTTATTTACAGATTGCATGCCTGCTAACTTACCAGGGGAACTGAAGCAGGAGAGATGGTTAATGTGTTTGCCCAGTGGATGATGTGAAATGTGCAATAAGGTGCCAAAATCCACAGCTAAGCAGCTCAATCTGCACAACTGATCCAAAGAATTGGGGGAGCAGTGAGAAGTCAATTTTCATGAAAGGATGATGCTGAGAAGCCCTTCAGTGCATGCTGCTTTCCCCTTTCAAGTGGCGCTGAGAGGACAGTGCCAGGCTGTGGACAGGTTTTCAGCTGCTGCTGCTCCCCAGGGACAAGGGTGAAATGACACCAATGAAATGGTGTGGCGATGTGAATGCTGTTTGTCCTGCCATTTGCTTTCTCTCCAATGCGATTGTGAGCTTTGACACCTGTGTGGGAGAAGGAAGCAATCTTTTAATTAGGTTCCTTCGCTGACTTACACAGAGCTGGAGTATCAAAATGTTGGGTTGAATCAGCGGTGACTTTGTTTTTTCTTTTCTTGTACTCTTTAAATACAAAGTAACTTTAAATTCTGTTGCTGCATTCTTTTCTTTGGTAGTATATTTTGGGTGTCCAAACAAGTGGAGCGGGTGAAAAATAGCATTGTTTAAAGAGCTGGCAGTGAAATTTTTCTTAGGGAAAGAACAATATCAATTTAGGCAAGTGTCCTGATAAAACACTTAAGATGTAGAAGATGAAGCTTAGGGGAAATGACTAAGAAGGCAATTGTATGATGAAGGAAAAGGCTCTTATGTAAATATTTTTCCTAATACAGAAACAGGAATTTGAGAAAGGACAGAAGTGAAGGATAGGGGAAATCTGGCAATTTGATAGGAGGATAAGATGAAGATGGTGTCTAACAGAAGCACAAAGGCATCTAAGTACTGAGAAGTCTAATGTACAATTTTAATTCCCCCTTGTCCTCCCTATCTGTCTCACAATGTAAACAGCCAGCATTGGCCCTCAGGTTGTGTGCAATATACAAACCATCATAGGATAGATTTGGAGTGAAATTAAGGAAAGGGGACTGAGTTCCCTGTCTGGGCACACCTGGAACAAAAAGATGTGAGTAGACCAGTCACAGGAGGGAAAGTGAAATTGAGACCGGGGTAAAACAAGAGTGGAAATTTATTTCAGAGAAGATGCTCCACTTTCCACAAGATCTGTGACAAAAGTCTTGAGTCCATTTCCTTTAAACCCTGAAGAGTTGCCTCAGCAGACATTTGAGTGACAGAAAGAAAAAGCAGACTAAACTAAAACCTGCAGGGATTTTTCATTGGCATATACAGAAAACCTTATAATTAAATAGCCTACTAGGTTTTAGGTCAAATCAGATATTCCACCATCTCCCATCCTCTCTTTATTTTCATGATAGTGTATAATTTGGTGATGCTTAAATCAGTTTCTTAAAGAACAAGATGCTGAGAAGGACAGAACTCAGGCTCTGGGTCAGAAACATGTAGTTTGGAAAACTCCCTCTACTTTTTGTAAACCATGCATTCTTAGGTTATTTTGACTCTATGGTTGTTACTTTCTTGCAGGACTAATAATTTGTAATTATTTTTTATTTGGCTTACTTGTTTCTTGTCTGTTTACTTGGTAGAGAACAGGCTGCAAAGCACATGAAAGAGTGAGAGTGGCTGTTGTGTTGTTATTGCATCCCTAATACCTGCCCCAGCAAGGATACTCCAATATGAATATATTGAGTGAATATATAAACCTTTTTTTGATCTTCTGTTTATAAATCTGAAAAGAATGAGGGTGGGACTAATATCACCCCTACTATAGGTTGCTGTGAGAATAAAACAAACCAGGTGATGAGACTTAGTGCAGAATCTAGATTCACAGTAAATGTCAACTTTGTTTGTCTTCCAAAGTCATAGGTTTGTTCCCTTTCTGGAATAAGTGAGGCCACTCTTCTCTATGACCATACTCTATGATCTTTGCTACCCTGCCACAATATGTTCTTGGTTTTATAAAGATCTTAGAGAAAAAGAACATAGGAAGCTCAATATAGCTCTGCCAGGAGTACTAGAAAAACATCAAGCACGTGCCCTTCAAGTAGGGAAGATCCATGACATTAACTACAATAACCAAAGTTTATTACGGGCCTGTACTCCTGTACATCTACCAAATTTAGAAAAAAGGTGTTAGTTTGGCCTTTGACTCCTGATGGCTCTTCTCTGAATTTTTTTTTTAATTTTTATTTTTTGCCATGAGAAAATCTGTGAATGAATGGTATTATTTTGTTAATTGATAGTTGCCAAAGGAGAGAGCAGTTACCAAACCCATAGCAGAAAATTAAAGATAAGGAATGAAAGAAAGGATCATGCTCTTGGAAAGACCAAGTATGAGGCTACCTGATGAAGAAATTAGAGCAAACAATTCAGACCCATCAAAAAGAAAAAAAAATAGGAAAAGGAACAGACATCATAAAATACAAAAGTGACCAAGAGGCCAGGGGACTCCCTGTTTGGGTATGGATGGCTTTTGAACCGCAGGTCCCTATTTAAGATCTACAAATAGGCAGGTGTCACCACCTCAGGGAGATAATAGGAGAAGCAGGCTGGATCTGTGTGTGGAGTTTAGACTAAAGACCAAGAGACCCAAGAAATCTGGCTGCTGGACAGTGTGAAGGGAAAGGTTTGACTAGGGTTTCATGTGAGACAGTCAAATGATTCCGGGGAGTCTGTCAATCAGGAAGTCACTTCAACAAATTTTGAGGTTTCCTATCCTGACCTTCTTAGGTTGTGCTTATTAAAATATTTTAGGATAGGTGCTATAAGTTATAGCAATTGTAGGCATATTATTCATGTCTGACCGTGGACCCAGGCAACTTGGATTCTAGATTTGGCTCTGTCTTTACTGTATTCTGTGATTCAGAAAAATCATAAACCCTCTCTGAATTATCATTTTCTCATATCTAAAGTAAAATATTACTGAAGAAACACTTTTAACATCTCTCACAGTCTTAAGATTTTCATTTCAGCCCCTCCAATTGTAGGGTTCCTTCCCTTTTTTGGGGTTCCCAGGTTCTTGCTGTGATTTGAAGGTGTCTTCCGGAAGTTATCAGAAGCAGACTGTTGTGCGTGATATCACATGTCACTCCTGATCACAAATCTTTGTGGAAGTGATGCATACTGACAAAGTTAAGTCCTCACTGGGAGGCACAGTTGGCAAAGGCCCCTCGACCTGGGTGATAAAATATTCACCACTATGTGGAAGCTTGATAGTTGGAGATGATAGATCAGTTCCTAGGTAGTTCCTGGGCATTTGGACAATGCAGTGAACTTGATGAGTTCCATTTGCCAGGCTCTTCCTATGTAGCTGACCTCTCCTGCTATGAAAACTTCCCTAGGAGCTCCCTCCTCCTTGCCCAATAAATCTTGATAACTTATTTAACTCAGGCCCAGGACTATTATAACTCAACTTGTTCTGTTCTCAGGGGGTAGTACAGGATTAATTCTCAAACTTTTCTTTGAGGTATGGGGAAACATGAGACTTCTATTCTGCAAAGAAAAGGAAGAAGGGAAAACAGTTTTTGTACTAAAGCTGTCTGAACTAGCAACACTCTAGATGCTAGATTGGATCATCTCTAAGGTCTCTTTTAGCTGTGACATACTATCAACTTGAAGCCAAGAGCAACAGAAGGTTGCTTTTCTTTCCGGTAACACTATGGTGAGAAAACCTTAGCCTCTTTAGGACTTGGAAGTATTAAAACTTTTAGACTCCAAGGCACAGAAAGGAATGAATGGTAGCATGTAACCCAAATCTTTGTGATCGTGGTTTGGTGGATTTTTCATACCAAACTTCTACGTGCCACTATTTAGAATGATGGTCTTGGAAAAGTTAGTCTGTAAATGTATTTCTTATGAATTTGATGGTTATCTAACTTAATTAGCATGCTGATTCCTTACTTTTAGAGTTCCCAAGAATTATTGGAAGGGGTTTATATGGGCAAGTGAGTTAGAAAAAATGACAGAGAAACGATAATCAATTACTTCACAGTTTGACAGTCATACGCAAACATCTGAGCCCTTCCCTCTATGTAGACTGACATTTTCCTTTATAGCTCAGTCTGTTTAATCTAGTTTCACAATGCTGCCTGAATTATGACAAGTATTGCCACTCTGAATTTGTTCAGCCAACTGAAATAATCTAGAAACATCTGTGGGCCATTCCTCGATGCGGAGAGAATATAGGATACAGTCTTTGACTCAATGCTTTATGCCTGACTTGAAGAGAGCTTAGTTTTTCATTCCCTCATTCATTTAAAAAATTTCATGCATTCATTAATCCAACCATTTATCCATCTGTCTGATACTGGGCATTAATTATGTATCAGGCACTCTGATAGGCAACAAGAGTCTTAGATATTTCTATCTGGAAATAAAAGGCAGGAAGCAAGAGAGGGACACATTTTTCATTTCAGTGTCAGGTGGTGGTGAACCATCAAAGATGTATGCATTTGCAGCAGAGTTTATTGAGGGGAAGTGGCTGCTGTGAGCAATCATCTGAAACTAGGCTGCCCTTTCTGCCACTGTGGGACATGAAATAGTCTTAATGCTGTTCTTGGGAAGAGGCAGGGAGCCTCCAGGGAGCAAGGACTCCCCAGTTTCTCTTTGTATTCTAGGCTCATAGAAAGCATCATTTAGAACTCCTCATGGAACCTAATCTCCCCAGGCTCCCCTTTGCTACTATCCTCTCACTGCATATTCTTAAGGAAATTAGATGAGGCTTTAATGTAATACAAAGTTGATTAACAATCTAAGCACACACTGTCTCCAAGGAAGGCACTCAGATGAAACTACCTAAATGTGCCTGCCTAAAATCAAAGCAATTAACCTAGAAAGTTACACACCCAGGACTTCAATCTCTGAGCTATTTTCATCCACAGAAGGAGTTGATGAAGTTTATATTTTTATCTGGGATATTGTCCATTCTTATTTCTTTTCCCCAAAAGTCAGAGAGTTCTTTACTGGCCTAGTGGGAGTGGTCTTGACAGCTATATTCATGGCCTTCTTGAATGGATATTTTGTGAGGAGTCTTAGAAAAACTTCAAGGAATAAGCAAACTCAAACTTTCATGTTCAGCAAAAGCTCATCTGCCTCATCTGAAAAATGGGAATAGAACCTCATTGGACTATTGCATAGAGAAGATAAGATAATGTGAAGCTGATACGAAAAGGCTTGGCTCATAGATGGTTCTCAGTAGCTATTACTGCCTCCCTTCTATTTGTTTGAGGAAAATGCCAATCCCCTTTGGGTTCTGGGAAGCGCCTGTAATGGGTGCCTTAACTCAGCCTGGGAGGAATGCTTATTAGGCATTCACCTGAAGAGTGGAGGGAGGAAGAAAGTGAAGAAGAAGGAAGCAGACTTTGCTGGATGATGCTGGGCTTGCTGAGGCAAGTGGCTACCTTGAAGAAAAAACATTACTTGGCACTCGTCCTTTCCTAGGAATGCAGATAGCTCCACTGGTTTACCTACCCATTCCTGGCTAGCAGAAGTATGTTCCAGGCTGCTGAGATGTCCGGGATGTTGAAACTGAAGAAGTAGGGGCCAGGTTTGAACAGAAAGGCCTTCTTCCTGGGGAACTGTCTTCCGTAGGAAGGAGTCCTGGTGTTCCTTCACATTTTGCAGATCCCAGACTCTTTGTTTTCTTATCTTTGTTTTCCTAAAATTGACATCCACAGGAGGACAGCCTGTACTTCTTCACTAGCACCATAGGAGAAGAACATGGCATATTGAGAGACCCAAACTCACTTCTTCCAACACAACACAACCTAACATGGTGGTTAAGAATATCTTCTATGTATTATAACTGACTAGGTTCAAATCCTAGTCCTTCATGTAATCCTTTTAAGCCTTAGTTTCTTTGCTTCATTATGGAAATAGTAAGACCTAACTTGTAGTGTTGTTGAAGGATAACAGAGCACATAAAGCAATTAACCTAATACTTGACTCTGAATAAGGGCTTAATACATAATGGCTATTATATTTGTGGTTTGTCTCTTCCTTTCATGCTTTCTCCTATGCACAAAACCTTGTGGATTAAACAACTCCATGGACTTCGTGAGGGGAAATGTTTGCAGAGCCACTTTATCAGATGATCACTGGAATGGAGCCTGCAGTTTTCCTAGACTTGTCTTTTAGCTAAGGATCTCCTTTACCAATTCAGATGAGGCTCAGGAAAGTCTGAGACCACCCAAAGCTAAGGAGTAAGGGATTCACTATTTTAGATCAGGGCTGATGCTGCCTGTTCTCTCTTTATATTCCTTGGGCCTTTCTACTTTAATAATCTTCAGTTGAATTCTAACTGTCAGCATCTACATCTCTCCCTGCAAGGGCTTTCACAGAAGCTGGAGACGGTCTCTTGGTAAGATAGGCTAGGAGTGCTGGGAATTAATACCTCAGGAAAGCTGTGTATAAAAAAAAAAGAAACCGCAGCTCCCTTACTGCTCAGGTGGGATTACCATGAAATAATGTGTGTTTTACAGGTTCCCAGAGGTTTCTCATGGGTTGGAGCTCCAGTTTATCTACAGTGGTAGCTGGAATGATAATACATCCTGTATTTGTTGCCTTTCTTCATCTGTTATGCCACTCCCCTCCCTCATTGATATTTCCTCTACCTCCCAAATAAACTACTTATACTTGAATTCTTGTTTCAGGGTATGTTTCTGGGAGAACCTAGCCTGAGATGGTAGTATTAAATTCAGAGGAGAACAAAGCACTAGCACGTGGTGCTCTTGAGGGCTGAGAGTGTCTCGATTGCCATTGTATACCGAGCACCTAGGGCATCATTTGGCTCAGGTTAGTCACTCAATACATACTTCATTCAGGGAATGAGAAATAGAGGTAGTATTTTAGCCCCCGAGGGAACAAAGTAGAAAACTCTGCTTTAATAACCTGCATTAATTTATATAGGATTTAACTATTTAGAATTTTAGAAAGCAATTTTATATGTATCTTCTGCAGATATTAACAACTTTATTTTACAGATGAAGAGACTTAATTTGATCATTACACGAACTTGCCCAATGCTGTGCTGTGGGTCGTAGTGCTGGAAATCACAACATGGTCCTTGCAGCAAAGTCAAGCTTTTCCTGTCACCATCAGTGCATTAGCTTGCCAGCAGCGTGATGCCTTTGCCACCATGGGATAGAACGGAACAATCAGTTGTCAGGTTTCAGCCAGACACCACGCTGAGCATGATCCAGGTTGCTTTTCTTCTCTTCTCTTAAATTCTTCTGACTTAGAGGTCCCTAACCTGATGGCCCAGATGGACTCTGAGGTCTTAGTATTTATATGTGCTTTGTTTGTTTGTTTTTTTTTTTTTAAACAAAGGGATCCTTAGTTTCCATCATTCTCAAAGAATTCTGGGATCCAAATAAAAAGCCATTGTCCAAGCTGCTGCTGCTAATAGTGCCTTAGTTTCTGAAGATAAAGTGCTTTCACTATTATCATTTGCCCTACTTGCTTCACCATCATTTATTGGACTTTGCGACAGTCTAAGCTTTCTTTATGAAGTCAGTGATTTTCAGAAAGTCAGTAGGTTTCCTTTTTTGTTTTGTTTTGTTTCCTTTAGAAAAAAAGTTGGAAAAATCACTCAGGATCCTTAATATGCCTATTAATACTTTTTTTTTTCCTTATGCTTGAATGTCACTCAAGCCTCAGTTTTAATTCAAGACTCCAATATTGAGCAGCAATCAATTTTCCCATCATATCCTCCATTGGTTCTCTCTAGCTTCCCAGCTGCCCAGTGATACTAGACCAGTCTCATTTCCTGAGCCTTTTCTTATCTCTAGCTTTTTGTACATCATAAATCCCACTTGAAATGCTGTCCCTCAGACCTCTTGCCAGTTGAATTCCTGCAAGTATGTCAAGGCATAACTCAAATGCCATTTCCTCAGCCAAGCTTTCTGTCCTAATATAGAATGATATTTATAATGATAGCTAACATTTATTGAGGGCTTGCTATGGACCAGGCATGATGTTAAGAAGTTTTTGGCAAATATTTACACCAAAACCTTTCAGGATTTTGAAAGATTAAGTAATGTTTGCTTCTATGACAACAAAACAAAACAAACAAAACATAATCTCAGTGGCTTAATGGAATTGAAACTTATTTCTCATGTATGTAAAGTATCGATAAGTATTTCTGATAAACAGGCACTGTGGGGATTTAAGGACTTTGGATCTTTCCATCCTGTGACTCTGCCATCTTTAACAAGTGGCTTCCAAGCTTCCCGGCTTGGAGATAAAGGATAAATGCTCACATATGAGAAGATTTTTATGGGTCAGTCCTAGAAATGGCACGTATCACTTCCACTTACATTCCGTTATCTACAATTTGTCATATAGCTGGGAAATGTAAGCTAGTTTATGTCCAAGAGAAAGACACAATTCATTTGGTGAAAATTTAGAAGTTTTTGGCCACAAATTACCTGTTAGTGTTATTGTCTGAATGTGTCCCTCTCAGTTCACATGTTGAAATCTAACTCCCAATGTGACAGTATTCAAAGGTGAGACTTTAGGAGGTGATTAGGTCATGAGGATAGAACCCTCATTAATGGGATTAGTGCCCTTATAAGAGAGGCCTCAGAGAGATCCCTCACTCTTTCCTCTATGTCAGGATGCAACAATAACACAGTTGTCTATGTACAAGGAAGCAGACCCTCATCAGACAACAAATCTGTCAGCACCCTGATCTTGGACATTCCAGTCTCCAGAACTGTGAGACACAAATTTCTAATGTTTATAAGCCACCCGACCTATTCTGTCCTGAATTGGTTGGTTCTTAGTCTTGCTGACTTCAAGAATGAAGCCGCGGACCCTTGCGGTGAGTGTTACAGTTCTTAAAGATGGTGTGTCAGGAATTTGTTCCTTCTGATGTTTGGACGTGTCTGGAGTTTCTTCCTTCTGGTGAGTTTGTGGTCTCGCTGACTTCAGGAGTGAAGCTGTAGACCTTCACGGTGAGTGTCGCAGCTCCTAAAGGTAGTGCGGACCCAAAGAGTGAGCAGCAGCAAGATTTATTGAGAAGAGTGAAAGAACAAAGCTTCCATAGAGTGCAAGGGGACCCCAGCGGGTTGCTGCTGGGGGCTTGGGTGGCCTGCTTTCATTCCCTTATTTGGCCCCACCCACATCCTGCTGAGGTGGGTCCATTTTACAGAGTGCTGATTGGTCCATTTTACAGAGTGCTGATTGGTCCGTTTTACAGAGCGCTGATTGATGCATTTACAATCCTTTAGCTAGACACAAAAGTTCTCCGAGTCCCCACCCTACCCAGAAGCCCAGAGCTTCACCTCTCACTATGGTATTTTGTTACAGTAACCTGAACAAACTAAGACTGAAATTAAGAGAGCAGTGACAATGTAAATTTGTCCTGAGCCCTAGGATCCTGGAAAACAGCAATTATTAAGAAGTCCTCCTATCTTTCTGTGTTTCAGAAACTGGCTTATTGGAAGAAAAAACAAAAACAAAAACAAAAATCTTTTTCATAGGACTTAGATAAGACTCATGGATGCCCTATGTTTATCTGTGATAAGGCCAGACATAGGTCCTCCAAATTCCCACTCTTTACCTCATACATGGTTGGCTGATTTTTTTTGTCTCCACTGATCAATCAGAGCAAAATGCTTAGGTGAACTGAGTTTCTCTCCTTCCTCAAGGATCTTGAACTTCAGCCCACCCTCAGCCTGAGCCAGTATCTAACCTTCCCTAAACAGTCCCTCCTGAGAGTAGATGGGCCTCAGTGTAAACATACTCTTGTCTACTGTCTCATCACCCATTCATCCTGTTGCCACTTCCCTTCACTGATTCTTTCTAACATTGTTCACTCTTCCCTATTAAAGGAAAACCCTTTTCTGCTTAACTTCGAGACACTTGCAGATCTCATGGTCAGTGCCTTCTCCCTACAGCTACAACCCCATTGCTTGCTCTTGTAATAATCCTTTAGAATAGAGTCTTTCCTTACGTATGCCTTGATTTTTTTTTTTTTTTAATTTGACAGCAGAGACTTGAATTTGAGTTCACTCTCACATTGTCACATTGCCTCCTGTACTAGCTGTCTGCCATGGAAGTGGCCCCTACCCTTCCATGGTGTAGAGTAGTTGTGCTGGGAATTGGCTAGTCAGTCGGGCACTATAGTTTCCAGACCCTTGCTTTTAGGCATGGGAGCAAGTGACTCATTCTAGTAATTGAAAAGGATTGATATAGCATTTTAGGCAAAGGTGGTTGTGTATCTGGTATACCTTCCCCTAGTTCTTGTTCCTTTCTCAGGAGAACTTGGAAGATGTCAGCATCATAAATTAGAAAGCACTTGATGCCTAAGTCATTGCTTAGGGAAGAGACATCCAAAGAGCCTCCTGACTGAAAACATCTGCATTGGTCTTTTGAACTTGGTGTCATGTAACAGAGTACTCTAATACAGCTTGCAATGCTAACAACACATTGAAAGCAACAAAATCCTATGAAGGGGAACTAGAAATCATTGATTTCTCATACAGATACCTGAGAGAAAGGTACAGAGAAAGGTGTTGTATTTTGTTTGTCCCTTATAGTATTTAACACTTCCTACTTTGCCTTGCAATTAGCTATATCATCTCTCTCTCCTCAGTGTATGGTTTTAAAGACAAATATGGCCTTGTTAAACCTGGAGGATTTAAATATTTTTGGCATATGTCAGGATCTGAATGTTTGAAGAATGAATAAATCAACTGTAATTTTACTTTTAAAACAACCTTTTCAGATAAGCAGAGCAGATATTTATTTTTATTGTGGTAGTAATAAAACACAAAACATTTAGAAAATAAAATTTAAAAAGCAATTTAAATCTCATCACTTCTTTGTTACTATATTTGTGTATTTTATTTTTCATATTTTAAAAATATTTGCAATCATACACATGTATTTTTGTATCCTTTTCAATTTAATTTTATAGCATGGTTATTTTTGCATGTTGCTACTTTGCTTACATAATCATTGTTTTTAATCCCTATTTATACAAGTGAATATAGTATAATTTATTTGTCTTCTCTCGATATGTACTATGCAAATATAGCCTCAGTAAAATTCCTTTTGCATAGAGATTTTCCATGTATTTATTTATATCATTTCCTTAGAATAAATTCTTAAATGTAATATATATGACTATGTCAAGGGGTGTGAACATTTTTCATTATTGTTGATACATATTACCAAAATTGCTGTCTAGAAGATTTGTACCTATTTACAAAGAATTATTGTACTATTGCTAGCATGATTGAAAATGGAACATTTTAATTTAGATTTGTTATATAAAATATTATTTTTAAATCATTATTTAGGAGAGGGAATGCTTTTATGTGAATTTCCTTTTTTTCTTTTCTTTTTTCTTTCTTTTTTTTTTTTAAGAGACAGAGTCTGGCGCCATCACTTAGGCTGGAGTGCAGTGGTACAATCATAGCTCACCGAAGCCTCCAACTCTTGGACATAAAGAATCCTTCCTCCTCACTCTCCTGAGTAGCTAGGACTACAGGTGCACACCATCACACCTGGATAATTTCTTTTTACTTTTTTTTTTTTTTTTTGAAGAGATAGAGGCTTTCTATCTCTCTATGTTTCCCAGGCTTGTTTTGAACTCCTGGCCTCAAATAAACCTCTATCCTTTCATCTTGGCCTCCTAAGGTGCTGGGATTATAGGCATAAGCCACAGCACCAGGCCTTTTTGTGAATTTTATATTCCAATTTCTTTTAATCATTTTTTACTCATAAGACATTTATTGTGTCAATGTGCTGGAGGGTGTGGTGAAAAATGAGATCTTTGCCCTTAGCAAATGTTTTTCCTAGTGAGAAGAGATAAAAAATCAACAAGTAAAAATAAATAAAATAATGCATGCCATTATAAGATACATGGAGGAAATTCATAGGATTGATGAGTGCTTAACTTAAGGTGGTTGGAGAGTCCTCTCTGAATTGGAGGAGTTTTAGCTGTGATGTGAAAATTGTGAAGGAGCCAGTCATGTCAAGAACTTACCATTCAAATACCTGGAAGATGAGGACTCTAGGCAAAGGAATAAGAGGAAGCATAAAGCCACTGAAGTGCAAATAGTTTTGGTATGTTCTTGGAAAAAAAGAAAGTAATAGTGGGAACACAGTCAGGGATGGAGAGTGGTATGAGGTAAATTTGGAGGTTCGGGTTGGGACTAGAACATCAAAAATGTTATAGGCCCTGGCAAGAAATTTGGGTTTTCTTCTAGGTGTAGAAGGAAACCATTAAGGGTTTTGAGCAGAACAGTGATACTATATGTCTTAAAAGGATCATTTTGAATGCTGTGTAGAGAATCAATTTGAGGTCAAAGAAGCAAATCTGTTGAGAGGTCATTGCAGTATTCTAAGGGAGAGATAATGGTGACATGAACCAGGGTGGCAGTAGAATAGATAGGGATAAAAATTATATTGTCTTCTGTTGGATTGTACCTAAAGCAGAGATTGAGACAAAAATTCAGGTATAGTTTACTTGGGAGGTGATCCCAGAAAGTGAGAGTGAGAGAATAAGGAGAGTGAGATAGGAAAGAAAGACAAGTCCAGGTAAGGATGCAGCAAGGTCACCACTACAGGCAATAGAATTTGATTCTCACAGGACTTCCAAGAATAGGATGCCTTCCAGAATTGTCCATCTAAACATCTGCAGTCTGAGTTATTTGATGACTGTCTCTGAAACGTTAATTTGACACACTTCTGCACTGCAGTCACACTGAATAGGCCTCCATAGCTTTGGAGACCTGGGATGAAAAAGTGGAAAGAGTCAGCTTGGTCTTGAGGTGGGATGCTGTTAGGGTACACAGAGGTGGCCTGAGGGTATGTGGTATAGGGTATCAAAAAAGATCTGCTATCTATAAATGGATGCAAATGATACTTTTCAGTGCAAAAATTATTGCCTTTTGACAGGAATGGAAACTGGTGGGAAAATCTGAGAGACTTCTTTGATTCCATAGTTATTTGGTTATATCACTGAGACTGGGATGCAAATCTTTTGCTAAAAATGGTAGGAAACCAATCGTTTGGACTGGGTCTCTGATCAGGTAATGCAACTGATGTTTGTCATGGATTCTCTTTCCTAAGGGTTGATTTTTTTTTCTCCTAAAAATAAATGAAGAGAAAGGAAGCCCAGGTTTGAACATTACGACTTAAACTCTCCAGATCATCAGACCTCATAATTAGAACATCACATTTACTTTAGCAAGTTTTTCTTAGATAACTTAATCTATGGTTTTGTTCCTTTCCATTTCCTAGAGAACAAAAATACTTGTCCAGAAAAATAACTCTAGGTCCTGGAAGAACCTGCAGGAAATCAACCAGCAAGTGTTAGCCTTTTTTGCCCCTGTGTCCCCCTCTTGAAATTTTAGTCTTTCATTTCACACTTATAGTCCAGAGACTTTGAAAATTACTTTGTGGTCCCAATTTAACAAAAAACTTTCTTGAAAAAAAAAAAACGAATTAGAACACAGTTGTCCAGAATTTCCTGGCTTTAAAAATTTGTTTTTCTTTCTCCATTGGTCAAATTAATTTTAATAGGCACAATAATGTGATACCAATACTACTATGATGTAGTAGAATGTTAATATCAACAATGTATTGAGTACCACAATGAGCTAGATATTTTGCCAGGTGCTTAATATTTTTATCTCAAATTCTCACACTAAGAAATACATATTATTTTCTCAATTTTAAGGATATAGAACCAGTCTCTGGAAGATGACACGAAATACCAAACTCAGGAGCTGCTAAACCTAAAATCCAACCTTATCTGACTCCAAAGTATATTTTGCTAACTTCTCCGATTGTGTTCTCAGCTACACAGGATTAACTTGTATGTTGAGTAAGAACTCAGGGTGTAATTGAGGAAACCAGATTTTAAACCTTAGTAATGGTAGTTTTTTCTCCCTCTGTTTTACCTACTTCCCTACCCCGCCCCCCAAAAAAACCCCTGCAGATAGGCTCATACTCTTTTTTTTGGTCCATATCAATTAATTAAAACTTTAAACTACTATTGTTTTATGTTTTTGTCTTTATGCACCAAATAACTTTTATTCATAGATTTTCAGGCACAATGTCCTAGGTGACATCTGATTAGCAAATGGCCACAGGAAATGTTGTCAGTGCAACAGAGAAACAACAAATTAGAGAAGCAAACCAGAACCAAATTGGTAACTGAGTGCTAGGATCTCATTCTGCCGATTCTTGATATAAATAGAGTAATTTCAAAACTCAACAACCCGCATTTATGATAAAGAAACATCAGAATTGTCATTGCTTCTGAAAGTGAGTGTAGGCAGGGATAGACTGAGAAGGTACATGAAGAAACTTTCTGGGCAATAACAATGTTCTGTATTTTGGTAGGGGTTTGGTTTACACAGGTGCATAGATAGCTCAAATACTATGGGTTGTGCATTTCATTCTATATAAATCTTAAAAAAGCATCATAAACCAATATTGAACTATAGTTAATAATATGTACACTGAATTGTTTAGGGGTGAGGTGTACTGATATCTGCAATTTACTTTGAAATGTATCAGAAATATGAATAAATTGGTGGATAGAAGGATAGACAGCTAGATAGCTATGTGATAAAACAAAAAGAGCAAAATGTTTACAGAATATACATATTTGGTATGAAGGTGTTTAGTGTATAATTCTTCCAACTTTTCCGTATGTTTGAAATTTTTCATTAAAAATAATGTGGGAGAAAAAATGATCTCAAACCTAGGCGTCTCTAGTTCCACTGAGGACAACCAATAGAAGGTAAATTTAAGTGCAGTTGTTTGTTCTCTCTCATTGTTCTAAATATTTTTCGTTATAAAAAGAAGATGAATTGTTCATTCCCATGAAGGAGTTTGAAAAAGTGGGCCATTAGGCAAGGGCCTTTACTTTATCTTTGTGGTAGGCAGGATAATAGTCCTTCAAAGATGTCCACATCATAATCTCTGGAACTTGTGAATATATTATCTTATATGCCAAAAGGGACTTGGCCGATGCGATTAAATTAAGAATCTTGATTATGGGGGGATTATTCTGGATTATCCAGGTAGGCCAACATAATCACAACAGTCCTTGTGAATGAAAGAGGAAAGCTAGCGAGTCAGAACTAAAGAAGGAGATGTGATGTTGGGAAGGAGAGTTTGGTGTGATATGATGATTGGCTTGGAACATGAGGAAAGCAGGCCAAGAGCAAAGGAATGCAGACTGCCTCTAGCTGCTGAAAAATGAAGTGAAACATTCTTAGAGCCTTTAGAAGAAATGCAATCCTTCCAACATCTTAAGTTTAACCCAGTGAAATTTGTGTCAGTCTTCGGATCTATAGGTCTAGAAGTAAATAAATGTGTTGTTGTAAGTCACTTAGTTTGTGGTAATTTTGTTACACCAGCAACTGGAAACTACTGTAAGCACGGAAGGGAGATTGTTCCCATCAGCATATTATTCTAAAGAATTACGGAGGAAAACTGAGGCTGAGTGGCAGGCAAACTATTTGACATTGATGTTTGTTTTAGGTAGACTCTACGGGTTGTATGAAAGGGCTAACTCACAATAAACATTTCTATGATTTATTTTAAGCATATACCTAAGAATAAGGGAAACAGAAGTCTCAGCCAAGCCTCATGGGAAGTGAGTTCCCATGGGATGGAGCCCAACATCTAGGCCTCATAAGAAGTCTCTGAATCACAGAACGTCCAGGTCTCAGGGTGTGTGGAACTGGAAGGTCATTTGGCAACTGGGGAACATCTAGGGACCTCACCAGCATGGGTCGGTGTAGAAGTTTTTTAGATTTTTGCTTCATTCCGAAAGAGTCTATTTTTGTTTTTTTTTCTTTTTTCTTCAATGCCTGTGGCCAGGACTACTGTGTTAATCTTCCTCTGGTTGGCACAGCCATACCTGGGTGGGCACAATTTGGATCAAGGAGCACACACTGGATTTCCATCCCTACTCCTCACTGAGCCAGATTCCCTGTGTAAGGAATACATATTCAACCTTATATATGGCCCTGCTTTATATATGCTTAGTTCCCCACCTTTCTATATCTTTTCTGTCCCAATAGCTCCTTGCTTCTTTATAATTTCTGCTCCTAATACTTCTGTTTATTTATAACC
This sequence comes from Macaca mulatta, assembly GCF_049350105.2. NCBI lineage: Eukaryota > Metazoa > Chordata > Mammalia > Primates > Cercopithecidae > Macaca > Macaca mulatta. The sequence goes on from NC_133407.1 coordinate 21,573,002, forward strand.
TCAGCTCACATGTTTCCCACCTGAAGCCTCTGCAGGCTCTTCTGTGTGACTCCTTTTAATTTCAGCTTTTACTGCCAACTGCTTGATATTCTCATTGGTCCACAAGTTAATTCCTGGAAATGAGATTCTGATTGGTCAAACTGGTCTCTATCCTGGAAAAGCTTTTCATGTTAAGTAATCTTATAAATGTGAATGCTTGGCTACTTTGGAATCCGGATTCCATCCCTGGTCTGATTTTAAAAAAAGAAAAGAAAAATCTTTTTGAATAGTGGGTAAGGCCACTTGGAACCCAAGGTGGTTGCCTAAACTTGCCCCACTTTTAAGGAGCTTTGAGAAGGTAGGATCATAACTGACATTTCTGGTACAAGTTTTAATTATCATGGATGTTATTGGTATTTATATTTTTCTCCTCTTCAGAGAGAATTTGAAGAAGCAACATAGATATTACATTCAATGATGTAGTCAAGGAGAAAATATAAACAGAAGAAAAAAAAAATCAAGGAACTAGATACTGAAGAGCACCAGTATTTTGATCAGTGTGATCAACATGCTTAACTGTGCTTCAGATTTGTTTCCAAGCTTCCTGATATTCAAGGAAGAATATTACATTTTAAATACTATTTAAATATTAAAATTTACAATTCTTATTACAGAAAAGAAAGTGATTGTATTTCTTGATTGGGTGGCAGAGGCCTTAAGCCTCTTTAAAATGTGTTTCCTTAAGCAGCAGGTAGGACTTGGGGAAAGAGCCATGTCAAGAGATCTGGCAAGAGCAGACACTTTAATATTTGTACATCATCTGTCTTTGAAAATAACTTCTTCACAAGAAGAAAGCTCCCACATGGGATAGTTAGAGGTTTAGGAAATCAAACTGCCATTTTACTAAGTGGTCAAGTTTCTTCTATGAGCGGTGGCTCATAATGAACTCAACATTGTGCTTACCTCGCCTGCACCCAAAAACCTGGGATACTTGATGAAGATGACTTTGCCCCATGTGGCTTTATTTTTCTTACCTCCAAGAAGAGAGAAAATTTCTGGCCTTCCAAAACTCAGAGTTATGATGAGACTAAAATCTAATGAGCAATGCACAAGGCTAAAAGCTAAAAGTTAATATTTTCTAATGTCAGTTAGACATGAGCTGTACATAGTGGGAAAGGCTCTGATATACATGTCAAGAAAAGGTAAGAGACTCCACTTCTAGGGTAGATTTGCTCTATGTGCTTGGACAAGACTTGAAGTCTCCCTGGTCCTTGGTTTCATCATCTCTAAGATAAGGGATTAAATTAGAATCAATGTTTTTCACAAAGTATTTTGCTCTTTAAAAGAAAGAAGTATGTGGTAAAATAAAATTAAGAAACTGCACAATCTGTGCCTCTTTTAGCAATTTACCAGGCACATTAACATATTATATGCTTTGGGAAGTTCTGCAATAAATAAGAACTGTTTATTTTAGCTTAATTAAGATTCCTAAATCTATTTAAGTGCATGTTTTTTCCACCAGTTTTTTTTTCAAAGACTAAAAATATCTCATGGAAAACACTTTGGGGAATGCTAGATTACATGATTTTTATATTTGCAAACATAAAATTCTACATTTTTTTTCACTGCCTACTGCTGGTTGGATGATCTTTAGGGGAAGGTACATAGGTAGAAAATACTGGCCGTGACAAAATGAAACCACTACATGAGGGAGATAAAAATTAGAAAGGGAGAAAGTAAGGTATCTCATTTATAATCTTAGCACTTCAGATATGTGTTGAGTTGAAATGTGTGTTGTCCTGAATTGAATTGAATGCCTACAGAGAGTTTTCACCTATCTAATTGTCAGAAGAGAGTTAATGTTCCCAGCTCAATTTTGGAAAAGATACCGAACTCATCAGACAACAACAATTAGCTGACCTCTAAGTATGGACCGAACCTCTTAAAAAAGGTGCTATAACCATTAATTCATCCACTCAGAACCTGTGTCCTCCTCCTTTGGAATGAACTATGAGCATCTACTCTTGATGCTGGCTGTGTATCCCCCGTTTTGGTAACTAAATAGGATTTATGCTCAAGTTTTTAAAACCCAATTCCATCTCTCAATAAAAGAACAGTAAATAAATCACAACTTATTGATAAACAGTTAAGGTTTCAGGCATAGAAATGAGATGTGGAATAGAGTTCAGAATTGAAAGTGTTTTCCAATTACCTGTTCAAAATCTCTCCTACAGGTTCTGGTATGAATTTTTGGTTGTGCTCTTACAGGAATAGGTGCAGACACTTTGCATCCATCACTGCAGCTATGCAGCTTTGATATCATAATAGGTATTTTCTTTTGCTAGCCATCTTATTTAATTAATCCCTTGGTCCAAGAATGATGACTGCTATTGCTATGTGGAACAAATGTAAAAGAAATACGTTGTTTACTGGAAAAGGTTTAATAGGAGGCTTTAGTGAAACCTTTTTATTGTCAGTGTTCTAGTCACATTGAACATCAACTCTTGTATTTATTCTCTTCATCTTGATCATAAAGGCAATATTTCCCAAACAAATGCTCAGAATAAAGTCATTCTAATTGTGTCTTTATTCCTGTTGACAGCTTTTAAAGCTATTTTGAACTTCTTCAATTTTAAAACCTAAACAAAAGTAGACAGAATAAGATGCTGAATCTCTGTTTACCTATGCCCCACCTTCAACAATTATCAAATATGGCCAATCTTATTTTTTCTATACCTTTTTACTTTTACCACTCCCTACCACTGGATTATTTTGAAGCAATTCCCAGTCATCATATAATTTTCTTCATAAATACTTTAGTATATGCCAGTAAAATACAAGACTTTTTAAAAAAGAATTACAACACCATTGAACATTTAAAAACTTACCAATGACTTCTTAATATCATCAAATTATTAGTCAATATTCAATTTTTTTATTTTCTCATAGTTGATTTTTTTTAACCTTTTTATTCTTTCTTTCTTCTTCTTCTTCTTTTTTTTTTTTTTTTTTTTTTTTTTTTTTTTTTTTTACAAAAAGCAAGGTCCATCCATTGTATTGGGCTGATGTGTCTTTTAGTGTTTCAAGATTCTTTTAATCTTTAGGAACCTCTCTCTTTATTTCTCTCTATTTGTTAAAAACACTTGGTCATTGTTTTCTGTAGAATTTCCTATAATTTTTTAGATTTTGCCTATTGCCTGTCTGATATTATCGATCACATTACATGTTCTAACTCTACTTTCCAAAACTAGTACTTAGATCTAGAGGCCTGCTCTGATTCTGACTAAATATATTTTTAAAATTTTATTGGCAAAAATTTATAGGAAGTACTTTTTATTGTATAATTTCAGGAGGCATATAATTTCTGGTTGTTTCTCTTGTGATGCTAAGATCAATTAGTAGGATTAAGTGTTACTAGCCTGATCTATTCATTATAAAAATTGTTCATGAATTTTATAATTTATAGTTTATAATTTATCAGTCATTGATGATCATCTAAAACCATTATATTTGTAGAAGTTATAAAATAGGGATATTCTAATGCATCATTCCTTCTATATTAATTAGTTGGAATTCTTTTATAAAGAAGAATTTTCTCTTTTCAGCTATTTGGTTATCCTGTGGTACAGGCCACATAGGAAAGACAGAGTAAATTTCTAGATAGTTCTTAGTCCTGGGTTCTTAGTAAAAATTACACGCTTGGGTGGGATCTGTGGTCTTACCTTTCCTACTCCTGTTGATAAGAGTTGTCAAGAGGCGTAATCTCTTCTGTTTTTTGCCCCAGTTTATGGTATACTATAATCCTCCTTCAGATTCCTGATAATTTTATTATTTTTTACCTTCCCTTATAAGCACTTGTATTAAAAAATGGCACCTGAATAACGAATGCACAATGAGTACAAATCCTAGTCTAGAAATACAAGTGTATGGGAAATCCAATTCAAATTCATTTCTGTTTCAAATTTCTAGACCATTGACATGAAAGTTTATATTTTGGTCACTTTGGCTTTTCTACCCTATTTACTCTGGGTTTCTTTAAGTTCCCAGACTTATCTAGTGGCAAGAACTCAGGTTGTGTTTGGGCGGGAGACATTATATTTCAATCCTGACACCATCTTTTTTCGTTAGTGTTAATTGAGATGTCCATCATCCTACCTTGTTCTTGGTCACCATTCTGGGCAGGCTAGTCTTACTTGTCCTTCCTCCCCACCTGCATGGTTCCATCAAGTAGTAAGGAGACCACTTACTACTCTTTTGTCATGATTGGTACATGGGACTCATTCTGGATCCATGCTGAAGCACAGTAAACTGATGGGCTCTAGCATTATGTTGCCTAGTCAGAGTCTGTGGTGCTTTGTTTTCTATATCATTTCTGCCTTCCTCTATGGCTTCCCCAAGAAATTGGCCCAACGTCCTTCTGTACTGGATCCCACAAAATGATTTTCTTTTTTTACTGTTTCTTGATTATAAATTTTATGGTGTCCTTGAGGGCATCTTTCATGCACAAAATACTTTGGTTTTAAAAGCTAATGTTCAGAGTTGTTTGATATTTGCCAAAGGCTCCAAAGCAATCCAGTGGGGAAAGGAAATAATACTGGGATAAATGGGTCTCTATGTGGGAAAATAATTGACCTCAACCTCTATCTTACACCAAACATAAAACAAATTAGAAATGGGTCACATACCTAAACATAAAAGCATTGAAATCTTTTAGATGAAAACATTAGAGTACCTTCATGATTTAGCATAGACAAAGGTTTCTTAGGTACATAATGTGATAACCATAAAATTAACATTAATAAGACTTCCTTGAGACTAAAATGTGCTCTTTAAGTAACATTGTTAAAAAAATGAGTAGGTAAGCCACAGTTTGGGAGAAAATGTTTGCAAAACATTTCCAGAATATATAAGAATGGTATCCAGGATATATAAGAATGGTATTCTTATATATAAAAAACTTCTACAACTTAACAACAAAAAGACCAATAATCCAATAAAAAATGGGCAAAAGTATTTGAACAGACACCACAAAGGAAAATAACTCAATATCATTAATCATCAAGGAAGTGCAAATCAAAAACGTAATATGATTCTACTACACACCCACCAGCGTGGCTAAAATTCAAAAGATGGATCAAAATGTTGATGAGGATGTGGAGTAAAACAGTACTCTTATACACTTTTGGTGAGAATGTAAAATGGTACAGTCACTTTGAGTAAAGCTCGGGAAGTTTATCATAGAACCAAAGATGTATGTTCCCTATGACCCACCAATTTCATGCCTATATATTTTTCTAAGAATAATAAAAACATGTATCATAAAAGACTTATATGACAATATTCATATCAGCTTTATTCTTACTCAACTGGAAATAGTCTAAAAATTTGTTAATAAGAAAATGTAGAAACAAACTATGGTGTAGTCATACAGGAATAATACTACTCAGCAATAGATAGAAACAAATTACTGATACATGCAACAACATGGATAAATCTCAAAAACATTTTGCTGAGTGAAAGAAGTCTTACACAAATGAGTACATACTGCATGATTAAATTTACATAAAGCTCTAGAAAAGTCAAAACTATGGTGGAAAAATTCAGAAAAATGGTTGCCTCTCAAGGTGTGGGTAGGGATCACTTGGAAAGGTGCCTGAAAAGACCTTCTGTGTGATGAAAATATTACGAACCTTGACAAGATTTGGAGTTGCACAGGTGCGCTTTTGTCCAAACACACTAAACAGTACATTTACAATTTGTGCATTTCATTGTATATACATTTTATCTCAAAAGAAAATATTGAACTATACTTAATGATATATATATGCTGAGTATTTTAGGGTGATGTATTGATGTCTGAAATTTACTTTGAAATACATCAAAATAAGATGGACTGCTGATTAATAGAATATAAACATAAGAACAAATATTTGATAAAGCAAGCCTGGTAATTCTTAATTGTACATTCTATGTGGTGGGCATATAGGAACTGACTGTAATAATTTTCAACTTTCTATAGGTTAAATTTTTTCTATAATAAAATGAGAGGACAAAACTAGTGCAAAATTTACTAAAGTTACAGTACCTAGCTGTAGATACTGTTCTTTAACATTTCCTTCCTTCCTTCCTTCCTTCCTTCCTTCCTTCCTTCCTTCCTTCCTTCCTTCCTTCCCTTTCCTTCCTTTTCCTTCCTTTCCTTCCCTCCCTCCCTCCCTTCTCCTCTCCTCTCTTCTCCTTCTCCTTCTCCTTCTCCTTCTCCTTCTCCTTCTCCTCTCCTCTCTTGATGGAATCTTGCTCTGTCACCCAGGCTGGAGTGCATTGCTATGATCTTGGCTCACTGCAACCTCCAACTCCCAGGTTCAGGTGATTCTCTTGCCTCAGCCTCCTAAGTAGCTGGAACTACAGGCATGTGCAACCACGCCTAATTTTTTTATTTTTTATTATTTTTTATTTTTATTAGAGACAGGGTTTCACTGTGTTAGCCAGGATGGTCTCAATCTCCTGACCGCATGATCCACCCGCCTCGGCCTCCCAAAGTGTTGGGGTTACAGGCGTGAGCCACCACTCCCGGCCATTCCTTAACATTTTAAGTTAAGTTTTAAACTCTTATTTTTATTGATAAATCTATTAGATTCCAATAATCCATTTTAAGGGAGCCTTGATTGCTATTTTAATCAGGATAAGCTCAGTTATGCTGCAGTAACAAATTTCAGGCTCTTAATTGTAATAAAGGTGTATTTCTTGCTCTTGTCACAGTCTGATACAGGTCAGGTAATTTTTTGGGGCATTTGTCCTCCAAAAATTACTCAAGGATCTGGGCTGCTTTCTTTTTGCAACTGTGCCATCTCAGAGTACTTCACTTTCACTTAGTCTTGCTCTTAACCATCTTAGACCAAAGTGACACATTTCTACAGGCAAGAACTCAATTATAAGATTCCAACCTGTCAGTGGGGCTGGGAAATATAATTTTCCTGAATGTGCAAGAAGAAGAAACTGGAGTAAATACACTGTTTCATTGTAATGATTACTTGGCCCTATTTACACACTCTGTTAAACTCATTTAAATAGTATTTTAAATTGTGTCTATAAATTTAATATATTCTCTTTCTTTTTAAGCACCTCAATTAAGTACCTAAGTTATTCTTATCAATTGAATAACTTATATGCATGGTGAATCTCCAGTTCTATTTAATGTTCTAATATTGTTCACAATATCTTAGTAAGATTTCAGTTTAAAATTATAAGTCGGCTGGGCGCAGTGGCTCACGCCTATAATCCCAGCACTTTGGGAGGCCGAGATGGGCGGATCACGAGGTCAGGAGATCGACACCATTCTGGCTAACACGGTGAAACCCCGTCTCTACTGAAAAATACAAAAAACTAGCCGGGCGAGGTGGTAGACGTCTGTAGTCCCAGCTACTTGGGAGGCTGAGGCAGGAGAACGGCGTAAACCCGGGAGGCGGAGCTTGCAGTGAGCTGAGATCCGGCCACTGCACTCCAGCCTGGGCGACAGAGCGAGACTCCGTCTCAAAAAAATAAAATAAAATTATAAGTCTACTAGTATATAAACAAAATCTTAATAGTATTTTCTCCTAAGACTGAAAAAAGGTTGCTATAGGGAATAAAGAGGAGGAGAAAAATTGTGAATAAAAATGTTAATTATTTGCTAACATATTTTTTTCTTTGTATTTTTAAAAGGCATACTTCAGTAAAAAGAATAGAAAATATAAACCAATTACTCAATTGTGCATTAATTTTTGAATTAGAATTATAAGTATAACCTATTATTTTAATAGACCAAATACTCCTGATCATTATAAATTCTCAGACACACCACACATGCACAGATTTAGAACATAATGTTCATATTATAGCTTGGATTTGCTTAAGTATTTCTATATCTCATTATAAATCTTTTCTGTGTTGAAAAATGCTACCAACTAATGAAATAATTATGCTAAGCCAAAATATTTAGGGTAACACTTTCAAATAATTTCTGAGGTTACATTCTCTAGTGGCTGAGGTTTTTAATGACCTGAGAGGGTGCTGTCTGGAATGCCAATGGGATTCTTGCCTGCCAGACTGAGACGTGTTCTACATTTATTCCTTCTGACTGTCCATCTCACTTCACAGACTGCATCTTCCGGATTCACTTTCCACATTACCTATTTATTATGCCTCCTCATGAAAATTGCCTCACCGTTTAATTAGATTCAACTAATCTATTTATGCCTTCTCCTCTAAATATCTATCTGTATTCTTCCTATGTGTTAGTGGCACAACTCACAGATGTTTAAATGCTATTCAGTTTGGTTGCTCATGTGCCCTCAGAATCAGACAGCATAACAAAGTGGTTATAAGCATGAATTCTGGATCTGGACTGCCTAGGTTGCAATCCCAGCTTGCCCATTTACATGCTGTGTGACCTTTACCGAGCAACTGGACTTCTCAATATCCTTATCTGTAAAGCAGGGATAATAGTAGTGCCTACCTCACAAGGTTGTTGAGAGGGTCGAGTGAGTTAAGTACTTAGAACAGCATCTAGCACCTGTTAAGTGCTTTATATATGGAAGCTACTGTTATTATGATTATTAGCATTATTTGTATGACTGTGAGGTCACAGGTCTAAGGCCATGTCAGTGACGCTCCCAAAGGGTAGTGTGCTGAACCACACTTTTTGGGAACTGTCAATGTTTACACTGTCATTGCAACCTTCCCTTCATTTTCTCTCCCCAGGGAATGCTTTTCTTGTTTGGTGGGATTACAGGTATGAGCCACAGTGTCCAGCATCAGCCTATAGTCTGAATTAAGACACAAAGTAAACTTTGTCTCAGCAGGGAACTCTGCTGCTAAGATAGAGCAAACCTGAACTAGCAGATTGAATGGAGAGAGGGCCAAAGAAAAAGAGAAACACCAGATTTAATGATTACAGTTTAAAAAACTATCTGACCACTCTTGTTAACTACTAGGGCTTCTCAAACTTGTGGCTATATCAGAACCACCTGTAGGACTTGTAAAAAGCATAGATTACTAAGATACCCCTCTCTCTCCACTCTTAGTTTCTGATTTAGTTGGTTTAAATTATAATTCTTGGACCCCACAATTTGCTTCTCTAGAGAGTTCCCTGGTGATGTTGATGGTGCTAGGCCAGGGACCACACTTTGAGAACCACTGCTGTAAATGAGGACTAAGGCCCCAAGTGTCTCCTATACATGAAACATTTACATAGTAACAGAAAACTGAGCCACATGATCAAATAAAGAAGATCTAAGGTTGTTTTGTAGATGTCACAGAGTTAATAACAAAGTATTTTGCAGGGTAAGGATGGAGGATTTGCAGATATTCCTTGTGTGATTCCAAGAGGAATTCCAATGAATAAAATGTTACACTTATTTTTGTACTTTGATTTGAATATATGTTTATTTTAGTTTCACCCACTTTTATTATCCTCAGGATAAAAGTCCCTTAGTCAAAAAAACATATATTAGCATGGGTAAAAGGGCCTCACACTGTGCCTATATCACACTTAGGCATCCAATAGATATCATTTCCTATTCCTTCTCTGCTGTCACCATTAGGGGGTCATGACTGCAAGTTGTCCACGTTCTTGGCATTTTGAACAAAGAATTGGACAAAACGTTCAGCAAAGCAAAGAAAGAATGAAGCAATCAAAGAACAAAAGCAGGGATTTATTGAAAATGAAAGTACACCCCATAGTGTGGGAGCGGACTGAGCAGTGGCTCAGGGGCCCAGACACAGAATCTTCTTGGGTCCAAATACTGCCTAGAAGTTTCCTGGCCACTACATGCTCACCTCATGTAAATGAAGTGGTAGCCTGCAATCCGCCTGATTGGTTGCATAAAACAGTGAACCAGATGCTGAAGTGAAGTTAGGACAGCCACACTCCTTTGCAAACATCAGATTGGTTGTAAAAAATGAAGACTCCACCCGCAATCAGTCTGATTGGTTGTGCACAGCAACCATTCAAAGGCTGGAGTGAAATTACAAAGTTGCAAAGGAAGAGGGACCTGCAATCAGTTTGATTTATTGTGGACAGCTGACTTCCCATCTGCCATGCAGAAAAGGTGGAGTTTGCAAACGGAGTAGCCTCTGGCCTTTTGTAACCTTAGGCATGGAAAATTAGGGGTTTCCTTTCAATTTAGTTCTAGTAAGTTGGCGTGACACAGCCTTAGGTTCCCTGCCTCCAGACCCTAGTCTCCTGCCTCAGTATCTCACTACCTACTCAAGCCAGGCCCATCTGTTTGATTTTCTTGGTACAGTTTCTTGTTGCAGTTTGAAAGCAAATGTGCTTGAGAAGATGAGGTACAAAATCGCTCTAGGATGTGTTGCTGCTGTAGGAAGTTTCTAGGCTGTTACTATATGAGATGATGTGTGTAGAAACACATTAGAGAAGGAAATGCACCAATAAAATGTCATCATTTTATTATTTGGAGCAGCTGTTAGGGAATGCACTATACTTTTTGAACATTATTTTCAACACAGGCAGCCACTTGGAAAAATGTACTTGTTGATCTGGACAAAGATCTGTGGAGAGACCATGAAGGGCTCAAGCCAATACTTCAGTCACTCCTACAGAGGGGGATCTCCAAGCACCTGTTGCTCTAGAAATGGATGTGATGTTTCAGTGTTGAAAGTGACAGACTAGATTATGTGATTCATGTGAAATTCCCCCCCCCCCTTTTTTTTTTGGAAAGCAAAACATGATTGTTTAATTCAGACAATTTTAGGAAGCCTTAGAAATACCTATTGAAAGGGAAAGTGAATAATTTTAAAGATGTAGTTGATTTGCTTAGTAATATTTCACAATTCTTATAACTTAGAGGTTATTTTAAAAATATATAATTTAATAAAGCATTCTACCTATAAAATTCAGAAAAAAACTTTAAAATATATGATATTAGAATGTTTTATAATTTCAAAGAGAATCATTATTAACATTTGCCCCAATATATCGCTTTTCTCCTTTTAATACAAAATGTACATATACAATTAATCCTTGAACAATAGCTGGGGTTAGAGATGCTAACCCTCCTTGTAGTAAAAAATCTGCATATATTTTTTTTAGTTCCCCAAAATTTAAGCACTCATAGCCTCCTGCTGACTGGAAGCCTTATCAATAACAGGAACAGCTGATTAACATATATTTTCTGTGCTATATGCATTATATCATGTATTGTTATAAGAAAGTAAGATAAAAGAAAATGTTATTAAGAAAATCATAAGGGGCCGGGCGCGGTGGCTCAAGCCTGTAATCCCAGCACTTTGGGAGGCCGAGATGGGCGGATCACGAGGTCAGGAGATCGAGACCATCCTGGCTAACACGGTGAAACCCCGTCTCTACTAAGAAATACAAAAAATAGCCGGGCGAGGTGGCAGCGCCTGTAGTCCCAGCTACTCGGGAGGCTGAGGCCGGAGAATGGCGTGAACCCGGGAGGCGGAGCTTGCAGTGAGCTGAGATCCGGCCACTGCACTCCAGCCTGGGCTACAGAGCGAGACTCCGTCTCAAAAAAAAAAAAAAAAAAAAAAAAAAAAAAAAAAAGAAAATCATAAGGAAGAGAAAAGCATGTCTACTATTCATTATGTTGAAGTGCATCCTAAGGTCTTCATCCTTATCTTTACTTTGAACAGAAGCAGGAAGAGGAGGGGGTTGGTCTTGCTGTTTCTTCCAGGGTGGCAGAGGTAGAAGAAAATCCATATGTAAGAGGGCTTGAGGTAGGAGGCAGGGCTTGAAGTAGGAGGCAGGGCTTGAGGTAGGAGGCAGGGCTTGAGGTAGGAGGCAGGGCTTGAAGTAGGAGGCAGGGCTTGAGGTAGGAGGCAGGGCTTGAAGTAGGAGGCAGGGCTTGAGGTAGGAGGCAGGGCTTGAGGTAGGAGGCAGGGCTTGACTCCAAAGGTGGGGGCTTGTCTCTGGGCCAGATTGAAGGCTAGTTGAAACAGAGAAGAGGTGAAAGCACCTCTTCATAAGAGCACCTCACCACCAGCACCATGTCAGTTTACCATTGCCATGGCTGCACCTGAAAATTACCACCCCTTTCCATGGCAATGACCCAGAAATACCACACTTTTTCTAAAAAAAAAAAAAAAAAAAAAACAAAAAAAAAACCTGTCTCTTAATTTGCATATTGAACATATTCTTTTTTTTTTTTAAAAAAAAAGGAAACTGGGAAAAGGTCCCTTATGTACAGGCCTTTATGAACCTTTACTGACTCACATTACTTCCAGGCACTGGGAAGCCACAACTAAGGGATCTGCTCCTAGCTGTTCCCCCTACAAGTCCTATCCCTCCCTAGAGTCTCCTCAGTCCCCCAATTCTGAGGGGGATCCCGCCAGTTATCTAAAAAAAAGATTCCACCCCAAGGTCATCAAGCACCCCTTTCTGTTTTCCAAGTAGCCCCCGCCTGTATCTCCCACTGCCCAAGAAAGTAAGCCCAACCAATACCACCAAGAGTGGGGCCACATATTAGTTCCTAAAGTCAAATCTATGTCCATTGCAGGAGGTAGGTGATGGAAATATAGAAACACTTAGAACGCATGTGCCATTTTCTATGTGTGATTTGGCTTTAGATAGGGAAAAATTTGACCAGTTTCTAGAGGATCCAGAAAAATTTACAGAAGAGTTTGTTAAGTTGACCATGTTCTTTAACTTGCCATGACTTGCAAGTATTGTCATCTGCTTGCTGTGCTGTGGAAGAAAAGTGGGGGAAAAATTATATGGTTAAGCCAGTTACTTATGACAAGGTTAGAGAAAAACAAAAATCCCACTCTATTTTAGGGCTTCTTAGTTGCAGGATATATACTAATGCAGACCCAGACTCCCCAGAAGGACAAGCACTCCTGAGTGGTGTGTGTGTGTATGTATGTATGTATATATACATATATATATATATACACATATATATATATATATTTGAGAGTTACCTGAGTGGTATATATTTTATTACTCAGTCTGCCCCTTACATTAGAAGGAGACTACAAAAAGCAGTGATGGGACGTCAAACCTCTATGAGCCAACATTTAAACTTGGCTTTTAAAGTTTATAACAATGGGAACTGGGCAAAAGAGATAAATATAAAACAAAATAAATAACCCTAAAATGTAATTTTTAACAGTTTCTTTAAGCCTCCTACCCCCTCAGGGTTACTCATCCTGAGAAAGTGTTGTGAGATCAGCATCTGGGATGCCCAGAGAAGAGCCCCTGGGCCAGAATCAGTGTGCATACTATAAGCGAAAAGGCCATTGGCAATGAGAATGTCCTACATCTCCCCAGTGAGAGAAGAAAAAGCTTTCCATCAGTACCAGAGCTAGCTTTCTTCCAGTAGCCCCAACAAACCACCTGGCTTAAGTAAATTTAGACCCTTGACCCAATGGACAGCTTCTCACAGTGGCAGAACACCAGCTGCCTGAACATTTTTCTTCAGTGTCTCCACTGCTGGGTGAGCTCTCTAGTAGTTCAGGGACTCCCTTTGAACAATGCAGTTCACTCCCTCCCTTCCTTTTGTATTGCTATGGGATCTCCTTCCCTGCCACTTCCTCCATCCCCTCCCTGTGTCCATGTGTTCTTATTGTTCAACTGCCACTTACGAGTCAGAACATGCAGTGTTTGGTTTCCTGTTCCTGTGATAGTTTGCTGAGAATGATGGCTTCCAGCTTCATCCATGTCCCTGCAAAGGACATGAACTCATTTTTTTATGGCTACATAGTATTCCATGGTGTATATGTGCCACATTTTCTTTATCCAGTTTATCATTGATGCCCATTTGGGTTGGTCCTAAGTCTTTGCTATTGTGAATAGTGCTGCAGTAAACATATGTGTGCATGTGTCTTTATAGTAGAATAATTTATAATTCTTTGGGTATATACCCAGTAATGGGATTGCTGGGTCAAATGGTATTTCTGGTTCTAGATCCTTGAGGAATCGCCACACTGTCTTACACAATGGTTGAACTAACTTACACTCCTACCAACAGTGTAAAAGTGTTCCTATTTCTCCACTGCCTTGCCATCATCTGTTGTTTCCTGACTTTCTAACGAATGCCATTCTAACTGGTGTGAGATGGTATCTCATTGTGGTTTTGATTTGCATGTCTCTAATGACCAGTGATGATGAGCTTTTTTCCATGTGTTTGTTGGCTGCATAAATGTCTTCTTTGAAAAGTCTTTGTTTTTATCCTTCGCCCACTTTTGGATGGGTTTTTGTTAGTTTGTAACTTTGTTTAAGTTCCTTGTAGATTCTGAATATTAGACCTTTGTCAGTTGGGTAGCTTGCAAAAATTTTCTTGCATTCTGTAGGTTGCCTGTTCACTCTGATGATAGTTTCTTTTGGTGTGCAGAAGCTCTTTAGTTTGATTAGATCCCATTTGTCAATTTTGGCTTTTCTTGAAATTGCTTTTAGTGTTTTAGTCATGAAGTCTTTGCCCATGCCTATGTCCTGAATGGTATTGCCTAGGTTTTCTTCTAGGGTTTTTATTGTTCTGGGTTTTAAATTTAAGTCTTTAATCCATCTTGAGTTAATTTTTATATAAGGTATAAGGAAGGGGTCCAGTTTCTGCTTTCCGCATTGGCTAGCCAGTTTTCCCAACACCATTTATTAAATAGGGAAGCCTTTCCCCATTGCTTGTTTTTGTCAGGTTTGTCGAAGATTAGATGGATGTAGATGTGTGGTGTTATTTCTGAGGCCTCTGTTCTGTTCCATTGGTCTATATATCTGTTGTGGTACCAGTATCATGTTGTTTTCGTTACTGTAGCCTTGTAGTATAGTTTGAAATCAGGTAGTGTGATGTCTCCAGCTTTGTTCTATTGCTTAGGATTGTCTTGGCTATATGGACTCTTTTTTTGTTCCATCTGAAATTTAAAGTAGTTTTTCTAATTCTGTAAACAAAGTTAATGGGAGCTTGATGGGAATAGCATTTAATCTATAAATTACTTTGGTTAGTATGGCCATTTTCACGATATTGATTCTTCCTATCCATGAGCATGGAATGTTTTTCCATTTGTTTGCATCCTCTCTTATTTTCTTGAGTAGTGGTTTGTAGTTCTCCTTGAAGAGTTCCTTCATGTCCCTTGTAAGTTGTATTTCTAGGTATGTTATTCTCTTTGTAGCAATTGTGAATGGGAGTTCACTCATGATTTGGCTCTCTGTTTGTCTGTTATTGGTGTATAGGAATGCTTGTGATTTTTGCACATTGATTTTGTATCCTGAGACTTTGCTGAAGTTGCTTATCAGCTTAAGAAGATTTTGGGCTAAGACGATGGGGTTTTCTAAATATACATTCACATAATCTGCAAACAGAGACAATTTGATTTCCTCTCTTCCTATTTCAATGCTCTTTATTTTTTCTTTTGCCTAGTTGCCCTGGCCAGAACTTCCAGTACTACGTCGAATAGGAGTGGCGAGAGAGGGCATCCTTGTCTTGTGCCAGTTTTCCAAGGGAATGCTTCCAGTTTTTGCCCATTCAGTATGATATTGGCTATGGGTTTGTCATAAATAGCTCTTGTTATTTTGAGATATATTCCATCAATACTTAGTTTATAGAGAGTTTTTAGCATGCAGTGATGTTTAATTTTATTGAAGGCCTTTTCGACATCCATTGAGATAATTATGTGGTTTTTGTCAGTGGTTCTGTTTATGTGATGGATTACATTTGAACCAGTCTCGCACCCCAGGGATGAATCCAACTTGATTGCGGTGGATAAGCTTTTTGATATGCTGCTGGATTTGGTTTCTGAGTATTTTATTGAAGATATTCACACTGAAGTTCATCAGGGATATTGGCCTGAAATTTTCTTTTTTTGTTGTGTCTCTGCAAGGTTTTAGTATCGGGATCATGCTGGCCTCTTAAAATTAGTTAGGGGAAGTCCCTCTTTTTCTGTTGTTTGGAGTAATTTTAGAAGGAATGGTACCTGCTCCTCTCTGTACCTCTGGTAGAATTTGGCTGTGAATGCATCTGGTCCTGCACTTTTTGTGGTTGGTTGGCTATTAATTATTGCCTCAATTTCTGAAGTTGTTATCAGTCTATTCAGGGACTTGACTTCTTCCTGGTTTAGTCTTGGGAGAGTATATGTGTCCTGGAATTTATCTATTTCTTCTAGATTTTCTAGTTTATTTGTGTAGAGGTGTCTGTAGTATTCTCTGATGATAGTTTGTATTGCTGTGGGATCAGTGGTGATATCCCCCTATTATTTTTTAATTGTGTGTATTTGATTCACCTCTCTTTTCTTTTTTATTAGTCTAGCTAGTTTTTCATCTATTTTGTTAATCTTTTCAAAAACCCAGCTCCTGGATTCATTGATTTTTTGAAGGGTGTTGTGTGTCTATATCTCCTTCATTTCTGTTCTGCTGTTCATTGTTTCTTGTTGTCTGCTAGCTTTTGAATTTGTTTGTTCTTGCTTCTTTAATTGTGATGTTAGGATGTTGATTTTAGATATTTCCTGCTTTCTGTTGTGGGCATGGAGTGCTATAAATTTTCCTCCACACACTGCTTTAAATGTGTCCCAGAGATTCTGGTACGTTGTGTCTTTGTTCTCATTAGTTTCAAAGAACTTTTTTATTTCTGCTTTAATTTCATTATTTACCCAGTAGTCATTCAGGAGCAGGTTGTTCAGTTTTCATGTGGTTGTGTGGTTTTGAGTGAGTTTCTTAATCCTGAGTTCTAATTTGATTGCACTGTGGTCTGAGAGACTGTTTGTTATGATTTCTGTTCTTTTGCATTTGCTGAGGAGTGTTTTACTTCCAATTATGTGGTCAGTTTTAGAATAAATGTGATGTGGTACTGAGAAGAATGTATAGTCTGTTAATTTGGGGTGGAGAGTTCTGTAGATGTGTATTACGTCCTCTTGGTCCAGAGCTGAGTTCAAGTCCTGAATATCCTCCTTAATTTTCTGTTTCGTTGATCTAATATTGACAGTGGGGTGTTAAAGTCTTCCACTATTATTGTGTGGGAGTCTAAGTTTCATTGTAGGTCACTAAGAACTTATTTTACGAATCTGGGTGCTCCTGTGTTAGGTGCATTATATATTTAGGATAATTAGCTCTTCTTGTTGCATTCATCCCTTTACCATTATGTGATGTCATTCTTTCTCTTTTTTGATCTTTGTTGGTTTAAAATCTGTTTTATCAGAGACTAACACTGCAATCCCTGCTTTTTTTGTTTTCTTTTCATTTGCTTGGTAAATATTCTCCATCCCTTTATTTTGAGCCTATGTGTGTCTTTACATGTGAGATGGGTCTCCTGAATACAGCACACTGGTGGGTCTTGACTCTATCCAATTTGCCAGTCTGTGTCCTTTAATTGGGGAATTTAGCTCATGTACCTTTAAGGTTAATATCGTTATGTGTGAATTTGTTCCTGTCATCATGATGCTAGCTGGTTATTTTGCACATTACTTGATGCAGTTTCTTCACAGTGTCATTGGTCTTTATATTTTGGTGTGTTTTTGCAGTGGCTGGTATTGTTTTTTTCTTTCCATATTATAAGAGCTTCCTTCAGGAGCTCTTGTAAGGCAGGCCTGGTGGTGACAAAATCCCTCAGCATTTGATTATCTGTAAGGGATTTTATTTCTCCTTCACTTATGAAGCTTAGTATGGCTGGATATGAAATTCTACGTTGAAATTTCCTTACTTTAAGAATGTTGAATATTGGCCCCCACTCTTTTCTGGCTTGTAGGGTTTCTGCAGAGAGATCCGCTGTTAGTCTGATGGACTTCCCTTTGTAGGTAACCTGCCATTTCTCTCTGGCTGCCCTTAACATTTTTTCCTTTGTTTCTACCTTGGAGAATCTGACAATTATGTGTCTTGGGGTTCTTGTTCTCGAGAAGTATCTTAGTGATGCTCTCTGTATTTCCTGAATTTGAATGTTGGCCTGACTTGCTAGGTTGTGGAAGTTCTCCTGGATAATATCTTGAAATGTTTTTTCCAACTTGGTTCCATTCCCCGCATCACGTTCAGGCACACCAATCAATTGTAGATTGGGTGTCTTCACATAGTCCCATATATCTTGGAGGCTTGGTCCATTCCTTTTCATTCTTTTTTCTCTAATCTTGTCTTCATGCCTTATTTTAAGTTCATCTTCAATCTCTGATATCCTTTCTTCTGCTTGATTGATTCAGCTATTGATACTTGTGTATGCTTCATGAAGTTCTTGTGTTTTTCAGCTCCATCAGGTCATTTATGTTCCTCTCTAAACTGGTTATTCTAGGTAGCAGTTCCTGTAACCAGTTTTTTTTTTTTTTTTTTTGAGATATAGTCTCACTCTGTTGCCAGGCTGGAGTGCAGTTGCATGATCTCAGCTCACTGCAACCTGTGCCTCCCTGGTTCAAGTGATTCTTCTGCCTTAGCTTCCTGAGTAGCTGGGACTACAGGTGTGCACTACCACACTCAGCTGATTTTTGTATTTTTAGTAGAGATGGGGTTTCACCATGTTGCCCATGATGGTCTCGATCTCTTGACCTCATGATCTGTCCTCCTTGGCCTCCCAGAGTGCTGGGATTACAGGTGTCAGCCACCGGACCTGGCCCCCTCATAACCTTTTATCAAGGTTCTGAGCTTCCTTGCATTGGGTTAGAATATATTTATTTAGCTCAGAGGAGTTTGTTATTACCCACCTTCTGAAGCCTACTTCTGTCAATTCATTAATCTCATCCTCCATCCATTTTTGTGCCCTTGCTGGAGAGGAGTTGCAATCAATTGGAGGAGAGGAGGCATTCTGGGTTTTGGAATTTTTAGCTTTTTGTGCTGTTTTTCCTCATCTTCATGAATTTATCTACCTTTGATCTTTGAGGCTGATGACCTTTGGATGGGGTTTTTGTGTGGGGGTCCTCTATGTTGATGTTGATATTGTTGCTTTCTGTTTGTTTGTTTTTCTTCTAACAGTCAGGCCCCTCTTCTGCACGTCTGCTGCAGTTTGCTGGAGGTCCACTCCAGACCCTGTTCGCCTGGGTATCACAAGCAGAAGCTGCAGAACAGCAAGGATTGCTGCCTGCTCCTTCCTGATGCCAGCTGGAGCTCTCCAGTATTAGGTGTCTGTTGACCCCTTTTGGGAGGTCTCTTCCATTCAGGAGCCACAGGAGTCAGGGATCCACTTGAGAAGGCAGTCTGTCCCTTAGCAGAGCTGGTGAGCTGTGCTGGTTGAATCCCTCTTGTCAGGATCAGCTGCTCTCTTCAGAGCTGGCAGACAGGAATGAAAATCCACTGAAGCTGTGTAAACAGCCACCCCTTCCTCCAGGTGCTCTGTCCCAGGGCGATGGGGGTTTTGTCTGTATGCCCCTGACTGGAGCTGTTACCCTTCCTTCAGAGATACCCTGTCTGGAGAGGAGAAATCTAGAGGAGCCGTCTGGCCACAGATGGTTTGCTGTGCTCAGCCCAGACCTCCCAGTCTCCTTAGCACTGTTAGGGGAAATACCCCTATTAAAGCCTCAGTAATGGCAGACACCCCTCCCTCCACGAAGCTTAATCATCCCAGGTCAACTTCAAACTGCTGTGCTTGCAGCGAGAATTTCAAGCTAGTTGTTCTTAGCTTTCTGGGCTCCATGGGAGTAGGACCCGCTGAGCGAGATTACTTGGCTTCCTGGCTTCAGCCCCCTTTCCAAGGGGGTGAACGGTTCTGTCTCATTTCATGGTATGTTCCTGTGAAGTAGTTGTTATTAATGTTTTTTTTTCTTGAGAGAGAAAGAATAATCTTAATAATTTGGGCATTAAACAGTATCTTTGCTGCTAGAATGTTTTTCTTCAAGCGCAGTGTCAGCTCTCTGTCATTATCTATAAAAAACTAACAAACACACAAAGACAAATTTCTTTGAATTAAATGCAGATTCCCTCTTGGCTAGCATATTTACGAGACAGAACCAGTGCAAAATCTGCTCCAGTTAAAGGTTGATATTGATTAAAGAATTCCCACTCAACATACTCAGCCTATACTCAGTAATAATAGGAAAATATATTTTTATGGTTCTTTGTGTATTTTCAGAACATCATCTTATATTTTATGCCTGCTGCTTTAATTATGGATATTGAATTTCTTCAAACATCTTTCCTACATCCATTAAAAGATTAGTTATTCTCTTTTATTATAGTAACATGGTACTTTACATTACTTGATTTTCATTCGTTAAACCAACCTTGCGCTCCTGGGGCAAATGCTACTTGGTCATAATGTGTAATAAGTTTTATGCGTTATTGGGTTCAATGTATACTACTATTTTGTTAAAAAATTTTTGTGCGCACGTTTATGAGGGATGCTTATCTTCAGATTATTTTCTTAGTGAAGTCTGTCAGGTTTTGGCAAGACTTCTCTATTTTAAAAAATAATTTGTGTCATATTGGTATCATTTCTACCTTGAATGTTTGGCAGAGTTCCCCAGTGAAACCATTTGTGCCTGGAAGTTTGTTTTTGGTTTGCGTGTGTATGTGCATGGTAAAGATAAATTTTTTTCAGTAAAATGTTCAGTTTCTTCAGTGAATATAAAATCTTTATTTTTTGGGTTCTCTTGTTGTGATAATTTGTAATTTTCAAGAAATATGCCCGTTTCATCAGAGCTGTCAAATTTATTTGTATAAAGTTACATATAGTATTCCCTTCTTTCCCTTTTTCTCCTTTTCTTTCCTTCTTTTACTTTTATGTCTCCTTCTAGTCACTTATTTTGTTTTGTCCAGAAAATGAAATAAATATTGCAGAAAAAAGTCATTAGCTGATAACAGCATCACAGAGTCATACCTGGCCTCATACCAGAGTTAAATGACGAAGGTAGAAAATTTGAATACTTTATGTCAAGAATAGTCAAAGTTCGTTGGTTAAATCTCCCCTGTCATGAGCAACACTTAAATTCTAATACTTGATTTTATGACTGTCTTTTTCTTATATGATCACATTCAAATATAAACCCACTCACTATAACTCATTTACTATATATTGTTTAAATTTAGCTATAATTTACATCCAATAATCCATTCTTTTTGGAGTATATTTCTATGAGTTTTCACAAAAATTTACAGCAACTGCCATAATCAAAATGAACAGTTCCACTGCCCACCTATCTCCCCAATTCCCTTAAATCTCTTTGTAATCAATTCCTGCCTTCACCCCAGACGTTGTCAACCACTGATCTATTTTCTACTCCTGCAATATTGACTCCTCAAGAATTTTACACAAATGGAATCATGTATATGGTATTCATTCATATTGCTACACGTAAAAGTAGTTTTTCTTTTCTTTTTTTTTTTTCTTTTTTCTTTTTTTTTTTTTTTTTGAGACGGAGTCTCCCTGTGTCGCTCAGGCTGGAGTGCAGTGGCGAGATCTCGGCTCACTGCAAGCTCCGCCTCCCGAGTTCCCGCCATTCTCCTGCCTCAGCCTCCGGAGTAGCTGGGACTACAAGCGCCTGCCACCACGCCTGGCTAATGTTTTGTATTTTTAGTAGAGACGGGGTTTCACCGTGTTAGCCAGGATGGTCTCATCTCCTGACCTCGTGATCTGCCCACCTCGGCCTCCCAAAGTGCTGGGATTACAGGTGTGAGCCCCCGCGCCCGGCCATAAGTAGTTTTTTAAAAATTATTGCTAACTGGTATTCTTTTGTATGAATGGATCATAGTTAGCTTATTTATTCACAAGTTGTTGGACATTTGAGTTGTGTTCAGTTTTCATAGATTATTAATAAAGTTGCTACAAACTTCTATATTTTTTATGTGAACATAACTTTATATCTTTTGAGTACTAAGAAATAGAATTGCTGGGTTACACAAAAGTATATTTAACTTTATAAGAAACTGTGAAACTATTTTCCAAAATAGTAGTAGCATCTTGTATTCTTTTCAGTAACATAAGCAAGTTCTGGTTACTTTGCCTTCCCACCAGCACGGAATACTGTCAGGGTTTCTTTTTAAAGACTTAATTCATTCTTACTGGTTTTAAAATATTTTAAAAGCCTGCATTCATGAGATAAATACCAGTTGATTTTTTTCATGTTACTGGATTTGATTTACAACATTTGTAGGTTTTTTTCTGTTATTTTATAATTACCTTGTCAAGATTTGGTATCAAGATGATCAGAGTATTATAAAAAAGAGTTGAGAATTGTTTGTTTCTCCTTTTAGGAGGGATTTGTATAGAACTGGTACTTTTTTCCAACATATGGTAGAATTTACAGAAGGAACTAGAGTTGTCTTTGTAGAATGGTTTTAACTATGAATTCAATTTCTTTAAAATATTTAGGAATATTCTGATTATTCACTTCCAATTTTAAATTAATGGACATAAAGTATTTTGTAATATTTAATTATTTTTTACTGTCTGCAGGGTCAGTACTTTTTACTTTTTGTAGCGTCAGTAGTGATGTATCCTCTTAAATTCTTTTATTTTTTCTTGGTAAGTCTGTTTACAGGACTATTAAATTTTATTTATCCTTCCAAAGAAACAGATTTTGCTTTCATTGATTTATTCTATTGATTTTCTGTTTTCAATTTTATGCATTCTACTCTTATCTGTATGATTTCTTTTTTCTGTTTGCTCTGGGTTTAATTTGCTCTCTTACTAATTTGCTAAGGTGGAAATTTAAATTATTGGTTTGATAATTAATTTAAAATTAGATAAATTTTCATGTAAGCACTTTGTAAAGCTATACCCTACAAATTTAATATGTAACATTTTTATTTTCTTTCAATTAGAAATATTCTCTGATTTTCCACGTGAATTCCAGTTTATGCCATGTGTTATTTACAGTTATTTAATTTCCAAACATTTGGGATTTTCCTAATATATTTGTGTGGTTGATTTCTACTTTAATTCTGTTAGGATTAAAAAGGCATACTTTGTCCAATTTTGATTCTTTTAAATTTGTTATAGTTTTTATTCTGGTCTAGAATTCTGTCTATATTGATTATTGCTTCGTATGCACTGGAAAAGAATGTATATTTTGCATTTTTTGGGTAGAATGTTATATAAATACTAATTAAGTTAAGTTGGTTGCTAATGTTGCCCAAGTCCTCTATTATCCTTACTGATTTTTTGTCTATAAGTTATATTGAATGCTGAGAGAAGAATGTTGAAATCTGCAACTATTATTATAGACTGATCTATTTTACCTTTTACTTCTGTCAGTTTCTGATTCAATATTTTGAAGTTTTCTGAAGTGCTTACAGATTTAGTCTTTTAATTATTCTTGTTTAATTATTTTTAATCCCTCATTATATTGATTGTTTTGAAGTCTACTTTGAGGTCTGAAGTTTATTTTGTCTGACGTTTTTATATTACTGGATTGTAGGGTTCTCTGTGTTTTAGACACTTCCATTAACTGAAGCAAAGCAGCACAAAATGCACCATTAAAGAAGTGTACTTTGATTTAACTTTTGAACATGTACATGTAAACCCATCCTGGTAAGCCCTATGTACAAAGCTAAAACATATTTTTCAATAGAATGTTCTCAACACTTGCTTACAGAGTTCTCCCTCTATTAAACAGTTCCATTCACTGACAAAAAAACCAAACAGCACATAATTCATCTTTAAAAAGCCACTCCAGTTTTCTTTTGATTAGTATGTGCATTCTGTATCCTTTTTCATATTTTACCTTGAATCCATTTATATTTTCTTATTTAAAGTGGATTTCTTATAGACAGTGCATAGTTAGATATTCATTATTTATCCAATTTGATAACTTCTGCTTTTCAATTGGTCTTCTTACATAACTTACATTTCATCAAATGATTGTGGTTGGATTTAGAACTATTTTATTCTTTTTTCCTTTTACTATTGATTCTTATTCTTCTATCTCTTTCTTACCTTTATTTAGGTTATTTGAGTAATTTTTAGTATTATATTTTATTTTTACATTTTTGGCTCCTCCATGTGTATTTTAAAGGGATACTGTGTATGTATCTAACACTTCAGGGTCTACTTACAGTTAGTATTGTAGGACTTCAAGTAAAATGTAGATACATTACAATCATATAGGTTCTTGATCTTTGTTATAATTATCATATGCATTGAAACATCTATTAGACAATGCTATAATTTTTACTTTCAACAGTTATATATGTTTCATATGTTTTATATTTTTATGTTTACCCAGATATTTATAATTTATATTGCTTTTCCTTTATTCCTGAAGACCAAAGTTTCCCTTGGATATCATTTCTTTTCAGCCTAAAGAACTTTCTTTAGCATTTTAATTTAAGCAGCTTTGGTGGTAACAAATTCCCTTAGTTTTTTTTTTTTTTTTTTATCTGAGATTATCTTTTACTTCACTACTGAAAGATGTTTTCACTGGATATAGGTTTCTAAATTGAAGGTTCTTTCTTTCAGCACTTCAAAGATATTCTGCTGTGATCGTGCTGCCATGTTTTCTGATAAGAAATCCATAGATACGTAAGTAATTGTTTTCATGTATGTAATATATTATTTTCCTATAGCTGCCTTCAAAACACTTTTAATATTTATTTTGTGCTTTACAGCAGTTTGACTATGATTTGTCTATGTGTTGTTTTGTTTGGTTTATCCGAGTTAGGATCACAGAACTTCAAATCTCTAAATTTATATCTTTCACTAAATTTGGCAAATTTTTGGTCACTATCTCTTCAAATATTTTTTTCCACAATGTTTTTCCTCCTAAGATTCTAAGAACACATATATTAGATGTTTTAATATTGTCTCATTGGTCTTTGTGGCTCCGTTTATTTTAATTTTCTGCTTTTAAAATTGGATAATTTTATTGATCTGTCTTAAAGTTCACTGACTCTTTTTTCTATATATTCTTAAGCTCATCAGTAATTTAAAGACAAATTTCAGAGATTACCTTTTCCAGTCTAAAATCTTCCCTTGTTTTTTTTCTATTTATTTTGTTTGTTTTTGTTTATGTCATAGGGCATAGATATAATAGTAGCTTTAATAATTTTAACATCTGGGATTTTTTTAGGGGCTGGCATCTGTTTATTGTTTTTTCTCTTTTAAATCAGTCACTTTTTGGTGCTTCATAGTATATTGTCTAATTTTTCATTGTATCCTGGACATTTTGAATGCTATGATATTTAGACTCTGGGTCCTGTTATAATCTGGGGAGTGGTGATGTTTTTCCTTTAGCAGACAATCAACCTGATGAGATTCAGACTGGAAGTTCTGACTTGTCTTTTGTGGAAGGTGATTCAAATTCCAGTCCCAATATTTAAGCTTTGTAATGCTAGTTTGCATCTGATCTGTGCCTGCACAGCTCAAGAGTGAGTCTGAAGACTTTAGCAGGTTTGTTTATACAATTAGGAGCCATACATCCCTTCTGACTTTCTTCACTCTGGGACCCTCCACTCATTCTCTAGCCATCAAAGTCTCTTTTACATGGTTTCTCTGGCCGAACCAAGTTTGTTTGTTTGTTTGTTGTAATTAAAGTATTAGCTGTCTGTGCTGCTGCTACCACCTCACAGCTGTGCTGGGAACTCACTCATAGAGTGAAGCTATATAAAAGAAAAAAGAAAACAGTGAAACATATCTCATCAGTCACTTCTCTAAATGTTGACAGCCACCCTTAATCCATCTAAATTTTCCTTATTTTTCAGCATGCTCAGGTTTTTTTTTTTTTTAAATGTTTTGTTAAGAATTTTTAGTTGTAAGCAGCAGGAGAGATGGGCTGTAATGGGCTCCTGTGCCCATGTTGGCGCAGGAACTTCTCAAGATTCAGTTTTTATATCTCTTAGAAAGTGCTACTGCAAGTGAAAAATAAAATATACCTTAACATTTTTTTTTTACAGCTAGAAACTGAATTCCAGAGAACCAAAATAGATTGGAGAAGATGGCCTAGCCAGTTTGTGAAGTCATATAATATAATGGAAAAACTATACATATCAGAATGAGATAGATCTGTGAAAAAACCATGGCTTCACCACTTATTAGAGTATAATTGGTTAACTTCTTCGAGTATTAGTTTCCCTTCCAAAAATGAATGAAATCATTAACAAGGCATTCCTCCCCTTACTGCACCCCTATACTTGGAAATGAGAGAAGTGTTATTGGCAGCTGACAGCAGATATAGAATTAATTTTATACAGTCCAAAGAAGTGATTTGCAGCTCACCTGAGAGAGACGAGAGTGCTTGCTTCCAGGGCAGCAAGGCTTAAAGATCGTTACTAAGCTATCATGTTCTTAGTTGACACTCAGGAATAACTTTTAGGTGATTTGTCGGCTTTAGAGATAGCTTAGTCTACAGGGAAAGAGTATTCTGGTCATACTGATGTGAGTTCCCCGGCAGGCTGGCAGTTGAAATTTTCACTGCATTTTCTCAAATTAGGACTCTGGTTTTCTAAAGTTGTTTTATAAGATTTGTCAGTTTGATTAAGCTTTGTAGGATTTGGACAATTGGAGGATACTGACTGAATCTGAATTTGTGAGTTTGTGAGCCAGGCAAAAGAATAGCCTTGGAATATAGCAAATTTTCTAGAAAATGTCATTTTTGAAAGCTCTTTTGCAACTGGACCTCTTGGTACAATGTTAATACAAAGTGTGGTATGAAATTATTTTAAACGTTCCATGTACAATTTAAAAAAATTTAATAGTGTTTATTTTAAATAAAATAAAAAAAACTAGCACAAAAAAACCTCAATGATTCATATATTTCAGAGTTTAGAATGAGGTTATGTTTAATAAAATAGATAATTTCAGAGAAATATTAAACAAATAAAAGAACCAGTGGTATATGCATGTGACAAAAATAATGAAAAATAAATATGTGACTGAAGCTTTGAGCACACTGAATTAGCCAACAGCTGACATTGAAATGCTAATAAGATGGATGAACTAAGAAACAAAATATTGAGGGAAAGAAGATGGATTAAAAAAAGTACTCTGATTCTATTGACATAAAGTCTAAAAACAGACAAAACTAACCTATTGCAATAGGAATCAGGATTGTAATTACTTTTCGGAAGAATGCCTAAAACGGGCCATATGTGGTCTTCTAATACTGAAGAAAAATGTTCTGTTTTTGATCTAGTTATTCACTTTGTGTAAATTCATTGATATTTACACTTATTTTTTCACTTATATGTGTATGTGCTATACTTCAGTAAAATTTACATTAACAATATAATAAAATCAGGACAAGCTAGAAATAAAATTTTCCCTATTCCATCAGCAATTTTAATCAATTTACGTGTGCTCTATGTTAGGGTTTTATATATTTTAAAAAAGTGCTGGGTGCAGTGGCTCACACCTCTAATCCCAGCACGTTAGGAGGCCGAGGCAGGTAGATCACATGAGGTCAGCAGGTCGAGACCAGCCTGGCCACCATGGCGAAACCCCATCTCTATTAAAAATACAAAAATTAGCTGAGCATGGTGGCTTGTGCCTGTAATCCCAGCTACTCAGGAGGCTGAGGCAGGAGAATCGCTGGAACTCGGGAGGCAGAGGGTGCAGTGAGCCGAGATTGGACCACTGCACTCCAGCCTGGGTGACACAACAAGACTCTATCTCAAAAAAAAAGAGAAAAAAAAGTACCATTTAATTTGGTAGTGTGAATAAAGAAAGAAGAAGTGAAACTAATTACTAAAACCTCATTTCTCATGCAAGCTTTTGGTTTGTGGATTGGATAAATTTACACGCCAGTATTTTTTTCTGTAAGATAATTGGGAATTACAGTAAATGCATTTATTGTCAATAGTGCTTTTTGAATCATGGCCCAATCTTTTATACCAGGGAAAAGGAAAAGTAGGATAGAGCCTCAGGGCATCAACTTAAAAGGAAGAATATAATGCCAATTGCAGTATCCCTCAGTCATGGTTGAAATGTGTGAGTAGCCGTGAAATAGTTAAAATAAATTGATTATATATTTCTCAAGTTAATCTAGAAATCTTGATTACAATAGTGATATTTGACAGCCACAGCAGTTTTAATGATAAAGAACTCATATAAATCAATAACAAAATATGCATACCTCAGTAGGACATGGAAAAATGATATCAGTAGCTAAAAGTATTTAGTAAATATTTAAAACAATGTGAGATAACACTAGTAATGGAAGAGTGGTATATTATAATAACTAGATATTCGGCTATAAAATTATTAAAATTAAAAAGCATCAATAATAATCTGGTTTGGAACAGATGTGCAAAATCGTGCTCTTTAATATCAAGGTTTATAAGCAAGTATAATAAATAGCATCTATCTTCCCCTCACAAGTTCTGAACAAATTGAATAATAAGAGTGAGAGATACGAAGGCTGAAATGTCACATTTGCTTCTGACAAAGTTTAAGTTGGAGAATATAGCATACTATGGAAAACAAATGGTCTTCCTAATACTAAATCCCAGAACTAAGCAGACTTGCCCACCTAGACATATGCACCACTTGACAAGGGCTTGCCTCTACGTGGGAATTACATCATGGAGGATCAAGAGAAAAATGTGTGTTTTTTCATGAAAAGGCTGACTTTCAGATGACAAAGAACAGACCAAATCTGAGCATACACAGTCAAGTCTTCTCAAATTTATCAGTCAGATAAATTGCTCAATCTCCCCTGGGATAGAATAGAACAAAAAAGAGAGAGGACAAAAGTGATGGCAAGCCAGTCCATTTGCTAAATGTTCTGAAAAATAACAGCAAAAAAAAAAATAAAAAAAAAAAAAAAATTCTCCTCTTTCTGTCCTCTGATGCAATTAATTGTTACACCTGCAACTCATCTTGGTTGCTAGTTTTAAAGACATGACAGTAGGTGGAGAAAGACAGGGGATTGTCATCAATGAATGTGTCATTTGGATTGGATGCATAGACTGCAAAAATTGCTGTCACAATCATGCTTGGGTGTATATTATTACTAGGAAGAGAAGAAAACTTGCTAGTAGATTCCTGTTTTACCCTGGGAAACAGATACAGCCCTCCACAGATGTTATTTTAGACATTTTTTTCGCTCCTTTAAGAATTTTAATTTAAAAAATATTTAATAATTTTTTACTTACTAAAAGCCTGGTCTTAATTTTATGAGAAAAAAGAGACCAGAATAAATTTACAAATTTACTTTTTTTAAAAAAGAGAAAGTTGGGAAGTTTTTTTTTCTTTTCTTTTTTAAATAGAAATGCTTACGTAGGTTGTCTTGGAACACTTAGGCTGAGAGCAACCAATATTTTTGAAAGTCAAAAGAGATAAACCCAGTATATGGCAGCCCTCCAGATGATTGTCCATACTGAATAAGGGTGCTAAAAAAGTAAGATAAACAGAGTTTTTGACGGTCTCTCAGAGATAAAGGTAGGAAAATTAGAGTTTCAGGGCCTATCAAGAACAGAGGACACCAGTACCACCCCTCCAAAATTACTTGTGATTCCAAACGGATCTATGTTAGAAATAAACATAAGCCTGACATGGACTAGTCCACACAGGCCTGAAACCAATCAAATCAATCACTGATTAGATTAAGGCAGTCTTTGCCCTAGCTGCCAAAACAAAAAAGCAATCTTCTTTGGAGGAAGATACTATTCATAGTGTCTCATTTTCTCTTCACATTTTTAATATATTCCAGAACTCAAGAAAACAAGGTATACAGGGAGTGAAGAATTGCCCCCCAAATCAAGAAAATGTAAAGGAAACAAACTGAACTAGAAGGTGATTTACATGATAAAGTTAACAGGTGTGGACTTTAAAATAACTATGAGCAACATGTTTACAGAATGAAAATGATATTTATCAGTAGAAATTTGGAAACTATAAAAATAATCAAACGGACATTCTAGAACTAAAAACATACAATAATGGTAATTACAAACTCGATTAATGGTTTTAATATAAGATTTACAGCTAACGAGAAAACTAGTTAACTGAGAGATAAGTCAGAAGAAAATATTTAAGAACAAAGAAACAAAAGGATTTTAGTATTAAAAAGTATATATGAGACTAATGATATATACAGTTGGAATATTAAAAGGAATGAAGAGAGACTAGTTCAGAAGAAATAACTAATGAGATAATGGTCAGAATTTTCACATGACAAAGAAAAACATCAGGCCACAATAACAGTGGACCCAAAGCAAAATAAAAAGTAAACAAAAGCTAGGTACATAATAGTAAAACTTCTGGAAATTCAAAACAAAGAGAAGATATTTAAAAGAGCCACAGGAAAAGGACAGATTTCTTTTCAAAATAGAAAAATTAAGACCAACTTGGATTTCTGCTGACTTCTCTACAGAAGTAATGAGGCAATGGAATGATATCTTCAAATTGATGAAAGACTATAGATACCTTAAATTTTGCACTAAATGAAAATTTTCTTCAAATTTCAGGCAAAATAAAGCAATGTTCAAACACAAAAACTAAGGGACTATGTTATCATTCACCTGACAGTGAAGAAAACATTAAAGGTTTTTTTTTTCAAGCAGAAGGAAAACTATCCCAGATGGAAGCTCACAATTTTAGAAAAGAAAGATGACTGAAAAGATTACATTTGTGGGTCAATAAAAATAAATGTTGACCATATATAATAGTAATATCTTATATAGCTTAAACTATTTAAAGAATTAAAATTCATGACCATAGTAATAATGCATAAAATGAAAGGAAGTAAATGGAGTTGAAGAGTTCTGTAGTTTTTTGTTTTCCTGGGGAATTGAAAAGTGCTAAATTTAATAAGATTGTAATAGGTGAAAAATGTATCATTATCTGCAGTTACCATTAAAATGATAAAATAATGATTTTAGATAAGTAAAATCTAATGGAAGAATGAAATAACAAATTCTTCTACATTTTAATCATTGGTGCATATGGAATTAATTTTAGGGTAAGGAAGAGATGGGGAGGTAACTTTCTGTGCTTATTTTTAAAATGATTTGTGAGCTACCAAAAGTTTTTGAAGCCAGACAGACTCAAGGTGACCTCTGTATCTGCCACTTCTTATTTGTATAGTTGGGGCAGTTTACCAACATTCCTGAGTCTCAGTTTCTTCTTTGTGCATTATAAAAAGCATTAACTTGAGGAGTTGTTGCTAAGATTAGAAATAACGTATATAAAGCACCTAGCATGGTACCTGGCACACTGTAGGTTCCCAATCAAGGCTGTAACTACTGTTGACTATTGACCCCTGGTAAAACAGGTAAATTTATCAGATTTACTGCACCAAGAAAAAATACTGCCTTGACAGAGTCATGGGAAATTAGGGCAGGGTATTTATAGGGTTTTAAAGTCTGAAAGGGGTAACTTTAAGGTAGGTCTTGCAGGGTTGGAACTGGTTAGGGCTGAGTCGAGTTTATGACATAACAGCTTTAGTTTGATGGTAATAGTGAGAAGAGAGGCTGGAAGTAAGTCTTGATGAGGAACCTGTTTTGACGAGTTAGCTGATTGATTGGCAAACAGACTTAACCTCCAGGTGTTGTATTTCCTGGAGCAAGCCAGCAAGCTATTTATTCTTGGTCCTAGTATTATTTAGTATAGAGTTGGGGAATTATGTCCATTCAGTCCCAGTATTGTATACACAAAGACAGGGAATTACGATAGTTTTAGTTATCACTTCTCTTATTGTTAGCTAGGCGTTACTTTTAATATATGAATTAAACATAGCTGTAGAAGAAGTCCTTACAGAAAGTGATGTGTGCTTAATGAGAATAGTACTCTGTGATTACTCTGGCTTTTCTAGTGATAATTTGCCTTTCATGGCCTTTCATGGCTTCTTCTGCTCAGTGAACTCAACTGGAGCTCACACCAATTGCTGACTCTCTGGGTACAAAAAGTAGTAATCTCGGCCAGGCGCGGTGGCTCACGCCTATGATCCCAGCACTTTGGGAGGCTGAGGCGGGTGGATCACCTGAGATCAGGAGGTTGAGAGCAGCCTGACCAATATGGCAAAACCCCGTCTCTACTAAAAAATACAAAAATTAGCCGGGCGTGTGGGAAGCTGAAGCAGGAGAATGGCTTGAACCCAGGAGATGGCGGTTGCAGTGAGCCGACATAGTGGCACTGCACTGCAGCCAGGGGGACAGAGTGGGACTCTGTCTCAAAAAAAAAAAAAAAAAAAAGTAGTAATCTCTCAATTAGATGAAATTGAACTTAACACATTCACATATTTGAACCATTCTTTGCTCCACTCCTGATGCAATCACTGAAATTTGCCCAGGGATATTATTTTATCATTTGGCTATCATTCCTTAGAATAAATGTTTTGGTCTACTAAAACCCAGGAATTATTATTTTATTTTATGAGTTTCTTACCTTCCTCTGGGATTTAAAAACCATTTAGAGACCTAATCCTCCTGTAAATGTATTAATCATAAAGAATGTAAGGAGGGTTAAATCCTCATGGGCTTGTGAAAAGAGCTATTGATACATTCTGCAAGATTTTAAGTCTAAGCTCTGGAAAAATGTAAAAGTTTTTGTTTGTTCATTTTTTTGCATTGAATTTATTTGAAAGCAAGGTTCTAATGAGAGGGTTTGAGTAACCATCTACCGCCCTAATTCCTGAAAGAGTGAATCTTATCTGTGATATGCCCCAAAGAAGATGATATTAGAAATAATCTCTTAACATTTACCGATGACATGTTCTCAAGGTTGATGAGAGATCGATGTGATGTGAATATTTCATAGTTGGATCTACCTGGCACTGAAAGAAGTGACTTGGGGGTAGGTAAATTGCGTTTGCTAGCAAGAAAATGGGTGCATAAAATAAATAGAAAATCTTACTATTCTCCCTACTGTCAGTCTCCGGGAAGATGAATGGCGGTGGTTGAATTTGTTTCTGTTTTGCTAGTAGACTATAGCTAACTGTCAAGAACAGTACCCTCAGGGCGAATATGAATGATTAAACTGTTTAGATTTTAATAATGTTGTGTTTGGGCATATTCTGTCAATTTTAAAACTTGAAATAAACAAATTTAATGAACTGATTGAATTTGGTGTTGTGTGGGCCTAATTAGATCCAAAGAACACCTACGGGCATTTTTTTTTTTATAAAAGATAATTATAGTATCTAATATTTATTGAGCACTTAGGATGTGCCAGGAATTCTGATTTAGATAATTTTCTTATTTAATCCTTACAGCAGCCTTAGGAAACAGGTTCTGTTTGTAACCCATCTTTTTTTTTTTTTTTTTTAGTGGAAAATACTAACTTATTTTTATTTATTTATTTATTTTTGAAAGAATCACTGTTATAATAACTTTAATTTATCTTGCATTTTAGAGAAGTCTATGAATGATTTTTAAAAAGCACCTCCTTACCCCATATGACGTTTCTCTGACAGGTGTTAAAGTAGGCAATGAGTATGTCAACAGCTTGAACATCAGCGTCTTGCAAGGACTTCAGACCAACCAACCACTCGCCAAAAATCTTGGCAGCTTTTTTATCTTGTTTTTAATACAACGGTATATCTACTCTGATGGCAAACCTGTCCAGCCACATCTCCACAACATGCTTTGCAAAATCAGTGATTAGCAAATTAGTTAGCTATGGCACGGAGCTGTGCTCGCTTGCCCGTGGCAGCCTGGAAGCTGGTTTTGATACTGGCAACAGAACATCTAGAATGACAAGTTTCACACTGTAGGAAATAGAGTCGCGTGTCCTACTGTAGGATTCTGTCCAGTGATCGGCATGTGTGACAAGTGACATAGTCCTTGATATATCTTCTCAAGACATTTTCTGTTTCTGTTGGAATCTTCCTTTGATTACAAGTTGGTTATTACCATCTATAGAACCACTTGTACCCAATTCAGCCAACAAAAATGCAAGGAGATGTTTGGGCTGACGATGGAATACTTTACAGATATCTGTAAAGTTGACAAAAGAAGTTTTCTTGGTTCCTACATGGACAACCTGTGGAGGTTTCATGACAAATTTCCTTTTCTTCCCAGCAACCATATCTGGATTCTTTTCTCTCATCATGTTGAACACTCGATTCAGCAGCTCCTCCTATGTGTAGTCTCTTTCTGAGCCTGCCCAAGTAGGGCCTGTCTGATTACTGAATGAGATACCATCATCTTTTTTGCTGTCTTCATCTTCTAGAGCTTCATCTTTCTCTAATATTTCATCCTTATCTGGGAACTTAACATTCTTCTTTTTCTTCTTGTTATTGCCAAGCATAATGTCAAGGTCATCCTCTGGTTCAGTTGGTTCTTGAACATCACTTTCAATCTTAAGATCCTTTACACCTTCTTCAGCTTCATCAATATCAAATACCTTTTTAGTTTTTTTCTTCTTTTTCTTTTGATTAAAGAAGTTCAAGTCATCTAGATCATCAGAAGCATCTTTTTTCCTAGTGTCCTCTTCATCAGCTTCCAAATCTTTGTCCTCAGTTGGCTCTGGCTCCACTTCTTTTGTTTCTGAAGGCTGGGTTTCCTCCGTTTGGGTATCCCCTTCCTCAT
Source organism: Macaca mulatta (assembly GCF_049350105.2). Classification (NCBI taxonomy): domain Eukaryota; kingdom Metazoa; phylum Chordata; class Mammalia; order Primates; family Cercopithecidae; genus Macaca; species Macaca mulatta. Next base: position 21,607,293 of record NC_133407.1, read on the forward strand.
CTAACATAAAAGGTTTCTTCTTCTTTTTCTTCTTGCTCATAGTAAGATAAAAAATCATAGGGCAGACACCTGATAGAGTAGAAATTGCAGGAGGTCGGGCGCGGTGGCTCACGCCTGTAATCCCAGTACTTTGGGAGGCCGAGGCGGGCGGATCACGAGGTCAGGACATCAAGACCATACTGGCTAACATGGTAAAACTCCGTCTCTTGTCCCCAGACATGGCTGTGGCTCGAGTGGGCTCAGCATGGATGGGAAGTCAGACGGGTCAGCCCCAGGCCCCGGCAGCAAAGCTGTTCCTGCCGATACCTCTCCCACCACCTCACTAGGCTCTTGCATCAGCTAAAGGGAACGACACCCCGCCCTCCCCTCCAAGCTTTGGAAATGCCTATTTTTATTTTTTTAAATTATACTTTATCTTCTAGGGCACATGTGCACAACGTGCAGGTTTGTTACATATGTATACATGTCCATGTTGGTGTGCTGCACCCATTAACTCGTCATTTACATTAGGTGTATCTCCTAATGCTATCCCTCCCCCGTCTCCCGACTCCACAATAGGCCCCAGTGTGTGATGTTCCCCTTCCTGTGTCCAATTGTTCTCATTGTTCAGTTCCCATCTATGAGTGAGAACATGTGGTGTTTGGTTTTCTGTCCTTGCAATAATTTGCTGAGAATGGTGGTTTCCAGCTGCATCTATGTCCCTACAAAGGACATGAACTCATCCTTTTTTATGGCTGCATAGTATTCCATGGTGTATATGTGCCACATTTTCTTAATCCAGTCTGTCATTGATGGACATTTGGGTTGGTTCCAAGTCTTTGCTATTGTGAGTAGTGCCACAATAAACATACGTGTGCATGTGTCTTTATAGCAGCATGATTTATAATCCTTTGGGTATATACCCAGTAATGGGATTGCTGGGTAAAATGGTATTTCTAGTTCTAGATCCTTGAGGAATCGCCACACTGTCTTCCACAATGGTTGAACTAGTTTACAGTCCCACCAACAGTGTAAAAGTGTTCCTATTTCTCCATATCCTCTCCAGCACCTGTTGTTTCCTGACTTTTTAATGATCACCATTCTAACTGGTGTGAGATGGTATCTCATTGTGGTTTCGATTTGCATTTCTCTGATGGCCAGTGAGGATGAGCATTTTTTCATGTGTCTGTTGGCTGCATAAATGTCTTCTTTTGAGAAGTGTCTGTTCATATCCTTTGCCTGCTTTTTTTTTTTTTTTTTTTTTTTTTTTTTTTTTTTTTTTTTGAGATGGAGTCTCGCTCTGCCGCCCAGGCTGGAGTGCAGTGGCCAGATCTTGGCTCACTGCAAGCTCTGCCTCCCGGGTTCACGCCATTCTCCTGCCTCAGCCTCCTGAGTAGCTGGGACTACAGGCGCCCGCCACCTCGCCTGGCTAGTTTTTTGTATTTTTTAGTAGAGACAGGGTTTCACCATGTCAGCCAGGGTGGTCTCGATCTCCTGACCTCGTGATCCGCCCGTCTCGGCCTCCCAAAGTGCTGAGATTACAGGCTTGAGCCACCGCGCCCGGCCCTTTGCCTGCTTTTTAATGGGGTTGTTTGTTTTTTTCTTGTAAATCTGTTTGAGTTCTTTGCAGATTCTGGATATTAGCCCTTTGTAAGATGAGTACATTGAAAAAATTTTCTCCCATTCTGTAGGTTGCCTGTTCACTCTGATGGTAGTTTCTTTTGCTGTGCAGAAACTCTTTAGTTTAATTAGATCCTAGGTTTTCTTCTAGGGTTTTTATGGTTTTAGGTTTAACATTTAAGTCTCTAATTCATCTTGAATTAATGTTTGTATAAGGTGTAAGGAAGGAATCCAGTTTCAGCTTTCTACTTATGGCTAGCCAGTTTTCCCAGCACCATTTATTAAATAGGGAATCATTTCCCCATTTCTTGTTTTTGTCAGGTTTGTCAAAGATCAGATGGTTGTAGATGTGTGGTAATATTTCTGAGGGCTCTGTTCTGTTCCATTGGTCTGTATCTTTGTTTTGGTACTAGTACCATGCTGTTTTGGTTACTGTAGCCTTGAAGTATAGTTTGAAGTCAGGTAGCGTGATGCCTCCAGCTTTGTTCTTTTGGCTTAGGATTGTCTTGGCAATGCGGACTCTTTTTTGGTTCCATATGAACTTTAAAGCAGTTTTTTCCAATTCCGTGAAGAAAGTCATTGGTGGCTTAATGGGGATGGCATTGAATCTATAAATCACCTTGGGCAGTATGACCATTTTCACGATATTGATTCTTCCTATCCATGAGCATGGAATGTTCTTCCATTTGTTTGTGTCCTCTTTTATTTCACTGAGCAATGGTTTGTAGTTCTCCTTGAAGAGGTCCTTCACATCCCTTATAAGTTGGATTCCTAGGTATTTTATTCTCTTTGAAGCAATTGTGAATGGGAGTTCACTCATTATTTGGCTCTCTGCTTGTCTGTTATTGGTGTATAAGAATGCTTGTGATTTTCGCACATTGATTTTGTATCCTGAGACTTTGCTGAAGTTGCTTATCAGCTTAAGGAGATTTTGGGCTGAGACGATGGGGTTTTCTAAATATGCAGTCATGTCATCTGGAAACAGGGACAATTTGAATTCCTCTTTTCCTAATTGAATACCCTTTATTTCTTTCTCTTGCCTGATTGCCCTGGTCAGAACTTCCAATACTATGTTGAATAGGAGTGGTGAGAGAGGGCATCCCTGTCTTGTGCCCGATTTTAAGAGGAATGCTTCCAGTTTTTGCCCATTCAGTATGATGTTGGCTATGGGTTTGTCATGAATAGCTCTTATTATTTTGAGATATGTTCCATCAGTACCGAATTTGTTGAGAGTTTTTAGCATGAAAGGCTGTTGAATTTTGTCAAAGGCCTTTTCTGCATCTATTGAGATAATCATGTGGTTTTTGTCTTTGGTTCTGTTTATATGCTGGATTACATTTATTGATTTGCGTATATTGAACCACGCTTGCATCCCAGGGATGAAGCCCACTTGATCATGGTGGATAAGCTTTTTGATGTGCTGCTGGATTCGGTTTGCCAGTATTTTACTGAGGATTTTTGCATCGATGTTCATCAGGGATATTGGTTTAAAATTCTCTTTTTTGGTTGTGTCTCTTCCAGGCTTTGATATCAGGATGATGTTGGCCTTATAAAATGCGTTAGGGAGGATTCCCTCTTTTTCTATTGATTGGAATAGTTTCAGAAAGAATGGTACCAACCAACGGCCATTTTCAAACTCTTAAATTAGTGCCTACTTGATCATTAATAAAAAAAGTGTGAGTTTCGGATTACAAAGGTTGGTATTTAAATTCTAGCTCCAATATTTACTACCTGTTTTACTTTAGGCATGCCACTTAGTCTTTCAGAATTTGAAGTGTTGTAACAAAAATGAGTTATTCACAAGGTTGTTGAGAGAATTAAATGAAAGACTATATGTAAGTGCTTAGCATGTGATATGGGATGAAGATTCTTTGCTTTCTTTTTAAAATAAGAGGGAATCATGGAGATGTACAATTATTTGGTGAGAGAAACAGCATCTCCTCTATCAGAATTTCAGCATACACAACTAAATCAAGGTGCAGTTGTCCATTTCTACTTGCTACTAAATCAAGGTGCAGTTGCCCATTTCAGAGAGACTGATGGTATGGTAGCAATTAGGTTAAAGAATAAAGAGTTAGGCCCCTCTTCAATTCTATTATATACTACAAAATCTCTACAAAGACACTATTATAGAGTCTCAGTTTGCTCATTGGTTAAGAATAAAGATTGTAGTGTGAGATTAAGTGGCACCACATAATGGAAAAGGACAAACATTACAGTAAGTAGGCAACACGTTTGTTGATTCTTCACTGCCATCACTTTCTTTCCTAGAAGAACTGGGATATTCTGAAATTTACATTTGTTTCTCTGAATAAGTTTTCAACACACTATTCAAGCACTTTTCTTTCTTTGCAGAAAGAACAAACCTTTCCAAAATGTTACCAAGGGACTATTGGCTTAAGATGGCACTCTGAACACATATATCTATCCTTGCTCCTTCAAATGCATTAAAATAACAGAAAAGTACTTAAAAAAATAATCTCATGCAGTAGAAGCTGTTGGTGACCCTTCCAGATCAATTTAACCAAAGCTATGTCTTTCTACCAGCTGCTGTGAATGTGTTAAAGTCTCACCACTACCCCAGGCCATTCCTGTTCCTCTGTTCCCCAGGGTGTCAGGTTGAAGCCAGGCTCCAGCTGAGACCACAGCGTATTTAGCTATTTAGCGCCTTCTCCTGTCCTAATCTTGCCATCTTCACTTTCTTTCTCCAGAGACCACTTTCCTAATAAGTCACTTGCATTAAAATCTCCATCTTAGGCTTTTCTAGGAAGCATAAATGATAAATAGAGCCAAAGTTATTCGTGTGGAAAAAGATTCTGGGGTTCAAAATGGACAGGAGCAGAGTGAGAAGTAGGGGATAAAGTGGAGTTAACAGAAAGTGCAAATTTGAAAACGCTGTGAGTTAGTGCCTCTCTCAACCTCAACACATATCCTCTATATGTAGCATACAGAGTTAGGTAGTCTACCATTTTGTACTAGTTAAAAATCATAGGACCCATTCCTGAACAAACCGAAATCCTTGTACGGAAGTAAGGTTGCCAATGGCCATGATTTCCCCCTTGTTACTTAGCCTGAGAGCCAGCTCCCTGCCCATGTGTATGTGCTGAGTAGAAAAGACCCACATCTCCTGCCTGGATTAACCAACTGCTGAATCCCTTACTTTTACGTATAAACATACAAAGATCAGCAGGAGTATGAAGGTCAAAGTAAACAAATATAAAAACTGATGCCAGAAGAGAAATAACTGGAACAGAAGAAACCTAACACAGAGCAAAACAATAAAATCAGCAATGAGTGTGCACAGATGTGAGAAGATACTGAATTTATTAAACAAGAACTAAATGGCCTACATTATATTTTTCAACTAAAAGTAATAAGAGAACAAAAAAGTTCAGAGAAATTCCAAGTGATTACAGAAATAAAACATTTAGTATGAGAATTAAAGATAAACTTTGGGTACTGTGCCATAACATAGAGAAAAAAGACAAAGAAATATGGAAGAAGACATACATGCTATAGATCTGCACTGTCAAATATGGGAGCCATTAGCCACATATGGCCATTGAACAATTAAAATGTTGTTAGTCTGCAGTAAAATGTGCTGTAATTATTAAATATACCCCAGATTTTGAAGGTAATACAAATTAAAAATGTAAAATATCTCAATATTTTTGTTGATTAAATATGGAAATAGTATTTTGAATATATTAATATATTTAAAAAGCTATATGAAATTGATTACAATTATTCTTACCCCTTTCTTTTTATATTTTTTGATGTGGCCACAAGAAAATTTAGTTACATATGGAGCTCGCATTTATAGCTTATATTTCTATTGGACATTGCTGCTATGGAGTGTCAGTCTAAGAGGTTCAACTTTTGATTAATAGAATTTCCTGGAAGAGGAATTGAAAAGGAGGGAATTATCCAAGCAATAATAGGTATAACATTCTTGGAGCTAAGGAAAATCATGACACTAAAATGAAAACTCTCACTGAGATAGGGAGGTGATATGGTTTGTCTGTGTCCCCACCCAAATCTCATCTTGAGTTCCCATGTGTTGTGGGAGGGACCCAGTGGAAAGTAATCGAATCATGGGGCAAGCCTTTCCCATGTTCTTATGATAGTGAGTAACTCTCCTAAGATCTGATGGTTTTATACAGAGGAATTCCCCTACACAAGCTCTCTCTTTGCCTGCTGCAATCCATGTAAGATGTGACTTGCTCTTCCTTGCCTTCTGTCATGGTTGTGAGGCTTCTCCAGCCACGTGGAACTGTAAGTCCACTTCAACCTCTTTCTTTTGTAAATTGCCCAGTCTTGGGTATGTCTTTATCAGCAGCATGAAAATGGACTAATACATGAGGTTAATAAAATTGTGTAGATCTTAAAAGTAAAACAAGAGGAAGCTGATACCTACAAAGCTATACTCAGAAAAAAGATCATACAAGTTTTAGATTTTTTTTCTTAGTAATTCCAGATGTCACAAGATAATGAAACTATGCATTAGAAGTTACAGGAAAAATAATTCTGAACCTCAAATTCCCTTTCCAGCTGTTCTGGCAATTAAGCGTGAGACATTTTTAAATGCAGCAAAGTCTCAGAGTTTACATCCCAGAACCATTTTTAAGGAAGTTACTTAAAGATGTACTTCAATAAACCTAGGCTAAAACACCCCAAACATAGAATGACATGGGAAGCAAGAAACTATGGAATTAAGCCAGAAATTCAATGAACAAAAATCCCAAGATACAGCTATACAACACTCCTCTAAATTAGAATAGGAAACATTATTTAGGTGATGGCTACACTAAAAGTTCAGACTTTACCACTATGCAGTATATCCATGTAACAAAACTGCACTTGTACCGCTTACACTTATACAAATTTAAAAAAAGAAGGAAAAAACCCACAAACTTGACTAGTTTGTCTTCTAAGATTGGAATGGATCCCAACTAAAAAATGCAATTGGCAAATATGAGGAAGATGTTCCTGCTATTATATGAAAGATGTGTTTTTTTTTTCCCAAAGAATGAAATTCAAAGACAGAGGCACCAGGAGTCACACAGAAAAGTAACAGAAGGTCACAGTCAGAGTATGAAGAAAATGAAGCTGTGGCATGGTTTTCTGTCTATTGATGGGTAGGAGAAAGAGGAATACACTGAGACTGTTCTCCTTCTGGTTGTATAAGGATTATAATATCAGAGTGATGGAACAATAGCTTTAGCTTCTTAGCTCAACCATGACGTAGTAATGCAAACACTGTTTATTAGTTTTAATTCTAAGACTCAACCTCTGGGCAGTGCTCAAAAGTCTTAATTATAGTTATAACACAGTTTCTGTTACCATATTTGACAGTTAAAGCTGATATATAAGGCGATAGAAGTTGGTAGGTAAAAGCTGGGAAGTTTAAGGGAAGATGAGGTCACTGTCAAAAACAAAATCAGATCAAGTTGGTAAACTGTAGAAGTTTATTGTGCATACAAAAGAACAATTCGAGAACTGGGAGGCCTCAAACCAAGTGTAGAAAGCTTTGCTTGCAGCAGTTGCAGCACAGTTTATAAAGCAGAAAGGAGAAAGTATTTTAACCTTTTTCATGATTGTTTAACATTAACATTCTTTTTAGGGCAAGTAGAGCTGTTTAGGAGGATCTGTTTATAGCTGAATGGCTTAACTTTCCTGAATCCTGCTGACCAGAACTTAAAAGCTTACATTTTGAGTTTCATTTATGATTAGAGCAAGCATTTTGGGGAAATCAGGATGACTTAAGTTTTTACTGCATGGTTATATGTTATATGTAAACTGCGGCCTCCATTTTGTTTTACTTTAATAGTATAAATCGTAACAGCTCACATAGAAGGGAATCAAGAAATAGTATCTACAGCAGATGTCGTAGGGTATAGATTAAAATATTTTATTTAACATTAGAAAGAGAGACAAACATATTTACAAAAATAAACCCACGGAATAGTTATAATAAAACTGTTAAAAAATGGAAAGCGCAGAGTTGGAGAATAGTGTGAATACATCAAAACCCTATCTTTTTTTTTTTTTTTTTTTTGGCAGAGTCAGTAATGTCTAAAGCTGATACATCAGGAGTAAGAAGTAGAAAATATATTCTTTAGCACTATGGTGGAAATTGCCCCAAAAAACTAGGAAAGCAAAGAAAGGCCTGGGAATGAGATTGCTCCTTTTTATTCTAAGCCATTCTGTTCAATTTCATTTTTAAAGTATGTGCACTTACTGCACCATGTGCTGCTTCTGAAATTAATTCTTATCAAACTATTATGAGGTCAGGGTTTTGACTAGATTGCCTAGCACTAACTTTAGGCCTGGTGGGTGGGGTGATGGTGCTGCACAGGGGGAAAAGGGGGCTCTTCCAAGGGCCTCTACATCATTCATTTCCTCAGCAGCAAAGCTAAGCTGCTCTCATGATAGCTTCCATCCTTTATCTCATAGTTCTCAGCCCAGAAATGAAGGACTTTGAGTTAATTGCATCAGTCTGCACTTCTTGTTCATTGTAAAAAAGAAAAGTTGATCTGAGAGCTGAAACCTCATAACCTCTAGATACCAGAAAAGCCAGAACTTCTGCTTAACTAGACACCTTGTGTGCCCTCCAGGAGAGATGTCTCCAGCACACCTTCCAACTGCTCCGAACTCTGTTTTACAATGAAAGAAGCTGAGCCCCAAAAAACAGAAAGAACAGCAGTCACTTGGGTAATCATATGTAGGGCTTCATGCAAAAAAAAAAAAAAAAAAAAAAAAAAAAAATTTGGGGATCTAGAACAAGGCCACCTGATTCCAGATTGATTTATATTCAAGCAGTTTGCATTTGATTCCAAATGTTTTTATGTTTCTTTTAGTGTTTTTAGAATAAACAGCTTATTTGGAAGAAAATGCTTTCTGGAAATCTATATGGGAAGCATGATATTGGGCTGTGGGATCCAAAGTGCATCTGTTCTGGCTACTTCTGGGCATCCTCACTGACGAGGTATCTTGAGAACCCAGCCTGAAATCCATAGGTTTGAATATAATTCAAAGCTTCTTTCTACTGCCATAACACCGAGTTTCTATTTCTGATTTAAATTGCTCAGATGGGTCCCTGTTTCCTGTTCCTACAGCACAGATTTTAGATTCCCATTCGGTCTCACACCCTCTTCAGACAACAATGATTTACCGGCTGTGTCTACACCCTGTTGTTTTTCTTCCCTATTAACTGATTCTACCAAACAGTCCAACCCTCGTTTACCAGAAATCATTCCTAGGCTCCCAGTTCGTTTGTATGACTGCGGTTTATTGCTTTCCTTGTTAAATAGAAAATCGAGTTGGGTTTCCAAGTGTTGTTTTCTTCATTAGACATTGTTGGTAAAGCTACTTTTTCACATTTATTTCCTTCTTTATTCTTTTCTCCAACCGTCATACATTTTTCAGTGGCTGGACACCTAATGAGAAAGAGTCAGAAGATGTCTCGAAGTAATCTGACTTCCCAGGCTGTGACAAGCCTGGCTTGGATTTTCAATTAAAAAGGAGGTTGAAGAGAGAGAGAAGAAGAAAGCAAGCAAGTAATTAAGCAGCAACAGGGTCTTGGCAGAAGTCGTTAAATGAATTATTTAATGAAGCAGTTTGGTGCAAGGAGAACTGGCTCTCTCTCATGCTTGCTTCCTATAAAATCCCAAGTGGCTGCTTCCTGCCCTCTTTGTCATGCTCTGACTAAAAGGGCCAGGTGGATCTATGGGACTTGGGGAAAACGGGGAATTGTAATAAATGTTTTGCAATGCTTTGTCAGCCAGATGAAGGCTCTGCCAATAAAAGAGTTGCTAGAAAAGGGCTTTGTTTTTTAGTCCCAGTGCTCCTAAAGAGGGTGCCTAAATAGGAATCTGTGTCTTTAAGACACAGACTAATACAGCACCAGGGTTTCATGTACCATGCATCCTGGGGCTAGGTAGGTTGAGTGACTGAGGAGGAAATCTAGAATTTCAGATTTTCATGTTTAATCTCTTTCTAGCAACTAATCCAAAACACATTATTATACCTTCTGGCCATCTGCTGGCTGGAGCTAACATCTGAGCCACCAGTTTAATTTGCAATCTCTGGTTCAATCACGTAAATAGCAGGAGAAGAAAGACAGAAAGGGATAGGAGTAAGATGAGGCACACGTTGCTGAACCTGAGCGTCCACACCATCAGGCATCAATGATTTAGTGTCTCAACCTTCCCATCAGGAGCACCTTATGTGTGGCTACTCTTGCTCTTGAGTCAAGTATTTATTTCACAGAAAAGGTTTCTTCTGCGCACATCTGGGCTTATTCATACTGATTAGAGGCCCCTGGGATGGAAGTAAGTGGAGTGCTGATGTGTGTCTCCATTGGCAGGACTTCTCACTGATTATCCTGATTTGTGAATACTGCTTTGTGGGATGTGCATATATCAGTCTGTGTGCACATGTACCACAAAATCCTTCAGAGGAAACAAAACTTTGTTTAAATAATGCAGGAAATAATGGAAGGGACTAGAGGACAGTATGTGAGTGGCTAAGAGTGGCCTTAACTTTTCAAAAGGCAGCCTTGGTGTCTTTTGACAAAGGGATGTTCTGAGCACATAGTAGATGCCTGAAAAATGTTTATTGTCCTTGAGGGGCTACTACTAAGGTCAGCACTAGCATTGTGGTCAATGTTAAATATTTCCATATGGAACTGGAAGCAGGGGATCATATCTAGAAAAAGGGAGACACATTAAAAAGGAGGTGTTTGAGGAAGAAGACCAGTGTCTACATAGGAGTGGAATCAGGTAGCCATGTCCTCGGGAAAAGGAATGTTGAGAGAGAGTAGAGGTGAACTCTTATGGACTGTTCACCTCCAAGTAGTAAGATATCATGAAGATAGTTGTCAGTTCTTTCCAGATTCCACCTGCTAGTAAAGAGAAAGCTACTGGTAACCTTCCAGTCTTATCTCTAGTTGGTTTCAATACTGGACAGACATATGCCTGTGTCCAGAGGAGATTATAGCTATATATGGTAGGACTGCAGCAGGCAGAGACTGACATGCATAAAATGAGCAATATGCCCACACTAATAAGAGTGGATATCATTTCTCCAGTGTTCCCTACAAGGTAACAAGGAATTTATTGGTATTATTTCACTTAATTTAATAGTTGCAATATATTTAAGGAAGGTATTATTTTCCTCACTTTGAAGATGAAATCTTCAATCTGAGCTGAATCTCATAAAAACTAATTTAGTAGTCCAAAGTCTCACAACCTGTCAGTGGCAAAGCTAGGCTTTAAACTCTATTTTATTTGGCAAAAGGCAATGGATAATGAATTTTTGTTGTTTTTGATATGCTATCCTCATGAAAGGGCTATAAGGGTGTGGCTAAGCTAGACAAAGCTAGGGATTTGCTATTGTTGTTGTTATTGAAAAGAGAGAGCAGAGAGAGAAAGAAACAGATCGACTGGGCTTTGTAACTCCAGGAGAGCTCCTCCAAGGTGGTGCACTGCCTGACCAGTATAGACAAGTGACAGGTGAGAAGAGAGGTTATTCAAAGAAAGGTTGACTTGATCTTATTTACATTAATCATTAAGGATGAAGTTGGTAGCTGAGAGAACAAGGAAGAATTACGAGGAATAAAGATGTAAAGGGACTGAAACAAGCGTGTCAGAGGGTCCCTTAGTTTTTCCTTTGGTTTTTAACTGTGCCCCCTTTCCTTTTTTAAAAAAAAGTCTGGTTCTCCTGCTCCAGAAAATTGACTAGCTTGTAAGCCACAAGGCTTGCAAGAACAGTTTTGAAAAAACACTATTCTCGTGTTTTCTGAGAGCTTGAGCAACCAGCACAAAAACAGGAAATAGTTCTCTTAAACTCAGGTAAGTTTTGGTCAAAGTAAAAAACTGCTGCTTATGTCCATATGGCAAGGGACAGCTACTCAACTGTCCCCTCCCTATCTATAAACCACTAACCCAATTCCAATCAGGGTGTGTCCTGTTAGCAGGTGCAGCAGGTGCAGTCTGATGGGTATCAGCTGAATTGAGCCTTAACCTCTATAGTCTGTTAAATAGCTTTCTTTTAACAAACATTGTCAGTATTCCTGCTTTTCTCTGAATTTCCAAGTTGTAGGTCACCTGTCTCATCTGACCTTTCTTGCTCAGAAGACACATTCCTAATCCTCACTTCCCAGGTTCTACTTATTCCCTTGAGTCTTGGCCTTTTTGCTTCTTCCAAACACTGTTCCCTCAGTTAGCTTCCTTTTACTTGCTTCATCACTCCCACCCTACTCTCCAGCCTTCCCTCAGTCCTGCCACCTTCTCCATCACATTTTCCATAACCTTTCAACAATATTGACCCCTAACCCCTGGTTATCATTTCTCACTGTTCAATCTTGCAAACTGCTCCAACTTAGTTTCAGCCCTTGCCACACTGAGAAAACAGCTCCTTCAAAGCTTGCCAATGGCCTTCTACGATCCCTGCCAGAGGCCTCATAATCCCCAGAAAGTGTGGCTGATGCTAGTTACTGATCCGGTTCCCCTCCCATTCTACCTTTCGGACTCCCTGTTGATGAGTCCTTGCCTTCTTGCCTCTCCAGTTGGCATTCTGTCCTCAGCATTTTTCTTTCTCCTGTGGCCTTTCCCTTAGAAATGTTAGATCCTGAATACTGAAACTTCTGCAGTTGACCATGGGTATTTTCATCCTGATCTCTTCTCTTAATGCCGTATGTCAAATCAGTGTGACTTTGACCATGTCTAAAATGGAGGCTGACTTGTCTTCCTTTCAGATTAGTTTTTAAAACAATTTGATAGCCTTCCTGGTGCACCACATAGGGACTTCAGGATCACTTTTAACCCTTGTTTTTCTTAAGACCTGATCTTCATTAAAATTCTAACCCTTGTCTCTAGCTCAACTAAGCAACAGCAGTAGATGTTTTCTATGGCTCAATTGCTAAATAAAAATGGCAGTTTAGGTATTCCTGAAGCTTTGTATTTATTAACTGTTGCCATATTCTCTCTGCCAGCTGCCGAATGGAGCCCCCTTTGATTACTTCCATGCTGTTAAAATAGTTATCTAACTGGGTTCTGGTTTCTAGGGGTAACATTTCCAACAGATTTTGCACACCACTGAACTATATGCCTCCATCATACTCTACTACCTAGATAACTCACTGTTAAAAAGCTAAAGGATACGTTTAGATTCCTTCCAGAAATTCTATTCATTCTAAACTTAAACTCTTATGTACATGCCCGGTTTTCTTTGTGATTGTTCCATTGCTTTCCAAACACACTTTAAGCGACTTTTCTTTTTTAAAATATATTTTGTCACTCGATCTCCACCTCTCAAAATCCTAGTTATCCTGTAAGACCCCTTCAAAATTCCAGCTTCTTCATTAGGCCCTCACTTTTACCCTGGAATAGAGCTATTCTTCCTAACCTTTGAATTTTTAAGATTTTTAAAAGCAGTGTTTTTAAAAATATTAGTGAAATATCAGTGTTTTCCCCCCAACCCATAGCAAACTGATATATCTGTAAGTTACAATAAAGTACTAGAAAATAAAAGGCATATAAAATATTAATCCCTAATTTTTACTATTATATTCATCATTTAAGACCACTGATTATATGGAATGTTGCAGCAATGCCAAATGCTATCAAAGTTTCTATATATTACTTCTGAAAATTCTGTACCTTGCTCATCATAACCAAGTAATACTTTTCCAGACTGGTCTTGGTCTGCAGACCACACTGTGAGTAGCAGTTCTTCAGGCTAAAGCACTCGACTAATCATACACTGTTATACTGAATTATTTGTATACTTGCTTCATGTTTCCTACTGGCTAAAGCAAATAGAGCATCTAAGATGGCTGGGACTGGGTCTTAAACATATTTTATATTCCATCCAACCCAGTAAAATGTCTTATAACAAATGTTGTGGAGTAACTGATTAACTGAATAAATGAATAACTGATATTTACACATATAATAGTTCCTATCATTTGATACAGATGAACAAACAACCTCATGTTCAGTCCCCATGAGGCATTTTATATTTAGACACTGTGAACTATATTACAAATGTGTATTTTCTTCTGGCTTTTGCTTTTCTTTTATTCTTTGTCTGAGTTGGGTTTTTGACCTTTCTTTATTGCCACCACTGCCAGCCACTGCTAATAATCATACTTTTGTTGAACAAGCAAATTCTAGTAAATGAAGCCTGCTTTGTATTAAGACTGGAATGTGGTAGATATTGATATCAAACAAGAGATGATCTTTGCTTGGCCTTGAACCTCTTATATTCAACTTAAAAAAATTCTGCTGCACAATCCTTAATACAATTCTATTGTACATTTTTATACTGATATTCTCATGTATTCTAAGAAAAAATTAATTTTTTTGATAAAGCACTTCTTGTAAAGAAAGTGATTGAAAAATTGGGTGTCCTGATTTTTTTCAATGTCATCGCAGTTATTAATAAATTAGGTACAAATAGAACTTAGCAACTTTTAGAAAGAAAGATAGTATTAAAGCTACTTTAAATATATAAGACAGGGCAGGAAATATTGTTGATTCTCAACTCTCATCACAAGAAGATCTCAGAGTGATAGGAATTTAACCCAACCATTATCCTTCTCCAGGTATCCAAAGATCAAACATTCAAGGCTAACAGAGCATTTTGAGACTCTAGTTGGCCCCTGGAGTAGAGAAGAAAAGAAACCATAAGTCCTTAAAAGCACAATGATGGAAACCCTTTGACTCCAAGGGCAGTTAAGTATCTGCTAATGGAAAAAAATAATCTTCTCTCCACATTGGCTTATATTGGAATATGTCTGAGGAAAGAAAAAATGTCCTTGAACAATATTCCTACCTTATAGATTTTCTGATAAAAAACCTCTCAGACTCATTTGCCACTGGCAGGAATACTGCAAAGAAAATGACCTCAGAGTAAAAAACTGGGATTTTTCTATTTTTTTCCTTTTAAATAGACTTTATTTTTAAGAGCAGTTTTAGGTTCATAGCAAAATTGAACAGAAAGTACAGAGAGTTCCTATATACCTTCTGCCTGCACACCAGTACAACCTCCCCCATTATCAGCATCCTGAACCACAGTAGTACGTTTGTTAACAGCTGATGAACCTCCCTTGTCACACTCATTATCACCCAAAGTCTAGAGTTTACATTAGGATTCACTCTTGGTGTTTTGTATTCTGTGGATTTGGATAAATGTACAGTAGCATGTGTCCACCATTATAGTATCATACAGAATAGTTTAGAAACTAGTCCTAAAAATCATCTGTGCCCCATTTATTTGTCCCTCCCTTCCTGCTAACCCCTAGCAACCACTGAACTTTTTACTGTTTCCATGGTTTTGCCTTTTCCAGAATGTCATATTGTTGGAATAATACGGTATGTAGGCTTTTTGGACTGTCTTCTTTCACTTATTAGTATGCATTTAAGTGTTCTCTGTGTCTTTTCATGGCTTAATAGCTCTTTTCTTTTTAGGGCTAAATAATACTCTATTGTCTGAGTGTTGTTTTCATGTTTTGGTAATTATGAATAAGGCTGCATACATCTGTGTTCGGGTTTTGTATAAATATAATTTTTCATCTCATTTGGATAAGTACCCATGAGTGCAATTGCTGGATTGTATGGTAAGATTATGTTTCGTTTTGCAAGAAACTGTCATATTGTCTTCCACAGCAGTTATACCATTTTGTATTCCCACCAATAATGAATGAGAGTTCTTATTGCTCCGCATTGTCCCAAGCATTTGATGGTGTCAGTGTGCTGGATTTTGGCCATTCTAATAGTATGTAGTGGTACCTCATTTCTGTTTCATTGTCATTTCCCCATTGACATATGAAGTGGAGCATCTTTTTGTATAGGACATTTTGACGATGGAAAATAGAGTTTTCATGTGAGAGACTGGAAAGAAGGGCTCATATCTGATTATGGCTCACATTGGCCCTCAGCCACTGGGGACCCCTCCTTCTGAGTCCTCACCTTGTGAGACTCAAGAGAAGTCCAAATTGATTTCAACTTTATACTTTGAAGCCTTTATGTTATTATTTCTGAATTTGACTCCATCAGTAAAAGTATTTTTCATATGTCTGAATAGGCTTGTGAACCCTAACAGTGCAGAATGGTAAGAAGGAGAACTTGTTTGCTTTGTTTTTTCCCAAATTCCACCAAGTACACTACGGCTCTGAGTTCCAGGTGGCAATTGGTTGCTCTGAAAGGAGGGTCAAATGGAAAGAAGGGAGGGCAAGAGGGACCCTCAACCTTAGAGAGTGTCCCAGAAAAAGCATTTACTGAGAGCTATCAGCAGATAGCAAGGAGGAGTGAAGAAAAAATCTTGAATAAAAGACAAAAAAATGTAATACAAGACTGTAAAATTCTATGGAATATACAATATTGTGAAGTGTGAAGTTTTTTTTCAGCAGAAATATTTTAAACTGAAAATTCTTGATATAAAGAAAGCACTTAAAAAAACTAAGAGTTTAAGGAAGCATGCTAAAATGAAAATAAAATAATGATGATATTTCAAATATATAGTAGAAAATGAAAAATAACAGATTATTGGTTTTGGTCTGAGATATAGCAGAAAGTGTATGTCTTTTATATGCAGATGATGTGGACTCAATCCTGATTATGGGAACTTGGATTCTCTTCATTTTAGTTTCCTCATCTGAAAAATGAAAATAATAAAGGCAATTTCCCACAGGAATGAGATATTCCCTGTAAGTGAATACACCTAGCTGCCTGGTATGTAATAAGTATTGATATTAGGCTTACAATCAGTATTGCTATTGAAATTGGCACTAGAGTTCTGTTCACAATACAGGCATCCATTCTTTTCAGTTCCTTTTCTAAACATATTCAGGTAGGTGGAGATATATATGTATCTGTATTGCTTCAAAGGAATTACAGCCTAGAGTGAATCCTGATATATGGATTCATACCAGATGGTGAGTAAACAACACTGGCTTAGATTATAATTCTGCATGGGTGAGGACAAAGTGGTATAAGATTTTGATAGACATATATCCCCAAGATAGAGATCTGAAAATACAATGAAAAAGGGTATTCGGTTATCATCGTGTTTGCATGAATATTAGTTGCATTAGCAAAAGAGACTGGGTAAGTTTACTGTTTAGAATTAAGTAAAACACTCAATTGAGATGGAAACATGTGTTTAATTTATTGACTATATCTTTCTTGATTAAGCTGGCAAATAAAAATAATTTCTAATACATTGACTTGGAGTTGGTCTATCAGTAGATATTTTTTAGATAAATATTTGCTAATTGCTAAGCATTATGCATAATAATACTGTTGTTGCTAAAGTTCAACAGTTTAAATGATCAACACGGTTTTTTAAAATGCTCTTCTCTTGGTGTTTTGCATAGACTAATTTGAAAAAGTCAACAAATACAATTATAAAAGTCTTCATATGCAAATATAAAACTAAAAGTGCTCCTGTGTCAGACTATATGTGTGTGTTTTGAGCTATATATATTTATTCTAAAGATTAAATGCATGTTCATTGGGCCATGAAGCTCTTGTATAAAAACTAAATCTTGCACAAATTATTTCATAGAGTTTATTATTTTTAGAGGCAGATAATACTGCATTATGTAGAGAAGATTAAATTTGTCAGGTGCATGAATCAAGGGCTTAAAGTGAGATTGAAAGTGAAGAGTAGATAGCAGAAAAAGACATTTTATTCCCAATAATTGCTGATTATTGAATGCCAGGACTGTGGAGATGGTACCTGGCTGCAAGTTAGAGTCAAGAGCAGTTAAATTGAGGGTAGCATCCAAATTCTATGGTTTCTCTCATGTTGCTAAACAATTCTCTCCTTGTTAGAAGATAGAGTGATGATCAGGCCCAAAGACTCCTCTTGAAATTCTCTGAGCTTCCCAAGATCTCTGGAGGGTTCATTCCCATTCACTTTCTCTTAATTTCCACTCTGTACCCCAGAATCATTAGGTGCCTTGAATACATAAATTACATATTTTTTTGACCTTGCAAAATTTGTGTTACAAATAACCTTCTGAAATTGAATAATTTGATAATTTGGGAAATATTTATGTACTTCTAAGTCACATCTGAAATTGAATAATTTGATAATTTGGGAAATATTTATACACTTCTAAGTCAAGTAGCAAACACTAGCTGTAATGAACATAATTTTTACTGTGATAAAAATGTAGGGAAGATAAATTTAGAGAACATTGACAAGTTGCCCAGAACATCCTATATAGGAACAATTGCATAAAATGTGAATTATCTATTCAGCTCTTGGGCAAAAGTTGATCATTAGCAATGATACACATACTTTTACTGCAGTAAAAGTTTTATGAGAAGATAAAATTACTGTACATTGACAGAAAGAGTTCTTTCTTTGGGAAATTAAATAGATTCTGACCAATATCCTCATCACATTTCTGGAAGTTATTTTTGACACTGGCCTGTAATAAGGGTGTACCACAATAAATTATTTAGCAGATTCAGAATTAGACCATCATTCAACTCTTATTGGAGCCTGCTCCACTCATCTTCACTCTTGCTATTTCATTTCTAGTAATGACAATGGCAATGGACATATCTTTTTTCTTCAAAAGATGCTAATATAAAAGAACACATTCCAATTAATTGCAATCTTATGGTGACCTTGGGCCTCTAAAATTTTGTCTCAAGAAAATAAAGTGGAAATTTGAAAATTTGTTGCATTTTCATTTCCTTTGTATTTAAGAAAGATATAAGAGATTTTTTTTGAATGAGTGGCATAACAATAAACCCGCTGTAAATAAGGATTACTATTATGTCACTGTCTGTACTATTTGGTAGCTCATGCCTCCTCCACTTCCTTTTTTCACATATGAAAAGTAAGTGTTATAGCTGCATGAACTAGATGTGGAAGTTTTTGAGATTAATTATCTTAATCTTTTCTGACATACTTCCTAGACATTTATTATTAAGTACAGAATATAGACCCTTAAACATGGGAAATAGGGAAGAAGATTCTTCTATGTACTAAAATTATTTTTAAAAAGTCGTTCTCAATCCTTGTCCTAATATTTGACAAAACTGTGTACCTGGCATGACATTCCATATTAGACCTCAGTGTTCATTTCTCCATTTTTCATGGAAGAAAATAGGCCACTTAATACATCTGTGTCTCATTTTCCTTGATGCTAACATAGCAATGATCATCTTTGCTATCATAGGAAGGAAAATATACTGATTTAAAGAGATGATTGAGGAATAAATGATGATTTTTGAAGCACATAGCACTTAACTAAGGATAGCATAAGAACAGCCAAATTAAAAAACATTTTCAACACCATTGCACTTTCTCATTTGCTCCAATAAGTTGAAGGTCAGTAGAAGAAAAATTCTAGGAGGATAGTGCCAAATTGAAAATTAAAAAAAAAATTCAATACAAAACTCAAGAAACCAATAATCTGTAGAAAAATCCACCTCAATAAACTATAACGTTTTGAACTACTTGCTGGCAAATGACAAAGAATGAAAGAAGCAGCTTACTAAAATTCAAAAATGACAGCAAACCAAATCCTGGTTTTGACTCAGCTGTGTAATTAAGTTGACTTTCTGCTTAAATTAACTGCTACAACTCAATGACAATCTGTTGATATTCAGGGTTACTCAATGTGTTTCACATTTCCATTATGATAATTTTCAAATAAGCCAAAATTTGTACTGAACACTTTTTATTGTTTTAAAATATTTAAGATGGATAGTGAGATATTATGCATGCATTTTAGTTACATTGTCAGTATCGTCAGTTTTCTAAAGAGGAATCCTACTCTAGAAGGGGCAATAGCATTTTTATCAGAAAAATCCACACTTAGGAATTTAGCTGTCTTTAATTCTGATTAATATCAGAGGCATTGTTAACTACGTATGACTACTAGAAATGAGTTTCCACTGGTTAAATTCCTTCCTATTTAGCCTAAGGTATGCTGTAATGTATGAGCTTGCGTTGTGAAATTGATGGCCTCCCTCCCTTCTTTCTTCCCTTCCTTCCTTTAGCCTGCCCTTCCTTCTTCCCTTTGCTTCCCTTCCCTTCCCTTCCCTTCCCTTCCCTTCCCTTCCCTTCCCTTTCCCCCTCATTCCTCTTTTTCTCCCCTTTCTTTTTTTTATTATTTCACTAAATTTTCAGTCAGCTTAGGAATATTTTCAGATGTGACAAGTCTGTAACAAATGTAAAACAGGTTTCTAGAGTAAGTTTTTCCAAGTCTTTAATTTGGATTCTGTGTATGCTCCCAATAATTTGCCCTGGTACTATTGTTAGCAGAGAGAATGAATCTGGTTCCAGATGCAATATTAATATTCGCCCTGTGTGCTGTCATTTCGAATAACAGGACTTTGAAGAAAGATAAATTTGTGTTCAAATCTAACCACTGTCTTACTAACCAAATAACATTTGGAGCTGGTATTAGAGCCTCAATTTCTATGCTAATGTATCATTTTCAGGGTTGCTATGCTGACTAATTAAGATAATTTGAGTAAAGCCCCTAACACAATGCCTTGCCCTCAGTAGGTTTAAACAAATTTTAGCTCATTTCTGCCACCTCAATGTTGCTACCTGTTGTGGTTCACTTTATGTGTCCAGTTGACTGGGCTAAGGAACGCCCAGATAACTGGTACACTATTATCTGTGGGTATGATTGTTAGAGGGTTTCGGGAAGAGATTAGCATTTTAACTGGAGAACTGAGTAAAGCAGATTGCCCTCCCCAATGTCAGTGGGTATCATCTAATACTTTGAGGATCAGAATAGAGGAAAAAGGTAGAAAAAGGGTGAATTTGCTCTCTCTGCTTGAGCTAAGACATCCATCTTCTCTTGCCCTTGGACCTTGGTGCTCTTGGTTTCTTGGACTCAGATCGGGACTTACCCTCTTGGCCTCCTAATTCTCAGGCCTTTGGACTTTGATTGAATTATACCATCTGGTTTTTGTTTTTTTTGTTCATCTGGCTTGCAGATGGCAGATTGTGAGACATCTTGGCCTCCATAATCTCATGAGCAAATTTCTGTAATAAATCTCCTTTAATATAAACCTATATGTGTCTTATTAGTCTACCTGCTTCCTGTTCATATTTATTGAAATATAATTGAGGTACCATAAACTGCACATATTTAAAGTGTACAACTTGATGAGTTTTAACATATATATGCATTTGTGAAAACTAACTGCTTCTACAAGTCACAAGTTTTCAATCTAAAATGTTTCTACAGGTTATGATAAGCTAAATCTTTCTACCCTAACTTTCATTATAATCTGCTTAAATGACACCCAGAGTCTAGAGGATCAGATTTAAACTTTTGAGCTGGGCGTTTATTTTGTTTCAACATAAAGTCCTTAACATTCCTCTCCAGTTTTATTTCCTTTAGGCTCTTGGTTGTAGAATTGGGCCTGTTCTTCTTCAGGCATGCCTTGTAGCAGGGTCATATTCTTCTCTTTAGAATAGTGCACTGCTCCCTGTTCACCTCATCTATTAAAATCTTACCTTTCCTTCAAACATCAGATGAAATCTCACATTATTTATGAAGCAGTCTCATCAGTGTCAACTTTCTTTCCTTTGATTCTCTTGACTACTTTGTACCATTGCTGTTGTGTTTGCTACATGAATGAGAGGGTGCATGACAAGCTCCTATTTCAGTAACTGATACAGAGTGGGAATTCAATAAATGTTATTTTAATGTAATTAGTAGTGAATAGCTTGACTGCCTACATTCATTCATTCATTCAATAAACATTAACACTTTAACAGGATATATACTACATAAACTTTGGTGGTAGGGGTACAGGTTTAAAAGAAATAGTCTCTCTCCATATTCTACGGGGGAAAATAGTGAGCAAGAGATAATCACACCTCATTGTGATGCGTATGATAAAGATGACATGAGTCTCATAGGAAAACTTCTATGGATTCAGCTCCAGTTACTCATTGCCATGTGGGAACTCCTTGGATTAGCTCCAGCTACTCATTGCCATGTAGGAAGGTATTCCAAGTGCTGTCAGACCAGATTTTTCAAGCAAAACTCGAAATCCATATTTTCGAACATACTTTCATTCTGCAGTGTGGGCTTAAGTTTCTTAAACATGATTTTGGCTAAACCAAATGATTTTGAGGGGTCGGGCCAGCCTGCAGGGCATCAGTTCATGAATCTTTCATGCAATGGAATTCCACACTTACTTATGAGATGGAAGGGGCCTACTGTGCACAAGGAAGCACACCATCACTGGGGGGGTGGGTATGCTGGGTGTGGATATAGTCTGGGACATTACTTTCTGGTCAACTTGCCTTTTTCCTCTTCTGCTGTCTTTCTCCTCTAGTGTTGCAGTATCTTAGAGTCCCATTATGAGTTTCCACAGTGCATGCCATGCCCCGCACATGTCCCAAACTGAGGCCAGTTGTCAGACGTCATTTAGTACCAGGCTTGCATAGTATTTCTTATCTCCATAGTAGAGAAATAGTTCTAAAATGTGTCTATTAAAGAGGAGAAACAAAAGACAGGTCAAGAATACACTCAATTTCAAAAAAGTAGTAGAGACCGTATTATTTTATAAAAGTGAAAAAAACATTCTTAAGTATTTAATATGTAGCCATGAGGTCCTAGTCACTTATTTACAGCTCCTACCCTGGCCCCTTATATTAATCTCCTGTTGAAGATAGCAGAAACTACATTAGCGTTTTACAGAGGAAGTGATTTAATACAGGAAATTTGATGTTGACAAAATCATTGTTGATCAGAAGGCTAGGTCTTCAGGATTGATTCCCAGCAAACAGTACAGAGGTGGACAGCCATAGCGGGCTGACTGTATTTTGCTGTACCCAAGAGGTGCATGGTGTGGCCACCATCATGTAGTCCTCATTGTAATCTGAGCATCGGGAAGCTGTTGCCAGACTGCTGTAGTTATATACTGTCTTAGCTGGAATCCAGGGGGAGGGTGGCTGCTACCAGGTTGGAGCCAAGCCATGCCTATTAGATCTATACCAGTAAAATAAAACACCTTGCACTCCCTTGTCCCTTTGTACTAAAGACATTCATGAATTCAGATAAAATGGGTGCATCTTGTCAGTGAAACTTTAATAATATTTGGAAAGCTCAACCTTAAGATATTGTGGAAAAGGTAGCTTTTAATTTATTTTCTAATTTTTTAAAATTTCCATTTTTATTTTAGACTCAGTGGGCACATATGCAGGTTTGTTACATGGGTATATTGCATGATGCTGAGGTTTGGGCTTCTACTGATCCTGTCACTCAGATAGTGAATATAGTACCTGATAGGAAGTTTTTAAGCCCTTGCCCTCTCCCTCCATCCCTCCTTTTGGAGTCCCCAGCGTCTATTATTACTGTCTTTATGTTAAGATTTAACTCCCACTTATAAGTGAGAACATGCAATATTTGGTTTTCTGTTTCTGTGTTAATTTGCTTAGGATAATGGCCTCCATTTGCATTCATGTTACTGCAAAGGACATGATTTCTTTCTTTTTTATGGCTGTGTGGTATTCCATGGTGTACAAGTACCACATTTTCTTTATCTAATCCATTGTTAATGGGCACCTAGGTTGACTCCATGTCTTTGCTGCTCTAAATCGTCCTGTGATGAACATACAAGTGCATGTGTCTTTTTGGTAGAATGATTTATTTTCCTTTGGTTACATACCCAGTAATGAGATGACTGGATCATATGATAGTTCTATTTTCAGTTGTTTGAGAACTCTCCAAACTTCTTTCTACAGGGACTGAGCTAATTTGCATTCCCACCAACAGTATATAAACATTCCCTTTCCTCTACGATGTTGCCAACATCTGTTATTTTTTGACTTTCTAATAGTTGCCATTCCAACTGGTGTGAGATGGTATCCCACTGTGGTTTAATTTGCATTTCTCTGATGATTAGTGATGTTGAGCATTTTCCCATGTTTGTTAACAACTTGTGTGTCTTCTTTTGAGAAGTGTCCATTCATGTCCTTTGCCCACTTTTTAATGAGGTTATTTTTATTTATTTATTTATTTATTTATTTATTTTTTTGCTTATTGATTTAGTTACTTACAGATTCTGAGTATTAGACCTTTGTCAGATGTGAGTTTGAGAATATTTTCTCCCATTCCATAGGTTGTCTGTTTATTCAGTTGATAGTTTCTTTTGTTGTGCAGGATCTCTTTTGTTTAATTAGGTCCTACTTGTTAATTTTCATTTTTTGTTGTGATTGCTTTTGAGCACTTGCACATGAATTCTTTGCAAAAGCCAATACCCAGAAAGGTATTTCCTAGGTGTTCTAGATTTTTTTTAATAGCTGGAGGTCTTACATGTAAGTCTTTAATCCATCTTGAGTTCATTTTTTTTGTATATGGTAATAAGTGAGGTCCAGTTTCATTCTTCTGCATATGGTTAGCCAGTTTTCCTGCATCATTTATTGAATAGGGAGTCCATTCCCTATTTCTTATTTTTGTTAACTTTGCTGAAGATCAGTTGGTTGCAGGTATATGTGCTGCTTTATTTCTGTTTTCTGTATTATGTTCCACTGGTCTATGTGTCTATTTCTATACTAGTATCATACCATTTTGGTTACTGTAGCCTTGTAGTATAGTTTGAATTCTGGTAATATGATAATTCTGGCTTTATTCTTTTTGTTTAGGGTTGCTTTGGCTATTCAGGTTCTGTTTTGTTTCCATATTAATTTTGGAGTAGGTTTTTCCTATTCCATGAAAAGTGATGTTGCTGATAAGATAGAAGAGTATTGAATTTGTAGATTGCTTTGGGTAGTATAGACATTTTAATGATGTTGGTTCTTCCCACCCATGAGCACAGAATATTCTTCCATTTGTTTGTGTCATCTGTGATTTCTTTAGGCAGTGTTTTGTAGTTCTCCTGGTAGAGATCTTTCCCCTCCTTGATTAGATGTGTTCCTAGGTATTTTATTTTATTTTCTGTGACTATTGTAGTGTTATTACATTCTTGATTTGTCTCTCAACTTGAAAGTTATTGTTGTATAGAAATGCTACTGATTTATGTTTGTTGATTTTATATCCTGAAACTTTCCCGAAGTCATTTATCAGATCTTGGAGCTGTTTGGCAAAGTCTTTAGTGTCTTTTAGGTATAGCATCATATTATTGCTGAAAAGAGATAAATTGACTTATTTTTTTTTCCTATTTGTATGCCTTTCTCTTGTCTGACTGCTCTGCTAGGACTTCTAGTACTATGTTTAATAGGAATGGCGGGAGTGGGCATCCTTGTCTTGTTCTAGTACTTAAAGGGAATGCTTTCAGCTTTTGCTTATTCAGTATGATGTTGGCTGTGGAGTTGTCATAGATAGCTCTTATTATTTTGAGGTATGTTTCTTCACTGCCTAGTTTGTTGAGGGTTTTTGTCATGAAGGGGAGTTCAATTTTACCAAAAGGTTTTTCTTCATCTATTCAGATAACAATATGTTTTTTGTTTAAATTCTGTTATGTGGTGAATCACATTAATTGATTTGTGTATATTGAACCAAACTTGTACCCCAGGAATAAAGCCCACCTGATCATGGTGAATTAACTTTTTGATGTGCCGGTGGATTCAATTTGCTAGTATTTTATTAAAGTTTTTGTATCTATGTTAATCAGGGATATTGACCCATAGTTTTCTTTTCTTCATTGTATCTCTCTCTGATTTTGGTATCAGGATAATACTTGTTTTGTAGAATGAGTTCGGAAGGAATCCCTTCTCCTCAATGTTTTGAAATAGTCTTAGAAGGATTGGTACCAACTCTTGTTTGTATGTCTGGTAGAATTCAGCTGTGAATTCATCTAATCAGGGGCTTTTTTGGTTGATAGTTTTTTAAATGACTGATTCAATGTTGAAACTCATTTCTGGGCAGTTCAGGGTTTCAATTTCTTCCTGATTCAATCTTGGAACGTTATGTGTTTCCAGGAATTATCAATTTGTGTGAATAGAGGGGTTTGTAGTAGTCTGTGAGGATCTTTTATATTTCTGTGGGATCAGTTACAACGTCATCTTTGCCATTTTTGATTGTGTTTATTTGGATATTATTTCTCTCTTTTTTTCTTTGTTAATCTAGTTAACAATCTATCATTCTTGTTTAACCTTTAAGAAAACCAATGTTTTGTTTCATTAATCCTTAGTATGGTTTTTTGGGGTCTCAATTCCTTTTAGTTCTGCTGTGAAACAAATCCACAACCCTACAGTGAACTCATTTTTCAAAAAGGTGCCAAGAACATATGCTGGGGAAAGACAGTCTCTTCAATAAGCGGTGCTGGGAAAACTGGGTATCCATATGCAGAAGAATGAAACTAGACCCCTATCTATCACCATATACAAAAGTCAAATCAAAATGATTAAAACTTAAATCTAAGACCTCAATCGATGAAACTGTACAAGAAAACACTGAGGAGAATCTCCAGGACATAGATCTGGGCAAACATTTCTTGAACAATACCTCACAAGCACAGGCAACCAAAACAAAAATGGACAGATAGGATCACATCAAGTTAAAAAGCTGTACAGCAAAGGATACAATCAATACGGTGAAGAGACAATCCACAGAATTAGATAAAATATTTTTAAACTACCCATCTGACAAGGGATTAAAAACCAGAATATATTAAAAGCTCAAACAACTATCAGAAAAAAATCTAATAATCTGATCAAAAAATGGACAAAATATTTGAATAAGTATATTTTTACAAGACATACAAATGGCAAATGGCATATGAAAAGGTGCTCAACATCATTGATCATCAGAGAAATGCAAGTAAAAACTACAGTGAGAGATTATCTCACCCCAGTTAAAATGGCTTATATCCAAAAGGCAGGTAATAATAAATGCTGGTGAGGATGTAAAGAAAAGGAGACCATTGTACACTGTTGGTGGAGATGTAAACTAGTACAGTCACTATGGAGAACAGTCAGATGTTCCTCAATAAACTAAAAATTGAACTACTGTGTAATTCAGCCATCCCACTTCTGGGTTTATGCCCAAAAGAAAGGAAATTAGTATATCAAAGAGGTATCTGCACTCTATGTTTGTTGCAGCACTGTTTACAATAGCTAAGATTTGAAAGCAATCTAAGTGTCCATCAAGAGATGAATGAGTAGAGAAAATGTGGTACATATACACAATGGAGTACTATTCAGCCATAAAAACAGTGAGACTCAGTCATTTGCAACAGCATGGATTGAACTGAAGATGATTATGTTCAGTGAAATAAGCTAGGCACTGTAAGACAAACATCACATGTTCTCACTTATTTGTGGGATCTAAAAACCAAAACAAACTCATAGACACAGAGAGTAAAAGGATGGTTACCAGAGGCTGGGAAGGGTAGTGGGGAGCTTGGGGTTGGGGAGGTGAAATAATCCCATGGAATTAACACATTTTCCATGATGTGCTTATTTCAAAATACATACCTGTATCAAAACATCTCATGTACCCCACAAATATATACACCTACTATGTACCCTCAAACATTAAAAATAAAATTTATAAAAGGTACACAGGTACAGTTATGTGGAATGAATAAGTCTATATATCTAATGTACTGCATGGAAACTATAATGAATAATACTGTATACTGAGAATTTGCAAAGATAATAGAGTTTTAATGGTCATACTACACATATACACAAGGTAACTGTATGAGGTAATAGATATGTTAATTTGTTTCACTGCAGTAATCATTTCACTACAGATATAGATAACAAAACATGTTGTTTACCTTAAATATGTACAGTACAATACAATGCTAAAACTATTAAATTCATAGAAAAAAACATAGGCATAAATCTCTTCATCCTTGCATAAGGCAAAGAGTCATTAGATATGATACCAGAAACACAAAGGACAAAAAAAAGTAAAGTAATTGGAATTCACAATTAAAAATGTTTGTACTTCAAAGAACATCATTAAGAAAGTGAAAAGATAATTTACAAAATGGGGGAAAATATTTGCAAACAATATATTTGATAAGACAACTGTATCAAGAATGTTTAAAGAATTCTTATAAGTCAATAATAAAAAGACAAATAACCAAACTAAAAACTGAGCAAAACATTTAAATAGACATTCCTCTAAAGATCTTGTCCAATAAGCACATGAAGAGATGCTCAACATCATTAGCCATCAGGGAAATGCAAATCAAAGCTACATTGAAGTACCATGTCATATCCACTAGGATGGCTTAAATGAAAAAGACAGTAACAAGCGTTGGTGAGGATGTAGGGAAATCAGAGCCCTCATAAACTGCTGATGGGAATGTAAAATTATGCAACCCCTTTGGAAAACATCCTCACAGTTTTTCAAAAGGTTAAACATGGAGTAGTCATTATTGAAACTCAATAATTTCGCTCGTAGGTATATATCCAAGAAAATAAAAGCATATGTCCATACAAAAACTTGTATACAAATGTTCACAGCTGCATTATTTAAAATAGCCAAAAGTAGAAATAATGCAAATGTCTATCAACTGATGAATGGATGACTAAAATGTAATATAATCATACCACGGAATATTATTTGGTCATAAAAAGTACTGATACATAAAACATAATGAATACAGTTGAAAACATTGTATTAAGTGGAAGAAGTCCCAAAAAACAATATACTATATAATTCCATTTGTATGAAATGTCCAGACTAGGCAAATCTATAGAGACAGAAAGTATGTTACATTGCCAGAGGCTGAGTATAGAAAGAATTGAAGGAAATGGGCATGGGGCTTCTTTTTGGGATGATGAAAATGCACTAAAATTCATTGTAGTGATGACTGTGCAACTTTGTCAATATACTAAAACCATTGGATTGTACACTTTAAATGAGTGATTTGTATGGTATATGAATTAAATCTTAATAAAGTTGTTTAAGAAAACAGACCTGGGTTGGATTTGTATACCTCTTACTGTATAACCTTGGATTTTGCCTTTCTGAGCCTCAGTTTTCTTATCAATAAAATGAGGAGAATCAAAGTAAAGAGTTATGAGGATTAAATTAAAGGTCTTATATAAAGCACACAGTCAAGTCAGTACCTAGCATGTAATATGTATTTGATAAATGTTAGCTGTGGTCATTATTAATGTCAATAAATATTTATCTATATTAGCTTTTTAAATGGTATAGTATTCATTAGAAGTATATTTCTCAACTTATTTAGCCAATAGTATAGAGGTTTTTTTTTCTCCTACAAATAAAAATTTGTTGAAAATCACCTAGAATACTGCATGGAAACCAGTAGTTACATAATGCATATTATGTATAAATGAATAAATGTATACATTATTAATTAATTATGAAAATTAATGTATAATGAATAAATATTTGTGGGCTCCTTTCAATAGTTGGCTATAATGAATATTCAGAAGTAGAACATGTGATTATTTACAGGTTTATTTATATTAATTGAATGGCTGCCACAGAAAGATATTTCCAATTTCCATTTCCTCTAGCTGACTAGGAGCCTGTCTGCTTCCCTGCATAGAAGGTAAATTTTCCTTATTCTAACGGAAACATACATGTTAATTGAAATAACCATGACACATTATTAAAGCTAATAATTTAAATACCTTCTCTTTGCCTTTCATTACATTATTTTACTATTGTCTAAAACAACCAGCAGGATTTTCAATCCACTGCAGTTTGCTGGAGCTTTACAGGACTCAGGGGAAATTACTTATGCTTTCAGATATCTACCTTCTCCAGAGCCACAAGGTCTCCACTGAGTGAAATTCAGGCTTTGGTGGCTTTCAATAACACAAAACCAAACTTGTAAAAAAGGCTAACAAGTGCTGGCATCTGGAGGAGGTCTATTCATGTAGTTGCAAGTAAAATCATTAGTCAACTTTGTCTTTTTAGGTTATAGTGAGAACCTATTATTATCTAAGTTCACAAAAACCTGTATGCTTCTCCCGTTTTTAGCAGCTGGGAATATGAATAGAGGTATTTCACTGAAGTTCTAAATGTTGGCGTTATTGTAATTATGGTGGTGATGTGAGAGTAGGGGTGCTAGCTAATCTGGGCTGCTGAGACTGTTTATTTGATGAAATTATCTTGATTTACTATAAGGGTGAATCATGCAGCAGTTGGCAAGGGACAAATCTTAAGAGAATTCCCATAACAACAAAAAATATAAAATGAGTGCCTCTGATATACAAAGAGTCATATAAATGCACAAATTATCTTCAGAGGTACTTTTGGTTTCTAGAGGAGTGTTCCCTTTTTAAGGGATTATGCAAAGATAGACAGACCTTTGTAGGAACAATGAAAGAGAAGTTAGACAAATGGGAGAGGTAGATGACACCATTTCAAATAAGAAACACAGCAAAATTAAAACTTTTTTTTTGTTGTTGTTGTCTATGAGCTATAAGAGTAACTATAAGGTGTGGGCAAAGAAACAAAAAGGTGAGAGAAAGGAATAAGGAGGTAAGGAAGCTTGACAAGAACAGTTGTGCCTTCCTAAGAAGAGCACTGTGCATAAAATCTCTCTCAAAATACTGACAGAAATGATTTTATTTGACTAATAGAAAAACACCATAGAAGGCTACTGGCAAACCAGTAACAGGGTAATTGTGCCCTTGAAGAAAAGGCAGCGTGGATGGGTAGACAGAATAAGCATGGGGAAACTAGTATTCAATAAGGGACAAAAAGAGGGCTTACCTACAGAGATATCCTTGGCCATATATTTGCTTTCCTTTTTTGTGGAAGATTATGTTTGTTTTTTAAATGAGAGTGGCATTTAATAATGGAAGTACTTAGAGTACAGAAGAGAATGGCAGGAAATCTAATTGCCTTTATGTATACTTTGACATGCATTTTAAAATTAAACATTAGAGGGTCATATCAGGGCATTATGAGGTAGAAAGCATATGGTGAAGGTCTCAGATTCTTGAGGGCTTCCAGAATAAGGAAATTAGAAGAAGGAAACTTTCCTTGGGATCTTGGAGCGTCTTTAGGAGCCTTTATTAGAAGGAAATAGAGAAGAGTCTTCCATATGATGGGATTGTTGTGTAGGCTGTTACTCCCATTTCTAGGATGCCATGGGTTATGGGACACACTATGAATTTAATAACTTCCTTTGAAGGGTAGGTGGGGAGGGACCCCTAAAAGAAATGTTTATATCAATCAATGTAATACCTGTCCAAATTTAGGAAACATTAAATAAATTTTGAGGAAAAAGAAACATACATCTTAGAATTTAATTGTATTACCTAAGATAGGTTAGGTTGTGTGGTCATAGCAGACAACACCCTCAAAATAGGATTGGCTTAAGACAAATAAGCAAATGACAAAGGGGTTTCATTTACACAGAGGTCACATTCGCTTTGCAAGTTAGTGGCACTTTGCTTTCCATCACTTTACCCAGAGATCCAGGCTAATGGAGACTTCATTATCCAGACCTTCCTGGTCATGTCAGCAGTGGCCATTAAAGACAGAATGGGCACATGCTACTTCCATTCTTATTTCTTTGGCCAAGGTAAGTTACATTGCCATGTTGCCTAACTTTAAGAGACATAGAAGTTTCTTTTACGATTTTGTGCTTTTTGTGTCCTCTCTAAAAAATCTTTGCCTTCCTCAGATTACATAAATTTTCACCTATTTTCTTCTAGAAATTTTACATTTTTACTTTTATGTTCAAAATTGTGATCTATTTCAAGTTAATTTTTGTATATCATGTGAAATAGAGTTTGAAGTTTATTTTTCACAGTTGTTCCAGTTTCATACGTGTTGAAAAGGCACACCTTTATTGAATTATCTTGAAAATAAATTGACTATATGCGCACACACACACACGTGTTTATTTCCAGATTTTATCTGGAATTTAAAAATTCCATTCTTTTTCACTGATTTATATATGTATTATTATGCCAATACATATATATATAATACATAATACACGGTTAATTGCTGAAACTTGAAGTTTTGAAATCAGCTACTGTAAGCCTTCAACTTTGTTCTTTTACAAAATTGTTTTGCAGGAAATACTGAGCTTAATGACTTCTGAGATTATTTCCATTGCTAATGTCAAAACAATTAATTGCCATAAACACAAAATTTGAGTTGAACATACTATCTAAATTTGTTAAAATAACCTCTTTTAGAAGTGGAATTGTTAAGAGAAAAATGTCATGTTTTATAGGAAAGATATAAAACAAGGCTACACAAGGCTATATATATATATATATATCTGAAGGAAGAACAAGCTTATGTGTTTTGATAACAAGTTTAAATGATATAAATTTAACTGAAAGGAAAATACTCGGATTGCATAAAAGCAGATATTTATATGGCATTTATAAGGGACCTATAAGGGTAAATGGTAATACCAATAGGTTAAAAATGAAAGTGTGAAAAATTATAGTAAGAAATATCAATTAAAGCAAGGCTTGCAATTTTGTTAGAAAATGATGTATGTAAGTTGAGGCTGTATTAAATGAAACTGATTAAATTATACACAGTGCTGAAATGAATAAAGCAAACAAAATAGGAGCTGAACCACTTGAAATTAAAAACTCCTTCCTAAACAATTTTTGCACCGAAGAGACCGTTACAATATGTAGAAAATGTCAATAAGTAAAACTATATATCAAAACTATTGCACTCAATCAAATGTGTACTGAGAAGAAAATTCAGGACTATAATCACATATATTACCTAATAAGAGAATATAAAGTAAATAATGTCAAATTTTAAAGTTGAATAAATATAAGCCTAAAGAATAAAAAGAGAAATAGAGACAAATAATAACAGTAATAACAGTAATTATAAGCCAACCAGGAACCCACATCCATGCTCAGTATTTGGGTCACTGTGGGCTTCTAGTTTTCATCACACATCTTTCTTCAAAGAGTCTACAGACGTGCAGTTTAGGTGCCATTGTTGAGTTGTATGAAACAAATTAGATCATTCCATGGACTCTAGCAACTCAGGTATCACCATTAACACAGTTACATTATAGGCAATGTTCCATAAACAGGTATAATATACAATATTGAATATATATATATATACACAGAAATTTCATATTAAAATAGACTAAAGTAATAAAAATAATAATTTGAAATTAAAAGACTGGATTTGAGTTTGTTAACAAATAGCTGGTAAGCCTTTGTAGGTCATTTAGTCTAAGATTATGTTTCCTTATATTCCAAATAAAGATAAAATGTGAATATTTACCCATTAATTATGAGAATTAAAAAAAATGTGTGTGTGAAAGCACTGGTTAAGTCATAAAGACCTATGCTACTGTAAGGTATTAATAAACATGGCACTGTGTACCTACTTCATTTAAGGCACTCAGGTAGCGTCTTAGTCTTGTAATATTTGGGGATATTGATTTCCTTTTGAAACGGAGACAGAATAATTTCATGTGCTGTATCCATGCTTTGGAGAATAGTAGCTAGTGCATAAGTGGTTTGCAGAGACAAACTTGCTTGATGCATCTTTTGCATCTTTTTTGTGTCTTTTAAATGTCAACAGGCATTTACTTCTTTTTCGTCTCTCTTTTACTTTGTTACTCAGCGATGTGACTGAATGATATCCTGAGGATAAGTGTTAAATTTCAGTGGGCTGAAATTATCATATCCCTTTTGGGACATACACAAATATGTGTTCATTCAATCATTTTATTTCTTTGTCAATATAGAGAACGCAATCACAGGATACACAGTAACAGATGTGAGCATAATGAATGAGATGCACACATTCTCTCAGCCCAGTATTGACAAATGGGATGTTTAATGTAAATCATTCATTTGATTGCATACCCTAAAGTATTCTGTCACTCTTCTGAGAATTAATAGGTTGTAGTGTAACAGCAACATTTTCAGTGCCCTTCCCTTGTTCATGCCTCTCCCAGCTTCCTTCCCTCTCCTTCCTCAAAACACAAGAAACTTCTAGGTCATCTCTTGCTTAAACAAGTCTGTTTGGCTCATCCAAGGACATTTCTGTATCTCTGACCCCTAAGTGTGCTGTTATTTTGTGGTGGTCTTGGATAATAAAGTTTAGACAGTTAAGATAGCTACAGTGGCTTAAGCTCTAAAGTCAAATTTATATTAGGCTAGGCAATGAAAAGCAGGACCATAAAGGGCCTAAGATAGATAAAGGACTCATTTTGAATTGGTATCCTTTCTACCTTGGTCTTTTAGAAGACTGTTATGCTCTCCCAGATAAACAACATAGATCATCAACCCTTCAGTGCTCAAGGGAATGCCCTTAGAATCCCAGCCATCCTTCTTTAATATCAATTTGCTCCTATTTAAACACCATCCTCCTCACTTCTTTCTGGATCTCTGATTCTCCCCTTGATTCTTGCCTCTCAGCTGCATGGCTTCTGCAATTAGACCACATCTTTTGATGTCTAAGTCTTGGATTCATCTAATTGTTTGACCATCCCTCTGGATTCCTGTTTCCAATTACCTCTAGTAGGAAATTTCTAAATTCCAACTACTTCCCCAGTATCTTAGACAGAACTTCCCTTAAAAATAACAAATGTAGAAAATATTTCTTGAGTATTTGATGCTTAGGTATCCTGGGAAGTTGAAACAGAATGAAAGAGAGAGAGAGATTTCAGAGAGTCCCAATACTCTTAGCAGGAATTCTGCAACTGGCTCCAGAGACTAAGACTGGTTACAAATTGACTGGTACGGATTTCTGCAGCACTTATCACAGAAAGCCACCCTGTAGCAGTGTTAATTCTTGATTTGCATGTATGAATCAAATATGGCCAGTGATTAGAGTATAAAGTTAGGACAAAATAATGTATGCAAATCATGTAAGTTGCTCATGGTAGGTAGGTGGTAGCCCTATAGTACCAACATTGATAGAGATCCACATTCTGTGGATCTATGAGCTAGTAAGGTGTTCTCCTTTGTCTTGTATGCTTCTATTGGTAAACAATGCCCAAGTGTTTATAAAGGAAAACTTCCCCCATCCCCCAAACAATAGAGATTTGAAGGAAGCTCCAGGCACAGCAAAATTTAAAAAAGGAAATAAAAGGGCAAATGCATACTTGCATTGTTCTGTAAGAGAACCTGGAGGAGGAAGAGATAGTTGCTCAGTTGGCTTGCAGAAGCTTTCTTCTTTCTCACTCCCTACCAAAAACCTGAAAGTAGATTGGTGTGCTATGCTGTACTCCAAGCCTGGTAAGGGTAGGAGCCATGTGGCCGTGTATGTCCCCTTGGTACCCTTGCCTTCATCAAAATGCCTGGCACATGGTACGTATTTAGTAACCAATATTGAATGAGCAAATCAATCAATGCTTATTGAATGAAACACTCTGGGAAATGAATTCATGTTGACGTGTTAATGAATAACAGGACAATAAAATGTGACTATTTTCCCAAGTGACCAAAGTGTTGAAGTTCCAAATAGTGAAATTTTAGACATCAGTGACGTGGTGAGAAAGGATTTTCCTAGTCTAGTAACTCTTTTTCTGTCTCCGAAATCATATAATATGGGAAACTCCAACTGTGATTCAGGATTGGACATATAATTTCCTGCCCTTCTTGACTTTTGCACAGTTTTTTCTCTGACCACCTCTACCTCCTGCCTCCTCTACTAATAGTGCTCTGTTTTAAGGCTCTGTAAAACTCTCTGCTTCAAATTCTAGACAGAGTTATGAGTTTTAGGAGATTCTTACCCATACCCACAACCCCAACAATCTTTTCTTCTCATGCAATATTCTTCCAGCTCTGGACAATACAGTTGGGCTGTGTGGCACCAAGAAAAGTAATTTATTGGACAGTCATTACTTTTATACTTGTCATGTGAGAATTTCTAAAAGGCCAATAATTATAAAGCCTTATGATTTGATTTATTTCTGCCTAAGTGCTGCCAATATGCTAAATACACAATTAAGAGAGGTGAAAACCAATTAAGATTTGCCTTGGAAAAGTGCCAGAATGCATTTACAAACAACAACAACAACAACAACAACAAAACATGTTGAAGCTGACTTGTACGATACCTCACCTGTGCATTTTGCTTTTAATGCATATTTTTTGGCTTGCTCCTTTGATTTTTTAACTGCAAGAATATAAACTTTATCCCTTAGGAAATACCAGTATCTTATTATTATAAGAACTCATTCATCTGCTGGAGTAAGAATCAAGGCAGACTAGTTCTGCAGGCTGCAAGGGATAAGATAAACACTGTGAGACTGATTGTAGTTTTCCATGCATGTGCTGTTTGCTTGCATAAACTAACCCGAATATGTGTTATTTCCTTAAATTTTCTGCACATGCCATTCCTTCTCCTTGGGGTGCCCTTCCCATGACCATCTCTGTGTATTGGGCTCCTATTCATCCTTGATGAGCCAAATCAACTGTCATATTCTCCTTGAAGCCACAGCCATGAGCCATTATCATTCCAACCAGATGTCCACTCTCTCCTCTCTGATATGCAGAATTTTCTTATTTTTCTTAATAGCCTTATAAAACCAGTTTTGGGGTATTATTTACAAATACGCCATCTGTCTCTCACCAAGTATTAAGTTCTTTGAGAGTAGTAGTATGTCTTATCTACATAGCTCCTTTTGAGCCTATACAAATGTTATTAGCATTCATAGCCTTGTACTCGGCATGAATTTCTTTGTTTCTTCATAATACATACTGTCACACTGATACAATCTTCAGAAGACATGCTTGATATCTGAAATATGGAGCATAAAAGAGAAAAGATGATGTTTGTAGTTTATAATATTGTTACAAACTGATCAAGAAAAATATTGGGCTGATTTGAAAAGAGTAGCAATAGCACACACTTATGTACCTCTGGCCATGTGCCAGGCTCTGTTCTAAGCACTTAGTGGGTATATTTTAGCCATCACAATTTAAGAAGAAACTGAAACACAGAAAGAATACATAACTTGTTGGAGAGTGCAAAGCTGATAGGTTGCAGAGATATGCTCCTGATAGCCCAGGCAGCTCCGGAGTCCCTGCTCTTAAACTCTACACAAGGCTACCAGGACAAAGAGAGCCCTCTCTTCTGTGTCTTATTCTGGTGCTTCTCCCCTTTGGAAACTCTCCATACGAAGAAGGCTTAATTTAAAAACCAATACTCCTTTCCAAGTTCTCATTCTCATCCCCTTCTTGGAAGAAAACTTACTTGAAAGAGGAAATCTGCCACTAAGTTAGACAGGTATCATTAATATATAGGGTTATTGAGTAAGGTTTTCTTTTTCTGATGAGATAAACAAATACAAAGAAGTTTCCATACTCTAGTACACAGATTCTGGAAGTCTGATTTCTGAACTAGTAGCATTCATGACACATGTGATCTTGTTAGAAATACAGATTACTGATTTTGTATGTGGTGAGAGATAGGAGTCCAGTTTTATCCTTTGGCATATGGCAACCCAATTTTCCCAGCACCAATTTTTGAAAAGTGTCCTTTACCCAGTGTGTGTTTTTGTCAGTTTTCTCAAAGGTCAATTGGCTGTAGATATGAGGCTTTATTCCTGGGTTCTCGATGTATTTTTGTCAGTAACGTCCTGTTTTAGTTGCTATAGGCTTGTGGTATAATTTGAAATAAGGTAATGTCATGCCTCCAGCTTTGTTGTTTTGCTTAGGATTGCTTTGACTATGTGGGCTCACTTAAATGTAAGACCTGAAACTATTAAAATATGAGAAGAAAACCTAGGAAGTCTTCTGGACATTGGTGTAGGCAAAGAATTCATGACTAAAACCTCAGAAGCACGAGCAACAAAAACAAGAATAGACAAATGGGACTTAATTAAACTAAGAAGCTTCTGTAAAGCAAAAGAAATAATCAACAGAGTGAACAGACAAGTTGAAGAATGAGAGAAATATCTGCAAATTATGCATTTGACAAAAGACTGATATCCAGAATTTACAGAATTTACAGGGAACTCAAACAACTCACAACAACAACAACAACAGCAAACCCCACAAATAACCCCATTAAAAAGTGGGCAAAAAACATGATTAGACATTTTTCAAAAGGAAACATACAAATGACCAACAAGCATATTTAAAAAATACTCGCTATGACTAATCATCAGAGAAATGAAAACTAAACCAGAATGAGATATCGCCTTATACTAGCCCGAAAGGCTATTATTAAAAAGTCAAAAAATAGTAGATATTAGCAGAGATGAGAAGAAAAAGAAATGCTTATACACTGTTGGTGGGAATGTAAAATAGTAGAACCTCAATGGAAAACTGTACTGAAATTCACAGAGTAGTAAAAATAGAACTACCACTCTATCCAGCAATCTTACTACTGGGTATATACCCAAAGGGACAGAAAATACTATATAAAAAAGACACCTGGACTTGGATGTCTATTGCAGTAGTATTCACAATAGCAAAGATGTGAAATCAACCTAAGTGCCATCAATGAATGACTGAAGAAAAAAATGTAGTACACACACACACACACACACACACACAAATATTATTCAGCCATAAGAAGAATGAAATAATGTCTATTGCGGCAATATGGATGGAACTGGAGGCCATTATCTTAAGTGAAACAACTCAGAAAGTCAAACACTGCAAGTTCTCACTTATAAGAGCTAAATAATATGTATATATGGACGTAGAGTGTGGAATAATAGACATTGGAGATTTAGGAGGATGGGAGAGGTGTAAGGGATGAGAAATCACTTAATAGGTACAACGTACATCACTCTGGTGATAGCTACACTGAAAACCCAGGCTTCACCATTATGCAGTGTACCCATGTATCAAAACTGCAGTGGTACTTTTAAAATTAATACAAAGAAAAAAAGAAATACAGGTTCTTGGGTCTTACCCCAGACCTACTGAATTAGAAACTGTCAGGGCAGAGCCTGTCAATCTGTGCTCTAACAAGCCCTCCAGATGATTTTGGTGCAGTTAAACTCTGAAAACCACTTTTCCAGTACACTGCTTCTTAAATGTGACTGCACACTGAAGTCACCAGGTCTGTGGAAAATACGTTTGTGTTCCTCCCCAAGATTTTCATATTTAATTGATAGGGTGTGGTCTTGACATCAGAATTTTCAAAGGTTCCCCAGGTGATTCCAGTGTTGCATCCTGAATGAGAACCACTGTTCTGTCCTATTATTTAGGGCTTCTGGCTTATTGCAGTCCCTCAGTATACACCTTGTTAGCGAGTGGGGCAGCTCTGTCTTACTGGTGACTGTAACTGCAGAGACTAGAACAGTGCCTAGCATTTAGTAGAAGCTCAGTAAATAGTAGAATATGTGGATGTTACATAGTATGATCATGCTTCAAAAAGTCTATAAAATAATACATAATTTATCATGCCAATTTTACATTTTTCCAAGCATATG
Organism: Macaca mulatta; assembly: GCF_049350105.2. Taxonomy (NCBI): domain Eukaryota; kingdom Metazoa; phylum Chordata; class Mammalia; order Primates; family Cercopithecidae; genus Macaca; species Macaca mulatta. The sequence continues at coordinate 21,646,193 of NC_133407.1, forward strand.
CAAAAACCTTGTCTCGAACCGACTCTGCCTCAGATACGCCATTCTTTCCTTGAGTCTTTGTGAAACAGTTGCCTCTACCTATGAGTTCTTTTCCCCCTTGCAAACATTTTGTGGCTAACTAACTTCTACTCAGTGTTCCAGTCTCAATATCTCAGCCTCCTCTGGAAAGCGGGCTGTGACCAAGAAAAGCTGCTTAGGAGATGTTCATGACTCAGACCTCAAAAACACAAGCAACAAAAACAAGAATAGACAAATGCGATTTAATTAAACTAAGAAGCTTCTGTAAAGCAAAATAAATAATCAACAGAGTATACAGATAAGTTGAAGAATGGGAGAAATACCTGCAAATTATGCATTTGAAAAGAGACTGATATCAAGAATATTTCTCATTGAACCCGTTGCTTATTCCCACTGCCTTTTAAATCACATGTATAGAAGTTTCCCGCTTACTTGGCTATTTGTCCTCATTGGCCCATGTCCTCTTTAATGGCAAATACTGCCTCTCCTCACTTGGAATCTCCAGCCACGGAGTCAGTTCTTGGCATGTGAGAGATGCTCAATGTACATTGTTCAAAAGAGGGAATTATTTCCTCCCACAGGATTGTCCTACATTAGACAGTCTCCTCCTCACCAGATCATGCCCCCTTTGAACAGGTAATCGAACAATCTGCTCTGTATTGGTATCCAGGTGGATACTGGCATTGATGAAAGGTGCTACTTTTAGAAGCTGACCCTTCTTGGGACCAGCATCCAAGCCCCAGAAAATGGGTTGGCTGAAGTTTTTTTTGGTTCTATCTGATTCTGCTTTTGTGCCGATGAGCTATTTGGAAGCTCCAGTCTCCATACCAAGTTGTTAAACCTGACCATCTGTTGGGGAGGATTTTATTTTAGATGAGAGCATCTGGGTCCCCATTTACATTTGCTGAGGTTAATAGACCTGACAACCTTTCTCTGTTCTCAGCAGGAAGCACATCCTGAAACCATCAGGAAGGAGGCAGCTGAACTTCTCACTGGTGGTTCTCACATGCATTCTCCCCACCTGAAAGCTTTTTTATATTCCCTCTTAATACTCTTATTTCTTAAAGTCATAGCTTTCTAGTCCATTAATGGCACTCGACTGAGAAACTGTCTCAACCAGTATGAGGTTGTGGTAGGTTACAAGGCAGCGGAATAAAAGTGAATCACACTACCCTTAGGTCCAATACCAGGCACTGACACTTTGTAACAAGCTCAGTGACCTTGGAAAACAGGAAAAAAAAAAAAAAAAAAAAGACCTCTCTGAGGTTTAGTCTTCTTATCTCAAAATAATGAAGAATATAATTATCGTGCAATTTTTGGTTAAAATTAAACATTTACTAAGGTGCCTAACAAAGTACTCAATGAGTAGTCATTATTATTTTTACCTTTCCACTGATTAGCACATCATGGTAAGACTTTCCCATACATTTAATTTGATTGTTATAACAACTCTGTGGCAGGCTGTATTTCCTGGGAGGCAGACACTGAGATGCTTTAGTGGGCAGAATATTCCAAAGTATTCTTGGGATCAACACTTGAAAAAGAGAGGGGAGGAAGCAAGATGGGCAAAGGAAGAAGTCAAACTATGCTGTAACCCAATAACAGCCTTGGTCTACTCTGTGGGAGCTCTGCAGCTGGAAGAGCCTGATGAGAAATTGTCCAGAGTTGGGTCAAGCCCAGGTTTTCATACCACTGCAGCTAGCAGTCATTGAGTGAGGCCACTCTGTGTCTGACAGACAAGTGGTCTGGGGTAAAAACACTACAGGGAGACACTGTTGAAGAGGCTGACAACTAAAGGTTGTCCACAGTTAGCCCTCCCAGGCAGCTGGGCGATGAGTCCTTCACTGAAGGGGGACCTGGTTGTTGGAGCCTATGCTAGGCCTGGAGTGTCTTTTCTAAATCGACGAGAAGGGTACCTACTTATTGTAAATGACATAGGTAGAGAGGTGTATGCATGGTTGTGTGTGGGAGTCAGGGAGAGTTGTGTAGGGAAAAGGTAGAAAGAGAAGAGAAATGAGAGGAGAGAGGAGAAAGAAGAGAATGGAACCCAACACTTTTTTTTCTTTTTTTTTTAATTGGAGGCATTTTAGTAGTAAAGGCAACTTGTTTTCAAAGTGCAACTTGCAAGACCCTTTTGAGCTTGCTTCTCATTGATCTGCCTCGGCGCTCCAGAGAGTTGAGGGAGCCAACTGAAAATCCTGTTTCCCCTTGCTAAAAAATCATTGCTGATTCATAAATATAGGATAATCTCAGCAGGGAACTGGGAGATGTCAAAGTAAGAATTGCACTGGAAAAAGTTAAACAGGAAGACTGTTCAAGACTATCACAGTAGGGGTGAGAGAACCTGGAAGGGAGATGTTGCAGGTATCAAACATGAGTTCACAATCATTTCTCACTGGAGGGTTTTCAGGAGCTGGGGTGGGAGAAATCATAGGACACAGGTGATTTCTAACTGGCTTCTACCCAGAGGAAAAGTAAACTTTCTGTGTCTTCATGACAGGAATTACTTTTACAACTTGGAGCAAGGAGCCCACTGAAGTTCGGCTCCTACTCTTCCACAGAAACTGGAAGATTGGAGAGCTATCTCCTGACATTTACATTTCAAAGAGATGGCTCCCAGGTCCTTGAGAAAGACATTTATTGGGTCTTAAAACTCTAAGGAGATTTCTAAGGAGATTTATTTCAAAGGAGTCTGAGGAAGAATTTACAATTACAAGTTTTGTAAAGTAAATGCTCTAAGAAAAAGGAGGTCAGGGGCCTATAGTCAGGAAAAAAACTGTCTAAAGTGTAGTCAAGCTGTGGGGAACATTAAGGCTGCCTTGGTCAGAGGTTTTCCTTTCGTTAAATGCTTTCAGAGAAGCTCAAGAGTCAAAGCTGAATGCCTAGTTTTGACAAGGGAGTCCAATTAAATATGCTCACGGCAAGCAGTTCTCTGGGAGATGGGTCTTTGCTGAACTGCCTTGAGATGGATAATCAGATGCTAGCCACTGAGAAATGTCCATGTGAGTCAAAGTCCAACCAGGAAAAAAAAGTATTTTAAACAAAATCTATTATGGTACCTTATTTTTGAAAACCTTATAAAGTAATAAAAGTAATATAAACTAATTGTAGAAATTTCGGATAATATAGACATAATCACTGTTGATGTATATCTGTTTAGTTATCTAACATGTATGAGTAATCAGAATTATTCCACATATCATTAGTCTAGAAGTAATGCTAGGTCCTATTTATGGTAATAATTGAAGTTTCATAGACTTAGTCTCCTTGAATACTGGGGGCCATTAGTACCTCCTCTTCTCTGCTTCTTCATGGTCTCAAAGATTTTGGGGGATCTTTGTTGGGAGGGGGATGCTGCAAGTGTCAAACATAAATTCACAAACAATTCTGACATATGTTTCCACTGCAGGCCTATAGCTGCTCTTCTTCCTGGAAAGAGGTTAGACTGGGCTTGTAAGATGGTTGTACCTCATTGGACCAACACTTAAATCTGCATCTCTTGCAGCTCAGTTCTTGTAGGTACAGCTTGAAGTACATTATAGTGAAATAATTCTGCTTCTAAGCCTTTTTGCCAATCCTGTCCTGTTTGCCCTGATATCTATTCCTTGCCCTTCTGCTGCTGAGCCCCCAGGTGATGTTTCCCAGAAACTAGAGAATGGGAAGAAGGGAGAAGCCAGGGCAATTCTGTGCCTTACTCTCTGCTGCAGGCTTCACCCCTTACATGAGGCAAGCCCACCATGGCTCCAGTTTCCCTGGGATGTCACAACACTGGGAACTGATGTTATCACTGCTCCCTTCTATCCTAAGGGTGGAAGTGGATTCCTGTTATCTTAATCCCTAATGGCCTCACAGTCTCTTGTTTTCATTGGCTGTTTTATCACCTGTGCCACCAATTCAATGAATTAGATTCTCTGTTTAAAATATTGAGTCATTTTTTTTTTTTTTTTTTTCTGATTGGATTCTGACTGGCACAGACCTTCTCTGGATGGCGAAAATATAATCCAATATCACCTTTATTCTTCAGGCTAGGTCTTATTTTGTCTGGGAGCTCCCTCAGAGGAAATTTCTCTACTGTTTCAGCCTCTAAGAATAAAGGAGGTGACATGGTGTTAGCTGAATTCATATTTCCTTCACAGCTAGGTTTGCAGCAAAGACTTGAAGAAGGAAAAAGATGAGGTCATCCGTAATCCCTCAGAGGTTTCCTTCTCTTTGTCAGATAAAGAAGGGAAGACCAAAATTTGTTGAGTTACAGCAAGGCTTTAAGAAGCATTGAACTGCTAGCATTCTATTGCTTAAAGGGAACTACAAAGAAACAAATCTTATTACTTATAACATAAAAGCATTTGTTGCTTGATATGTCACGAATACCTAAGGCAACTGAGATATGCTTAAGTGAGCAAATAGTTTGAATTTTGTGTTTATGGATATACTATTATTACTTTTTTTCTAAGCAATTCTTCATTGCAATCCTATACTTACCTTTCTCCCTATAACATTATGAATATAGAGCTTAATTACTGGAAAGTGCAAGTAATTCTTACTGTGAAAGAGCTCTTACTATTTGTGAAGAACTGAGGAAAAATGATATTCAAAGAGGTTTATTTAAAGTGGTTACCATTTGGCTCTTTGTAAAGGGCTTGGATGGGCATAACCAATGATTACCTCTCTGACTCTCATTTTTCTAAACTTTCCTAGAGCATTCTGGCCTGCTTCTCAGAAACATTCCATTTATATTCATTGTTTTGCCATAGGTCTTCCTCCCTTTAATCATTAGAAAAATCCCCCTTTACCCCTTTACTATAAAAAAGATTACTGCAGATTAATTACAATGCAATAGCTTAAGTTTAGCCATAAATGCTACATTTCAAATATAAGTGTGTCAATATTTTTTAGCAATGCACTTTAGAACTAATGGGTTTTATAAACATGGATAGCTGAGTCCTGGAACAGCTGACCACTCACTGTAGCAGTCAAGAGCCTTAAAATAAATTGCTATAACTATCTCTTGGGGCCTTACTGAGGTAACTGGAAACGTGAAGAGACTGGTGAGTAGAATTGCTTTTCTTTATTAGTGAGGTTTTTTTAAGGGCACATGTCATATTTTGCTATTTACTTTGTGTCTAGTTCCTTAGTGTAGTTCTTAAGCTGTGTTGAGTAGAATTTTAATAAAAGATAACAAATGATCATGGAGAAAAATTTTTAAAAATCGTAAATAAAGGAAAAAATAATATATTGTGAAGAATATTAAAGAATCTCATCATCTTGTTATGTAACAGCTTTTAATTCTTGCACATATATTATTTTTCCCTCCCCTATCCCACAAGGTATAACTGACAAGGTTTGAGCTACCACAAGACTCATATACTTGAGAAAATAGTTTAAGTTTTCATGTTAAGGAATGCATATACAACATTGGAATTAAAAGACTAATGCACATGTGACAACTCTTTATGTCTTTTAACACCACAATAGCAGATCCTCAACACCATCGCCAATTCACTGGACCAATGGTTGAGGAAATAATACAGGGGAAGACTGAATTTTGACTGTGTTTCTCATAACGCAAACACAACTGGCCAAGTTCATGAAGACATTAAAATATAACTTCATACAAGTCACTTACCCTTTCTGATTTTTCATTTTATCTGATAAATGAGAGTAATAATAACTAACTTAAAGACTGATACATTTTAGTCCATCATGTACTAAAGCATCCATGAGACATTATTATAATCAGAGGATTAAATGAGATTCTATTCTATTCAAATCGGTTTGCACTCTGGTACCGCGCAGTAGCTGTATGATACATATTAACTCTTATTAATATGTATTAACTCATATTAACCAGTTGGTTAATCCTTCTCCTCAAAATAACCCCCAATAATCATTGGACATTAATTACATGTTACCATTTGGTTTTGGTAATAAACGGGTCAAGCCTTTGACAATATAGATGTTACGTTGTGCACAAATACACAGCTGACATCCTAACTTTGAAGGCTAGACCAACACTACCCTCCCAAGATCACTACTGTTCCAGCTAGGGAATACATGCAAAAAGAATACCCATAGAAAACTTTCACTCTTTATTGATTCAGCTCTAAATCTTCATCTAAGTCTTACGTTGCTGATCAGAGCTTAATTATGGACAAAACTCAAAGGCCTCTGCTTGACACAAGGCCAGTACTGGAAGCTGTGTCCCCTATATTCTGGGGTATTTCTTTTGTTTTGTTTTATGGCCTAAGGCAAACAGAAGGAAGCTATGTGCATCTGCCACTGGTAGTTTTTCTCCAACTACATTACCTTACAGCTTCATGGGAAAGGGGAGAAAGTATAGAAACCAAATAGTTCCAAGGTAAGAGGATTGTGATCACATCCTATTCTATTTGGAATCACATTCATCCAAAAAAAGAGCCAAGGCAACAAAGAGTGACCCATTTTTAAAAATGATGGCTCCATTTTGTGACCTTGAGACTACATTTTCTTCTTCTTGTCTTATAAGAGAGTTCTCCCTCCCTGGGGGCAAAGTATGTGCATGTTAGAGGAGAGAGGAAGAGCAGAGGGTTTTAAATGCCTGATAGAGAATAAGGACTTTTTATTTGGAAAATGGAAGCGTAAATAGGCAAGCGATGATTGAAATGAGCAAAAGTGAATCAGCATTTTTAGTTTTGACACCGTCTATGCAGATTTTCTGGTTACCAGTGTCCTAGAGAATGAGTGGAAAAGTACATAAATAATTATGCCTGCGAAACTGGGAGCTTTTCTGGGGTCCGAGCTGTGAGCATGTGGGTAAATAAAATTATCTGTGCCTGGAAGCATGTGTACACATTGTGTATGGCAGGAGGGAAGGGGGCTGGTGGGAGGGAGTTCATTTGCAGGCCGAGCAGCGTGGGCAGAACCATTTGAGGAAACTCCCATAACATTCACCAGCTGCAGAACTGTGTGTATTCATGAAGGGCCAAATTTACACTCTCTTAAAATAAACATAATGGAATCAACCAGAGATAGTTTTCAAATGAAGTCCCTTCCCACATCAACAATCTATATATCCAACCAATCTAAGAGCAAAATAGAAGGAAAACTGTTTCAGCAGGTAATACCCGGATAAATCAGGCGTGAAAACCATGGAAGCCAGTGCATTGACCAAGAAAGATTGATGCTAAGCAATCAGAAAATGCATTTATTTTGTTTCCCACTCTCCCTTTAAAATGTATTTAGTGGGAATGGTCCTTTCCTTGCTTCTTGATGGAAACTTAGGAAAAACTCTAGAAGCTCTCAAGTCACTCTGAAATAATGAATTTTGATGGTCACATTAAATCACAATTGTCATCTCATTAGCAATTGAAAATTATCTGTTACAAACCATAATCAAAACCAAGAACCTGATTGAATGTTAGATCATCTTCCCTCCCTCCTCCAGGAGGACTGGGGCAGAGGTGGAGCATGTGGGCCTTTTCTCTTTCCAGCTTTACCTTCCCTTGTATCAGTGGCTACTGATTCTGACCCTGCCACTGGACAGGGAGAAGAGGGGTCAGAAAGAGGCAATAAAGGTGGCAGAATGTATTTACCTACCTGCCAAGGTCCAAAGTCAGCCCTGAGCAACCTGGCCCCACATGATGATTTAAGTTGACTCTTCTCACCAGAGCTTGGGTGGATTCTCAGGTGACCCCATTATGGGGCCCCACTGGTAGTCAAACTTCTTGGGGCCTTTCCTGCCAGGAGGCTTCTTATCTCCCTGCAGCTTCTGCCCTGTTATGAGGTAGGGTGGCTACTACCCCACCTTCTGTTGCTGGGGGACTCCTCTTGCCCTGGCAGGTCAGTTTCTTGGGTAATTCATGTTTATTTCTAGCTCCTGGGGTGATGCCATTCTTTCAACATGAAAAGATAAATAGCAGATTAACCACAAAACAGCAACTTGAAGGTAGAATAGTTAAAACCAAGAATGAGGGAAAAGGCAATAGCAAAACAAAGGGGGAGGTTTTACAAAAGGATGTTGGAAAGTACTCTGCCTTCTTTCCCCTGGAAATTATTGTCTTCTTAAGTGGCTGTGAACTCCTCTCCTTATTAACTCAGACTGTTATTCTTAGCATTTGGTGGTGGTGGGGAAGTGGTAGCTCCATGGGTAAAGAATGATAGAGGAGAGGGAGAGCCTTCCTAAAGATGAAGGAATCAAGGTGGGTCTCTTTCTTCCTTCTTCCTGGGCCAAGGGGAGAAGAGTCCAACATACAAAGAAAGTGAAGAGTGGAGGGTAGGTTCCTATGTGATGGAGTCGGGCAGACCCATCTTCCTCCAAAGGAAGCTGAGAGCTCAGAAGAGAGCTAGAAGAAGAAACTGAAAATGAGTGTAATACTGTAAATATCTCCTTGGACAAAGAGGTGAGGGGAGAAAGAGATGAAAGGCAAGGAAATAACTAGACAGGATGAATGAAGCAGCCTGGATTCTCATCTCCCAAACTTCTAGAATGGAATAATAATCCATCCCTTCCTCCTAGTGACTCTTCCTTGATAATCAGAATCAATTAGCTTACTTCCTGTTTTCTCTTGGTCACTACCTAGGTTTGGGATGGTGCTAGTGCTCTCTGTTCCCTAATCGCAAGGACACATATAAAGCTCTCCCAGGGTTGTGTTAAAGCCCCTTCACAAGGCATAGGATTAGGAGATTCCATACCTGCTTCCTTACTGGGAGGCAGATGTGAGATTCAGAACAACTCTTCTTCCAAATAAATCCTCCTCATAAATATACTCTCCTTTTATATCCTCCTTGCAGATCAGTTATGTGGCTGGTCCTTATTCAAGGCAAGTGGCCATTCATTGACTGTCTTACCTAAGCTGAGGCACATTATCTAAGCGCTGCCTTAAGATTGTCCAGTTTCTGACTTTGCCTTGGCCGTGAAAAACCACCTTAGTATGAGTAGGTGGCAGGTGGGATTTAATCTAGTCGTTCTAACCTCCCTAAAATACACAGCAAAGCAAAACTTCCTCAGACTCAGTAAAGCCTTGTACTTTATAGCCCATTGAAATGACTCATGTTTCTTATCTTGGTGGCACATGGCAAAGTAAATCAATAATCAGTGTTCCCCCTTTTCCAAGATAGATGCTTCTACTAATAAGGTAGCCTCAGACATCCTTCTAGACACCAAGAGCATGATTTTATTGCTTTTCCTACTTTCTGCCACCCACATAGAAACTAGTTCAATAGCCATTATAACAGGGGTGGCACTGAAGGACCCAGAGATCACTCAGAACGCTCACCTCTCTGCCAACACCAAATTTACCTTTGGAAAAGCATTTTAGCAACTGCATGAGTGCTCAGGGAGTTCCTTGTTGATAAGTTTTCTGAAAGAGCTTGCTTGTGGCCCTCTAGACATTTTCCAGTACTTATTAATGCCTTGTCAAGTTAAAGTATCTAAATTTCCCATAACTAGATTAGTATCAGATTTTTCAAGCTACTATCTGAATGTTGCTAAAAGAGGGGGAAATGCCAAAATGGAATAGGACATTGGTGTCATGTGATTGGCAGCTGACCCTCTGCTGATACCATCTTGGATGTGAACATTCATCACACACGTATATTTTATGATAGAACATGAAACCCCAACTTATAGCATCTGTGTGGGTCCATTTGACCTAAGATTAATATCTATTTTATATTATTTTAGCACTCCTCCATTTAAGTTTTAATTTTCTCCTTTGAGAAATATCTTATAAAATAGAGGAAACCTTTGCTTAAAACAAATCATCTTTGGCTTTTTCTCTTTCTGGTAATGTCAAGGTGACTTAACACCTCTGAGCCTCACCTGTAAAATGGGGATAATTTTGACTTCTCTCAGAATTGGTAGTGTTAAATTACATAACAATATATTAGTCCCTGGAAGGGAGTTCAATAAATATTTACTCAAGTTGTGATAGATAGAGTTATGGGTCATTTTGGAAAGCATCTGCTAGGCAGCCTGGGGTCGATGGATTGCTTATCACTGTCTGTAGTCTAAGCTTCCTGTCAAGATGTTCACAGAAGTGGCATGGCTTGTCAAGGTGGCACAGCAAAATTGGAATAGATGAGAACTTTAAGCTCTTTCTCTTGCCACATGCTCACTGAACTTGCCGTTCCTTCTATCACATCATGCTATCATTTGTTAAAGATCATGGTTTTAAAATATCATTACTTCTCCTTTTAATTAATATGGCATCCTATGGGAGATATTCTAAATAATTTAATACATTTAAGACCTATTGCGAAATAAATTTTGCTTACAAATTGTTAAAAGAAAAACACCCCATAATTTAAAAGTTATATAATTATTAATCCAAGCAAACTCTCATATACATTTATTCATTTCTGAGGCTAATCATTTAGGGGAGTTTTCAGAGAAATTAAGTTACTCCTTTCCTTAATAGGGCACAAAACTTTCAAATTTGGAAATAATGTCATTCTTTTTACTACAGAGACAGATAATCTCAAATGACTATTAGGCAAATATATTTCTCAGAGGTGTCATACTGGATAGCTGAGCATTCTACCAACATAAAACAATTATCTATCTTTCACCCATTGGGAACCCTTATGTGCAAAATTCAAAAGAGGAGGAAATAAAATACTTATAAGATAGTTGGTGCGATTTTAATTCTATTTTCAACATTTCTCAAAGAAACATGTAACAGACATTATTGAAATAAAATGATATAAAGTGAAAATAATACTGTTGAAATGAAATATTCCTTTGAGGATTTTTGTTTTGTTTTGTTTGGATTTTTTCTGGGTTGTAAACATATTCTGTTTTAATAAAGAGTAATCTCTTATATTTGCATACCATTTGACTAGTGGCCAGAAATATTTTTCCATAGATGACCTCATTTTAAAAATCCTTATTTAGGTTAATTTGAGATAGGTAAATTGAATTATAGTCTCTTTAAATAATGCAGCTGAGTCTTTAGGGGATGAAGTAATTCTGGAATCTATTGAAGAGGTGAGTAGAAAATGCTGGTCACCAGGATAATAAAAGGGAGGTCCCCTGTTCTTTAGAGATGAAGAGAAAGTGTAGCAAGAAGGTTACTTTTGTGAGTTGGATCAGGAAGAAATTTGCATTTGATGTAATCAGTGATATGGGAGGCAAAGACATCTTTGGAGAAGGATGGGACATGAAGAGAAAGGTGGGTGGCAGCATCTCTGTTGAGGGCATGAACCACTTGGTTGTGACTACCTCAGTGTGAACAACATAGAAGGGGTCAGTGAGAAGGGCAGGCATTGCAAAGCTTGGTAGATAGATTACATTTAAGTCTCCAAGGCTTGAGTTCTTCATCTGTACATTATGGAAAATGTCAGGGATGATATGAGTATTGAATTAGATTAACATAGGAAAAGCTCCCAGGGTAGAGCCTGGCATACAGTGAGCATGTTAGTGCCTTTCTCTTCCTTGTATAATGCAGTAACATATTGAATAATAAAGAACAGATTGGGTAAAGTAATTTGCAAATTACTTTCCAGTTCTCATATTTTATACTTTTATGAAAACTTGTGTTACCTTCTTTGTAATTTATTACTTTGAAAATTATAAGACTTTAGGACAAATATCAATCTCTGATAGAGCTTTCTTTTTTCTACCCATCCCCTTTTCTTCTACTTTACCTATTTTTTGAAATATAACATGAATAAGGAAATCCTTGCTGCATCTTTAAGTGGTAAACTTTAACATAGCTGTGGGGATAGCACAGTCAATCTATTAATTGCACTTACATTTAAATTTTATACTCTTGAGTAAAATGTAGTTTAATATAGTTTGAGCCAGTTTACTTTGTTGGCTATGAGAACCATTTTTCATTTCATGTTATAGAAACTGCATACAATTGTTTGATTTAGAAAAAGAGGCAATAAAGCCAGTGACTTGCTATGGGAACCTTGGAGAAATTTCTTAACCTCCTTGATCTTCCATTTACTGATCTGCAAAATTAGGGGAAAAAACAGGCAAGCATGAATCATGAGGTTTAAATAAGGACTGTGAAGACCTAGAGCAGTGACTGCCACCATGATAATGATACATAATACATGGTAGTTATAACCATTACCTTTAAAGTATAACAAATTTCATTTTAATTATGCTTTTAAATATTGTTTAATAAAAATGAATCTATATCTGAAAAAAGGTTACCCTCAGGAAAGCAGTGACTGTATATCAGTAAGAGTTCTTCAGAAAAACAGAACGATGAGGAGATACACACACACACACATACATATATAAAGAACTTAATTTGGAGGAATTTGTTCTAGCAGTTGTGAGGGCTGGCAATTCTAAAATCTGTAGGGTAGGGTAATAGGCTGGAAACCCTCTAGCAGGAGTTGATGCTGCAGTCTTGAGGAAAAATTTTTTCTTCATTAGAGAAATCTCAGTTTTGCTTTTAAGGTCTTTGATCTGGATAATGCCTACCTATATAATGAAAATTATCTCCTTTTCTTAAAGTCAAATGATTATAGATGTTAACGGCATCTACAAAACATCTTCACTGCCACACCAAAATTAGTGTTTTTGTTTGTTTTTAAGACAGGGTCTCACTCTGTCTTCTAGACTGGAGTACAGTGGTGTGGTCTCGGCTCACTGCAACCTCCACCTCCCAGGCTCAAGCGATCCTCTCACCTCAGCCTCTAGAGTAGCTGGAACTAGAGGCACGTGCCACCACTCCTCGCTAATTTTTGTATTTTTAGTACAGACAGGGTTTCACCATGTTGGCCAGGCTGATCTCAAACTCCTGGGCTCAAGCGATCCGCCTGCCTTGGCCTCCCAATGTGCTGGGATTATGGGCGTGAGCCACCTCAGCTGGTCTAAATTAGTGTTTGTTTGAATACGGGGTGCTATAGCTTAAGCAAACTAACCCGTCACAGATGACAGACTGACATGAAGTGGGCTTCTAGAGTCATGGTCTTCTTTATTTGGGTGCTGGAATTTCAGAAATTCTTCCAGCAGTAAACTTATGATATGTATACTTTTCTACATAATCGTTATACTTCAATGCAAAGCTTTTAAATGTGTTTGTTTTTAATCTACACCCTAAATTAGTGATAGTAAGGGATTTCTTCTCAGAGAGTTTTGGCTGGTGGACGCTCCAGATGTTGTATAAAACAATACTGCGTAATTGCATCCAGGCTTGGTGGGTGATACTGTTGTCATCACCTACTGATAGCTCCCAATAAACAAGCCCAAGGAGCAAGCATGTCTGTTGTGTATTTACCATTTCATTGGTTATTACAGTTTTAAAATACATGAAAACTCTATGAAGTCCTAAAGTACCCAAGGACTCTATGGAGTTTTTATATATTTTTAGAATAATGATATTTTTAACATTCTCTCTGTAAATATAGCAATGATTAGTCTAACATTCACTTAGGTAGAAGAACCCTAATGTGGTTTTCTTCTCTAGATTAATGTATCTACAGGTCTTCAGTTTTTCTTATTCTTCTAATATTAGTTGGACATGGCAAATAAATAATATATGACTAAAAGCATACCTTTGCTGAGTGGTAATTTTCTCAACCTTCCTGGTTGAGAAAATGTCTACTAGTTTCCAAGTCTCCTAAAATAAATGCTAATATATACAATTGACAATTAGTACAATTGTCTGGTTAGACAATTGCACCATAAAAACACTATTTAAACTGGGACTTAGGAGACTTGGAATGTACTATATATTCTGACAAAAATTATATGGTTTTTTGCATGCTGGTTTCTGCATCCTGTAAGCTCAGTCTTACGTCAACCTTATTATGGCCTAGATTCTTTTACATTTTTTTTTTTTTTTTGCAGACAAAGGAAATATGAAAATGTGAGAGTGCAGTTCTCTATTCATCCTTCATAATTGGCCCAATTTTGCCAAAGTTCAAGTCAAAATGGAAGGAAATTTTCCAGCAATTTCCTCTTAGCTGACTCTTTAAACCTGATAAAGGCTGCATTTCATTAGCCAGGTTCTTTCTAACTGGCAGTGTTTAAAAAGGGCTTTTGGCGGTGCGTATATTGAAGAAGGTGGCATAGAAGGGAAGGTACAGAGGCCAGGCACAGTGGCTCATGCCTATAATCCCAGCACTTTGGGAGGCCGAGGTGGGTGAATCATTTGAAGTCAGGAGTTTGACACCAGCCTGGCCAACATGATGAAACCCTATCTGTGCCAAAAAAATATAAAAATTAGCCAGGAGTGGTGGCCCATGCCTGTAGTCTCATGTACTCTGGGAGGCTGAGCCAAGAGAATCACTTGAACCTGGGAGGCAGAAATCACAGTGAGCTGAGATCCTGCCACTGTGCTCCAGCATGTAAGACTCTGTCTCAAAAAAAAAAAAAAAGGAAGACACTGGATGGAGGATGGCAGGAGTCCCTGTTATTTGGTCATGCCAGATTGTTAATTTATTTCCACCCACTCTGTTGATTGTAGACAGGAGAAGAGCCATTTTTATGCCAGATAATCCCTTTGCAAATGAGCAGACCATATTTTTATGTGGCATTGGGTGGAAGGATAGGACAAGGGTGAGGCGAATGAGGCACTTGTCTTGAGTACAAAATTTTAGGGAGCTCCAAAAGTCTTTGGAGTTACAATCAAAACTATTTAAAAATCATTTGCCTTTAAATAGTATTTCTCTTGATTTATGAGGTTTTTCCCCTTGAATATTCCCAAGTCAAGTTGAGTGAAACTCAATCTGAGATATTTTTTTAAGCCCCCTTTAAAATTTCTATTTTCTAAACCAAGGTTGTTTGAGGTTTGCACTTTTTCTTGAATGTAAGATTTCTCTACTATAATTGTTTCACTTTAAATTTATCCAAACACAGATAGTGGAAACAGCAGGCTAGGTTTTAAAGGCAACAGTGATAATTCAAGAGATAAAAAGAGTTAAATAAGTGGAAGAAAATACAAAGGGAACACTGGGGAGAAAACCTAAGTAGTGTTTTCTGATTGTGAAAGTAATAATTGCTCAATTCTTGTTATGAAATTTGAAATGTATAAATGTATACATTTTAGAAAATTGTGAAGAAAAAAATACTACCTTCCAAATCATCTTTACTGCCAAAAAGAAAATGTGTTAGTAAATATCTTTACATTCTCTTTGTATCTTTCTTCCTCATTTCCTCTTCCTCCTACTTCATACACTTATCTATTTTCAAACATCTATCTGACACATACTAATTTTATGTACACAGTTGTATATACTACTGTTTACACTCAACATGTTTGCCTTTGGTTTATTTTTGCTTGATATACCTGTGTCCATATTGTAGTTTTACTTTTTAGAGTCACTTTATTTTCAGCTCTGCCTTTTGTGTATGTAGCATGTAGTCAAGAAATTTTTCTTTTAACAAAATGTTTAGGCTATTTATGTTTTTGTTTTGTTTTGCTTTGTTTTTGAGACAGAGTCTCATTCTGTTGCCCAGGCTGGAGTGCAGTGGCGCAATCTCGGTTCACTGCAACCTCCGCCTCCTGGGTTCACACCATTCTCCTGCCTCAACCTCCTGAGTAGCTGGGACTACAGGTCCCCACCACCACGCCTGGCTAATTTTTTGTATTTTCAGTAGAGACGGGGTTTCACCGTGTTAGCCAGGATGGTCTCCATCTCCTGACCCCGTGATCTGCCTGCCTTGCCTCCCAAAGTGTTGGGATTACAGGTGTGAGCCACGGGGCCCGGCCTAGCCTATTTATGTTTATGTTAACTAATATGTTTGTTTTCTTTCTGTCATATTTTTATATTTATTTTTTATTTTATCTGTTGCTACATGAATTTTACATTTCTCAAATGATTTTTTAGTGTTTTTATTTTTACAAAGGGTTTTATTTTAATTTTCTAAAGGTAATGCTGAATCTATGTGTATTTAACTATTGCTATCAATAATGAAAAAGCTTTAATGTTTCTTTTTCTAGCAAATATGAAATAAGTCAATCTACTGTCACAATAAAAAAATGAACAAAATATAAAAAAGAATGCCTTTCAGGGCAATGGACACAATATATAACAAAGGACAGTGATCCCTGAGAAGAGATATGGGAAACAACATTAGCTCTCTGATTGACCCAACTTTGTGCCTTGAGAGTTTCCAGGCAGTGGTGTTGGGATGGCGAGGCCAGGCAGAGCCCAGTGGACATTACTTGTTGTGCAGACAGAGCTGGGGATTTGGACAGTAAGAGCAGCTGGAGTTCACAGGGCAGAATACAGGACTCTGGAGATCTGCAGAGTGACCCCTCAAGTTTTCTGTAGATTACTGATCACTGCATGCATAAGAGAAAACTACTTGAGGCTGGTGAAATAATCACTTTAAAGGGTAGACACCACAGTACTTAATGCTCATGCAGGGATAGAAACAGTGTCTGTTTCTACTAACCAGGCTGGAAAAATCTCATATTTAATTGGAGTATTGGGTAAAATACTTTGAAGTGTCTTGTTTCCATGGTAAGGAAAAATTAGCTCTGGACTAATTCTAGTTGAAATCCTGAACATTAGCATTGCTAAATGTTCTGCTCACAGAAGTCCAGAAGCAGTGCCTGTTTGTACCAGCCAAACTGGCAAATCTCGTAATTCATTGGAATATTGGGTAGAGTACTCAGAGTTTCTTGCCTCCATAGTGGGAAAAATTAGTCCTAGATATTGTGTGATAATTGATTACATGTAACCAATCTTCGAAGCAAGACTTGAAATGTTCAAACTGTTTCCAAGTAATTCATCTTTGTCCCAGAAGAAAACTAAAAAATATGTATGAGAGTACAAAAGTATCCAGTACTCAACAATATCATATCCAATCAAAATACCTTGCCATTGGATAAAAAATTATCAGATATCTAAAAACAGGATAACATCAACTTTAATATTAGAAATAAAATCAGTTGATTTCACACTTAACCAGATGTGACACAGATGTTAGAATGAGTAGACAATGGCATCAAACAATCACTATAACTAAATTACATAAAATTAATAAGTAGAGACACAGAAGATATTGCAAAGACATTTAACTGCTAGCCATAAATATTACTAGATTTGATATAAAAATAAATTGACTTGGATTAATGGTAGACTAGACATCCCAGAGAAGAATATTCATGATCTTGAAAACATATCTATGGAAATAGTTAAAATAGAACATACTGAGAAATAAAAGAATTTTTAAAAAGAACCCAATAGCAGTGTACTGTGTGACAACTGGAAGCAGCCTAATTGTATATAATTGGATTTCCTGAAGGAGAGATAAAAATGGGAAAAGAAAATAATATTTGAAGAACCAATGCCCAACATTTTTTAAATTTTATGAAAAAGACTTATACTTCCAAAGATCTCAATAAACCACAAGCAGACGAAACAGAAAAAAAGAGCTATACTAACAAGCAGCAAGATGCAATTGTTCAAAGTTATTGCTGAAGATAACATCTTAAAAATAACTAGAGAAGAAAAAGACGTGTTGTACAGAAGAACAAAGATAAATATGAGCAAAACAGACTTCTTGGTGAAAACAATGCACGTAGAAAAAGTAGAGCAGTATCTTTAAAGTACTGAAACTAAAAGAATAACAAACAAAGTCCCGCAAAAAGTATCAACCTAAAATTCTACACCCAACAAATATATATTTCAAAAACAAAGGCAAAAGACTTTCTAAGACATGCAAACTCTTAAACTAATTCATGGTCAGCACATCTTCATTGCAAGAAATAAAGAAGTCCTTCAGACAGAAGGCAAATTATATCATGTGAAAAAAAAATATATGAAATGGTAACTACATGGGTCAATACGTAAGATTTTAAAGATATTGTTTAAATAGCTTTAAAAAATAAATAACTTCAAATAAAAATTATCACAGTGTAGTGTTAGGTTAAAAATATGAAGAAGTAAAATACCTGACAACAATACCTGAAAAGTCAGAAATGGAGGAATAACATTACACTATGTAAAGTTCTCATTGTATACATGGAATGGTATAATATCATTAAATTTAAATTGGGATAAATTAAAGTCATGGGGTCTAAATGCTAAAGCACCAGTAGAATAACACCACCAAAATTAAACTGTAAAATTTATCTCTACCTTTTTGGCACTGTAGAATTGCTATAGCTACCATTTTGTTTGAGTTGTAAAAATTGATTCTGACATCTGGCCAATTATGGACCAATATTCTTAGTTTCACTTTTTTGTTTGTTTGTTTGTTTGTTTGTGTTTTCTTTTGTATATAATTCAATAGGTAGGGACCGAAGGGTGGATCTAGTCTGCTCTCTAGATCCCCGAAGTCTAAAACTACTTATGAAGCATTTGTTCTTTTCCCTTGCTTTTCTATTTGAAAATGTCATGTTATATACAGAATGATTGAAAACAGCTCCTAATTCTTTTGCAAGTGCTGCCAGAGAGATGTCACTATAAAGGTCCCCTGATGGAGCTGTTAAAAAAGTTGTATTTTTTTTTCTATTTTTATAATTGGTAGGAACCTCACTGTGCCAACACAGAGCTGGTGGGTGGCTATATATTTTCTCTGAAATGGAAGTTATACTAAAGACACAGGCTTCCAATTTTGTTGTCAAATTTCTTTCTGTTTTTTTGTTTTTGTTTTTTGTTTTAATTGAGATGGTGTCTCACTCTGTCACCCAGACTGGAGTGCAGTGGCGTGATCTTGGCTCACCACAACTTCTGCCACCCGGGTTCAAGCGATTCTGCTGCCTCAGCCTCCCAAGTACCTGGGATTACAGGCGGCGCCACCACACCTGGCTAATTTTTGTATTTTTAGTAGAGCAGGAGTTTCGCCACGTTGGCCAAGCTGTTCTTAAATTTTTGACCTCAGGTGATCCTCCCACCTGGGTCTCCCAATGTGCTGGGATTACAGGCGTGAGCCACCATGACCGGCCAAGGTTCATTTTTATGACTTGTAACAAATTGGAATAGACATTATAGACTTGTAAGGAGCTAAGTATAAGTTTCTTGCTTGCCTCCAACTGACATGCTACACACATTTGAAAAACAAAGCCATCATCATCCTCAGCACAGTCTCCTAATTCATTCCTAAACTTCCTTTCAAGGAAACCAGTTTATGCTGAATAATCATTTTATCTAAACCATTTGAAATCTCTCCTGTTACAAATGGCACTTAACAACCATTCCTGAGACTTCAGGTTTCTGTAACTCATTTTTTTTTCTGCAAAGATTCACTGATCACCTACTATGTTCCAGGTGAAAATCTCATTACAGAAGACTCAATGATGAAATAAGCTATTATAATAACAAGGCCACTCCTGTCATGGAGCTCACATTTGACTGAGGAACACAGGCAATAACATGTAAACAAATACAACAATTTCACAAATTTTAAGTGCTAAGAATAAAGATGGAATAACGGAGCAAGGGAAGGCACCATTTCCTAGGATCCCTTGTGATGGGATGACTGGAAAGAAGGCACCATTAGATGATGCAGCAACAGATGCCTCCCCAAGGAGATTAATTTTGCAAGGAGCCATTCAAATATAGATGGGAGAAGAGACTTCCAGGTAGAGGAAACAGCAATGCAAAAGTTCTAAAGCAGATACAGATTTGGCGTGTTCAAGGAACAGCAAAAAGCATTAGGCTGAAGCATCATGAGAGAAGAAGACCTAAGTCGTGGATAAAGTCCTGAGGGCAGAGTAGGGTCCTTTGTTCATGATAGCGATTTGGGATTTAAGTGTGATCAAAAACCTTTTGAGGACTTTAAATAGAAGGTAGTGATAATCTGATTTACAATTTTGAAAAAGCACTTTAGATGCTCTGTGGGAAAAGGATTAACAGGTGGAGAAAGTCGAATTTAGAAGCAGTAGTTCAGAGGCTATTGCAGAACTCTGTGGTGCAGGCTTATGTAGCACTGGAAAAGGGGAACAGCGGACAGATGAAAGGTATATTTTGGAGGTAGTGCTGGTAGCATCTGGTATCTAGAGAATTGCTGTCACCTGAGAATAATAGTTACCATTTATTTTCCAAACAATATTAAAGAGAACTTTTAAGAAAAACATTTGTTTTCCCCACCAATTTGTTTTTATAGTCTGTATTATTTTTCCATTTAAATCCAAACAGTGTTCTTTTATAATCCTTCATTATTTTCTTTTTTTTTTTTTCATTTGCAATATTTCTTTTTTTTTTTAAAGTAATTTATTATTATTATACTTTAAGTTGTAGGGTACATGTGCATAACGTGCAGGTTTGTTACATATGTATACTTGTGCCATGTTGCTGTGCTGCACCCATCAACTCGTCATTTACATCAGGTATAACTCCCAATGCAATCCCTCCCCTCTCCCCCCTCCCCATGATAGGCCCCAGTGTGTGATGTTCCCCTTCCTGAGTCCGAGTGATCTCATTGTTCAGTTCCCACCTATGAGTGAGAACATGCGGTGTTTGGTTTTCTGTTCTTGTGATAGTTTGCTAAGAATGATGGATTCCAGCTGCATCCAAGTCCCTACAAAGGACTCAAACTCATCCTTTTTTATGGCTGCATAGTATTCCATGGTGTATATGTGCCACATTTTCTTAATCCAATCTGTCACTGATGGACATTTGGGTTGATTCCAAGTCTTTGCTATTGTGAATAGTGCTGCAATAAACATACGTGTGCATGTGTCTTTATAGCAGCATAATTTATAATCCTTTGGGTATATACCCAGTAATGGGATGGCTGGGTCATATGGTACATCTAGTTCTAGATCCTTGAGGAATCGCCATACTGTTTTCCATAATGGTTGAACTAGTTTACAATCCCACCAACAGTGTAAAAGTGTTCCTCTTTCTCCACATCCTCTCCAGCACCTGTTGTTTCCTGACTTTTTAATGACTGCCATTCTAACTGGTGTGAGATGGTATCTCATTGTGGTTTTGATTTGCATTTCTCTGATGGCCAGTGATGATGAGCATTTTTTCATGTGTCTGTTGGCTGTATGAATGTCTTCTTTTGAGAAGTGTCTGTTCATATCCTTTGCCCACTTTTTGATGGGGTTGTTTGTTTTTTTCTTGTAAATGTGTTTGAGTTCTTTGTAGGTTCTGGATATTAGCCCTTTGTCAGATGAGTAGATTGCAAAAATTTTCTCCCATTCTGTAGGTTGCCTGTTCACTCTGATGGTAGTTTCTTTTGCTGTGCAGAAGCTCTTTAGTTTAATGAGATCCCATTTGTCAATTTTGGCTTTTGCTGCCGTTGCTTTTGGTGTTTTAGACATGAAGTCTTTGCCCACGCCTATGTCCTGAATGGTACTACCTAGGTTTTCCTCTAGGATTTTTATGGTATTAGGTCTAACATTTAAGTCTCTAATCCATCTTGAATTAATTTTCGTATAAGGAGTAAGGAAAGGATCCAGTTTCAGCTTTCTACTTATGGCTAGCCAATTTTCCCAGCACCATTTATTAAATAGGGAATCCTTTCCCCATTTCTTGTTTCTCTCAGGTTTGTCAAAGATCAAATGGCTGTAGATGTGTGGTATTATTTCTGAGGACTCTGTTCTGTTCCATTGGTCTATATCTCTGTTTTGGTACCAGTACCATGCTGTTTTGGTTACTGTAGCCTTGTAGTATAGTTTGAAGTCAGGTAGCGTGATGCCTCCAGCTTTGTTCTTTTGACTTAGGATTGTCTTGGAGATGCGGGCTCTTTTTTGGTTCCATATGAACTTTAAAGCAGTTTTTTCCAATTCTGTGAAGAAACTCATTGGTAGCTTGATGGGGACGGCATTGAATCTATAAATTACCTTGGGCAGTATGGCCATTTTCACGATATTGATTCTTCCTATCCATGAGCATGGTATGTTCTTCCATTTGTTTGTGTCCTCTTTTATTTCACTGAGCAGTGGTTTGTAGTTCTCCTTGAAGAGGTCCTTTACATCCCTTGTAAGTTGGATTCCTAGGTATTTGATTCTCTTTGAAGCAATTGTGAATGGAAGTTCATTCCTGATTTGGCTCTCTGTTTGTCTGTTACTGATGTATGAGAATGCTTGTGATTTTTGCACATTAATTTTGTATCCTGAGACTTTGCTGAAGTTGCTTATCAGCTTAAGGAGATTTTGGGCTGAGACAATGGGGTTTTCTAAATATACAATCATGTCATCTGCAAACAGGGACAATTTGACTTCTTCTTTTCCTAACTGAATACCCTTGATTTCTTTCTCTTGCCTGATTGCCCTAGCCAGAACTTCCAACACTATGTTGAATAGGAGTGGTGAGAGAGAGCATCCCTGTCTTGTGCCAGTTTTCAAAGGGAATTTTTCCAGTTTTTGCCCATTCAGTATGATATTGGCTGTGGGTTTGTCATAAATAGCTCTTATTATTTTGAGGTACGTTCCATCAATACCGAATTTATTGAGCGTTTTTAGCATGAAGGGCTGTTGAATTTTGTCAAAAGCCTTTTCTGCATCTATTGAGATAATCATGTGGTTCTTGTCTTTGGTTCTGTTTATATGCTGGATTATGTTTATTGATTTGCGAATGTTGAACCAGCCTTGCATCCCAGGGATGAAGCCCACTTGATCATGGTGGATAAGCTCTTCATTATTTTCTTAATACTTTCATACACAGTGTTCCTTTAATCCTTATCCCATCCTTAGGAGACAAACAATGCAGATTTTCTTATTCCAGTTTTTATTTAAAAAACTGAGCTTCAGACAGGATAATGTGACTCACTTAAGATTGCCTAGCAAGTCAAGCTATAAATTAGGGTTCAAAGCCCAATTCATCAGGCTGGTTTTCCTACAGTACAGCACCATTGAGCGCATAAGAGATGGATCTGATAAAAGGGTCTCCATTTTACCCCTTTTATTTGCAGTTCTTTAGGAGTACCTCATCCCCCTTCATATCATCATGGAATAGTTCTTTGGTGGCAGAGTAAAGAGGTTTATTTTTCTCTTCTACTTCTAATTGTCAGAGTTACCAACACACTGAGACAGGGCATTTTCCTCATTACTTAGTGCCATCATGACGTGGTCAGGAACTCATTGTCTAATAACGATTGGGGAAGAAGTTACAGAAACAAGAGATCCATAGAAGAATGCACCATTATGGTGCTTTGGAGCATTGAGAACACTCAACAAGGAGAATCAAGAGTAATCAGTGCTTACCCAAAAGCCATGATGTGCACAAAAGATGAGGGTTATGAGAAGGAAATTAAAACAGCAAAGGTGAAACTCACTTTAACAGTCAAATTACCTTGAAAGAAGTTAAAATTTGATGACTGTAGCCTATCATTGAATATAGTTCATCTACTCTCAGATAATCTGGTACATAAAACCCCAAATTTCCTCCAAATTTGAATGTTTGTGAACATATCTTTATTTTACAGAGGATAAACCTGTATCTTTTTTTTTCTTCCAGAAAGTGTGCTAGTTTGAGTAGAATAATAGTTTATAAATCATATGGTATTCTGTCAAATGTATTATTAACTTTGTTGTTGTTATTATTTGAGATGGAGTCTCTTTCTGTCGCCCAGGCTGGAGTGCAGTGGTGCGACTGTGGCTCCCTGCAAGCTCCACCTCCCGGGTTCACGCCATTCTCCTGCCTCAGCCTCCCAAGTAGCTGGGACTACAGGCGCCGGCCACCATGCCTGGCTAACTTTTTTTGTATTTTTTAGTAGAGACGGGGAATTTTATTATTTTAAAATAATTCAAAAAATAGTTACTTAGTACCTAAGCACAGCACCTCAATGAACGTAATCTACTCTTGCTCTCCCCTTCCACTCCAAAATTGCTGGCCATCGGGCTGTTCCTGGAACATGCCAGGCATACATTTTTCTCATAACTTAGATTTAGCCTATTCTGTTTCCCCTGCCTGAACTTTCTTATCCCAGCATATTCTGTTTCCCCTGCCTGAACTTTCTTATCCCAGAATCTTATTTCATTTATTTTCTCACCTCCTTCAGGTTTTCCTCAAATGTCACTTTCCCACAGAGGCCTTCTCGAGATATCCCATGTAAAATTCCAAACTCAGCTTTGCGTCCACCACTACCATAACACACACACATTTCACATCCTCCTGTCTTCCCCAAAATGTAAACTTCCTAGGGGCCAGGATTTTTGTTTTGGTTGTACCTTCAGGACCTAGGACAGTGTTGATACACAGTAGGCAATATTGATAATGTGTTTTGAGAAAATGAACGAATGAAATTAATCCCTGCACCCACGAACTTGCAGTCTAGACTGGAAATTTCTATGTCATACGATCATTGTTATGGAAATGTTAGCACAGGATGTTATGAGCACATGGAGTTTGAAAGTCACAATAGCGATGGGGAAGACAGCTGAAAGGAGATGTTACTAAACTGATACCCAAACATTAACTAGGAATTAGGTTTAAAAAAATACATTGATTGAATTGTAAACATTTGACTTAGATTTGGTCATGGCCATAAAGTAAGGCATTACTGTCTATCTGTACGCGGAGCTAGAGCAATAGCTTTGACAAGCACACATGCAAAAAGTAAAAGTTAATAACTAAAAGGCACCTTTTGAGTTATCATGAGACATCATCACATTTAAACCCCTTGAACTGTGATATTTATATAGATGAGACACTGATATAAGCTCATAAACTCATTTTTGAGATATTAGTTCATAAAATTGCCGTTTGCTTTTACTTGACTTTGATTCACAAGTTTATCACTCGAGAAAGTTTCATTTCTCTTCTATCCACTTATAATTTCTGTTATACAGAACATAGGTGTGTGATGACAGCATGTATTCAAAGTTGAGATTCACATTATATTATCTACAGATTTCTTCAGTATTTGTTTTAAGTCATTTACTCATAGCCATTTATTATTAAACAGCAAGTAGCAACACTGAAATAGCAAATATAAAGGTGATACACATTTAGAGCAAGATTGTAAATAAACTATTTGCTATTATTGAATTCTTCACCTTAACTATTTTGCATGTTAACAGGGAAACCACTGGTTCTTAGCTAAAAAGGACAAGAATGCTTCCTGGATTAAGTGTCTCCAGGGAGAAGTAAAAAAAAAAAGATCTCTCACTTCTGGCTCCTACTTCTCTGTAGGGACTACACTGTTCTTCATGGCAAAGGCAGAAAACAGAAAAGTCTTAGTTATATAAGTGCATCTTCCAGCAAAGAGTGAAATGCTCTTTTACCAGGGGTAAGGGAATGATGTTCCAATTTCTGCCTAAGGAAACAAAGAGAGCATGCCCTTCTACAGAGAGCATTCTAGCTGTATGTTGCTCACTCAGTGTTGCTCCTCCGCTCAGCTGGTTTCTCTGGTAAATTGGATTGCCCCTAGCAACCTCAGCTTCTTCTCAAATTGGTATCTTTTGCAGAGTTGGCAGCTATAAATCTAAGCTCATATAGGAACAGGACAGCATTCAAATAGAAAACACAGCAAAAGTATAATCACACCTTTAGCATTTTATTACAAGTTTCAATAACTACTTTTTCACCTGACATTCAAATGATTTTTTTTTTTTTAGAAAAGTGGTTCTCATCTCTGTTTGTACTTTGGAATTACCTGGGACACTTTAAAAAATAGCAATGCATAGATTCTTCCCCAGAAACTCGTACTACTTGATCTCGGTGTGACCTGATTCCATTTTTATTTCTTTGACATGATCAACCAACATTAATATGAGTGTGTGTGTGAGGGGTCAACTAAGACACAGGTCAGAGCACTTGGGTTTAAGATGCAGACATTACTACCTTCTACACACAAAGCCTTAGGCATATCTCTTGGCATCCCTAATCTTTAGTTTGTCATCTTAAAAGTAGAAATAGCAGTATCTACCTGTTCTTTGAGTGAAAGTTTGCTTGTTGGAGTCAAATAAAAAAATAGCTTTTAAAATACTGTGAAAGTACATTAAAAATTGTATACATTAAAGGTACAAATGCAGTTTTGTTACATGGATGTGTTGTATAGGAGTGACAGCTGGGCTATATAACATACATTTTACCCATTAAGTAATTGGTCATTCCTCAGCCCCCTCCCACCCTTCAAAGTCTCCAATGTCTATTATTCCACACTCTATGTCCATGTGTACACACTTACACTTAAAATTATTTGTGTAAATATGTAGTATTTGGCTTTCAGTTTCTGAGTTGTTTCTCTTAAGATAATGGCCTCCAGTTCTATCTATGTTGCTTCAAAAGATATGATTTCATTCTTTTTATGGCTGAATAGTATTCCATTGTGTGTAAATGTCACATTTTCTTTAAGCATTTATCTACCGATGGACACTTAGGTTGATTCAAAATCTTTACTATTGTGAATAGTGCTGTGATAAATATATATGAGCAGGCATCTGAAAGTACATTTTAAAACATGCTGTAGTAGCTATTTGTTACTTTTTGTCTGCCTGCCATCTATTTTAACTTGGGACAACCAAGAAACTGTACTCCACTTCCACACATGAACAAAACCAGCCAACTGGAGTTCCTTCCTAAAAGGTTGGAGAGTTTCAGTGGCTGCTTTTCCATTCAGTCCTAGTGGTGGAGCTGTGATCTGTCTGCCCTAAGATCCTAGTCAATGCCTTACTCCCCAACCTGCAGAGATGCCCTGGTGCCTCTGAACTCTGTAACTTCATTCTCCATCTTCTTTTTGTTATTACATAATTGCAACTATTCTTCTCTATACTAAACTAAAATTGTTCAGCCTTGACCTTTAACAAATATCTCTTTTCCTTGATATTTCCATGAAGACCTAGGTTCCCTGCAGACTCAGGTGGTCTGGGAAGAACTGGGAGAAGGTGCTACTCTGCTCACCCACAATACCTGCTGTCTGACTTGACTTGTTCTCATTTCCATATTCTTCTTGGGCTCCTTTGAGAAAATGATCTTGTGCCCCTTTTCATAATATACATCCTTTTCTTAAGAAGGCCTAGGAAGAGAGATAATAATCTCTTAAAAGCAGAAATACTATGCAGCCATAAAAAAGGATGAGTTCATGACCTTTGCAGGGTCATGGATGAAGCTGGAAGCCATCATCCTTAGCAAACTAACACAAGAACAGAAAACCAAACACCACGTGTTCTCACTCATAATTGGGAGTTGAACAATGTGAACACATAGACACAGGGAAGGGAACGTCACACACCAGGGCCTGTCAGGAGGTGGGGGGGCTAGTGGAGGGATAGTATCAGGAGAAATATCTAATGTAGATGATGGGTTGATGGGTGTAGCAAACCACCATGGCATGTGTATACCTATGTTACAAACCTGCACGTTCTGCACATATATAATTAGAACTTAAAGTATAATTTAAAAAAAAGAAGTCAGAAGGAATGAGGAACTTCCTTGGTATATGACATATTCAGTTAAAGAAGGAGGGCTGCTGGTTCCAGCCTTGGATCCATCACTGGTTAATCATGGACAGGTAATTTAACCTCTCTATTAAATTATGTCTATATCTGTAAATGAAACTTAGACGTTTATTGTGTTAAACAATTGAGAGTGTTGTAAAATAAGTACTTACAGATACCAGAAAATGTTAAATGTTGACAATGGTGGTAATGGTTGTGATAAAAAAGAAGAAACTAGGTTGTGGATTTAATTTGAAATATGTACGTATATTGTTAAAAAAGAATTATATGTTTATATGTAACATATTTTATTACATAAAGCATATTTAATAAATATATAATATATACTATACAATATATCATATAATATATACTGTTTTATTTGTGTTTTAATTACATATAAATTATTATGTAATACACATAATATATGTTAGTACATATTATACACTAATATTTTTCTATAGCTATTATTTTTAATTGATTGCAATAGCTACTTCAGTTGGCCTGAAATCAAAAATACTGCTGATTATTCAGTGCCCAAACCCTCTCAGAAGACAGTCAAGACACAGAGCTATGGATTGCTATGAACTTTTCTATTTTGGGGATCTTTTCTTCCTCTAAGGAAAACCATTTATTTTGTGCCAAGGAAGATTTACGGTTAGTAAGCTGTGGTCACCTTACTTGAGAAAACTGTTTTTCTTTCCTACCAGTGTTACACATGTACTGTGCTTAGGCACACACAGGCACACACACACACACACGCGCGCATGCGTGCGCACACACACACACACAAATCTGGGTTAATCAATGCTAAGTCTATTGCATGCAAGCATATAAAGCAAAATGCTTCAGCATCATCTTTGAAAAAAAATCATTGTTATCCTGCACAACACATCATTGTCAACTTGTTCTCACACAAAAGCTTTGCTTTATCTGCTGTGGAGTTCTGTTTAAAGAAAGTAAAAGGACATGTCCTTAATTTTCAGCTTCCATGAGTTTCAACAGTTTTTGTTGATTCTGATGCCCACGTGGAAAGAATATATCTTGTATTTACCACTGGGCAGAACATGTACTGCAAGAATCTATCTGAATTTGATAACAAGAATGTGTAATGGGGTTATGAGTGGTGAACTGCCTCCACTTCTCCTGGTATTTGACCTGGGTCAAGCATTTGTTGATTCCGGTTGCTGTTTGACAAGATGGTGTTGCAGTTACAGAGCAGACATTGTTAGGAGTGTGGGATACTTGAGGACGTGCTGAGAGGTTCTTTTGTTTGAACTTTAATTGGAAGAATAAGGCAGTGTATTTAGACATTTGGGACATGTGTAATTTCCTTAGGAGAAGAGTAGGAATCCTGGGGAGGAAAGCAGACGATGGGATTGAATATGAGGGTTTTTGTGGGCCAAGCTTACTAACATTATGCAAATAGCAGAGAGTCAACAAAGGCACAGAACTGGAGGACTCAAGCTCTGATTGATCTCTCAGGCATGTCTACGAACTTATCCAGAAATAACTCTTTTGTCTCTGTTAGGTGAGTTTGGCTTCTATTATCTTTGAGGCCTTGGACAAGTTACTTAACTACTTTAAGGCTTCAATTTCAAAAGTGAGAATAGTACCTACAAAACAGGCATATTTGATGTGAAGGAAGGATTCCTAAAGGTTTTATTCAATTAAAAATGCATATAAGTAAAAATTAATCCTAAAAAGTAAGGCCAGGCATTGATTTGATTGGGTCTGGAGCCAGGCTGCAAGAGTTTAAATTCTACCTCTGCTACTCAGAGCTTGCACATCACCTTTTCCTTCTCTGCAAAAGAGGGATAAGAGTGTTGCTTCGCGCAATCTTCTTTTTTTGTGAAAAATAAATAGCCTGATATCTATGAAGTGCTTAATATTCAATAAGTATTAGATTTTATTGTAACAATTTTTATTTTCCTGCAAAAGTACCACATCCTCACATGACCAAAGCATAAATGTCATTTAAAATTCTCTAGGCTTGTCTTTTAAATTAGGCAATTCTTCATACTATTTTAAATTGGAAGATATTTACTATATTTGAAATTTTGTAAATAAAGTGAGAATGTGTTGATATTTTTATATTAAACTATTTCATATTTGCATAATTAAAATTTGTGTGATTCCAATTTGTATAAAATGTGACTAGCCCTGTATCTCAGTGGGATGTCATGAGCATTAAATATGCTAATGCATGCCAGTCTCATTTAGCCCATGGCCTGACATTATTAATAATAATGATCTCTAGGCAGTGAGAACTAAGATTGGGCTCTTGAGACAGAAAAAAAATTGCTGTTTCTTCCCGCATGGCATCTTGCAGTAATTTACCAGTGCTTGGCTGTCTTTTTAAGCTAGCACAGAGCTAGTTTATACAGAAGTATAAGGGAGGAACTTGGTAATCTTTATCTACTTCTCTCCACATCAGGAAGTGTTTCAGAAAACTAGGGCAAACTTATAAACTCCATCAAACTCTCTTCCAATTCCATACTGAAAGATGCTGATATTTACCTAGGATATCCTCATCTTTTTAACTTCGACAAAAGGCATGTGAAGTTTAGATCTTAGAGAAAAATACTGTAGTATATGAGAAGTTGGTTAAAAAAAAAAAAAAAAAAAGTCCTCGGGGCTCTTGCTTTCTTTATCACACTGCCCCTGACCAATAGATGTCACTTTTAATCATGCAGACTCTAACATCAGATTTATTCACTGAGGACAAAAGTCTATTGAGGATTTATGCCAGAGCCCTGCCTGTCTCCCCAGAATCAGAATCAAATTTCATTTGTCCATCTATCTATTTATGTATCAATCAATCGATTTGTTCTTTTTCTTTTTTCATGTATTCATCAAAAATATTGAGTCAATTACATGTTAGGTCCTCTGCTAAGTCGTGGAGAAAAAAATAAATGGGTCATAAACTCTTAGCACACACAGTCTATAGTAAGGAGGACTGACAATCATTCTAGAAAGTAAATCATGGTGAACTGGCAAGACTGTAGACAGAATGCTGGAAGACTCTTCAGTGAATTGTCCTCAGGTCAGAGCCATCTGAGTGGGCTGCTATGGAAATTCTCTCTCCTTTCTATCACTTAGGATCGCTCGGTTTTTTGAGCATGGAGAGAAGAACAAGGAATCAGTCAATACAGAAATACTCTGAGGAACTTCACCTCAATGTTAAACATCTTGCTTCTGAAACTACACTCTGAACAGTGAGTTTCATTATATAGATAATTTTCCTTTCTGAAGGATAATTAGTTGTCTAGTGATTTCTGACCTGAGAGGCTTGGGACTCAATCATGAAATATAAACCTATATATTTTTTATCTGTGCACAGCTGTCTTTTACTAAGACCCCTGTGAAACGTTGACTTCTTTTCAATCTGGAGACCAAACAACTTGTGTGATTTTCCAGCCATGCCAAGAGTTTTCTTCCTTCGCCCTCCTCTCTTGTCACATAGATCTAAAAAGGCATTTTTAGACCTAAGGGTAAACTAGAAGACAACCTTGCAAATAAATTTCTGGTGCCATGTTTCATTAATACCTTTCAGTGGCAGTGGAAAGGAGTGCTGTCAGAGTGTAATTTCACTTACAAAGTCAAGCAGAAAATGAATTTCTCTTTGTGCCAAGTCTGTATCAGTGAGCATGACTGTTTCGAGGCCAGCTTCTGAAATCAAGGGAGTCAGTTCAGGGGAGCATTAAATTACCACAAAAAGGAAAACAATTTGCATCACTGAAGTGTAATGGGACTGGAGGAAGATTTTTATGTGAAATACAGCCTTTTAAAAAGTTGTTTTATAAAAGACGACTTTAATGCTCTCATAATGCGACACTAGTCATACTTTCCTAAGCAATTATAATGGTACATTAGTCCTAACTTCCTGGATTACCACCGTGTTCAGTTAATTATAACTCAGGTTATAAAATGTGTGACAATATTCCTGTTGGTGAGGAGAAGGTGATTATGTCTAAAAATTGGAATACACTCCAGGTCCCACAAGATCTACTGGAAGGTCAGCCTAAACTCTCCTACCTGAATTTATTTTACAGCATGAAGAATTCTTTCTGGACTGCTACAGAAACTCTTGGTCTTTGGGGTCATATTTTCCTGGGTTAAAAATATCACCTCTGCTATTTTGAGGCTGTGTGAACCTGGACAGTTTGTCCAATATTTTAAGCCTCTCCTTTCTTATCTGGAACACGGTAAAAATAGCACCTATCATATGATTCTGTTAACATCAACTAGGTGGCATATGTAAAATACTAACAAATACTGACAAATGATGCAATTTACCATTTGAGTCTTTTCCTACATAAGGGTAAGGTCTATACTTTATAAGCACACTTCAACAGGTAAGTGTTTTGTTTCCCAGAGAATGAGGCAAATGGCTTATGGAGCATCTTTATTCCCTAAAGGACAGATTCTGAAAATGTACAATAAGTGATCAGTGTCATGAGAGGGGAATGTGAAAATAAGATCGATTGAGAATATAATGCATTAATGTACTCATTAAAATTCACTACAGTGACTTTTGCAAAATGGACTGATTTTGACCATGTATTTTGTACCATGAGTTTTAATGACCATCTTCAAAGTTGCTGGATTCTAAAACTCTTCTGAGTGTCACTGGATATCAAGGTCCTCCTTTCATCAGCCAGATGTACAGAATTCCAGGTTTCAACCAGCTTTTTTTGTGATTTTCTTACTGCAGTTGGTTTGACAACATAACATTTGAATAGTTCCACTTATTTAGGCCTTGTTTTATCTGATTAGTTTGTTTTACTCTCTGTCACATGTCATAAAATATAGACCAAATTACAGTGCCATCACTGTAATCTCTTCTTCACATATGCAGTCATGGTGATATTATAAAAGAATCAATTGAAGAATGAAGTTTCTCTGTGTAAAAGCTTCAAATGTATTTCTTTATACTAAGGATAAAATTCAAACCTCCTGTCATAGGAATGATAAGGCTTCTGCATACCCCTGACCTCATCTTTCCCCGTTGTCTCCTTTAGTCACCACACTCTAGCCCCACTAGTCTTTCCTCTCCTGGATTATTTTGCCAGTCTTGTTCTGGCCTCCAGTCCTTTGCCACCACTGCCTAAAATGGTCTTTCCTAGGCCTCACATGGCCGACTCCTTGTTATCATTCAGCTTCTAGTGCAAGGGTTAATGCCTCAGAAAGCCCTTTAATATAAAGTAGTCACCTCTTCCTTTTCATTCTGTTTTATTTCCTTTTTAGAATGTATCACTGTGTGAACTTATTTGGCTTATCAATTTATTTTCTTTAGACTACGTGTCTCCAACACCTTCACTACCAGCACCTCCCTGACCCCCACTAAAATGTAAGTTCCATTTAAACTGAGGGGATTTACATCTCTACTATTTGGAGCAGTGCATGCTACTTATTCAATGAATAAATAAATGTTTTTGTTTTATTTTTTCTTACCGTAAGCCTTCTTGCTTAGTGTTTTGTCTTCAGAAAGACTAGCTTATAAACATCAGAACTAAAAATAGATCAGTGGAAGAACAAAAATCTGAATAGCTCTCCCATCTTATACCCCTTACTCTCCAAAATGGTAAAAGGTCTCTGGAGTGGGAATGAAAAGATGTGAATTATAGTCGATGACTTGGTATGGACCATTTGAAGTGACACTTCAGGTAATCACTGCACTTCTCTAGGCCTCTGTTTCTTCATGTATTAATCAAGTAGATTTTTTCTAAGATATCTTTCATTTCTACCATCTTATAATTCTAATGGAAATAACAAATCTGGGATGTCTGATGTTAAGTAGATGTTTATGAAATTTTGCACATGGTTGAGGTTAATGAGCAGATGAACTATTATTGAAATCTCTGAATTTTGCTCTAGGTTTATGTCATAGGAGTTTCTTATGTAAAATTTTAAGGATATGGAACATACCTCTCCATCCTTAGTGCCAGAATGGGAGATGGGAAGCTATAAATTTTACCCAGCATCTTCTGTGTGGAGGAGACAACCAGACTTCACAGAAGACATTTGTAACACAGATAGCATTGTAACTTTAAGCCACGTTGCTTACATAAGGTGCAGACAAAAGTACTAGCTGATCAAAGCACTCTTTCTACTTTTCAACTGATGACTCTAGTATTACACAGATAGACCTTTAAAAGGTGTGAACAATTTTGATGCATTCTATAAGACCTGAGTTCTGGTTTCACGTCCATCGGTAAGTAGTTGTATGTCCTTAGGCACTTTGGGCTTTAGTGAGCCATCTTTGAATTACTCCCAAGGACTCCCCGTCCCGTGCCAAATTCATGAAAATTGTGATTTTTTTTTTCTATCTTTTAATTTTTTGAAGTAATATTTACTGTAACACTTAATTTACACATATCCTTAAAATTATGCAAAACAGAAGATTGGTCAAAAATAAAAGTCAGTAGAATTTTTAAGAAAAAAAATCAACCTTAATGATATCTATTGAGCATACTGGCCTTCTCCAGGGTGGAAGAGAGGTTTAGATGAAAGAGACTGTAACAAGGCATTTCTTCCTTCCTTTCATGAGAGGAAATTTAGTTTGGTAGAGCCAGAATGCAGTGCAATTACTGTGGACCAACTGTTCAGTGACCTATATGACATGAATTGTTTATTGATCCATGGAGTAATCTCTTATATGAAATGAGGAAGACAGAACAGAAAACAATAATGTTCAGATTGGGATATGTACACTCCAGAGAAATGAAAATACCTCTGACTTTATTTTAAGTGAAACCAGCAAGGATCCACTGACCATTTCAAGAGAAGCAAAGTGATTAGATACAAATTTTGACTCCATCTTGAAAAAAAAATTCAATAAGCTTTTCTTTCACAGTTCTTTATTTTTAACATAACAAACTATATACAACCAAATATTTTTATTATCTATTTTGTTTGCTTTTCCTTGTCTTCTTTCCTGTCTCCTATTTACATAAAGATTTCTTCATTCTCCAGCCTCTGACCCCTTTGTTTCTTATTTGGAAGATTTTTTGTAATGTTAATCTTCTGCTGATTATGAGTTTTTCACGTAATTGCTTAAATATAAACATTTCTAATAAAATCTATACTCTTTCCTCTCTCTCCATAAAAGAAACTTGCCTATGCTTGCCTAAGCCTCTGCTAAATATCACCTTTAATTTCCTGTCATTGTGAAAAATTATACTTCTTCATTTTATTTTATTAAACCATTTTTTCTGAAGCACCTAAATGTTTTTTGTTTGTTTTCATAGGTTTTTGGGGAACAGGTGGTATTTGGTTACATGAATAATTTCTTTAGTGGTGATTTGTGAGATTTTGGTGCACCCATCACCCAAGCAATATACACAGAACTCAATTTATAGTCTTTTATGTCTCGCCCCCTTCCCACCCTTTCTCCTTGAGTCCCCAAAGTCTACTGTGACACTTGTATGCCTTTGCATCCTCTTAGCTTAGCTCCCACTTATGAGAACATACAATGTATGGTTTTCCATTCCTGAGTTACTTCACTATAGTCTCCAATCCCATCCAGGTTGCTACGAGTACCATCAATTCATTCCTTTTTATAGCTGAGTAGTATCCCATTGTATATACATATACCTCTTCATTTTGATTTTTTAAAAAAACTTATACGTAAGTTAATTTAAAAGGATGGTACATTTATTTCATTTGGAATAAAAATATGTAAAGCAGTACATAGTGTGAAGTATTTATTGAATTTGAAGCTCCTAATAGTGGGCTAGGTGATATAGTTCAACTCTTTGCTCAACGCAACTATAATGCTTAAGTGAAGGAAGAATCGTCTTCAAAAAGCAACAAGACCCAGTAAAATATTGGTATGGTTAGCGCTTGAAGAGGTGAATTAGAGATGCTTCATCCTGTTGTCATTAAAGAGATAAGTACATTTTAATTAAGCACCTAGTACATGAATTGGAGTCCTCTGGCTCTATTATCTCACTGTTGTCTCTTCATATTTTCTGCCCCTACTTTAAGTCAGGTACCTCAAAGATGGTTGCTTTTGTCATGGGGTCATCTGTGGATACTTAGAGGCCATTTAGAGCAGAGCTTTGCCCTAGATTGGGATCTGAAGTAGCTCCACTATGAAAGTGGGTATATGAACTTCATTCAAGCAAGTAATCTAAGTGATCTACAAAAAATTTTCCATTCATAATCTTATCTTAGTGTCTTGGTACTTCCTTTTCTAACTTTCTAGAATACTCTTCCTTCAGATATTCTCATCTCTTATTTATTTGCTTCATTCAAGTCTTTCTCCAATGCCATTTAGGTAAACAGGCTTTCTCTGGTCATCTTATCTACAAGTGACTCAAAAGAATTATGCAACTTACTCTGAATACCTAAATTCCTTCAAAAGAAAAAATGTCTTTTGCATCAAGCCAAGTGGTCACGTCTCACTTAGTCTGTAATGTTATGATTTTGTAATTCAAGTTTAATGTTGTTTGGAAAGAGGAAAACCAGACATACATTTGTAATTGCCTTTATCAGCTAAAATCAGGGACGTTCCATTGCAATTTAATTAAATCATTTCATTCTAGATGATTTGCTCATGTCATAATTTACCTTGACATCTTTATTTATGTATTTATTTTTGAGTCAGGGTCTCAGCCTGTCATCAAGGTTGGAGTGCAGTGGTGTGATCTCGGTTCACTGTAACCTCAGCCTCTCAGGCTCAAATGATCCTCCCACCTCAGCCTCCTGTGTAGCTGGGAATACAGGCACATGCCACCATGCCTGGCTGACTTATTTTTATTTTTAGTAGAGATGAGGCCTTGCTATATTGCCTAGGCTATTGAAATCGTTTAAAAAAGTCATATTTAAAGGTTTAATTTTTAAATGATCTTCACAGGAATCCTGAGAATAAATGCCTGTGGTGCTGAGATACCACTGTCCCCTGTAGTGGAATGTTTTGAAGTCCAGCATATGGATATTTTATATATGATTTATAGATAGTATATGTCTCAACTCATGAAAAATAGCCTTAGAATCATAACTGTAGAATATCAAGATACTAGAGCAGTGCGTGTATATGTGTGTGTATTTTAATAGTCAAGTGAACTCAGTAGGGTTAGACTTGAAGATGGAATTTCAGTTACTTTGTCAATGTTATGACTAATAATGCTGTATGGAGGAGATGCAACCTCTCTTTTTCTATGTTGTTGGCAATTCTGAAAGATAACTTTTTACTTCTAAGCTATTATTGCACACCATTGAATACGACACCAACTGATTGTCATGAAATCATTAGCTGGTGCTCTAATGATAAATTGCTGCATAGCAAACCACTCTCAAAACCTAGTGGCATAAAATAACTATTTATTCATTTATTTAAGCTTGTGGATCTGCAGTTTGAGCAGGGCTCAACACGGAAGGTTTGTCTCTGCTCCATGTGGTATTAGCTGAAACAGTTCCACTGGAGGCTGAGGATCAAGGGGAGGTCAAAGGATCAAGATTACAAAGGATCTGACATAGGAGAGCAGGAAACAACTCTATACTTCGAGTTGGTGAGATGTAAGACAGGAGTGTGCACTTTTGTTGTTATTGCTGTAAGTCTTCTAGTATGATTTGCCTTTTAAACTGTGTTCATGAGCTACTTTGTTTAAAATTTTTTAAAATGTGAAAACTAAGCAGATACTTGTCAGTAGTAATAAGTGCCATGATGACAATAGAAGACGGTAATCTTCAGGAAATGAACTGGTACATATGTGGGTCGAACTTTAGATGTGGTTGGCAGCTGGGGCTTATCAGAGAATGTGATTTTAAGCTAAGATCTGAATTTAAATAAGAAACCACCTATGCTGATGGGTTGATCTGTGCAGGAAACCACCATGGCACACATTTTTCTATGTAACAAACCTGAACATCCTAAACATGTACTCCAAACTTAAAAGTTGAAGAAAAACAACTTTGCAACAAAAAAAGACCACCCAAGTAATGGGCTTATCATGTTTGAAGAACAAAGGAAAGAAATGTATTAATTTTCTATGGCTGCATAAGAAATTACCACAAAGTTATTGACTTAAAACAACACACATTTAGCATCTCAGATTTTGTGTAGGTCAAGATTCTATCATGTGTACCTGGGATCTCTGCTTAGAGGAATGCCTGAATCAAGAATGCTGAGCTGCATTTTCATCTGGAGTTTGGGGTCCTATTTCAAACTCACTGGTTGGCAGAATTTAATTCGTTGCATTGTTTTCTTGCAGGATATTCAGAGGGTTGCTTCCAGCTCCTTAAGGACTGCCTTCAGGTCCTAGCACATGACTGTCTCACAACATGGCATCTTTCTTCTTCAAGGATAGCAAGAGTATCTCTAGTCCACCAATACAGTCTTATGTAATAGTAGGTAATCATGAAATGACTATCTCATCACATTTGCTGTGTAACATAACCTAATCAAGAAGGTGGCTGCTATCACATCATATTTACAGGTTCTTCTCACACGCAAGGGGAAAAGATTAGGCAGGGAATATATACCAGTGCATAGGAATCTTGGTGGGCATCTTAGAATTCTGTCACAGGCAGTGAGACAGAACTGTAGTGAGTGAGGTACAATTTAAAGTCAGAGAGAGACCCAGGGGACAGGATATAAAGTCTTCTCTGCCTTGATAGGGAGTATGGATTTTATTGCCACTGCAGTGGGAAGCCAATGAAAGTTTTAACTATTCAGGAGTAAATAATTGATTTGCCTTAGGGATATACAGTACACAAATCCATGAACTGGGGTTTGCTTTATGCATCAGCTGTTAATTATTAATAACTTAAACACTGATTGTAAACAAAGGGAAGTTCTAACAAAGTTAGAATGTCTTATTTTGAAATTCAAACTAAAATTTAAAAAATATTTAATTTAAAAGTATTTTAATTTACAGAGAATAGTGATTTTCATTAAGGAGTCTGTTTTACTCATATAGAAGTTTAGCAACAAAGATATACAGAATTTGACATTTAGTATTTGCTGCATTCACTGTATTTTTTCTCTGCCATGGGTTTTATATGGTATTTAGTTTTTGACTATGGCATGGATACATTATAGCTAGTAGATAAACTTTGAGATCTTTCATGAGGAAAGACTTCTTTTGAAACTCTACATATACACATATATCTGTGACATAACTCCTGATATTGCCCTTACAGGTCATATCAGAGTGTTTATCTTTCCCTGGCATGTGCTGTTTCCATTTGCTTGGTTGAGTACTGAATGGACTTTATTCATAGTTGGCCATTTTAAATTCTTTTTTGTTTGAAGCCCTTGAAACAATTAAAGGGTATAGGTCATGAATATCAAACTTCTTCCTTAATAAAACTTTATCATTTAAAGTTACTGTATGCCAGGCAGAATTTATTTGATTTAATAAGTTACAAAAATTATTTTTAAATAATCACCAAATTGGACTCAACACAGCCCCTTACATTTTCCCTAAACAAATTTTCTGTTTAAATTCTGAGATTTATTAAGAACACTGGTTTATAAATTGTAAAAGGCTCTCTCTCTCTTTCTCTCTCTCTGTACCTTCTCTCCTTCCCATAAACCTGCTTCTCTTCTTCACTGAGGTTAAATGCCTCATTTTACTCTATAACTGCATATGGCAGTAAAATAGTTGGAATTTGCTCTTCTTCTAAGAATATTTTAATATAAATGTAAGACACACATTTTCCTGTTTGCTTCTCTGAATTTGCATTTTGAGCATGGTCAGTTAAAGGGAGAAGTTAGAGTCTGTCAATCCTAATATTTTCTGGCATATTTTATGAGTTGCTAATAAAACATGTAGAATGTACTATTTGGAGTCTTAAACAATACAAGTAAACAACAGTTAGCTTGTATTGTTTCCCTTGCCATACTCTACAGGTAATTCAAATGACTCAAAAAAATTAGAAATTCAAAGAAAAGTAATCACATCAAGATTAAATGACTCCCCCCTGGCATGTAAAATACATGGCATCACTTAGCTACCCTTAATGAAGCCAGAATGTATCTATGTCATTGTCAAAGACTAAACACCAGTTAAAACTTCTGGTGGTTGATGATTGCTTACCTTAGTTGCAGCAATTTTAGTAAAATAATTAAATATTTCTATATTTGGTGACCCAGGTAATCTTTAGGAAGTGCAACTGAATTTCAGTATTAACTGCCATTTCATATTTACACCACTTGCATAAAGCATACACCATTATGCTTACTCACTTGAAACTATTCTTTTATTCTTTTGACGTAACAAATCTGAATCCCATTATTAAAACACGTAACTTATTCCTTTGATAAATGAAATCACATTATTTTATCGAGATTCTTGGTTAAAAACACGATAGACTTGATTTTACTGGTAAGGGATCATGTCAAAGCATTACTTCTGATCTGAGTCTTGGTTGTCATTGGTTGGAAACTGCACTGGGTATATTCACCCATATAGTTACCCTATTTACAAGACAGTTTTTTTCTTCTTTACATTCTGGGTTTATGCTTCATTAGATACATCCTAATTTGATGAAGTTAGATCAATTTTTATAAATTTATTTACATTCCACTTCTTAGCCCTCAATGTATTTCAAATGTTTGACTTTTAATGTGCTATACTTAATCAAGTTCACTGACTCTGTGTGACTGTTTCTAAGACTCATTTTGTGGATAGATGTACAAACTCTTAATGTTCTTATTTTTCCATAAGGCAAAAATTACCACTTTGGCACCAAGTATGCAGGATTCATACATATTAAATGAAAATATACATAGTTCTTCTGAAAAGACCTTGTTTAACACACAAAGCACAGCTTCTACAGAAATATAAAGGCTTTTATATCTTTTTTAAACTTTAAGTTTTTTTTATTTTTTTTCTGACGTTTGGATGTGGGCATTTAGTTTCATAAGTTTTCATCTTAACACTGCCTTAGCTATGTCCCAGAGAATCTGGTAGGTTGTATCTTTGTTCTTGTTAGTTTCAAAGAACTTACAGATTTCTGCCTTAATTTCATTATTTACCCAAAAGTCATTCAGGTGCAGGTTATTCAAATTCCATGTAATCGTATGGTTTTTGAATGAATTTCTTAGTCTTGATTTCTAATTTGATTGTACTCTGGTCTGAGAGATTGTTTGTTAGGATTTCCATTATTTTGCATATTCTGAGGAGTGTTTTACTTCTGATTATGTGATTTATTTTAGAGTGTGTGCCTTATAGCAATGAGAAGAATATATAGTCTGTTGTTTTGGGGTGGAGAATTCTATAGATATCTATCAGGTCCATTTGACCCACTGCAGAGATCAGGTCCTGAATACATTTATTAATTTTCTGTCTCAATTATCTAATATTGTCAGTGGAGTGTTAAAATTTCCCACTATTATTGCATGGAGGTCTAAGTCTCTTTGAAAGTCTCTAAGAACTTGCTTTATAAATTGGTTACTCCTGTGTTGGGTGCATATATATATTATGAGAGTTAGATCTTCTTGTTGAATTAAACCATTTACCTTTATGTAATACCCTTCTTTGTCCTTTTTGATCTCTAGGTTTAAAGTCTGTCTGTTTTGTCTGAAACTAGGATTGCAATCTCTGCTTTTTTCTCTTTTCCACTTACTTGGTATATATTTCTTCATTGTTTTATTTTATGCCTATATGTGTCACTGCGTATGAGATAGGTCTCTTGAAGACAGCAGACCAATGGGTCTTGGTTCTTTATCTGGCTTGCCATTCTGTGTCTTTAAATTGGAGCATTTAGCCCATTTACGTTCAAGGTTAGTATTGATATGTGTGGATTTTTTTCTGTCATTATGATGCTAGCTGGTTAATTTGCAGACTTGTGGTTGTTTCATAGTGTCACTGGCCTGTCTTTGTACTTCAGTGAGTTTTTGTAGTTGCTGGTAATAGTCTTTTCTCCCCATATTTAGTGCTTTCTTCAGGAGCTCTATTAAAGTGGGTCTGGCGGTAATGAATTCCCTCAGCATTTGCTTGTCAGAAAAGGATCTTATTTCTCCTTTGCTTATGAAGCTTTGTTTGGTTGGACATGAAATTATTTGTTGGAATTTCTTTTTTTTTTAAGGATGTTGAATGTAAGTCCCCAATCTCTTCTGGCTTATAGGGTTTCCATTGACAGGTCCACTGTTAGTCTGATAGGCTTCTATTTGTAGGTGATCTGACCTTTCTTTCTAGCTGCCTTGGCAATTTTTCTTCCATTGCAACCTTGGAGAATCAAACAATTTTGTGTCTTGGGGATGATCATCTCATGGAGTATCTTACTGGGGTCCTCTGTGTTTCTTGCATTTAAATGATGGCTTATCTAGCTAGGTTGGCAAAATTTTCATGGATGATATACTGAGATATGTTTTCCAAGTTGGTTCCATTCACCCTTTTCTCTGTCAGGGACATCAGTGAGTTATAGATTTGGTCTCTTGACATAATCTCATATATCTGGGAGGTTTTGTTCGCTTCTTTTCTTTTCTTTTTTTTTTTTTTTTGCTATTCTTGTCTGACTGTCTTATTTCAGAAAGCCAGTTGCCCAGTTCTGAGATTCTTTCCTCTGCTTTATCTATTCTATTAATACTTATAATTTAATTATAGAATTCTTATAGTGTGCTTTTCAGCTCTATCAGGTTGGTTACAATATTTTCTATGCTGGTATTTTGTCAGCTCCTCCATTGTTTTATCATGATTTTTTTGCTTCTTTGAATTGGGTTTGAAGATACTTCTGTAGCTCAGTGATCTTTGTTCCTATCTGTATTCTGAATTCTATTTCTGTCATTTCAGCCATCTCATCCTGGTTCAGAACCCTTGCTGGAGAGGTGCTGCACTCATTTGGAGGAAAGAAGACACTCTGAATTTTTGAGCTGTCAGGGTTCTTGCACTGATTATTTCTCATCTCTGTGGGCTTATCTACCTTTAATCTTTGAGGTTACTGACCTTTGGATTTTTTTTTTAATTCTATTTGATGACTTTGAGGGTTTGATTATGGTATAAGGTGAATTCAGCTGACTGCTTTGTTTCTGAAAGATTTTAGGGGACTAATGCTCAGTTCCTAACTCCTGGACTATGTGCTTTAACTCTGGGGGACTTATACTAGGTCCTGAATTTGTTCTCTGGCTCCTTGAGGTTAGAAATCCACTGTACTGAGGCGAGCAAGGTGCCCCAGACTGCTGGTCACTACACTCTGATGGGTGGTGTCAGCCAAAGCATTTTATAGTGCAGTGACAGCAGGATCCATCTTCATTAGCATGTGCCAGCAGCCATGGTAGCAGCAGCTGTGGTAGAGTGCTAGTGGGTGGGAGTTGCCTATCTCCCTGTGGGCATTCTCCACAGAGGCAGAGGCAATGCAGCTGGTGGGGGCAGGGAGTCCCTGCTGGTGACTGTCTGGACAGTCCACTAGAGGTGGTGTTGGCTTGGGGGTGGGCTACTGGTAGGCTCAGCTCTGGCTGCCTTTTCTGTTCTCCAAAGGCAGGTGTGGTCACTGGGGGTAGGGGAATTATCCACTGTTTTCTGCACAGTGTTAGCGCAATGGCAGGGTACTTGTGAGGATGGGCTGTAAAGGCTCTGTCTGCAATGGTGGTCATCGGGAAAGGGGAACAGGCTGTTCTCCCATGAACTGGTGGAGCAAAGAAATCAAAACTCATCTGGGCAAATATGCACCAGTAAAGTGATGTGGGGAGTTGCCATGGGCCTGGGACAAGCTGCAGTATGGGGAAGGCACATGCAGGTTGGTGTATGGACTTAGGGGCTGACCTGATGAAGCGCTCTGTGGGTAGGCATGGCATGCCAGTGCAGAAGGTATGGTGTGGGCCCCCCGAGTACTTCAGACTGCCCTGCAAGCAGGTGTGGCCCAGCTGGGGCCCTGGGACAAGCCAGCAGATCAAGAGATGCTCAGGTCAGACCAGTCTTGTCTGACTGGCAAGACTTCCCTGCAGAGTTTAGTTCTCCTAGGGCTAAAGTATCCTATACGAGAAAGTCAAGCCCATGGGAATGGCCATCCCAGGCCATGTTGTGCTATAGACCCTTCTGCACCAAACCCTCTGGGCTGCTCATCAGCTGGCTTGCTGCCAATACCACTTCTCTAAGATGTCCCTGCCAACTTGAGTGTCCTTGGTGGTCAAGGAATTCTCCTCTTGCCAGGGTTCCAGAGGCCCTTGGTGGGAGTGGGTTGCTCCTTGTCAGTTCAGCTCACCTGTTCTCCTTGAGCCCTTGGGGGCCAGGAATGAGTCCCAGTGCATGGTAGCCTCATGCAGAGTTCCCAACCTTTTCTCTATTCAGCCCAGCTTCTGTGTCTTCCCTGAATTCACTCTTGGTACCTTCCCTTTGAAGACCTGTTAGGAGCATGCCAGGCCTCTCAGTTTCTCAGTGGGAGCTGTTTCACCTGGCTACATTTATTTGGGCATCTTGCCATCCCACTCTGGCTTTTATACCTTGAACATAATTTTGCAGCAGGGTAAATCATCCTCTTTCTTTGAGGTCTTTATTCCTACCTCTTATGATAAAACTTCTCTACAGAGAAGCCACACGACTCTCATAACATACTCTCAGAGCATACACATTGCAGAACTAGAACCATGGTAAGACTTACGATGGTTTTGATAACGATGTCCAATATTATCTTGGAAAAACAATTTCTAGTTTTTATTAATCGTGATGGTTTTAGTCCAAGTGTTTCTCTTTGTTTCATTTTTATATCCCATTAAAAACCATAAAAGGAATAAGCAAGAAAATAATAAGGCTATAAGGATAAAGAAAACTGGAGAGGAAAACAGTAGTAGGTGAAGCATGGCCTCAGTTGCAAGAGTGATGACTGACATAGCAGAGGAAGCTGAAACCTAAGAGCATACAGGATAAATAATAAGAAAAGGTTGATACCCCTTGCTTCATCCTGGAAAATGTCAGAAATTGAAGAAGCTCTGGGCAACATAGGGAGACTACCATCTCTTAAAAAAAATTTAACTGGGTATGGGTGTGGTGGTGCATGCCTATAGTTCCAGCTACTTGTTGGGTCTGGGAGGGAGTCATGCCACTGCAGTCCAGCCTGCAGTCTCATTAAAAAAAAAAAAGGAAATGGAAGAACCAGTGAAATATGGATGAAGGCATGGGGCTGAATAGAAAGATAATTATATGTTAATTAGTGAAATTAATATATAAGTTATTTACCAATCTTACCTTTTGCAAGCAGCAATCTTTTTTCTGATCCCTGAAAAAAAGTGGAGG
The DNA here is from genome assembly GCF_049350105.2 of Macaca mulatta. NCBI lineage: Eukaryota > Metazoa > Chordata > Mammalia > Primates > Cercopithecidae > Macaca > Macaca mulatta. The sequence goes on from NC_133407.1 coordinate 21,690,621, forward strand.
TTTATTTTTAGGAAAAATGGAAACAGAGTCTCAAGGCTCTAGGGGACACAATATAGGTGAGCTCAAAGGTAAAACAACATAATCAAAACAGGGAAGTTTCATCAAATTATGAGACCCTCAGCAACCCTTTCTTCCTGTCCCCAAAATGTCAGTACCAAGGTTTATGATTTCCCAGGCGGAGGAAAATAAAATTATTCTCTAGACTAATAGTGATGCAGGAATTTTCTCAGTCACTTTGCCAGCTGGGACCTCTGGCCGGCAACAACCCCCAACCCCACTGGGCCTAACTCAGCCCCAGGCCTGCCACTGGAGGTGCCCTGCCTACTTGGCCTCCCCAGACCAAGTCTGGCTTGCACACCGGCTCAGCTCATGGCTGGTCATGCCCTAGCTCACCTGTATTATAGTTTGTGTACCTGTGTTCAGCAGTTCCTGAGCTCTTGTCCTGCATCCAAGAAGAATGTGCTGAAAGTTGAAGGGTGAGGATGGACAGAGAAAAATTTTAATGAGTGACACAACAGCTCTCAGTGGAGAGGAGATGAGGGGACTTGGGGTCCCCCACCCCCCACAGTCAGGTGTTTATTTTATTTTATTTCTCTCTGTGGCTGGGTCTGGGGCTTTTTATGGACTCAGAATGGGGAGTGGGTGCTGATTTGTTTGTCAGTATGCAAAAAAAGGTTAAAGCAAAGACACCAATCAAAGGTGGGCATGGCAGTATAGAAAACCAAATTAGGAAAAGGTAGGTATATGTAAAATAGGTGAAGAGTGGGGATCAGTCAGAGGAAAGTGTGCCAAACAGGAAGACAGGTTTTCAACCTGGTCTGAGGATTTAACTTGTAGCTTGGCTTTCAGGCTTTAAACTCTCTTTGGCTTGGAGGTGGGGTTTTACCCGGGCCCCTCCCCATCTGCGTAGGCATTTGACTGCCTCCAGTCACTATCGATTCCCTGCTCTGAAGAGGTACATCTAACTGCTGTTAGAATAGGGATGATGACCGATCATAACTGCTTCCTGCTGACAAAGGGCATTCTTTTGGGAAGATGGCAGCTAGATCTCCCTCGGAGTCTTACCTAAGGGTCTCTTAAAGGGAACCATCTTGCAAGGCTCTGGTTGCACAACCATTTGGAGTTTGATGGCTAGAAGGTGAGAAGGACAAACCAGGTTATTAGACAACATGTATAAAAATGAAACAAGGGGGTAAAGACAGCTTAAAAATCCTGAGGCTGCCAACATGCCCTAATAACTGGTGGCTATAGTTATGCCTGCTAAGATTTGGGTGCATGGGGCTTGGCTTTGGTCAGCCTCTTTGGTCTTGTTTTCCCAAACAAGGAAACCTCCAGGTTATGGGCACCCTACTTACTCTTATCACCTGGCAGGATTTGCAGGATAATTACCCAGAACTAGAATATTGAGTCAGATGTTTACCTACCCATATCTTTTGTTTCTTCTGAGCTGTAGCTGGAAATCAGTGGTTGGTTCACAGAAATAAGCAGCATTAGTTTAAAATGTAGGTAAAAACTTAAAAACAATTAACAAAACTAGATTTAATGACAAGTGCAAGGTAAGTTTTGAAACATAATTTTTCTCTCTTCAGTCCTCATTTTTTTAGGGTCTTAGTAATGAATTCTTTAGCTACATTGGTGTATGCAACAAAAACAAAAATAAATAAATGGGACATATTAGGCAAATAGATTTTTGCAAAAATATGGCAAAAACCACAATTACTTTTGTATCAACCTAATAATTAAACTAAAAAGTTTCTGCAAAGCAAAATAAATTATCAGCAAACAGACAACCCACAAAGTGGAAGAACGTATTTGCAAACTATGCATCCAAAAAAGGACTAGTACTCAGACTCTAAAAGGCACTCACACAAATCAGAAAGAAAAATACAAATAATGCCATCAAAAAGTGGGAAAAGGACATGAATAGGCATTTCTCAAAAGAAGACATATAAACAGCCAACAAACATATGAATAAATGTTCAATATTGCTAATCATCAGGCAAATGCAAATTTATGCCATGAGTTACCACCTTACTCCTGCAAGAATGGCCATAATTTAAAAGTCAGAAAACAATAGATGTTAGAGTGAATGTGGTGAAAAGGAACACTTTTATACTGTTGGTGGGAATGTAAATTAGTATAACCTCTATGGAAAACGGCATGGAGGTTCCTTAAAGAACTAAAAGTAGATCTACCATTCAATCCAGAAATCCCACTACGGGATATCTACCCAAAGGAAAAAAAGTCATTACCTAACAAAGACACATGCCCATGCATGTTTATAGCAGCAGAATTTGCAATTGCAAAGGTATGAAACCAACCTAAGTGCCCATCGACCAATGAATGGATAAAGAAAATGTGATATATATGCACCATGGAATACTACTCAACCATAAGAAGGAACAAATAATGTTTTTGCAGCAACTTGGATGAGTTGGAGGCCATAATTCTATGAGAAATGACTCAGGAATGGAAAACCAAATACTGTATGTTCTGACTTACAAGTGAGAGCTAGGCTATGAGAATACAAAGACATACAGAGTGATACAATGAACTTCAGGCACTTGGGCAGAGGGAGGTTGGGAGGGAGTGGGGGATAAATGACGATATACTGGCTACAGTGTACACTGCTCAGGTGATGGGTGCACTAAAATCTCAAAATTTACCACTATATCATTTATCCATGTAACCAAAAACCACTTGCACCCCAAAAGCTATTGAAATTAAAAAAAAAAAAAAGCAGAGATGCCGTTGTAAACCTGGCAGATATGCACTATGTGTGTAGGGTTGGGAATTTGGGTGGTGAAGGAACAGCATCTGCTACTTATAGTAAGTTATTAATTTGCTCAAATTTGCTGCATGGATTATATATTTGGGCCTCACAGATGATTAAAGACCATAACTGCATGATATGGCTCCTTTATTTTGTTTATTTAAAAAAATAGATCACCTTTGTATAGAAATTCTAATTAAGTTTATGGAAAAGATTGACTTCAATTACTTTCTAAGATTATTTGCAAAGGGATTTTAAAAACCTGATAGTAAAATATCTCTTTTCTTCACTGGATCCTATCTTTACTTCCAGATAAACAATATTTAAGATAAAAGATGGTGCTGATTCCAACAATGAGTTTGTCATAAAATGAAAACTACAGAAATACTTTCAATACATAGAGGCAGGCTCTCAGGGACAAATAAAACAGAAGAAAAGAAGTAACATACCTCACTAACATTGGGATATAAAGAACACAAAGGAAAAATTAGTTAAAAATCTCTGCTGCCTCTGAGGCTCAGAGGCAAAAATTTTACTTGGAAAAAATACAGATTTATTATGACCTTTACATACATAAAACACATCAAATTTTTAGCTGTGAGCAATACTAGTTTCACCATTTATGCCCACATTTATTTTACATCATTGATTACCTCCTAGGTATAGAAGTGGTCTTTGCTCTTTGTTGGCTATCAGAAGAAAAAAAAACATTTCCTGGGAAATTTGTGTATGGTAAGGAGTAAAGTACCTTTTTCTTATTTTCAGCCTTGTAATGTGTGCCCTGAATATCTTAGAGACAATAGTGGAAAAAGAGGCTTTTTGTTCTTCAAATTGGGATATATTTTAGGAGTAAAGAGCAGCCAGTATGTTTTTTTTTTTTTGATTAATTTTTCTTCCAAGACATTTTCTTCTTAGAATTATTTTTATGAATAATTTTTCAGTTCAACATCTGATTAAGTCATTGGTTTTCATTATCGCCATGCACTTTTTCCATATTTCTCATCATGAAATTTAACATTTCATGTACTTGGTGGTTAGTTTGTTTTCCTCCTATATTTTGAGACAGGATTTTAAAACATTATTTTATAAAATACTTTAAAGTGTTACAAATGTTTGGAATTATTCATATCTTCATAACTGAAGGGTTCTCACAAAACCTTTTCTGTTTGCTAACCCAATTTTCTGTTTTGCATTGTGAGAATTAATTTTAAAAATAAATGACTTCTCTCAGCACATTACAGGTACTTTTCCAAGTGTAGAATTGTACTTCTTTTCATTTCTTTCATCTAATTTCATGTTCCATGCAAGGAAGTCTAAAACAAACAAACAAAAAAACACAAACTCTCGAAACGAGAAATCCTCTCCAATAAACTTGGGTCTTCTTTTCTAAAGAAATTATTTCTCAGTATTTGTTATGGATCAAATGTTTGTCATCTTCTCCCCCGTTCATATTCTGAAACCCAAATGCCCAGTATAACTCTGTTTGGAGATAGGGCCTTTACAGAAGTAACTAAAGTTAAACGAAGTCGTAGGATAGCACTGTGATCCAATAAGATTAGTATCTTTACTGGAAGAAACATCAGAGAGCTTGCTCACTCTCTCCCCAGGCACAGGAACAGCGGAAAGGTCACTTGAACCAACAGAGAGGAGACAGACATCTGGAGTTCAAGCAGGGAGCCTTCCCCAGACACCAAGCCTGTTGGCATCTTGATCTTGAACTTCCAGTCTTCAGAACTGTGAAAAAATACATTTGTTTTTTAAGCCACCCAGTTTATGGTGTTTTGTTATGGCTATCTGAGCAAACTAAAACAGTACTATTTTAATTAAATATTTTATTGAGGTAAAATTTGTATGTAACAGAACACACAGATCCTAAATACGTGGTTCCATGAGTTCTGACATCACCCAAACAACAAGTGCAATATCATGTAACCACCACTCAACGCAAGATATAAAACCTTTTCAGTACCCCAACAAAAGATTTTCCTGAGCTTTCCATCAGAAAAAAAATGTTCGTGTACTTTTGCAAGTAGAATCATGTAGTATGTATCCTTTTGTGTCTCCTGTCTTTTATTAAATAAATGATCTTCAGATTTTTTTTTTTTTTTGAGACGGAGTCTTGCTCTGTCACCCGGGCTGGAGTGCAGTGGCATGATCTCGGCTCACTGCAAGCTCCACCTCCCGGGTTCATGCCATTCTCCTCCCTCAGCCTCCTGAGCTGCTGGGACTACAGGCGCCTGCCACCACAACCTGCTAATTTTTTGTATTTTTAGTAGAGACGGAGTTTCACCATGTTAGCCAGGATGGTCTCGATCTCCTGCCATTGTAATCCACCTGCCTTGGCCTCCCAAAGTGCTGGGATTATAGGCGTGAGCCCCCCGCCCAGATCTTTTAAATATTGTTTCATGTGTGAGTGGTTGTATTTCTTATTACTAAGTAGTATTCAACTCTACAAATATCAGTTCTGTTAATGGACATACAGGTTGCTTCCAGTTTTTGGCTTACGTAGATATATAAATCTACTATGAACATTTTCATATAAATCTACTTCGATTTCCCTTGGCTAAACACACAGAAATGAAACAACATCATAGGTTTATATACATCTTTAACTTTAAAAGAAGCTGCCATGCAGTTTGTTAGGGTGGTTTTGCCATTTTATGCTACTACTTGGAATGTATGAGAGTTCTAGTTACTACACATCCATGTCAACATTTGGTATTGTCAATTTTTAAATTTTATACATTCTGGTAAACTATACATCGTTGTGGTTTTAGTTTGAATTTTCTTGATGATAAATTGATGTTGAGCACGTTTTTATGTGTTTATTTTGTGTTCATTAAAATGACTTGTCCATTTTTATTGTTTTGTTTGTTTTTTTGTTGTTAATCTGCAAGCATTTCAAAATATAAATTTTATATAAAAGTTCCTTATCATATATAATATATATAAATATGTATTTGTGTATGCTTGTGTGTGTATACTTTTTTCTAGTCTGTGGCTTCATTTTTTTACATTGATTTTGATGATCAGAAATTTTACAAAAGGGTGAAATGTAACTCATCAACTTTGCTATTTATCATTCGTGGTTTTTATGTAATATCTAAGGGATCTTTGCCTACCCCATGAGTTGCAAGATACTCTTCAGTGTTTTCTTCTGGATGCTTTATGGTTCTTTCTATCTTTACATTTAAATCTATGATTCCTTTCAAATTAATTGTTGTTTAGAGAGTTATTTAGGGATTAAGTTTTAATGTTTTTCAAAATGGATATCTACTTTTTCCAGCACCATTTGTTGAAAATGATTTTCTTCTCTATTGAATTGATATCATACCTCAGTTTAAAAAAAAAACACATACATGCATAATAGCGAGAGTTTATCTATTTCTGGGGTCTCTATTCTGTTACACTGATCTATTTGCCTGTCATTATGCCCAAACCCATAGTTTCTTGATTAACTGAGGTTTCTAGTAAGTCTTGAAATCAGGTAGTGCAAATGCTTCAACTTTGTTCTTTTTTTTCTAGTAGTGTAGATTTGTTTTGACAGATATTCTCACCTATTATTTGTCTTAAATGTTTTTTATTTTACTTTCTTCTTTAATGCTAGTTTTTACTGAAGATAGAATTTTGGATTGACACTTCTGTTTTCTGTCAGATTTTAAAGGATGATATTCTATCTGGACAACATTGTTTCTGATTAGAATTAAGCCATCACTCATGTTGTGGTTTCCTGTATATAAGATACTTCTTTTCCTATTTTATGATACTTTTTCTTTTTCTTTCTTTCTTTCTTTCTTTCTTTCTTTCTTTCTTTCTTTCTTTCTTTCTTTCTTTCTTTCTTTCTTTCTTTCTTTCTTTTTTTTTTTGCAGTTTGACTATTACATGATTTACCATTCTTTTTATTTACCTTGCTTGAGGTTTATTTGAGGCTGTGTTTTTTGTTTGTTTGTTTTTGATTCCTGGGCCTATTTCTTTGATAATAGTTGATAAATCCTCAGTCAATATCTCCTTAAATACTTATTTTACTCTTGTGTCTCTTTTTCTCTACCTCTGCTTCTCCAAGCATTCCTATGTAGACTTTGGATATTGTCTCACAGCTCTTGTTCTATTTTATTTTATTTTCAGTTTTTTTCTTAATGTTTCACTATGAATAAATTATTAAGTTGTATGCAGGTGTCTGTATATTTTCTCTGCAATAACCAATCTGCTGTTAATGCTATTAAATGAATTCTGCATTTATTTTATATTTTTATTACTAACATTTGCATTTGGTTCAAATAGTAATTTCCACATATCTGTTGAAATTTTCCATCTATTCCATCTATTTAGGCATGCTATTAGCTTTAGCAGCAGATCTTTTAATATATTCACCACAGTTATTTTTAAAAAATCATCTGATAATTCCAAAATCTGGCCCACATCCGTAGCTATTTTTATTGAGAGTATCTTCACTTTACCATTTTCTTGATTTTTTTTATGTACTCATAATCTCCCATTTTATTCTGAACTTTGTGTGTGTAGAAAAGTAAATAAGTTTTATTGCTGTAAAAAGGAGGGCTTCTGGTATTGGTGGCTTGGTTAATCTAAGCTGCATTTGAGTTGGGTTTGAGTTTTGTTGCAGCTTTAGTTGGAGGCAGTTAACCATTGTCTTAGAATGTTTGTGATAATTGAATATAGACTTCTTTTGTAGCAGGGCTTTGGATCTTAGAATCTTTGAGATTCTAGAAATTATTTTGTGTTTTACAACACGCTGCCAGCTTTCTGAATCCCTTATGATATGACTCCAAATTACAGCCTAACTCTTTGTCATCTACTCTCTGAGTTGCTGAGGAATGTTCTCTATATTCTTTATTTCCACCACTGCCTTTTTGTTCCTAGAAAGACCTATCTGGCTATGCTATCTCCAGCCATGCAAGTTTGAATATAATGCATTTGGCGAAGACCTAAAGTGCCTTGGAGAGGTTTATTTCAGCTCTATTGCCTGCCCTGAGCCTTCAGAATACTGTACCATTTATTAAGCAAAAGCTGAGGGAAAATAGTTGGTATACGAATGTGGGCTTGCTCTGTGGTTGGGACCTCTCAGGATTCCAGTTTATTATATCATTCAACATGCCATTGTCGAAAATTTGTTAACTTTTTTTTCTAGTTTCTCTTTATCCTTTTTTAGGGTAGATGCTTTCTTTTTTTTTCATTGATTTTCAAAGAATAAAAATGGTCATGGAGTGCTTCACTTCTAAGAATGTATTGCCATATTCTGGAAATTGGTTGATGTAGGTTTGTTTGTATCCTCAGATCTCTGACATGTTTGTAAAAACTATGATTTTACAGCTTATTTAGGGTTTTTTTTTTTTTTTTTAGGATGGAAGCAATAGTAATGTGGGACTCTACTTATCCTTTTTAGAAGTGAAGGTACCTAGCATTTTAAAAATCCAGTTCGAAGACTTTTTTTGTTACTATACTTTAAATTTTAGGGTACATGTGCACAACGTGCAGGTTTGTTACATAGGTATACATGTGCCATGTTGCTTTGCTGCACCCATCAACTTGTCATTTACATTAGATATTTCTCCTAATGCTATCCCTCCCCCAGTCCCCAACCCCCTGAAAGGCCCTGGTGTGTGATATTGCTTGCCCTGTGTCCATGTGTTCTCATTGTACAACTCCCACCTATGAGTGAGAACATGCAGTGTTTGATTTTCTGTCCTTGTAATAGTTTGCCTAGAATTATGGTTTCCAGCTTCATCTGTGTCCCTGCAAAGGACGAGAACTCATCATTTTTATGGTTGCATAGTATTCCATGGTGTATATATGCCACATTTTCTTAATCCAGCCTATCACTGATGGACATTTGGGTTGGCTCCAAGTCTTTGCTATTGTAAATAGTGCCACAATAAACATACGTGTGCATCTATCTTTATAGTAGCATGATTTATAATCCTCGGAGTATATACCAGTAATGGGATCTCTGGGTCAAATGGCATTTCTAGTTCTAGATCCTTGAGGAATTGCCACACTCTCTTCCACAATGGTTGAACTAATTTACACTCCCGCTAACAACGTAAAAACATTCCTATTTTTCCACATGTCCTCCAGCATCTGTTGTTTTCTTGACTTTTTAATGATTGCCATTCTTCTGGTGTTGGATGGTAGAAGAGCAACCCCAAGAAACATAATTGTCAGATTCACCAAGGTTGAAAAGAAGGAAAAAGATGTTAAGGGTAGCCAGAGAGAAAGGTCAGGTTACCCACAAAGGGAAGCCCATCAGACTAACAGCGGATCTCCAGGCAGAAATCCTTCAAGCCAGAGGAGAGTGGGGGACAACATTCAACATTCTTAAAGAAAGTAATTTTCAACCCAGAATCTCATATCAAGCCAAATTAAACTTCATAAGTGAAGGAGAAATAAAATCCTTTACAGACAAGCAAATGCCGAGAGATTTTGTCACCAGCAGGCCTGCTTTACAAGAGCTCCTGAAGGAAGCACTAAACATGGAAAGGAACAACTGGTACCAGCCACTGCAGAAACATGCCAAATGGCAAAGACCATCGACACTATACTGCATCAATTAACAGGCCAAATAACCAGCTAACATCATAATGACAGGATCAAATTCAAACATAATAATGTTAACCTTAAATGTAAATGGTCTAAATGCCCCGATTAAGACACAGACTGGCAAATTGGATAGAGCCAAGAACCATTGGTGTGCTGTATTCAGGAGACCCATCTCACATGCAAAGATGCACACAGGGCCAAAATAAAGGGATGGTGGGAGATCTACCAAGAAAATGGAAAGTAAAATAAATAAATAAATAAATAAAGCAGGTGTTGCAATCCTAGTCTCTGATAAAACAGACTTTCATCAAAAGAGACAAAGAAGGCCGCTGCATAATGGTAAAGGGATCAATTCAACAGGAAGAGCTAAATATATATGCACCCAATACAGGAGCACCCAGATTTATAAAGCAAGTCCTTAGAGACCTATAAAGAGACTTAGACTCACACACAATAACAATGGGAGAATAATGGGAGACTTTAATACCCCACTGTCAATATGAGACAGATCAATGAGACAGAAGATTAATAAGGATATCCAGGACTTGAACTCAGCTCTGGACCAAGTGCACCTAATAGACGTCTCCAGAACTCTACACCCCAAATCAACAGAATATATATTCTCAACACCACATTGCACTTACTCTAAAATTGACCACATAATGGGTAGTAAAACACTCCTCAGCAAATGAAAAAGAACAAAAATCACAACAAACTGTCTCTCAGACCACAGTGCAATCAAATTAGAACTCAGGATTAAGAAACTCACTCAAAACTGCACAACTACATGGGAAGTGAACAACCTGCTCCTGAATGACTACTGAATAAATAACAAAATGAAGACAGAAATAAAGATATTCTTTGAAACCAATGAGAACAAAGACACAATGTATCAGAATCTCTGGGACACATTCAAAGCAGTGCATAGAGGGAAATTTATAGCACTAAATGCCCACAAGAGAAAGCAGGAAAGATCTAAAATTGACACCCTAACATAACAATTAAAAGAACTAGAGAAGCAAGAGCTAACAAATTCAAAAGCTAGTAGAAGGCAATAAATAACTAAGATTAGAGCAGAACTGAAGGAGATAGAAACACAAAAAACCCTTCAAAAAATCAATAAATTCAGGAGCTGGTTTTTTGAAAATATCAACAAAATAGATAGATCACTAGCAAGACTAATAAGAAAAGAGAGAATAATCAAATAGACAGAATAAAAAATGATAAAGGGGATATCACTACCGATCCCACAGAAACACAAACTACCGTCAGAGAATACTATAAACACCTCTACACAAATAAACTAGAAAATCTAGAAGAAATGGATAAATTTCTGGATACATACACCCTCCCAAGGCTAAACCAGGAAGAAGTTGAATCTCTGAATAACAGAGATAACCAATAACAGGCTCTGAATTGAGGCAATAATTAATAGCCTACCAACCAAAAAAAGTCCAGGACCAGATGGATTCACAGCTGAATTCTACCAGAGGCAAAAAGAGGAGCTGGTACCATTCCTTCTGAAACTACTCCAATCAATAGAAAAAGAGGGAATCCTCCCTAACTCATTTTATGAGGTTAGCATCATCCTGATACCAAAGCCTCGTAGAGACCCAACAAAAACAGAGAATTTTAGGCCAGTATCCCTGATGAACATCGATACAAAAATCCTCAATAAAATCCTGGCAAACCAAATCCAGCAGCACATCAAAAAGCTTATTCACCACAATCAAGTCGGCTTCATCCCAGGGATGCAAGGTTGGTTCAACATGCACAAATCAATAAATGTAATCTATCACATAAACAGAACCAACAACAAAAACCACATAATTATCTCAATAGATGCAGAAAAGCCCTTCGACAAAATTCAGCAGCCCTTCATGCTAAAAACTCTCAATAAACCAGGTATTGATGGAACGTATCTCAAAATAATAAGAACTATTTATGACAAACTCACAGTCAATATCATACTGAATGGGAAAAAATTGGAAGCATTCCCTTGGAAACCAGCACAAGACAAGGATGCCCTATCTCACCACTCCTATTCAACATAGTGTTGGAAGTTCTGGCCAGGGCAGTCAGGCAGGAGAAATAGATAAAGGATATTCAATTAGGAAAAGAGGAAGTCGAATTGTCTATGTTTGCCAATGACATCATTGTATATTTAGAAAACCCCATCATCTTAGTTTAACATCTCCTTAAGCTGATAAACAACTTCAGCAAATTCTCAGGATACAAAATCAATGTGCAAAAACCACAAGCATTCCTATACACCAGTAATAGACAAACAGTGAGCCAAATCATGAGTGAACTCCCATTCATAATTACTGCAAAGAAAATAAAATACCTAGGAATCCAACTTACAAGGGATGTGAAGGACCTCTTCAAGGAGAACTACAAACCACTGCTCAATGAGATAAAAGAGGACACAAACAAATGGAAGAACATTCCATGCTCATGGATAGGAAGAATCAATATGAAAATGGCCATCCTACCCAAGGTAATTTATAGATTCAATACTATCCCCATCAAGCTACCACTGACTTTCTTCACAGAATTGGAAAAAAACTACTTTAAAGTTCATATAGAACCAAAAAATAGCCCACACAGCCAAGACAATCCTAAGCAAAAAGAACAAAGCTGGAGACATCATGCTACCTGACTTCAAACTATACTACATGGCTACAGTAAACAAAACGGCATGGTTCTGGTACCAAAACAGATATACAGACAAATGGAACAGAACAGAGCCCTCAGAAATAACACCACACATCTACAAACATCTGATCTTTGACAAACCTGACAAAAACAAGCAATGGGGAAAGGATTCCCTATTTAATAAATGGTGCTGAGAAAACTGGCTTGCCATATGTAGAAAGTTGAAACTGGATCCCTTCCTTACACTGTATACAGAAATTAACTCAAGATGGATTAAAGACTTAAATGTAAGAGCTAACACCATAAAAACCCTAGAAGAAAATCTAGGCAATACCATTCAGGACATAGGGATGGGCGAAGGCTTCATAACTAAAACACCAAAAGCAATGGCAACAAAAGCCAAAATAGACAAATAGAATTTAATCAAACCGAAGAGCTTCTGCACAGCAAAAAAAAAAAAAAAAAAAAACTATCATCAGAGTGAACAGGCAACCTACAGAATGGGAGAAAATCTTTGCAATCTACCCATCTGACAAAGGGCTAATATTCAGAATCTACAAAGAACTTACAAAAATTTTCAAGAAAAAAAAAAAAACATCAAAAAGTAGGGAAAGGATATGAACAGACACTTCTCAAAAGAAGACATTTATACAGCCAAGAGACATGAAGAAATGTTCATCATCACTGGTCATCAGAGAAATGAAGACATTTTTTGACTTTATTTCTGTCTCATTTTAGAGATTTACAGTGTAATTTGCTAACTAAAATTTTCTAGCTGCATAGTACTTTTTTTTTTTTTTTTTTTTTTAGCTAACATCCATTCACTGGCTAATATGTTCCAATGATTGAAAAATTAATAGGTGATAATTCTACTTTCACCAACAGTTGTTTACTGGAGCACAGACAATGGCTTAGGCCAGTCCAGTATTCGTTTAGAATTACTGTCACTGCATGTAATAGGCTTTTGGTCCTCAACTTTCTAAGATATTTTTACTGAAACTCTTCCATTTTGCTTAGATGAACAGTCATCATCTTATTGTTTTAACTATTTTGTTTATACTTCCATTTGACTGTGTTTTTCTCAGGCTTATGAAACTGCCCTAAGGAGTTAAAGAAACCAATGATTAACAGGAATTCGTGAGTTTGCAGGATGGTACATAAGAAAAGAAGCAGCTTGCTGAAACTCTGAAACTCTCTCTGCCTGTAAGATACCAAAACTGGCTAAATCAGCTGGAACCTATATGGCCAATTGGAGTCTGTTCAGAACAAACTTGCTGACATCACAGCCCATTTTTTACTGCATTTTTAATATGAACTCCCCAGAAATTATCACATGTGACCCATGAGGAGGCATAAAGAGATACTGCACAAGCTTGAGGACTTTCCGGGCCCCTTCTTTCTTTCCACTAATCACATGTTTATCCCCAAATTGGCTCCCTAACCCTTTTCTAACAAAGGTGGAGACAGACAAATCTGAGCTGGACTCCTGTGTCCTTATTGTTCAACCTACAAAGAATGGCTTTCTTTTTTAAAAAACCTGGTGTCGTGGTATTAACTTCTAGCGCATTGGACAATGAGCCCTTTTGCTCAGTAATGCTTAGGCTATTTTTTAAAATTTGACATTTCTTTCATATTTCATCTAAGAAAAATAATCTGCATATATTTCTATTTGTTAAAGATAAAATATGTGTAACTTTACTTTAGAACTGATATCTTTCATGTACGTTTCTTGTCGTTGCTTCCCTCCAACTATCCTCCTCCTCAGAAATAGGATTTTGTGAATTGCCTACATTTTATAATTGTGAATGTGTTACCTAACTTCATAATTATTTTATTATTTACTTATTAATTTATTTATCCATCTTTTAACAAATGGTATCTGAGCATCCACTATGTTCTCTGCATGTACTCTATGCTTGATATATAACAGTGAGCAAGAAACTCATTGACCTAGATTGGTTCCAGTATATTGTCCTATATTCTTTCCTATTTATCTCTTTCTAACTCAATAACTTCATGTGCCATTTTCCATAGATACTGCCAGTACTCTGTTATTTTTAAGTAGTACCTTTTGCAGTGCTGAGGTACATTAAAGATGAAAATACTTATTTGGCATATGGACTCTTAAGGGATTTATTTATTTGATGTTGCCCTAATAGACATTCTATGAGGGAGGTCCAGCATAACACTTGGAGGATATTCTTTTTTGTAAAAAAAATTATAGCAACTTTACTCATAATAGCCAAACTCTGGAAACAACCCAAATATCCTCCAGTGGGTGAATGGTTAAGCAAACTGACACATCCATACTGTGGAATACTACTCAGTAGTTAAAAGGAACAAACAGGTTGGATACATACAATAAGTCAAATCGATATTATTCTTTTAGGACTCATGCTGAGTGAAAAAAGAAGGGAGATTTACAATGGAGGTAAGTGTAAAATCTTGTTGGTTAAGTGTAACTTCTATCTAAATGAAACAGGAATATATACTTACCTCCATTTTAAATCTCCCTTCAAATATAGTAACAACCAAAATTTTTATGAATTGTGGGACATTATTAAGACATTAAAGAGAAGGCACTGCAGGTTCTGTTCTAATACCTAGACATCAGATGTTGGGGGATGTTCACCTATCTTCTTGTGAGCCCATGGCATCTTGGTTCTCTTTCCTTACTATTACAAGGGGCCATAGTCTGAAAAATTCTCAAGATTGTAAAATTTTCTTGAAAATTAAAACATAGTTTATTACTCTGTTTGGCCCAACAAACAAGCTTGCAATATATCAATTCTCTTCTTGATAAAAACAGGGTTGGGAGTCACTAAAGCCACATTTTAATATATTTAGGATGTATTAATTAGAGCCTGAGCAGTTTATTTATCAGTGTGGTTTATTATAATTTTTAAGGAGTTTGTATCATTTACCTTTATTAATATCTCATCCTTCCCTAGAGTTTTATCTACTCAATTAATAGCCTGCTGGTATAACTTTTAATCATTTTCTAGTCATGCTGTATATTTAGATTATAGTATGATTGACAGAGGCCTTAGCATATTGGTTGTTTCAGATGCAGTCATCAACATGGACAAAAGATAGTCCATACTGATTGTTTTGATCTCTAAAATAATAAATAACGTAACAAGTAATACAATAAGTAAGAAAGCTGATTGTTTTGTTCTCTAACATATTAAGTAAAACGTTTAGAAATAGAATTTAACTGTTGTATACCAACACTAGAATACCCTTAGGTAGATTTCTTCTAGGTATTTTTTGCACCAAATATGCCAAGTCTCTTCCAGCATTGATTCTGAATATGTGACTTCAGGAGAAACTCCTGAGATTGGCAGGAGGAATCATTTTGCATGACTCATGACATCCAACAGAGCAGCTGCCACCATGTGTCACTGACACCCTTACTTAGGTGTTCTTCCTAAGCCACACCTATAAGCTTCTCCCTTTCTATTACATCTCTGGGTAGCAGTAAGAGCAAGGTGGAGACCATTTTCCTTGTAGGAATAAATATGGCTACATATAAAAGTATAAAATGTCAAGTGAGGCCATCTGTAGATAACTTGAAATTTTTGAGGACGGACAACAAACAAACACAAATTACTGGTTTTAACTTCCAAGTCAGAGAGTGTAGCCCATAGTCTTTTTTATTTTATTTATTTATTTATTTATTTATTTATTTATTTATTTATTTATTTATTTTGGTTGAAGGGGGGAGTAGAGCATTATTTAATTATAGTGCCCAAAGTGAAAGTTGAAAAAAAGGAGAATGTATTTGCATTCCAAAACTTACATGATGAAAGTCTGTGTCTTAAAAAAAAGGAATTTACAGACAGACCCATTTTGCCATGGCATTGCCTCTGAAATAACCCATAGAATGAACTACAGACACACATTTTACCAAGTTTATGTGCCTGATTTAATGGTTAATTATAGTCTACAGTGTTTGGAATTAGCTAGAAAGAAATAGACTCACAGGCCATTCCTCAACTCATAGTCAAGCTGAAGAGAACAGAGGGCAGAAGTCACCTTGAGAATATTTCTTGTGGAGGGATAGGCAGTTAAAGCCCAATTTCCTTTCTATACCTATCTACCCCTTGCCAGAATCTTTAATTCTTCATAGTAAGCTTGTCTACTTTGTCATCACCACTCCCAGATACTCTTCTCTTTCTTGGAGCCTAATGTGATGATTGGGGTTTTAGGCCACTCGATCGGCCTATCAGAAGCTTGCGTCATGCTTAGAGCAGGGATCTAATAACTTTTTGAAACTATAAACTGATAGTTCACATGTTCATCTCATTGTCTTGGATAACTTCCAGGATCCACTGATCACTGTAAGAGTATGATGAAATGTTCTTCAACATTGGTTTCAAGCAGTTATTCAATTTAACACATATATGTTGATGTCTACATCGTGCCAACTAATGTGGTAAGAATAAGGCATATAAATGTAGTCTAAAGACCCCTGTGACCTCCTGCACCTGGGACACTTGATTAATCTCACTTTTCATTTCAGTTCAAAGTTGTCCTAATAACTTCCAATACTTTCTTCTTATTTTTTCTGACTTTACATTTTCTTCAGTAGCACATAATTATGTTTTTCAGACCCTGACAACTAGTAGACAGACATTAGTCTTGTTGCGATTTCCCATGAGAAATGGTATCATACTCAGAATTTTCTAACTTTAAAAACTGATGAAAACTTGAAGAATAGTGAGGAAGGATCACATTACACAATGTTGTTTTCTTTCATCTTTTTGGCTCCATCTCTCTCATTCTTCATCCCATGAAACGATTGTTCTTTCACTACACCTTCCTAACCACCTGTCCCTAAAATTATATAAAAATCCAATTCTTTAGGTGTTTCTTCTGCATGTGTTAGTTGCAGCAATTAAACTTTCATAAAAGGAACTCTACAGATACCTTCAAAGGTAGACAGAGTACTTGCTCAACAATTCCTAATGCAGTTAAAATGTATTAAATATAGACAAGATTTTATGGAAATTCAAATGTCCAAAATTAACTCAAAGAAGCAGCAGTTACAAAATCTATGTAAACTGCTTAGATTACAGGTAGACTACTTGAAAAAAACATTAAACGTGGTAATATACCTAAGTCAACATCAGGTCCAAATAGTATCTTGTGTTTCACCAAATTTTTAATAACCCATAATCTCCATTTTATAGAAATTGGTCCAGATGAGATAAGTTAATGGTAAATATGAAATCCTCTTCAAATTATTCTGCAAGGCTAACATAACTCTGACATCACAATTGAAAAAGGAATACACAAAAAAATCATCATTATCTTTAACAGTTTGGGAGTATTGTTTTTTTCTTGAGTTTACTTACGGAAAGTTATATTGTTCTTAAAATTAGCCCATTTCATATAATTTTCCAAAATTGTTACCATAGTAATATTAATTCCATTGTCTTCTTAAAGTTAAATTTTATAGGAGTATCACATATAATATGCACAAAACACTTTTAAACTAGATTTTCACGAAAGTGAATATAAATAAAAGTAGTACTCAGTAAAAGTAATACAATCTTGTCAAATATCAGAAATGCCCTTTATTCTCCCTGAGGGATACTATGCTAGAGTAACCACTATCCTGTGTTTTACCATTATAGACTAATTTTGCCTGTTTTTGAACTTTATATACACTGAGTCACATGGTATGTACTTTTGTGTCTAGCTTTTCTCTTAAGAATGTATCCACACCACAACATATAGTTATAAGTTATTCATTTTTATTAATGTGTAGTATTTCTTTGTGTGGATAAACCACACTGTGTTCGTTCTATTTTTGTTGGACATTGGAGGTGCTTCCAGTTTTGGCTATTTCTTAAATAGAAGAACATTAAAAAGGAAAAAGAGTTGAATATCTATCCCTAAGCAGGCATCCAGTTCAGATAATTTAGGGGGATGAGTTCCACCAGACTTTTAAGAATCCTTATTTTCTATTTCATATAAATGGCTCCAGAAGTGCTTATACATGCCTTTTGGAATTGCTAAATCACAGGGTATGAGCATGTTCAAACATTTTTCTAAACTGGTTGTACCAACTTAAACTTTCGTAAACACAGTTATAATACATTCCACTAAACACTTGGTACTCTCAGTCTTTTCATTATAGCCATTCTGGTGGTGGATAGTGGTACCTCCCTATGGTTTAATTATTTATGATTAAGATATCAAGCCTTTGTATAGATTTACTGGTCATTTGGATGTCTTTTGTGATGTGTTTGTTTAAGTCTTTTTCCTTGTTAGGTTTAAAAATATATATATTCTAGGTGCAAATCTTTTATTACGTATACATGACAAATATCTTTGCGCACTCTATGACTTACCTTTCACTGTCTTAAATGGTGTCTTTGAGAAATGGAATTCCTCATTCATTTTTATTTGACCAATTTATTAATTTTTTTTATTTACAGATTTTCTATTCTTGTGACTTACTTGAAATATCTTTGTGTAACACAAGATTTTAAAGAGATCCTCCTAAGTTTTCCTCTAGAAACTTTACATAAATTATTATACATAATCTATTTCCTGTTTTAATATATATAACCAATTTGTAATTCTATGTATGTATGTGTTTATAGACAGCATGAGTTATGGTCGAGATTGAATTTCCTCATGTGATACTAAATTTTCCTAGCACCATTTATTGAAAAGATGATTCTTTTCCACTTCTCCTGCAGTGGCATCTTTTTCATAATGCAAGTAATTGTAAATGTATGTGTCTATCACTGAGCACTTGGTTCTGTGACATATGTTTTGTTGTCCATACTACCTCCATTTCTATTCCTTTAAAATAAATGGTATATTTGACTGTAAGAATTCTTCAGCATTGGTCTTTTTCAGTATTGTCTTGGCTTTTCTTGGCCCTTTGCATTGTTATATAAACTTTAGAATCTTGTCACTTTACACATACACACTCCCTTGTGGGATTTTAATTGTAGTATATTCACTCTGTAGATCAATCTATAGAGAATTTATTCATTTTCTAATATTAAGTCTTACAGGAATGTAATGTATTTCTGTTCATTTAGGTATTTTTAAAGTTCCCACAATTACATTCAAAAGGTTTTAGTGTACAAGATGTTATTTTTATTCTTACCTACTTGACTTTTTCACACTATTGTATTATACATTTTAATATTTTCTGTTTGTTTGTTGCTGGATATAGAAATCTAAATGGATGTTATATTATGCAACCTAGGTAAATAATTTTATTATATTTTAAGTTTCTATTTTATCTATAGTTGCATTTTCATTTTCATCTATAATATTATTTATTTTTTACATATATCTTTATTAGTCTTTATAGCAGTTGTGTATTTGTGAGATTTCTCAAATAACCAACTTTTGGCTTTATTAACCTTTCTTATTATATTTTTCCATTTTAATTGACTTTTACTTTCATATTTAGTGTATATTTTCACTATTTTCCTTGAATTTTTCTGGTATTATTTCTAAATTTTTAAGATGAGTGCTTGGCTTTTTAATTTTGAGGATTTATTCTTTCCTAATATAAATACTTTATCACTATACATTTATTGAAGCTTCACTCTTCTTATATCCTACAAATTTTCATACATAGTGTATTTGTTATCATAGATGTAAAAATATTTTTTAAAATTTTAAATTAGGATTTTTCCTCTGACCCATGATTTATTTACAAATGTGTTTTTAAAACTTCTAAATATGAATGTGTTTCTTATTCAGAATTTTGTTATTAACTTCTAAATTGTACAGATATTTGTAGATATTTGTAGATAACTATTTTTAAAATATTGTTAAGGATTTTTTTGTAATTTTTACAATTCAAAAGAATATTGATGATCTAAACAACACAATTATGTAACTTGACCTACTGAGTGTGTATATTGTTCTCCTACCTATGATTAAAGATGCATGATTAAAGAATGCTTATTTTCTCAAGTACACAGTGATAAAACTGAACAAAATCAGGCATTTTGTACACTGTTTATGGCAGTAAATGCTGGTATATCTTTTTTGAGTTGATGATTTGGCAGGACATAGCAACATTTTACATGTGTATACTTTTCACATGAACAGTTCTGCTTCTAGGAGTTTGTCCTGCAGAAATACTCACTCATGAGCACACAAATGCATATGCTGTACAATAACATTTGTTATGTTGTTGTTTTTAAGAAATTCAAATATTCTTCAGTAGAAAAATTTTTAAAAATACAACACACATATTATGAATATTATCCTGCTGGAATGTAAACTTCACAAGAGCAGGGACCTTGAATAGTTTCTTTAGCCTTCTATCCTCAGTTCTTAGCATAGAGCATGGCACAAAACATGCAATCAAAAGTGACTTCCGAAGCATTTAATAAAAGAATGCATTTGTTTTAATACTGAAGTATTACCATAAAATGAGTAAATGTGGGTCCTAGAATCATATTGTCTATGTTTTAATTTCACCTTTACTGCTTCTTAATTATGGATTTTCAGGGAGCAATTAACCTCTAAATGTCTGTTTTCTGATGTGTAAAGTAACAGTACCAATAATAGTTCTCACTACATAGAGATTATCTGATAGCTGGGTGAGATAATGCATAGCAAACACTTAGAACAGTAAGTAGCATAAAATAATTGCTAAATAAGTGTTAGATTGTATTATATAATATCTATTAATATGAAATAATCTCAAAGACATTGTTAACATACCAAGTTACAAATCAAGACACAAAATATAATTCCATTTATGTTTAAACAGCAATGAGTATGTGTAGAAGTACATATTTACTTGAACGTATAGAAAAAAGTCTAAAGGACACTAATACATCAATAATAGCAACTTCTGGGGATGACAGTAGAGTGGGGAAATGTAAGAGATATTTTTTTATTATAGATCTGTGTGTGTATGTGTGTTTGTATAGATATCTAAATATAGACATAGGTATAGATATAGATATATTGCAATGAGACTGTGTTTGAATTTTATTTACATCCTCCAAAATTCTAACTTATAAATAAAAGATATGTTTTGGTGGCTGCATGAAAGGTAGACTCGAGGTGGCACAGGTCAATAGAATCTTTCAGTGATAGTGAAAGAGTTCAAAAGACAACTTTCCAGGGCTTGCAATTAGCAAAGGCACAAGGAATGGTGAGCAAAGCATGGACTGAAGACATACTGCACATGTGGAATGAACAAATCTTAGTGGAGAATTAGATTTGAGGAGCAAGGGAGGAAGAGGAGCTGACCCTAAGTCAAGGTTTCTGATTTTGGTGACTGTATGGATGAAGATGCTATTAACTAAGATGGCAAACCCCAGGGCAGGGTAGGTTTGTAGAAAAATAAAAAAAAAATTTCTGATTTGGTCCTGCTAAGTCTGAGAAATCTGTGCAGCATTGTCAGTAAGCAACTATGTGTAATGTTCAGTAGAGTGGCTAGAGATCATATCTTGGAGTGGTCTGTGTCTAGCTGGTATTTAAATAGCACAGACTGTTCCAGCGAGGAGGATGAGATAGATAAGAATCCTATGGCCATAGCTCTTCTCCCTCCTTTTTTCATGTGTTCTTGCAAGGGGTTTGGGATTCCAAACAGGAAAAATAAATGCTCTAAGAGAGTGTCTAATAATTTTTTTTCCTTCTCTTCCTCGGAATATCACCATTTAATACGTGTAGTGGAATACAAAACTCCCTTTTTGATAGTAGTCTGCTTTCTCTCAAAGTTGAACTGTTCTTAAAGCAAATAGTAAAATAAAATTTGGATGCTTTTCTGCTTCTATGAAACTGATAAGATTCCCAGTGGCTGGGAAACATGTTCCACTTCTCCTTTTTCTCTGTGATTGCCTCATGAGAGCTCTTGTGCACCAGCCAGCCATACAGAAATGAATGTGAGGTTCTAAAGCCTGTGAGAATCTGAAGACAGTGGCCTTTATCTTGGCCGATGAAAGGTATATTAGGTATATTGTCTTCACAAACCTGCAACTCTTGGACAAGTAAGTTGTTTTTTGCTTTTTTTTTTTTTTTTTTTTTTTTTTTGAGACGGAGTCTCGCCCTGTCGCCCAGGCTGGAGTGCAGTGGCGCGATCTCCGCTCACTGCAACCTCCGCCTCCGGGGTTCACGCTATTCTCCTGCCTCAGCCTCCTGAGCAGCTGGGACTACAGGCGCCCGCCACCGCGCCCGGTTAATTTTTTGTATTTTTAGTAGAGACGGGGTTTCACCGTGTTAGCCAGGATGGTCTTGATATCCTGACGTTGTGATCTGCCCGACTCAGCCTCCCAAAGTGCTGGGATTACAGGCGTGAGTCACTGCGCCCGGCCGACAAGTAGGTTTTTAAAAAATGTTATCAATTTGTTGTTTTAGCTAGTTGACACAAATTGATTGATTTCAAATTTTTCCTCTCATCAAATTATTTACAGCAATAATTCACTATTCAGCAAATTTTATTAAACCTTGCACAAATTCAGGGAACTAGAAAAGACCTACTGTCTTAGAATTGAATATTATGAGGCTTTTGCAATTTTTATGTCTCTCAGAAGGGCCCTAAATATTTTTCTATATGTTACAAAAGTGACTTAACAATACTTTACAACAAAATGGTGAATAGAATTTTGGAATACAGAGTGTGGAATTTGCAGTACTAATTTATACACTGACTTAGACTTTTATAAATATATCAAAACAAGAAAGTTTAATAAATTATTAGCTTATCAGTAACATCTGGTGATATTACTGAGATGCAGGACTTTTCCCTTAGTTACCAAGAGATCTATTGGGTTTAAGTTTCTCAATATAATATTGACAACATTGACATATCCTGAGAGTGACCTTATGTTGAGACATGATCCAGGTATGAGGATTTATTATAATTAGTCAAGCAAAAAATAAGTTAATCTACTACTCTGTACAAGTGACTAGAAAGCAGTAGGCTAAGGAAAAATGTGATTGAATGATGAAAATTTAAAAATGTGTCATGGAATCATGGCCATGGTACATTGGTGATTGTATCTTAACCCAAAGTAACAAATCCTATGTGTGGATGTCCCAATGCTGCTACATTCAATAAAAATATCAGAATAAAGATCTGACTTCTTTAACAGATGGAAGTATCTCTCTGTCTTTGATGAAAAAGGAAGGAATTTTTTCCCTGTATTATTCATATTCACTTTCAAGCAGTTGTGACTGAAAGTAATAAGAAGCAAACTAACAAATAAATTAAAGGTCTTTTGGAAATATTTTAATAATATACTGTACTTGTTTTCTATTGCTGTTATGACAATGATTCATGTCCATTCCACACACAAAATAAAGTCATCCCATCCCCAGGTCTCCAAAACTCTTAATCCACTAGAGAGTCAACTCAAGTTCAAAATCTCATCTAAGTCTCACAAGTTTAAAAGTCTTAAATCTCATCATACAAATTCCCTAAATTAAGTATAAATGAGACTCTGAATATATTCCATCCTGGCACAAAATTTCTCTCCACCTATGAATCTATGACACTCAAGACTCTAATTATCTGTTCCAAAATAAGGTGATGGAACAGGCATAGGATAACAGTTGTATATATATTCCCATCCCCAGAAGAAGAAAATGAAAGGAAAGAAGGAGGGGCCAAGCAATTTCAAAAATCTACTGGGCAAATTCCATCAGGTGCGAGAGCTGAAATAATCCTCTCTGCCCCATGAATCTGCCTTCTGGGCCAGAGGGTCTGTCTTCCAGTCCTCTGTATGTATATTAGGGGACTAAAACCAGGGTGTTGGCTGGTTTGGTTCCTTCTGGAGGCTCTAAGGGGAAAAGCTATTTCTTTGCCCTTTTCAGCTTCTAGCAACTGCCTGCAATCTTTTGCTCATGGCCCCTTCCTTGCTTTGCTCCAACCTCTTGCCTCCACTGTCGCCTTTCTTACTAATTCTGATCTCTTGCCTCCCTCTTTCAAGAACTTTTGTGATTACATTGGGCCCACCTAGATAATCCAGAATAATGTTCCCATTTCAAAATCTTTAACTTAATCACACCTACAAAATTCATTTGATGTAAGGTAACATATTCACAGATCCTGGGGATTAGGATGTGTATATCTTTGGGAGATATCTTCGGGAGGGCACCTGAAGAACACAAATTTTTGCCCATATTATTTAAGTAATTTTATCAGTCCTCATTTTTAATACTTTTATTCACTTGTCTTTTTATTTAATAAATTAGCATTTAATAATCATCTTGTTGGGACCAGGCATTATACCATGGGTTAATAGAGATGATAACTGGGTTTTCTTTCCTCAGGCTAGCAGGGGAGAGTGGTAATACAACACTAATTACAATAATGGAGGTACAACCAGAATTTCAGATAATTGAGAATTAATACCCTAGATCTGTTCACCACTAACAGAAATGTTACAATCAAATTGTATTATACAATCACCTGGATTCCCAGGTGAAGACACACTGACAACCCTTACTCATTTTCTCACCATTTTGGGCTATATAAGAGGGTTTAACCTTGAATTTTTCTTTAGAAGGAAGTATCTTATATATTTACCACAACCATTTTATGTCTTAGACAATCCTGGTACCCAACAGTGTCCAATAAAATTCTAGAAGCATTGGAAATGCTTACTAAATACTTCTCAAAGTGAATTAAATTTGTTTTTAATTTCAAAGACTGCTTGAAAAGCATCATTTTTGCTGTTATAGGTGGGATTTGAGAAGAGTGTTAATTAGATTCTTTCCATTTACCTCCACTTTAGCTGGTGGTCAAAGAGGAAACTCCCATAGGATGTGAAATAAAGAAATGATATCAGAAGAGAAGATATCACTCACTACAATTGGAGAAGGGGTCAAGAGAGGTTTTATTTACTCATTGGTAGCCTCTATAGAGCCTTGATAACTGTATCCTCCCTAAAAGCCTTAATAACCCAATCACTCTTTTTGGCATTGATGCTACTGATCATCAATTTTCTACTTGCTAACAGTTCACTAGTTGCAAACCAAGCTCCAAAGTCTGCAGTCCGGTAGTAATGACAGTCATAAAGGAAATACTGGCCTTGAGGTGCTGTAGACGCTGTAAAAGCCAGAATTGTCTAGTCTCAACAATTTTTTAATGCTGCCATTAACAGTGCAGCCTTGGACACAAGCTCTGCTCCTGGCTCAGAAAATGACACTATCATAGCTACCAAAATTTAGCCCTATAATAGACAGATTGTGCTGTTGGGGAATTCTCTCATCTACAGTCTTCTGTGTTTCCATAGGGCAGGAATGAAATTTATCCTTTCACTGTGGAGCAACTTCATGGATCAAAGGGTTTGCTGAGTAAATGGATAGAGTAAACATGGGCAGTGTTTATCTGCCTTACGGGTGAAAGCCAACAAATTAATTTCAATCTCTTTAGCAGATGCATTGGCATTTCCAAAATGAGTGTGATAGCTACAAATATCTTTTATCTATCCGTTGAAGCATTTCAACGATTCTCTAAAATCCAGAGCCCGTAAATCTCATCTCGCTTCCACAGTGTAGAGGTAGCAAGTCTTACTTAGAGTTTTCCCCATTACAGTCTCTATTACCCTACCATTTACTGAGCATCAACTATGTTCTAAACATTCTAATGAGCACTTTGTTAAAAATATTTTATTCTTTTCATTTAATCCTCTTATATGACAACTTTCCAACCTCAGCATCAGTTTAAAATATTCTTAGCCTTCTTGATTTGAACCCAAACTTCAGGAGCTACTACCTCCACAACTATAGACTTCCCAATATCCTTGGGGCTTCTTTTATGCTTTCTAATATCCTGACGTGTGTCAGGAATGAAACCTTCACAGAGTGACCAAAAATGATGACCTTCGATAATGGAAAACATGGGCAAGACATTAGCCTACTTATATTATGACTAAAGAACAGGATTGTGGACTTTCTGGATGTGGAATGGCCAGATAGCTAGCCTTAGCAAATTTCACCCCAATAGCAACCTGTGTTGGTGAACTCCCTCATACTCTTAGTTGGGAAAACAGTGCTCCTTGCAGCATTTCTTTCCCTGTCTATATTACCTGGTACTTTCCATATTGCCAAGCCCGCTTTTGAGGCAGGGCCCTGAGGTTTCCATATACTTCAGTGTGGCACCTCTCTGCTTTTGGTTTCATTCAATACCCCCTTTCTCCCTTCTACACCAGAGCCTTCATCATGCTACTTTTATTCAAAGAAAGAACACATGGTATATCTAGCAATGTTTAATTTCTCCGAGATCTAAGCCCCTAACCATTATTCACAGGAAATGTGTTTATTCTACTCCATGAGAAGAAGGGCTTGGAATGTAGAGCAAAAATATGAGTTTAGTGGCTTCTAGAGAAAGAAAACTAACATTCAATTTTATTTTAAAAGTTAGAACAGGTGTGCGTGTAATTGGGAGGAAGTAGATCATAGTGGCGAGGCTATGTGCATTTTCAGGTCAGTCTGGCTGGTTTGAATCCATAGTCTGTCACTGTCTGGCTGAATAACCAAGGGTGGGAATTGGCAAACTTCTTCGGTTAAGGCTTGGTAGCAAATATCTTGACTTTGTGGGCCACACAGTCTCTTTCACAATTACTGAACTCCACCTTTGCATCATGAAAGCAACCACAGACATGCTAACAAACAAGTGTGGCTGTGTTCTCATAAAACTTTACTTAAAAAACAGACAGTGGGCTGGATTTGGTCCAAGACCTATATAGTTTGTCAACCACTGACCAGACCAAGTTACTTAACCTCTTGAATTTCATCTATAAAATAGAGATAATAAAACAATATAAATGCATGTAAACTACATAGAAATATACTTGGCACTCAAGAATTCTGCTGTTATTGATATTGTTACTATTAATAGTAATTGGATTTCCAGCTGTTCACTCAACATTTCCACTTGGTTATCTGACGACACTTCGACCTTAACAAATCCAAAACTGAACTCTTGATCTTCCGTGTCAAACACACCTCTCTCACAGACTCTTCCCCATTTCAGTTTGTTGTAATTTCATCCTTTCAGTTGCTTGAAACAGTACCTTGGAATCAATGTCCACTCTTCTTTCTCTCACACCCTATATCCAATCCATTAGGGCATTCTGTGGACTATACATCTAAACACATCCTCTCCCTCCTCCCAGCCACAGGGCAAGAATCAGAAAGAATACCTATTGAGTACTATGCATATTACCTCGGTGAAGAAATAATCTGCACATCAAACCCCTATGACATGCAGATTACCTGTATAACAAACCTACACATGTGCCCCGAACCTAAAATAAAAGTTAGAAAAGATAAAACAAATACAGAATTATGAATATATATAGTCTGTAGATGCTAGATGCCTTGAAAAAGTATACAGTATCCATGAAGGTATCTGGAGGTATGGGTTCCCAGAGAAGGAGTAGTCAGTGTAAATGCCTGACTTTTATTGTTTGTTTCCCCACTATATATAAACCCCATGAAGGTAGGAATATATTTTTCCTCCTGCTGATTCCTAAGCTCTTATATTTGTGCCTAACACATAGTATGTACCCAGAATACATCTGTTAAACAAAGAAATGAATGAAATATCATATTCTGCAAAAATCACAATCATTGATGGATGTTGGCCTCTTTAAATTGTTCAAGGGGAAGGCAGTATAAGATTCAGATATATCTGATTCCAAAGGATTCTCCTTCATCCCCACCCCTTGTCGTTTTTCTCTATATCATTACACCCTGCAAAATACTTAACTGAATTTATTGACAAATATGTGGTAGTTGGATCTTCTCATGGTAGCTTAAAGAAAACCCTCCTTCCATCTTTGCTTTCTGGCCAGCTCCAGTATCCCTCCTGTGTTTCCTTAAAGTGTGTTAGCTTTTACTCTATTTGCAACTGTTTTTGAAAGCTTTGGCCTGATGAAGTCCAAGTAGATGGGCAATATTTTCATGAAAAGTATATAGTCATTATGGAGTCTTAAGAATTAAACATAGCAAATGAAATCATAACAAAGCATGCAGGAAATTTTCCAAGAAAAACATGAGGAAAGTAATGTAAATTTTGTGTGGCTAGTTAAGTTCCTATACCTTACCAGATGCAAGGTAGAAGATTTCTCCTCCTAACCAAAGAATAGTAAGACCAAGGCTGGAACTAGGGGGAGGTGAAGGAGACATTTGTCTCCAATGCAGAACTTCAGAACAGGCCCCAAACTCCATAGTCAAGAGAAATGCTATTTCAATGCAATATTCCAAAAGAATCAAATCAGCAAACTATGGAAAACTACCTATTTTTGTCAGTAAAGTTTAATTGGAAGAGACCTCTCCATTTCTGAGGGATATGGTGTCAACTCCTGAAGGCAAGCAGTAGGAAGCACTGTGGGCCATCTGACCAGCCAAGCTTTGTGGTCATCATTGATGCCCGCAACAGTCACAGCATCCAAATGACCCTGGTGCAACAGAAAAGAAAGTGACCCATAAAGCTAGTGACCTGCATTCTAGTCTTGGCATTACCACCATCCTTGTACAAGACTTGTAATCTCTTCATCCATGAATTAAAGGTTTAGACTTTA
This sequence comes from Macaca mulatta, assembly GCF_049350105.2. Classification (NCBI taxonomy): domain Eukaryota; kingdom Metazoa; phylum Chordata; class Mammalia; order Primates; family Cercopithecidae; genus Macaca; species Macaca mulatta. The sequence goes on from NC_133407.1 coordinate 21,719,145, forward strand.
TCATTTTCAAAAATTTTACTTCCAAAATTCTGTAAGTTGGCCAAATTTTCACTGAGTATTTAGTCATGTATTTTTCTTATTATTTTAATCCTCTGTGATCACACTTTCCTTTCATTTAACCAAGTTTCTTTCACTTCTTAAACTTTGTGAAGGTTGAATTCTGATACTGGTATAGTTAAAGCATAATCTGGATCAGCGTTTGAATCCCATAGTAAGTACTGACTTACTAGCACCTCCCTATAATGCCTTCTGTTCCCTTTTTCTGCAGAGGATCATGGTGCATCCTACAGTCTTTCTACTTTTGTTGCTCTCATTTTGCAAGTACTTTTATATTCATCATTCAGAATAATGATAACTTTATATGGGAGGCCCACTGAAGGCTCAATCTTACTTATCTCTGAAGTTGGGACCAAAGCGAATGGGTGCCTATCAGAACAATTTAAAGGAATTGAAAGGAAAAACATGGAAAGAACTCATTCAAATAGGCGAGACACTGCTTTCCTGAAGTGACGCATGCTTTACTTTAAATTTCCCTTTAAATTTGAAATTTAAAAATATGAATAAAAGGATTCAATGAAACCAAAGTTGGTTTTTCGAAAAAGTAAGCAAAATTGGCAAACCATTAGTCAGACCAAGAGAAAAAGAGGGCCAGGCATGGTGGCTCACACCTGTAATCCCAGCATTTTGGGAGGCCAAGGTGGGTGGATCATGAGGTCAGGAGTTTGAGACCAGCCTGACCAACATGGTGAAACCGTGTCTCTACTGAAAATACAAAAATCAGCCAGGCATGGTAGTGCGCGCCTGTAATCCCAGCTACTCAGGGGGCTGAGGCAGGAGAATCACTTTAACCCGGGAGGCGAAGGTTGCAGTGAGCCGAGATTACACCACTGCACTCAGCCTGGGCAACAGAGCAAAACTCTGTCTCAAAAAAAAAAAAAAAAAAAAGAAGATCCAAATAAAATCAGAAACTAAAAACAAGATATTACAACTGATATCATAGAAATTAAAAGGCTCATTAGTGGCTACTATAAACAATGATATGCCAATAAATTGGAAAATCTGGAAGAAATGAACAAATTCCTAGATACATACAACCTACTGAGATTGAACCAGGAAGAAATCCAAAACCCGAATAGACCAATAACAAGTTATGAGTTCAAAGTCATAATAAAAAGTCTCCCTGTAAAGAAAAGTCTGGGACCCAATGGCTTCACTGCTGAATTGTAGCAAACATTTAAAGAAGAAATAATACCAATCGTACTCAAATTCTTGTGAATAAAAGAGGAGGAGGGAATACTTAAAAACTCATTCTATGAGACCAGTATTATGCTGATACCAAAACCAGACAAAAACACATCAAAAGAAAGAAAGAAAAACAAAAAGGGGGGCCAACATCTCTGATAAATATTGATGTAAAAATCCTCAACAAAATACTAGCAATCTAAATTCAACAATATATTAGAAAGATCATCCCTCATAACCAAGTGGGATTTATCTCTAGGATGCAAGGATGATTCAACATATGCAAATTAATCAGTGTGATACATCATATCAAGAGTTATTCAACATAATACTAGAAGTCCTAGCTAGAGCAATCAGACAGGAGAAAGATATAAAAAGCATTCAGATTGGAAAGGAAGAAATCAAATTATCCTTGTTTGCAGATGATATGATCTTACATTTGGAAAAACCTCAAGACTCCACAAGAAAACTATTATATCTGATAAACTCAGGAAAGTTTCAGGATACAAAATCAACATACAAAAATCAGTAGCATTCTATATGTCAAAAGTGAACAATGTGAAAAAGAAATAAAATAATAAGTACTCCCATTTACAATCACCAGAAATAAAATTGAATACCTACAAATAACCTTAACCAAATAAGTAAAAGATCTCTATAATGACAATTATAAAACACTGATGAAAGGAATTGAACAGGACAGCAAAAAATGGAAAAATATTCCATGTTCATTAATTGTAAGAATCAATATTGTTAAAATGTCCATGCTACCCAAAGCAATCTATACATTCAATGCAATCTCTATCAAAATACCAATGATATTCTTCACAGAAATACAAAAAATCTTTTCTTTTTTCTTTTTTTAGAGTCTCGCTGTGTCACCCATGCTGGAATGCAGTGGCACAATCTTGGCTTACTGCAATCTCTGCCTCCTGGGTTCAAGTGATTCTCCTGCTTCAGCCTCCTGAGTAGCTGGGTTTACAGGTGTCTGCCACCATGCCCAGCTAATTTTTGTATTTTCAATAGAGACAGGGTTTTGCCATGTTGGCCAGGCTGGTCTCAAACTCCTGACCTCAGGTCATCTGCCTGCCTTGGCCTCCCAAAGTACTGGGATTACAGGCTTGAGCCACTGTGCCTGGCCCAATCTTAACATTTTCATGGAGCCACAAAGACCCAGAATAGCCAAAACTATCCTAAGCAAAACAAAACAAAACAAAAACTGAAAAGCTGGTGGAATCACATTACCTACCTTCAAATTGTACTACAGAGCTGTAGTAACCAAAACAGTGTGGTACTGGCATAAAAACAGACACAAAGACCAATAGAAAGAATAGATATCCTAGAAATAAATCCGCACACCTACAGTGAACTCATTTTTGACAAAGGTGCCAAGAATATACACTGGAAAAAAGATAGTGTCTTCAATAAATTGTGCCGGGAAAACTGGATATCCATATTCAGAAGAAGGAAACTAAACCCCTATCTTTTGCCATATACAAAAATCAAATCAGAATTGATTAAAGTCATAAATTTAACATCTCAATCTATGAAACTATTACAAGAAAACACTGGGAAAATCTCCAGGACATTGATCTGGGCAAAGATTTCTTAAGCAAGCAATACCCCAGAAACACAGGCAACCAAAGCAAAAATGGATAAAGGGGATCACATCAACTTAAAAAGCTTCTGTACAACAAAGGATACAGTCAACAAAATAAAGAGACAACCCACAGAATGGGAGAAAATATTTGCAAACTAGTCATCTAGCACATGATTAATAACCAAAATACATAAGGAGCTCAAATAAATGAAACCTAATAATTTGATTTAAAAAATGAGCAAAATATTTGAATAGATGTTTCTCAAAAGAAGACAAATGACAGCATATGAAAAGATGATCAATGTCATTGATCATCAGAGAAATGCAAATCAAAACTACAATGAGATATCATCTTACCCCAATTAAAGTGGCTTATATCCAAAAGACAAATGCTGGCGAGGATATGAAGAAAGGGGAACACTTATACACTGTTGGTGGGAATGTAAATTAGTGCAACCACTATGGAGAATAATTTGGAGGTTCCTCAAAAGACTGAAAATTTAGCTACCATAGAACCCAGTAATCTCACTGCTAGGTGTATGCCCAAAAGAAAGGAAATCAGTATATTAAAGGGATACCTTGTACTCCTATGTTTGTTGCAGCACTGTTTACAATAGGTATGATTTGGAAGCAACCTCAATGTCCACCAACAGATGAATGGATAAAGAAAATGTGACACATATACACAGTGGAGTACTATTCAGCCATAAAAAAAGAATGAGATCCAGTAATTTGAAAAAACATGCATAGAACTGGAGATGATTGTGTTACTTGACATAAACCCAGCACAGAAGGACAAATATCACATGTTCTCACTTACTTGTGGGATCTACAAATGTAAAAATTAAACAATTAAACTCATGGGCATAAAGAGTAAAAAGATGGTTGCCAAAGACTGGGGAGGGGAATAGGGAGCTTGGGGTGGGAGAGGTGGGGATGATTAATGGGTACAAAAGTAAATAGTTGGAAAGAATGAGTAAGACGTACTATTTGGTGGCACAATAGAATGACTATAGTCAACAATAACTTAATTGTACATTTTGAAATAACTTAAAGATTATATTTGGAATGTTTGCAACTCAGAGGGTAAATGTTTGAGGAGATAGTTACCCCATTCTCTATGATGTGCTTATTTCATGTTGAATGCCTATATCAAAACATCTCATGTACCCCATAAATATATACACTTACGATGTACCCACAAAAATTAAATAAAAACAAAAAATAAAGAATTAATGAACCTAAATAAAAACAAAGCAGGAGTGCCTTGTTGTCTATGAAGATGGGTTTTCTTAAGTAAAAACATTTTAAAATCTCTTTGTGTTTGTAAAACAATATTATGACTAGAATAATTTGTTTTTAAAATAAGTATTATCTATAATCTCACTAACTGAACATAGTAATAATTTCATTTCTAATTATTCTTTTCCAACCTGAGTCTCCATGTTTATATGTATTTTACAAGTTGCAATATTTGTGTATGAGCAAGCTCTCTTACCTTCAGTCATGGGACTTTCCCATTATACAGTCTTCACTGGCACCACTTTTTAATATTAGTGGATAGAAGTACAGATTTCTTACATGTATACATTGTGTAGTGGTAAATTCTGGGTTTTTAATGTACCCATCACCCAAATAGTGAACAGTGTACTCAACAGGTAATTTTTTAACCTTCACTCTCCTCCAATCTTCTGAAGTCTCTGATGTCTATTATTCTACCCTGTATGTATATGTGTACCTATTTTCTATCTCCCACTTAAGTGAGATCATGAGGTATCTGACTTTCTTTTTCTGAGTTTTTTCAGTTAGGATAATTGCCTCTAGTTCCATCCATGTTGCTGCAAAAGACATGATTTTATTCTTTTTTATAGTATTCCATGGTATATATACACCATATTTTCTTTATGCAATCCTCCATTGATGGACACTTAGGTTGATTCCATATTTTTGCTATTGTGAATGGTGTTGCAGTAAACATACTAGTGCAGTTATCTTTCTGATCGAATGATTTTTCCCCTTTGGATATATATCCAGTAGTAGAATTGCTCAATAGAATAGTAGTTCTATTTTTAGTTCTTTGAGAAATCTTCACACCATTTTTCATAAGGGTTTTAATAATTTACATTCTCACCAACAGTGTATAAACGTTCCCTTTTCTCTGCATTATCAACATCTGTCATTTGTTGACTTTTTAATAATAGCCATCCTGACAGGTACAAGATGGTATCTCTCTGTATTCTTAATTTGCATTTCTGATTAGTGACATTGAGCATTTTTTCATATGTTTGTTGGCTGCTTATATGTCTTCTTGAAGAATGTCTGTTCATGCCCTTTGCCCACTTTTTAATGGGGTTGTTTGTTGTTTTCTTGTTGAGCTGTTTGACTTCCTTGTAGATTCTGGATATTACCCTTTTGTCGGGTGCATAGTGAAAATATTTTTTTCCTATCCTGTAGATTGTCTGTTTATTTTGTTGATCATGTCTTTTGCTGTGACATCATTTTAAATGGCAGCTTACAAATGCTCTAGATGACTACATAGTCATTTGTGGTAGTAGTGTTCTGTGTTGTCCTAACATTGGTAAAATATCTTTGGGTGGTGTGTACTCAATTTCCATTTTCACTTACTGTCTTTTTACATGTGCCTGCTACAGAGACAATTTTTTGGATACTTTGAAGCTTGGATTATAGGTAATTGTGTGACTTTTTTCCTTGTGTTCTCTATATTTCTGCCCCATGGAATACAAAGATGGAGCTGAAGTATCTGTCTTGCAACAATAGGACTACAATTATGACGATACTGTGAGCATGCTAAGGATGGCAGAGCAGGATGACAGACAGAGCTTGAATTATTGAGATGTTGCACTGGCCTTGTACTACCTAACTCCAGATTTTAGATTGTAAAGACAAATAATCTCTTCTATTTTAAAGCATTGTTATTATATTTTCTGTTATTTGCAACTGTACTTATTCCTTAATGATTCAGTTTTAATAAGCCATAAGATTCATTTTGATATACCTGCAGAAATCATACCATTGAATCATTCAGTTGTAACACAGCAATGGCGCTAACCATGACCCTGGGGATGCCATGGTAGCAAGTCCCATGGGGTTCTCAGTATGCCTATTGGCTCTCCTCCTACAATTTAGATAACAGACTCTGGGATTGGAAACGTGTTTCAGTTTCTTTCCATTAGATTTATAAATCAAAGCATACCATTTAAGTAAGAATGTGTATTGAAAATTGCTAGTGCTCCACAAGGCTATGGAAATTTGACCCAAGTATAGGTTAAGTCTGTAGAATTACAGCTACCCTCAGTTTCCTTACCAATGTGTGCAACCCAGTAGGCCATAAATCAGCACACCATTCAAACCAATGTTGTTTATTTTTTGGTTTAACATTTGTTAGAGAGAAGCTAAGTGTCTATTCATAAAGTGTATACTCCATTCTATATAGTCAAAATAAGACATTTATTTAAATGTATTAATATAATACAATGCTGTAATTTATTTGGAATTACCTTTATGTGACCACATTTTGGCAGTCACAACAGATTACAGGTGGTCATTGTCAACTTACAATAAACAGAAGCAACTGGCATGTGTAAAGAAACAAAATAGCTCCCAAATACTTTTATGTAGATTACATGCTTGCTGCTTTTCTGTAATTACTGTTCTCTTTTTTTGCAATGCATATGAAATGGCTCCACATTTAGCTCTTAGGATCAACCTTCAGTCTTGCTGGAATGGCATTCTTATTCATGCTTTGGTTTCTGCTCAACTTACCCAACTGGCGAATTCCAGTTCAGCGTTGGTGGGTTTTGTTTTGTTTCTGTTTGTTTTCTTTTTCTGTTGTTGTTGCTTTATGTTGCTCTTTTCCTTTTCTTCCCCCTTTCTTCTTTTCTCCTTCCTTATCTTCCTTTAGTCCCTCTCTGAGGGGCATCACATGGTTCTGAGGGAGGAAACTACACTGACAGTTTTTGTCCATTATGGATAGAGTTCCTTGTGGACACCTATGTTACTGGGAATCATTTTTCTAATTCATTTCTGTGATGGCTTAGAACCCCTTAGTCTGGCCCCTCTAGTAGCTGCCATTCAAATTCTTAGTCTAGTCTAAGAGATTAACCAAAATATATATATCAGGTATGGTGAGCTGTGAAGATAAGATTTGGGGTTTCCCAGTAAAACATTAATTAACAGAAAATATTATCCACATGTTGTTTAATTTTAAATATGAATATTTGGTTTATTGAAGTCAATACAACAATCTATTTTTTCTTATTTTAAGTTATACTTACAAATCTCTTCTTGTACTTATAAAATTAACAAAAATGTCCCTCAGTTTTGAAGGAACTTCAACTAATATGCTGTCCAATTTAAAGCTTTAAGTTTTATTTTATTTTTGAGACAGAGTTTTGCTCTTGTCACTTAGGCTGGAGTGCAATGGTGTGATCTTGGCTCGCTGCAACCCCATTCTCCCAGGTTCAAGGGATTCTCCTGCCTCAACCTCCCGAGTAGCTGGGATTACAGGCGCCCACCACCACGCCTGGCTAATTTTTGTATTTTTAGTAGTGATGGGGTTTCACCATGTTGGCCAGGCTGATTTCGAAGTCCTGATCTCAGGTGATCCACCCACCTTGGCCTCCCAAAGTGCTGGGATTACAGGCGTGAGCCACTGTGCCTGGCCTATTTTTTTGAGACTGAGTCTTGCTCTCTCGCCCAGGCTGGAGTGCAGTGGCACGATCTCGACTCACTGCAACCTCAGCCTCCCAGGTTCAAACAGTTCTTGTGCCTCAGCCTCCAGAGTAGCTGGGATTACAGGGGCCTGCCACCATGCCCAGATAATTTTTTTTTTTTTTTGAGACGGAGTCTTGCACTGTTGCCCAGACTGGAGTGCAGTCGTGTGATCTTGGCTCACTGCAAGCTCTACCTCCTGGGTTCATGGCATTCTCCTGCCTCAGTCTCCTGAGTAGCTGGGATTACAGGTGCCCACCACCACGCCTGGCTAATTGTTGTATTTTTAGTGGAGATGGGGTTTCACCATTGTGGCCAGGCTGGTCTCAAACTCCTGACCTCAAGTGTTTCGGCTGCGTCAGCCTCCCATAGTGTTGGGATTACAGGCGTGAACCACTGAGCCTAGCTCAGCTTTAAGTTTTAAACTCCCGTATTTTAAGCTCACCTTATAAACTTAGCGCATTAAAACATAAAATTTTCTTTTTAAGAATTTCAAATAACTAACAAGCAAATAAAACTTTTAGAGCACCTAAATTACTCTTTCAAATCTATAAACTTATGAAACTTATTTAAATTTTAAATTTGTATTAAGCAGTTCCACAATGAATATATATGTGTGTGTGTGTGTGTGTATTTCAACCTCAAATCACGTCCAAATCAATTACTCAGTTATACATTTCACAATGGAATCATAAAGCTGATATGTTACTCTCAAAGGCAAAATTCTTTTTGATGTTACAAATTCTTAAAATATCAAGCATGTACTTAATATAAAACATTAGTACCATAATTTTCTTAAACATGTCTACATTTATTTCCAACTTTTCTCAAGAATAAAAGATTCTTATTTGCTAATAAGACAATTATATTATCTGGATGGTTTTGAGGTTATCTTCTTAACTAGTTAAAGTTACAGAAGAAATAGAGATACGGTCTTGTTTAAAATTTATTTGCATGCTTTTTAATGGTCACTGTGACAGGGACTCTAAAACTTAAACAGGGCAGACTGCCCACAATCCTGAGCATGAGCTCTATCAGTATCTTATTCTTCTGTCTATTCAAGGAACTTTACAACTCACTCTGCCTTACCGTTTGATTCGATTCAACTGCATGGCTCCATTCTGAATTTTCGTTTATTATTCCTCTAACTATAAGTACTACACAGCTTATGAAATTGTTTGATTCCACGTATCTCTAGAGTCAGACGTCTTATTTTAATGACATGAACAAAAGATTCAGGTTTATACTTTGTAAAAAGACAGAGAAAGGTACTTAGGAAAGTAAAAGACCAGAATTTATTTAGCTAGTGTACTCAGAGGGTATTTTTACCGTGTTAAGCTCAGAACCATTGTTACCCACAGAAAACACTTCCTAATTTTTTTTTTCATTCATATGTACATTTAATCAATACTTATTAATATCCATCATTGTCCAGTCCCTGGAACTAAGAAAGGAAGAAATAGATGAAATAAACTGATCATTTAAACATTTATGATAGACCAGAAATTTTATCTGCATCTAATAACGCCGTGAAGTAGGAACCACCAGTTTTATTTTACAGATGAGGAAAATAAAGCTCACAGGCGATGAGAAAATTTTCCATTTTCTATATTAACAAAGCTATCAAGTGACCAAAACCAGAAAGGAACTTAGTAATGGCTGGATCTAAAATGTAAATCCTCTGCCTGCAGAGAGGAGTTCGTCATTTAGGGAATGGAAGTTGTCAGTAAAGGTGCAAAAGGACAAGAACAGATGTAGCAGAGACCTGAAAAGTAGAAAGCCTAATGCTTATGACCTTGCTGCTGGAACTCACCTTGAGGGGTGTGTGTGTGTGTGTGTGTGTGTGTGTGTGTGTGTGTGTGTGAAAGTAAATGTTGCAGATGAAAGTACTAGCCATGTCAGTAAAACCTTCCTGGAATCTCTGTTTCTAGGAAACAAATACAAGAATGTTTACCACCAAAGATAAAGTGGCAATCAATCAATACAAAGTGAGTATGAGAGAGGCTCCCACATAGCCCTCGGATAAACTAAGTTTTTAAGTTCGTGCTTATCATATCCATTGTCTTCACAAAAGCATTAAATTATCTTCTATGACTGCTTCATAGGAGAGGGTTATTTTATTATTTTTTCAACAGTCTCATTCTGTCACCCAAGCTGGAGTGCAGTGGCATGATTGTAGCTCACTGTAGCCTCAAACTCCTGGGCTCAAGCAATCCTTTCGCCTCAGCCTCCTGAGTAGCTGGGACCACAGGTGTGTGCCACAGTCTCAGCTGATTAAAAAAAATTTTTTTTTTTTTTTTTTTAGAGGTGTCACTATGTTGATCAGGTTGATCTCAAACACCTTAGCCTTCCAAAGTGTTGAGATTACAGGCATGAGCCAATGTGCCTCACCAGGACAGGGTTATTTTATTGAGAAATTGTAGTTACACTGTGACTGCACTAACCTTTTGGCTTTCTTTGATATCTGTGTTTGGGAGCAGTTTAATACTGACTACTATCGTAGCAAATTTTCTAACCATGCAATGGCAGCTCGCTGAATTACAGGCATCACGCCTAGGAAGAAGTGACTTTTCCTCACTGCACTTCTTGATAGAGTAAACCATCTTAAACTTAAACCTAAGTTTAAACCCATTCTAAATTGAGCTCCTCTCATGCTTCATATTCATACTAACAACTTCTTGCTTATCTAGACCTCTTTTTCTATGTGCCCATAGTCTGTATACGTTCTTCCTTTGGACTATTCAACTGTTTCTTGCCCTTTCAGAGTAAAGAAGGAAAAGAAAAAGTTCAGTTAGTTAATGCTGTCTTGGCTAAGAGCCTCTGTTGTAAGAATGTGTTTTGGGTTTTGATTTGCATGACCGATGTGGTCTCTAATTTGTTTTCAACAGGACCAGCCAAACTCATCCCAGCTCCTGTCACAGCCACTCTGCTTTTTCTGTCATCTTTTCTATTATGTGCCAACTTTGAAACCGTACATTTTACATAGAATGCTATTCACACTCTGGTTTTCAAATAACAGTTTAATTGATTTAGAATGGCTGTATAGAAACATGGTGCCTCATGGACATTCTAAAATTAGAATTCCTAAGTGCAGAATCTGTTTCTATCATGTCCCAGCTGTGTGATCTTGTGCAAAGCATTGAAACTTTTTGTGCCTCAGTTTCGCACTCTAAAATAGAAACAGTTTTGTCTCTCCTTCATAAGTTTACTGGGAGGGTTAAATTACTAAATACATCTAAAGCCTTTGGAAGCATGTCAGTTGCATACCTAGTGCTAGATAAATGTTTGTTATCAGTCTTTTTTTTTTTTTTTTTTTTTTTTTTTTTAGAGAAAGGGCTGGCGTAGTTTGAATATAGGATATAACCTTTAGGGGGAGAGTTCTGTACTGGGTTTTCCATAGACCCTGAACCCATGATTAAATGAGTCAGCTGTAGATTTAGTTGTAAGTGATTAGAATGAATAATGTGCAGGATTTATTTCCATTTGGCCTGGATCCTCATCTCCTGCCAACAGTGTCCCTCTTCCATGATCAGAGCTCTCTTTGAATAAAAAATTAAAACTGAACAACCACAATAGCAACCAAACGTCAGCCGTATCAAAGGATAGAATAGGAGCTAAGCAAACAAGGTACCTTGATTTGGTTTTGTGAGTTCCATGTTTTCAGACACAGGGGGTCACTGAGTTACATTTTCCCCATGAGCTTGCTGGAAAGGTGAGCCCATGATACTAAATTTTCTGGAGGTGGGTTATTTTTGGAGTTCAGCTCTTATGGCATTAACCAAGTTCTAAATTGTAAATTATCCTGAGTCAGCTGATTGTGAAAGAATAAACAATAAAAGGCCTTATTCTCTGAGGACTGGGTCTGGTATTTCTGTCTCTTTCAGAGGTTTGACCAAGTGTGAGGTTTGGGAATGGGAACCCAGGCATGCCATCTGGCCAGCCAGCTTTCCCTCCCTCATTCCTCTTTAGTGGGGTTTTCCATTGTGTTTCTTGTTGCATCTGTTTGGTGGGTGAATACCAATCCCAGCCAACATCTCCCCACTCTGTTACAAATGCCACACTCATTATCTGTTTAGCAGACAAAGGCTACTGTTCTAGGGCCAGGAGTCCATGCTGTATAATCCTGGCTAGCCCAGATGGTGTGGGCATGGTTTCAGAATTTTGGAGTTAGAAAAGACCAAATACATCTTCTCTACCAACATTATTCAACAGAACTTTCTGTGATGATGGAAATGGTTTATAATCTGTGCTGTCAATATGGTAGCCACTAGCTACACATGGTATTGAAATTTGAGTAGTGTGACTGATAAAGTAAATTTTAATTTAATTCACACACAACTAGGGGTTATTACATTGGTCAAGTTGGAATTTTTTACTTATTTTACAAATGATAAAGCTAAGACCCCAAAAGAGGAAGAATGAGTTGTTCAAAGTCATATAGTAGATACACAGCACAGCTGGGATTAGTGATTGGAAATACCCACTTCCATACTAGTGCTTTCCCTTTCTTACAATCCCAAAGCCATGAACACAGTTCTAGAATCCCACTGGTATCAATAAAACACCAGAGTCTCTTATTTTTGTGAGATCCAGTATCCAGGAGGTAGTTCCCCATCATCACCACCTTCCTGACATGCTCTTCCTTTGTGACTATCGGGTGGGGAGTGCTGTTTCTGCTTACTCTACGGACAAGATTTCAACAAAGGCTGGAGTGGATGAAGCACTCAGTAGCTTAATCCGCAGCCCAACAGTTTTTCTCCTCCTTCAAGGATAATGTGAGCTCATTTGCATTAGGCTCTGCGTCTGGGTCCCTCTGGAAAACTCTAGATGGTGAGATGTAACCATTTTCTTGAAAACGTTCCACACAGCATCTTCCGGGATTTGTCAACAGTCTCAGCAAATCCCATGGTAAATAATATTCTGAATGTTTGGCACATTTCAAAGCAAATTTTTCTCGTCAGGGTTTTGCTGGCTCCTGGGTGGTTTCTTATAAGAACATCAGTATTCATTGACATATTCATTTTTAAAACACTAGAAATTGACGCTGAAGTGGAATGTGGCTAAGGGTTTGAGTCCTAGAAGATTTTAAGCTGCCAAGTAAAGAGGTTAAAAAAAAATCCCTTCCTGTAATTAGATACACAAAACCACCATGAGATTGAATATTTCACAGTTATCTAGCCCTCTAGGACACTAAAACTGTATTCAGAGCCCTTGATCCTGAAACATGTTCTCCTACACTGTATTGACAAGTTGACCAGAACTAAAAGAGATACTAGAGTAATCACATTTGCACCTCTTCCCTCTTGCTTCTTGTTCTTTTGATGATATAGTCCAGAGGGTCCCTATAAGACTTTCAAGCATATCCCCACACTTTTTGTTTCTCTTACATAATTTTTCCTGACTGGGAACATTTTATAGCCAAACCTATTTTTCCCTTGCCTACAGTAAGAACCTGATAATGCACTTTTAAATATTTAACTTATATGATTATTTTGCATATGTCTTTCATCTCTTTGCAGGGATTAAATATGCATGGGGAATAGTAAACAATTCCTGTGGAATTTCTTTCTGAACAAAGAGTTTCTTAACTCTATGGTAGACCCTGAGGGTATCCCCTGAGTAATCTTGAGCCAAAAAGAATGCCCTATAAGGGCCATCGTAACCAAGAATCTGTAAAGAACAAGGCAAAGGAGGGACAGAGGGTTTAAAAGGAAACAGAATTTTTCTTTTCAATTAAGAAGCTACAACATATTTCTATCTCTCTTCAGTGTGAAAGGTAGAAGGCTCCAAGCAAAGGTGCATGTTTATATGAGTGGAATCTATGTTCTTATTTGGAAGGTCGGGGAAGGAGTTTTCTTTCTACTTATAATAATCTCAAAATCTGATTCAGATGCAAAAAGTTGGTTACCTGATGGAGAGGTAGATGGCTGATACCAGAGCCCTTTGGGATCACTTCAGCAGACCAGTAATGACTCAGATTTCTCCACAGAACAAAAGAAACTTAGTGGGATATTTAATTCTGAACTTCTTAATGGCATATTATGGAAACACTGTGCATATATGCAGTGGAGGTTCTGGATAATTTCAGCATGGACAAGCAGTGAAGATAATACTGGTGCAATGAGCTCTCTTCTCTCTTTAACCCAGTTTGTGGTGTCAACACCATGGTCACTATGGTTTACACAGCAGATCCAAAAAAATCACCAAAGTAGGAATTAGCTTTGGTGAATAGGTATTAGCAGGCTTTGGAGTCAAGTTAGCCAGGCTTGAGTTTGGTTGTAGTCTGCGTAACCCAGGGAAAATTGCTGATCTTTCTAAGCCTTTGTTTTTCCATCTTTAAGTTGCAGCTAACAGTATTCAATTTGAAGGGGTTCTTATGAGAAATTACATATTATATATCAGTGCAGAGCTTGACATGTCACTATCAAACATGAACAACCATCACAAAGTTTCAATATCTACATTTTTCCTAAAACTAATAATTAGCTTATGTGAAAATTATGTAACTTTCACTGGCATGTCTTAAAAATATGGACCACACTTTCTACTTACCCAGAACTTCCCAGCCTGTGGCTGCCAAAGGGGAAAATAGCAGTGACATTCAATTCCCCTGCTTCTTGCTCCTTTTGCTCAAACCCTTCTGGGGAGGGCTCCCATGTGCTCCCCATAAGTCGGCATTGCCAGTCAATTTATTTGAGATCTGTCATTGCCACAGTAGGCCCGAGAGCACTCGTATTGATGTGGCTGACAACCTGACAAAGTTTAAGCTGTCCTTAATAAATGGATACACATAATATCTCACCTTTTATCAAAGTTACTTAAATGACTGAAAAATAATCAAATAGCCAAATCCTTTTGCAAAATGGTTTTACACACTAACATACTTCTTTTTTCATCTGATACGCCTCCCTGGGGGGAGGTGGACATTGCCTCTCTTTAGAATCACCTGCTGTCTGGACTTCCATTGTAGCAGGTAAAGACATGTTTGTTCTTTCATGTTACACACTGTTAGACAGAGACACATGGTGCTGCTTGGTCCATAGAGCTTTTCAGAAAATTGCCATCTCGACACAAGGCTCACATATAAATCTGTGGTTCCTGGTGCTGCAAAGCAATGATGCATACTTGTGATACAATACACAGTCCTTGGAGGTGCCATCTCCATAGATGATGATGCAGAATTAGTTTTAAAGGATGTGATGATAGAATGAAATGACATATATCAATAGGTTTTGTGAGATAGGAAGAACTATCAAAAACTAAAGTATTGTAACTATTTCTTTAGAGGGAAGTATGAATGAGCTGTAGATTATGTAGAATCTTGAGAGGAGTTGATAGTTTTCAAAACAACAGGCCAGCCGGTGCCCAAAGGATGACAGCTGCTGAGCCCTTTAAAGCAACAGTAGTGAAAATGCCATTTACAAAAATAGGCTGTGTCTGCTAGACTTGGCATTTTGATAGTTAATTCATTGTTTGGTGCAATTAAATGCTGGTAGTAAATATTCAGACATTCCAGTGAACTGGCCAAGTGATGTGAGATTTAAAATTAGCATTAGGTCAGGAGGCAGGAAGTCAAACTCAACAATCAACATGGGTGCTATGGGTGCCATGAGGGCAGCTAGAGGATAAAGACTTGAAATCAAATGGAGTGAATCAGCTGTTAGTGTAGAAGCATGGTAGGTAAAGAGAATACACTCCTTCCTCCATGAGCTGAAGGGCAATGGTACTCCAGAACAAATTCTTTGAATGATCATCCAGTTGGGTTATAGTATCCAAGCCAGATTTCACCCCTAAAAAATGTAGTCCATGAAGAAGCAGCATCAAAATAACCTGAGCTCTTGTTAAAAATACATAGCCTCAGATCCCATGCCAACTCCAAGACCTCCTGAATCAGAATCTGCATCTTAGCCAGATCTCCAGGTATTCAAATATACTCAAGTTTAAAAAACACTGACTTGGAATTATTTTGTTAGGAAGCAACATAAACTGGCTCTGTTTAAGCTTCAAGGGGGGATTTATCAGAAAAACTTTGGAGGGCTCAAAGAATAGAAGGAAGGGTTGACTATACAAGAGTAATGAAAAAAAGTAATCTCAACAGCATGGAAAACAGAAACTTCTTTCCAGAATGTAACCATAACAAAAAACAGCTCTACTAATCTTCCTTCCTTCCTTCCTTCCTTCCTTCCTTCCTTCCTTCCTTCCTTTTTCTTCCTTCTTTCATTCCTTCTTTCTTTTCCTCTTTTCCTCCCCTTTCCTTCCTTCCCTTCCTTCTCTTCCTCCTCTCCTTTGCCTTCCCTCCCCTCCCCTCCCCTTCCCTTCCTTTCCCTTCCCTTTCCTTCCCTTCCCTCTCTCCCTCCCTCTTTCCTTCCTTCCTTCCCTACTTCCTTCCTTCCTTCCTTCCTTGCTTTCTTCCTTCCTTCCCTTCCCTCTCTCCCTCCCGCTTTCCTTCCTTCCTTCCTTCCTTCCTTCCTTCCTTCCTTCCTTCCTTCCTTCCTTCCTTCCTTCCTTCCTTCCTTCCCTCCTCCCTTCCATTCATTAAGCAAATATTCATTGAATGCCTACTATTTGCTCAATACAGTGATAGGCAATAGGGATCCGATGAACATAACTGAAATAGCCTCTATTCTCATGGGATTTACAGCCCCATGAGGAATGTAGACTGGATAGAGAATGTAGAATTAATGAAGTAATCACACAAATATCAGCATAATTAAAACTATTTGTATTTCAAGGATAGGCAAATTATTTTATTAAAATATGCATATTAGAACAACCTGTCCCTAGTTACCTTCCTAGTTATAATTGGAAGTTACAATTGAGTGTTACAATTGGAAGGCTAATTAGAAGTTTACAAAGCAACAATGGGATAAAGAATATTTTACATGAATGAGAAGCATATGCCCTGAAGTTGGAACAGAATGGATTTGTGTAGTGACTAGATCACAGAAGGCCTTAAAAGCTGCATGTAAGAGAAACATTTCTGTTAACCAAACCCCTACCTTTTCCTCCTGGGCCTACAGCCAGATTTGCAGTGAGGGGCAGCCATCTGAGTAGGTTCTGGCTAATGAAATATGGGTGGAAATTAATAAGGATCACCTCTAGGCCTTAAACCTCCTACTGGAACCCCACTCTTTCTTATTTTATCTGCTACTCATTAACAAAACTCTAAAGAGTGGTGGAGCCTCAAATTAGAAGGTACATAATCCCTGAATGACTACACGGAACAGAGCCATTCTCTGCCAACTTGTTTGGATTGGAAATGAAGCTAAACCTTTATTAGATTAAACCACTGATATGTCGGGGCTGTTTCAGCCTTAGCTTACCCTGGCTAATATGCCCACTAAAGATTTTGCCCTTTATCCTGAGAGCTGTGAAAAAGGCTTGGAATATTTCCAGTGGAAGAGGTCCTAGTCCCAGTTTTATTTTCCCTGCACGGATGAGTCATTTACCTATAGGTCAATCAACTATAACCACAAATCACATTACACAGCACAGAAAATTTCCAGTAGGAACTCAGCACTGCGTAATTTGGAACCATTCATGGTGATGAGAGATTTGTATGCCGAAAAACTACCCAAAGTGTTTTCTCCTATAACATCCCACCCATGGGTTAAATAGATTTGAAGGTGAGGGCTCAAGAGAAGGGAGAGATTGCGATTCATGCATGAGCAAGGCACACCTTTCTGCTAGGACAGTGGCCTTTCAAAGTGTGGCCTAATAGCAACATGAAATCCTAATTAGAGGAATGCAAATCATCACCTGAATCATGTAGATTTCTGGGGCAGGCCTCAGCAATCTGTATCTATGGGCTGAAAAGTCTTCCAGGTAATTCTAATGCATGCTAGAACTCCATGTGCTAAGCTGATAATAATAATAATTAATAGAGAGGGGAAAACTCTATGTAAGAAGTTGCTGTTTATGAGAGCATTTTCATACATACCACCATTTTAATAGCATAAAGTTTTCTAATGGCTTTCCTTGCATTTTCTGATTCCTTCTCTGCTCTTCAAGTGAGATTATACACTGTTTTCTGGAAGATAAAACTGAGTTAAAAACAAGCAAAGGAAATTGACTTGAAGAATCCTTAAAGACAATGGCAGGTCTTCCAGAATAAAACTGAGGGGGTCCTTTTAAATGGGAAGAAACAAAGGTTCTCATAGGTCATTCCACCATAAAAGACCTGAGCCTCAGGCCCGCCCAGGCCTTCCCCTGCTTCCCTATCCCCCTCCCCCACTCCTCCCTACAGCATCCTCCACTCATTTACAGCTAGAGAACAGAACTGAATTTGGATCAGAGGTCTGGGCTGCAGTCTTAGATCCATATTTAGATAATATGTGTCATCGGGCAAGTTCATAGCTGTGGAGCTTTATCCACAAAGTGGAAGTGTTCTTCAATACATTTGAAAACTGGGGACACAATGGGCTACTGTGAGCACTCAGTGAATGGTAGGGCACTGAATAGAAGTTAGGACCATTTGGAACAGGGTTGTGCCTAAGAGCTTGCAGGGGCATCAGAATCCCGGGAGCTCCTAGCTGGTGTTTCCTCACTTATTCTGGAGGCCAATAATGTCGTGACTTTTGTTCTGGGCTGCTCATCACCACAGAGCCCAGTCAGAGCAGACCTCAAGAAGATGCAGCCCACATCCTGCCAGCTATGTTTGCTAGGCTTTGGAGCACTTTTTATGGCATCCAGCTTATGCGGTTGTTGTGGTTTTCATTACTGGTGTTTTTATGCCTCCCAAAGCTCTCTTGCAAAGGGTAATGAGTATCTTTTAAAAAATTTCAAACCTCACATTTGTAGCAACACAGAGAAAGAGGACAGGAAAACAGACTGACAATTTTTTGGAGATGCTTGCAGCACAGTCTCACAGGAATGAGTTTGAGATTTTGGCTGCAGAGTGTCCAAGTGCGCCTTCTCTCTCATTCTCAGCTGCTCCCACCATTTTCACTCTTGTGCTGAATTCTGTCCTCTTCTAAAGGGGCTTTGCCATGTACTCCCACCTGGCCACAAAGGACTGTCCTATTGCACAGCGTTCTATGTTTGTGTCAGATCCAGAACTAAACCGTCAGTGCAGTGCTGCAGAAAACGTAACGGAAGCTTATTGCCCAATTTTCTCCTAACTGGCACTCTCTTCCTTGGTCCAAAGTTTGTTTTCTGCTCTTATCTATTTTCCATTACTTCCTAATACAGAAGTAAAAATAAAAACTAACCCTTATTAAGGGTTTTTGATGTTCTAGGCACTGTATTCAGTACTTCGTGTGCATTTTCTCCTTTTAAGCTTCACTATCATAGTAAAAGGAAGGTATCATTGTCTCATTTTTAATTCGAAGAAATGGAGGCCCAGTAAGTTGAGAACTGGCCCACAGTTGCATGGATAATATGCACCAGAACAAGAATCAGAATCCATGTTCCATCTCTCTCCAAAGTCACTGTGCTACCTTATCTGCTCCAGGACATCACCACCTGGGTTCTATGTAATACACTCTCTGTTCTTTGCCACTGGTAGAGAGGATCAGTGGTTAGCCACATGCAGTAATGTTCCTCTGGCAAATATGTTGGCTGTGAGCACAAATTTAGTCAGTGACCAGGATGTAAACCCAGATGATATCTTTTGGACTCAGAAGGTACTGAATAATTTTATTTTATTCTTTTCATTTTTATAGTAAAATTATATTTAATAATGAAATAACAATAAAACTATTTATTTTATTTAAAATATACATTTATATATATAATAGAAATGTTTTGTATTGTATGTTTGTTTACAATGTTCCAGGCCTTATTCTAAGCATTTCATATATAATAATTAATTCAATTTCACAACAACTTATGAGGTAGACATTATTACTATCTCTGTTACACAGAGAACTACATTGCAGAGAGAGTAAATAACTGCTGGAAATGAGATTCTAACCCAGAGAGTCTGACTCTCAAGTTCTTGTGCTTAATCACTCAAAGTTCTCCATTCTCCACACATCACTCTCCGTTGTCTCTCCCGGCCCCTATCACTTTGCTTCATGGTGAAAGGAGCGTCCACCCAACTCCCCAGTAGGCCAATTCCTGACTTTAATGATTGTTTTTCCCCATCTTTTCCTTTGTTTTTCACAGCCTTCTACTCATATTGTCTGAAGCAGAATTGGTACCCATTTTTGATAAGGGGTAGCAGAATGTTTAGTACTTAGTCTCTTTGTCTCCAGCTTTGGGGCCTTGTTGCCAATCCTAGGACAACAGGAAAAGTTCCGCTCAGTTCTCTGCAATGCTTACTAGACCTCTATTATAGGCTGGGCCTTATATTAGGGGTTGGAGTTTAAACGTGTATCAGCCAGGACCCCTGTCCTGAAGGAAAAGCTAGTTTTGTTGGAGAAATGCAAAATTGCTCTAATACAAGGTGAAATATGATTGATACCTTTGTAGAAGGCACAGTTTCTATGAGTTTGGCAGAAGCATTCCAAGTACTAAGGAGAGAACATTTAATTTGGGTGACAGAGGATGAGGAGATAGTCCCTTACAGACCATTTTCTTCTCAGAATTACAGGATGCTTGTGTTTGAATGGATTGTTTAATCTGTACTACCTGGATTCTCAGATGAGAAGATAAAATCAGAGAGAGAAGTTTGTCTTTCAATGTCAAACAGTGTTTGAGCTGAGACTTACTAGGATCCTGACTTATATGTCAGGGTTCCTTCTCTTATACCATATGATCCCCAGAGGTTGCCATACCTCCGAGTTCCAAGCCTGTCTCCTAATCACATACCCACCATCCTGACCTTGATCAGCTTTTCAGATCACATGGGATCAGGAAAATGAGGCCTGTGTGTATACTTGAATTTTATTTAAATACGTGTACACCCTGTCCTTGATGACTTGCCAAAATTGGTCAATCACAGCTCAGTAATTTGCTCTGCCAGCTCTTTAAAAGTCCAAAAATAAACACTGTTCAGTCCCAACCTCCATATGTTTACCACACATTCCTTTCCTTCCCCACATTTTCTACCAACATACCCAACAAACTTTGTACTGTGGACGGACTCTTTAACCTTCTCTGATGTTTTAATTTATGCGTAAGTATTGATGAAAAATAGCAAAGATTTCAAGACAGTTATTTAATGTTACTGTTTAACCCTTGCAGCATATTATATGTTTGAGGAACACTTGCTTATTAACCTCCTCATGCTTACTAACTTCACCAGTCCTCTTAGAAGAGCACCAGTTTATTTATTTCTAGGCCTTAACTAATAGACATTGATAATAATGACCTGGTAGGATTAGAAGGGACTTTAAAGAGATCATAGAAGTCTGTGATCCGCTCCCAGAAAACCCTGCATGGAGAGTGCCTAGAGTCTTTCTCCCAGCTTCTGAAGGTCATTTCCCTCTCATTCTCTGTTCTCCTAAATTCTTTAGGAGCTACTGGTGCCAATCATTGTCTTTGATCCCTTCTCGCCAGGTAGACTTATGAAGAATGAGCTCCTCACATTTTAATTGTGGTTTCTCAAATCTGTCGGTTAGAAGTGAACATCTCCAAATGGGCATGTTACATGCCAGATGGAAAATCATCCTGATTTCAGTTTAACAGAGCTCTTGAGAATTAGATTTGATAAATTCACCTTGTGGGGTTTTAAATACAGATTATCACAGAAAAGAAATGGAAAGGAGAAAGAACCTTTAATTTATTGCATAGCAGCTAAGGGCCACTCATTTTCTAGAAATTTTACATACTTGATTTTTTTTAGTCAACATGACAGCCATGCTTTATAGATATTTTTATCCCTATTTTTAAAAACAAAGTATCTAAGGCTAAGAGAAATTTGGTAACTCATCCAAAGTCAAACAGCTCTGTGGTGTTAAACTACAGTTTAAAGCAGAATTGGGTTGACTCCAACTCCACAGCACTTTGTCATAAAACAGTCCTAGGAGCTTTCAAAGACCTTGGGATTTGGGGTTGTAGAGAATACCTTTAATTTTTGTCTTTCCAGCATCCAAATCCCTTTATTTATTTATTTATTTATTTATTTTTTTTTGAGACGGAGTCTTACGCTGTTGCCCAGGCTGGAGTGCAGTGGCGCGATCTCGGCTCACTGCAAGCTCCGCCTCCCGGGTTCCCGCCATTCTCCTGCCTCAGCCTCCTGAGTAGCTGGGACTACAGGCGCCCGCCACCGCGCCCGGCTAATTTTTTGTATTTTTAGTAGAGACGGGGTTTCACTGTGGTCTCGATCTCCTGACCTTGTGATCCGCCCGCCTCGGCCTCCCAAAGTGCTGGGATTACAGGCTTGAGCCACCGCGCCCGGCCCCAAATCCCTTTAATACAGAAAGAGCATGTGAGACCCAACTGCTTTTGGTACACATATTGTGGCTGGCGCTACTTACTTCCTCTGCTTCGATAAAGATATGATCAAATGTCTCAGAAATAGTTGATCAGAGCACCAGATCCCCCAAGCTAAAGAGATTAGTTCAGAAATGAAGAAATAGTCCACTGTGGGCCAATGAGAACCTGTGGTAGACAGAATCATGGCCACAAAGATGCCTACCTCATCCTAATTCCCCAAACCTATATGTTTTCTTTCATGGCAAAAGGGACTTTACAGGTATGATTATGTCCTGATATGGGGAGATTTTCTTGGAATATCTGAGTGGGCCCAATGTAATCATGAGGGTCTTTGTAAGAGGGAGACAAGAGAGTTAGAGTCAGAGTGTATTACTCAGAGCTTTCCAGAGAAACAAAGCCAATATAATGTGTGCTCATGCATGCACGCGCGTGGACACACACACACACACACACACACACGCACACACACGAAGATATTTGTTATAAGGAATTGGCTTATATGGTTATAAAGGCCAAGGAGTCCTAAGATCTACAGTTAGTTAGCTGGAAACCCAGGAAGGCAATGGTGTTGTTTCAGTCCAAGTCTGAAAGCCTGAGAACCAAGAGAGTCTGTGGTGTAAGTTTCAGACCAGAAACCACAGGTTAGAGACTCAAGAAGAGCTAATGTTTTTGAAGGAGAACAAAACAAAACACCAATGTTCCAGCTCAAAGTGGTCAGGCAGGAAAAGTTTCCTCAAACTTGAGAGAGGGTCAGCATTTTGTTCTATTCAGCTTTCAACTGATTGAGTGAGGTTCACCCACATTAGGTAAGGTAATCTGATTTATTCAGTCTACTGATTGAAATGTTAATCTCATCCAAAAACATCCTCACAAGAACAATATTTGACCACACACCTGTGCACTTATAGCCTAATCCTAGTCAAGTTGACATGTATTATAAATTAACCATCACACAGACAATTAGATGTAATGACAGAAATAGAAGTGTGTCAGGGAGAGAGAGAGAGAGAAGAGAGAGAAAAGAGAGATTTGAAGATGCTGTATTGCTGGCTTTGAACATGGAAAAAGAAGCCATGAGTGAGGAAATGCAGGCAGCCTTTAGAAGCTGAAGAAATCAAGGAAATACATTTTCCCCTAGAGCTTTTAAAAGAAATGTAGCTCTGCTGACCCATTTTGAATTTTTCCAGAGTTATAAGATAATACACTTGGTCTATTTTAAGTCATTAAGTTTGTGGTAATTTGTTACAGCAGCATTGGGAAACCAATACAAGGCCTTATTTAAAACTCTTTCTAGAATCATAGAGAACCCTACAGAACAGAAATACTCTTGTTCCTCAAGGGTCCCCAAGCCAGTAGAATGCAAGCTGGGAGCTCCTGATGGTAATTCTTGCCACCACATTGGGAAAACTCATCTGTGAATAAAATCAACCACGAGAAAAACAAGACACTTAGATAAGTAAATACAGATTTCTTTTCATTGTGTTAAGAACATTTAACATGAGACCTACCCTCTTAACACATTGTTAAGTGTACAATACGTTATTGTTGCCTATAGCTACAATGTCACACAGCAGATCTCTAGAGCTCATTTATCTTGAGTGACTGAAATTTTATGTCAGTTGATTAGTAATGTCCCATTTCCCCTTATCCCCAGCTCCCAGCAATCACCATTCTACTCTCTGATTCTGCAAACTTGACTGCTTTAGATACCTCATATAGGTAGAATAATGCAGTATGTGTCTTTCCATGAGTGACTTATTTCACTTAGCATAATGTCCTTAAGTTTCATCCATGTAAAAATGTCCTTTTTTTTGACAGGCACAATAGTATCCCATGGTATGAATATACTCATTTGGTGCAAAAATAACTGCGGTTTCTGACATTAAAAGTGATGGCAAAAACCGCAAATTACTTTTGTACCAACTGAATACCATATTTTCTTTATCCATCCTACTGTCAATGAACATTTAGGTTATTTCCACATCTTGCTATTGTGAACAGTGCTGTAATGAACATACAAGTGCTACTGTCTCTTTGAGATCATGAATTCAATTATTTTGATAGACATATATATGATTGATGGATCATATAGTAGTTTTATTTTTAATTTTTTGAAGAACCTCCATAATGTTTTCCACAGCAGCTGCATCATTTTACATTCCCACCAACACTGTGCAAGGATTCAAATTTCTTCACATCCTTGCCAATGCTTGTGGTCTTATTTTTGTTGATAATAACCATCATGTCAGGTAGGAGGTAATATCTCACTGTGGATTTGATTTGTATTTCCCTGTTGATTAGTGATGTTGAGCATTGTTTTTCATACATCTGTTGGCCACTTGTATGTCTTTTATGGCATATAAATAGAAATGTTTATTCAAGTCCTTAGTCCATTTTTAAAATGGGTTATTAGTATTTTTACTAGTGAGCTGTAGAAGTTCCTTATCTATTATGGAGATTAGCCCTTAATCAAATACATGGCTTTAAAATATTTTCTCCCACTTTGTAAGTTGCCTTTTCACTTTGTTGACTGTTCCCTTTGCTGTGTCAAGAAGATGTACAGATTTCTGGCAACATTGTCTGAACATCTGGAACTAATCATGCCTGAGGACTGATGCCATAGACTTTTCAATCCCTTCAGCCAAATCAAACCATTTTTAGATAGATTTCTACCATTGTCAAGCTGAAGAATCTTGAGTAAATCAAGAGTGTAGACTTTGGCACCTATTTACTGTGTCAACATAGCAAAGGTGGAAACATCCAGAAGTCTCTCCCTATAAAGTTCCACGTTAGGGATGGCCACAAATATATTTGCATGCAATCTGGGAGATAGAAGCAAATCAGTAGTCATTATGCTCTCAAGATCAATGCAAGGTACTGGATGTTGTTGCAGGTCATGCGTGCTGTTACTGATCTGCTATCTTATCCTGTTGGTTGGCATATGGCAGCAGAGCCAGGCCTGCAGCTCCTCCAGATCCTGATGGATCTCCTTCGGCAGCTCAGAAGCCTAGATTAGGTACACGTACCAGCTGTGCAGCTCTACCTACATGGTAGGTAAACCTTTTCATAAGGTGAAGAAAGCCCCATATGATTTTTTTTTCAATGGATCAGACTTTGTATAAATCAGTTGACTAAAAGAAAAGCACATCTGCTCACTCTGCTGTTTATGCAACATGCTACAGAATGAATTTAAAAGCAAAACTTTTTATTCAAATGACAAAATTGAGACAAGGACACAAGCTGGTAGTTTTCTTGGTTGGAATCCCTGGGAACCTTGGATACTCCCACATAAATAGACCATTGTCAGATTTTCTTAGGTAGATGCTTATTTAATCTTCTTTTGTGATGCCTTTTGTGCGGGATATGGTTTTTAAAAACATGTTAAAAGCTCTCCTACACTTTTTCAGTAACCTTCTCAAATGGGCCTGGGAAATGTCCTTTTTGCCAAACAGTGGGAGGAAATGACTTACTTCACGTTTTAAAATATGAAATTAAATTTTATTGATGAAACATGAACTAAATAAAACTCAGCATTGCTGTTTCTGGTCTGGTTTCATTCGTGGGCTCAAAAAGTATTTATTGAGGACCCATGATGTTTCAGGTCCTATGCCAGGTGATGGGGCAGCAACTTAAGTAAAATCTTGCCTCTACCCTCCATATACACATACAGTAAAGTGCTGGAGACAGATGAGGAAACCAGCAAGCACAGAACAGTATATAATGATCATTTTAATGGTTCCATGAAGAGAGAGCTATAAGAACACAGGGCTAAGTATCCTGATAAATGAGGTGGTGGTAATAAATTCTGTCAGAGGGAATTGTTGCAGAAGTTGACCATTGAAGGAAAGGGGAAAAGAGCCCTCAGTCATGTCAAAGAAATGGAACTGCATGTGCATATCTATGCAGGTAGAATAAAACTCACTAAGGTCAAGGATTTTGTTTTGTTCAATAGATATTTGTTGAAAGAATGTCAAATGTTCCTCAAGATCAATGAGAAGAATGTGTTAGAGTTGGAGATATAACTGTGGGGATAACCTGGGACCATGTATGACGGACCCTGTGTGATGAGCTAAGGCCTTAGCATTTGGTCTTGAATGTGCTCTCACAAAGAGATCCACTGGTAGAAGCCTGAGAGACTGGAAGCAAGTGAGCTTGAAGAAAGGGAAAATAATTAGAAGACAGAGGCATCAGTTTAGGATAAAAAACCCTCTTCACTGACCAGTGAAGGTAGAGGGTAAGAGACTGTGAAGGCAACAAAAAGATAGCAGTTATGAAAATGGATGATCAATTGGATGTGTAGTGGGGAGGACCAAGTTGGTAGAGTCTAGAGCCATGATGTCCAGCATAGTAGCCATTAGTCATGTGTAGCTAATGAGCACTTTAGACATGGCTAATTCAATTTGAAACATGCTGTAAGTGTAAAATACACACCTAATTTTGAAGACACAATATTAAAATGGAATGTATAATATCTCATTAATGATTTTGTATCTTGATCACCTTGAAATGATACCATTTTGGATATATCATTAAACAAAATATGTCATCAAAATTAATTCCACCTGTTTCTTTGTACTGTTTTACTGTGGCTACCAGAAAATTTTAAATTACCTATGTTGCTCACATTTGTGGTTCGTGTTATATTTTAAATGAATGGCAGTGACCTAAAATTATTACCTAAATAACTTTTTTTTAATCTGGAGTAACTTTGTGATTGTGTTGTCATTCAACAAAGTAGAAATGACAGAAGGAGCAATGTTTTGGAAGGATGAATAAGTGTCTAGTGGACTTCCATGTGGAGCTATCTACTGTGTGGGTATATTAAATATATTGGTTGAGGGTTCAGGATGGAGATTGGCTGGAGACAGTAGATTTGAAATGGGTGTGGGGGTGTTCATCCAAGCACCAATATTCAGTATTTACCACGGACTAGGCATCATACTCAGTACTTTACATACGTTGAATTTTGAGTTTGACAAACTTTACAAATGTTACCACCTTTCAAGTCAAGATCTGGGACATTTCCATTATCCCAGAAAGTTTCCTTGTGTCCTTTTGAAGTAAGTCACCTTCTATCCCCAGCCCTGGGAAACTATTTATCTGCTTACATTATAGAATAGTTTTGCCTGTTTTAGAACTTCATATACATGAAATACTACACCATGTACTCTTATATTTGGCTTATTTAGTGCAGCATAATGTTTTTATATATACTTAGGCACATTTTTGTGTATATTGGTAATTCTTAGGCATGTTCTTGTATATATTGGTAATTCCTATTTTTCATTTCTGGGTAATATTTCATTGTGTGAATATATCAATATTTTTAGTCCATTTATGTTTTAATGGACATTTGAGTTATTATCAGTTTGGATCTATTATGAATAAAGCAGCTATGAAACTCCTGTGCAGTCTTTTTATAGACAAATATTTTCATTTTGGAGGGGAATCGCTTTGTTATCATAGGGTAGAGGAAATGGTTACCTTCATAAGAAACTGACTAGCTGATCTACAAAATGTTTATTTCTTTTTCTGCTCTTATCAGTAATGTCTGAAACGAAAAATGGACTTTGCTTTATGTCTTTTAATTATTTCTCAAAGACGGCCACTCAAATTACATAAGCATCAAACCCCACAGAACTTGGGCTCTTCTGTTAAGTTGGTAGAGTCAGATGCAAGACTCCAGACCCCTATGCTATGGAGAGAAAAAAAAGGAAGGGGTTCTGAGGCCCCCAAAAACCAGCAGTCTTCTGGGTGAATCTCACAGAAGCACTTTGAGATGGTTAACTTAATTTATCAACTTGGTTAGGCCATGGTACCCAGATATTTGCTCAAATATTATTCTAGATATATCTATGAAGGTATTTTTATATGAGATTTTATATGAGATTTTCATGAGGGTGGATCCTCATGAACGGCTTGCTGCCTGCCTCATGGGTATGAGTGAGTGCTCAATCGATTAGTTCATACAAGAACTAATTGTTTAAAAGATGCTGGCACCTCCTCCCCTCTCTTTTACTCCCTTTCTGTGAGTGACACATCTGCTCCCTCTTCACCTTTCACCATGATTGGAAACTTCCTGAGGCCTCACCAGAAGTAGATGCTGGCACTGTGCTTCTTGTACAGTCTGCAAAATCATGAGCCAAATAAACCTCTTTTCTTTATAAGTCTCATATATCCCTTCATAGCAATGCAAAATAGACTAATACAGAAGATTTGAGTAAAGTCTCAACTAATTGGTTAAAGGCCTGAATAGAAAAAAGGCCAATCTCCCTTAAGAGAATTCTGCTAGCAGACCACCATAAGACTTGAATTGCAGTATCAACTGCTCCCTGCGTCTCCAGCTTGCTGTCCTACCCTGAAGCTTTTGAGAATTTGGGTTTGTCAGCTTTCACAACAATCAGATGAGCAACTTCTTAAAATCTTTCTCTCTCTCTCTCTCTACACACACACACACACACACACACACACACACACAGACACACACATGCACACAATCTTGTTTCTCTGAGCACCCTCACCTCTCATCTGGGATCCTGCTCGCCTCTCATCTGGGATCCTGAAGGGCTACCAGCATTCAGAACAGGCTTCTCTCCAATTTCCTCTCTTTCCTAAGTTACTACCTAACCCAGTAAAAATAAAGTTCTTCTGTTAATGTTTTAAACACTCTTAGAAAGCAAAACTTATGTACCTAAAAACAACCTTTTTGTCCCCACAGAGGAAGCCCTTTTGTTTGATCACATGGATGTGCTGTTCTAAACAGAACAGATTCTCCTTTTTTACTTCCTGCTCTGGTCCCTTCTTTATCAGCTTTTAAGCTGACCATTGTTTTCGTCTCACTACAGTGAGGAGGCCATACAGTGTGCTCAATATAGACAGTTATTAAAGAAAGGAAAGTAGGAATTACTATTTTCACTATGTAGCAAGAGTCACCATATACATTAGGTCCAGACACAAAATTACCACTTACTACCCTGGCCCTGCCTAACATTGGAACTAGGGATACAGGAGAACACAGTGCCCCAGTGCAAATAGATAACCAGCCAAAGCGAGCTCTGCCTTTAAGAGCTACTGAAGGCTTTCCTGAGAAGGTGATTCTGGGCAGGCGAAAGCCTTCTTTTTCTCTGCAGTTGGGCACTAGGCATCCCAGAGTCACCACCTGCCCAACTCCTAGCCTTGCCCATCCACAGAACTGGACTTTTTGCTGCTTTTGCCTTGACCCTGATCTAGATGATCTTGCAGCTGTGATCTGTGAAATCAGTGGAGCTGTTAGGGTAGAGTTTGTTTGCAATACTAATGAAAACCTTTTCCTGAGGCTTCTCTTATTTATTGTTAACATCATCATCATTATCATCATCATCATCCTCATCATTGATATGGTTTACCTCTGTGTCCCCACCCAAATCTCATCTTGAATTGTAATCCCCACATGTCAAGGGATGGAGGTGATTTGATTATGGGGGTGATTTCTCCCATGCTGTTCTTGACATAGTGAGAGAGTTCTCAGGAGATCTGATGGTTTATAAGTGTTTGAAAGTCCTCCTTCACTCTTCTCTTTTCTGCTGACTTGTGAAGAAGGTGTCTGCTTCCCCTTCTACTATCATTGTAAGTTTCCTGAGGCCTCCCCAGTCATTCAGAACTATGAATCAATTAAACCTTCTTCCTTTATAAATGACTCAGTCTTGGGTATATCTTTACAGCAATGTGAAAACAGACTAACACAATCAAGCTTCCTAATAATAACATTTATGCTAGCATTTTTTGTCTATATAGAACTGCATTCAGTTTTATTTGTCTAAAGGTAAGAGTCAAGCTAATCATGCTTTGAGGCACACAGAAGAAAACCTTGGGGTTCTTTTGGCTTCTCCTCTGGGGCAAAAATAAATATAGCCCAATCCAGAAAAGCATATTATTATCATCATTTTACCTAATTTACCTCTCTAATACATTTTCCCTTATGTTGTTGACTATACAGTATATATTCTTTGATTCTTTTGGCTTCTCCTCCAGGGCAGTAGCAAAGGGGAATTCCTGTGAGAAGCTACATGAGTTTTCAATCCTACTATAAAAAAGAAGTGGAAGAAAAGTGCTAAGGAATTGCTCACACCCGGACAGATTTGTATCTTTCAGCATTAAAACTTTCTCATGTTTTAAATTCCCAAGGATAATATAGATAATGTAGAGGCTGTGGTGGTAGGTTAAATTCCACACAGAACTTCCCCAACACTGAACAATCCTTTTGTTAAGAAGGGACAAGTTCCCTGGGGGTAATGGAGGTGAAGGAAGAGGTATTCTCTTACCACAGTAAACAAAATGCCAGGCAGTCTTGTTTCAGTCATTCCCATTCCCTAAGTCTCTATAAGCACTCCTTTCTGAAGGTGAGCTGCAATCTATCTCGCCAGAAGGTTAGAAGCCAGTTGAATTTCTGCTTCAATTTTGTTGTCAATTTCTCCTTCTTTTTTTTAGGTTATGCTACGTTGGTTGCTATCCTGACAACTCTGTATGTTCTCAGGATACAAGCTTAAAAGCTTCTTTGAATCCTGGCTTTGCCCCTACAGTGTCTACACAACCTTGTTAGTTCATCTTTCTGAGCCACATTTATCTCATCTGTAAATTAGGGAAAATATAACCATCTCATAGAGTTTCTTTGAGAGTAAATAATAAAATCCATGGCCCAATGATCCCTGACAGAGATGGCTTCGTAGACCATTCACAGTGTATGCTCCTCTTCCAGAATGACTAATGGGGAATAATGATCCAGCTGGGACCTCCATTTCCCAGCTCTCTTGCACCTAGGGGGTCATGTGGGTAGCTCTGGCTAATGGTATGTGAGTGGAAGTGATGTGTGACACCTTTGATCCTAGCTGGTCGAATGTAATCTGTGTGCCTTCCTCACTCTTTCTTCTCTCCAGTTTTTGACTAGAGGATACCCAAGGAATCTTGGAGCTATAAGATGGAAATGAATGTGTCTCTCAGTCAACACTCACATAAATTATCCAAAAGAACCTCATCTCACAGCGAACTTTTCAGGAACAAGAAAGAAAGGGGAACAAACTTTCATTGTGTTAAAACACTGAGATTTTAAGGTTATTTATTATAAAGTTAGTATCATCTGATGAACAGATGTAGTTATTTTTATTTCTGCAAGTGAGTCACT
This sequence comes from Macaca mulatta, assembly GCF_049350105.2. NCBI lineage: Eukaryota > Metazoa > Chordata > Mammalia > Primates > Cercopithecidae > Macaca > Macaca mulatta. The sequence goes on from NC_133407.1 coordinate 21,750,197, forward strand.
AATGTATTATTAACCTCGTCACTAACATCATTTCACATTTTTCTTTACACAAAACCAGCACCACAGAGATAACTGGCGTTAACAACATCATTTAGTGTTGAGATTTTTCAGTAAGCAGACAGAAAATTGTCTAAGAACATTATAAACTTTAAGAGAGTAAAAATTATGTCTCTTTTTCACCATTTTGTTAGTGCTTAGTATAGTGTAGGTGCTTAATAAATATTTATTGATCAAGTGATACATTACTACTACATAACAAACATACCTAAAATCTCAGTGACTTAATACCTTAGAACTTTATTTTTACTTATATATCAGTTCAATGTGGTTCTTTGGTGGATTACTTTCCATATGGACATTCAGGGTAGCAATAGCAATAGTCTTCCATATTCTGGCTCTAGCCTTTCATAGAGTCTTAGAGTCCTCTGCTGTATCATTTTCATACAGCTAGCTAAAGGGGAAAGATCACGCAGGATCATGAGAAAAGATTTTATATTGGCTTGGCCTGGTAATCGTGCCTTTCACTTCTTCCACGTTCCATTGACCACAACTCAGTCATATGGTCACATCTAGCTGCAAAGGAAGTTGGGAAATGTAGTCTAACTATGTAGAAGAATGTATTAGTAGGAAGAAGAATGTATTAGTATACCAGTGTTGCTATAACAAATTACCACAAATTTAGCAGATAGCACAATGCTATTATCTTTGGGTTCTGCAACTCAGAAGTCTTAAAACCGAAGTGTTGGCCAGGCTGAATTACTTCTGGAGGCTCTAGCTGACAATCCATTTTCTTTCCTTTTCCACCTTCAAGAGGCTGCCTACATTTATTGGCTCATGACTCCTTACTCCATCTTTAAAGCCAGCAGTGTAGCACCTTCAATATCTTCTCTTTCTGTGACCTCTGTCATCACATCTGTTCTTACTTTGAGTCTCCTGCTTTCCAAGAACCCTTGTGATTACATTCAGCCCACCAGATAATCTCTGATAATTTTCCCATCTCAAGATCATTAACTTAATCACCTCTGCAAATTTCCCTTGACCATGTAAGGTCACCTATTCATAGGGCCTAGGAATTAGAATGTGATCATCTTGGACTTCTTTGGGAGGCCTTATTCTATCAACCACAAGGAAGAAACAGGTTGTGTTAAATGTATAGCAATGTCCATGTAATGGACTTTCCAATGTCCATTACATGGAAAGTAATCCACCAAATGAATTAATTAATTATGAGAAGTTAACAAGCACTGCTCTGAGCAGAGAGGGAGGTCATCTTTGACATTCTTCAACCAATTACAGTGCTTTAGCAAAGTGCTTAGGATTTAAAGAAGGATGCCAGGCACGGTGGCTCAGGTCTATAATCCTAGCACTTTGGGAGGCCAAGACGGGTGGATTGCCTGAGTTAAGGAATTTGAGAGCACCCTGGGCAACATGGTGAAACCCTGTCTCTACTAAAGATACAAAAATTAGCCGGGTGTGGTGGTGTGCACCTGTAGTCCCAGCTACTAGGGAGACTGAGGCAGGAGAATTGCTTGAACCTGGGAGGCAGAGATTGAAGTGAGCCAAGATCATGCCACTGCACTCCAGCCTAGGCGACAGAGTGAGACTTTGTCTCCAGAAAAATAAAAAAATTTTTAAAAAAGGATTTAAAGAAGGACAGAAGGACTACAGTTTGGGAAATTCAAATAAGAATAGAATAGGGGCTTCAACTGAAGAAATAGTGAAAGTATCCAGGTTTTGGAACTAGAGACTAATGTGAACATTTTTAACAAGAATGGGGCAGTAGCCAGATGTTATGACTTTCATCTAGCTGTCTTGTCTAAAATAAATACAGGTGTTTCTGCCTCAAATTTTCTTCCAAGGCACAACCCATGTTTTCGATGTAGTGCCTCCAGGTCTAGGGCCAGAAAAACCAAGAGTTCTACGGCAGAACATTCCCAGAAGGGCAAAATATGTTTAACTCTGTGTTATTTTTACAAATCATAATTTTAAAATATCTATATTTGCAAATTAAGTAGCTTTCCTAACACCAATTAAAATATCCTTAGTGGCTTTTGGCAGGGAGCTGCTGTTCTTAATTTGAGAAAAACAGAACTAGAAGAAAGGTTTGAAAATATTAAAAAGGAAAAATAGACTTTACAGAAAAAATACCAACTTTGTAACTACATCAACCTTGCATACATATAACACTAAATTTATTACAATCATTGGAATAAGAATTCTATTTCTCAACATCATACTATTAGAAATATTACATGGAACTAATTTTATAAAAATAATACCTCTTTTTGAAGCTTTACAAATATTTGGCTAAATTAGAATTCAGTGGTTCTTTTTCATTCTGGTAAGAATACCTTGATGGAGCACTTTTGCTCAAGGTTCTTAGTCACTGACAACAGAATCCACTATAGCTATTGATCAGAAAGAGCTATGAAATGATATTAAGTATTTCACAGGGATTCAGGCTTAGATGCTACTCAGTGAAGAACAATGCAGTGAAATAAAACAAACCATATCATGAAGCTGTCTCCTAGAAATATCACTGCTGCTACCATCTACCACTCAGAAATATCTTACCAAGGCCTGGATGTTACCATGTTCCCTATGGTCCAGAGTAACCAGACACCTGTTTTCCAAAAAGTGAATCTCCTCATGTGGAGCACTGCTTCAATTTTCTCTCTCTCCCTCTAAGAAACGTGGGATTGTCTGCATGGTAAAACTTAGTTTACCTGTGGACTTCTAGCTTCACGAGAGTTTTAAAAGGTAACTTGTAGTTTTACAGACTCAGTAGGTCAGAAGGGCAAGCTATAATCTGTGCTCAGTCAGGTGATCTACACTAGATGCCGTAAGAACAGTTGCCTCTCCATGTTTGTGGGCTCTGCATCTGCCCATTTAACCAACTGCAGATTAAAAATATTTAAATAGATAAAAATACAACAATAAAAAGTAACAAAAATAAAAACAGAGTATTACTGCTATCTGAATAGCATTTACATTTTATTAACTATTATAAATACTCAAAAGATGATTTAAAGTATACAAATGTGCATGGATTACATGCAAGTACTATACCATCTTATATAAGGGATTGAGCATCTGCCGATCTTGTTATCTGAGGGAGTCCTGGAATCAATTCCTTGTGGATACCAAGGGATAACTGCATTAGGCTTTCTTCTTTGGAATCCCCCTTCCCTAGAAAATAAAGCATTCACTGGTTTTGCAGGGACATGTATCTGATATTGTGTGCTTTACCATGATGAAGGGTTAGTAATAAAAATTACACACTTGGGTACACTTACCTGGGCACACTTGACCTCTGCCTGACCTACAATAACTCTGTGCCATTTCTGAAGCCTGGGGACTTGACTTGCTACTGCCCCATGTTGGAAGATTTATCTTCATTTTAGTGCAACATAATGTTATCTCAGTATTGAGTTTCAGAAATCAGGAAAAGAGAAATTTTGATTCCAAATATTGTGGAATGTATGTGTCATAGTGTGAGTGAGGATAGCAGCCCATGGCAATCCAAATTTTTGGAGTCAAGGTGTGTCTTATTTTCCTCGAATCTCTTGTTACCAATGATAACATGAATAAAAAATGGAACCAGTCAAGGGAATGGAGGAAAAAAGAGATACTATTAATACACATTCGTAGAATGTGAGTGAGAGTAAACACACTCGCACATTTACAACGCACTTCTTTATACTCTCTTGAGAGTCTTGGGAGGTAGGCAGCTGCAAAGGAGGCATGATTATCTCTATCTTCAAGACAGCAAAACAGGCTAGATTGAATTGTCCAAGTTCATAGAACTAGAAGAACAAACCTAAGTAAAAATAAATTGAAACCTAAATCTATGTCTCCTGTCTATAAGTCTACTATTCTTTGGACCATCCAAATTTGCATTATATTGGAGAGAAGGGAAAGTACTTGAAAGGTTCATTTAGAATTTTTCTACATGATCACACCACCTCAGGCAGTTTTCGTTGATTATCTCATATTTTCTCAAAACAATCCCTTGAAATAGGTATCATTGCCGATGAGAACACAGATTCAGGTACATTCCAGAATCAGCTTCAGAATCGGGTGTCTTCCAAATGTTTTGATCTTCACTAAGAAATTAGCTCCCAGATTGTTAATAAAAATAATTTGTGGGGTGGAAGAGGAAAAGCAGATATTCCCAGAAAATAAGGAGAGTAAAGAAAAGGAGGAAGAATTTCTGACAAATTGTCCAAAGATTGGTAGCTGCTTGTGCTGTGTCTATCAGACTCAGGACTCATTCCCTTGAAGCAATCTCACAGATAACTGCTCTCTCTGCTGACATTTCCTACTCCACTGATTTCTGAAAACTGGCATTATCTTCACAAAGTGTGTGGGGACAGAGTTAGTAATGATGAGGCTTTCCCTATCTGTACTAGTTCACGCTACTCATGACTGAAGCCCAATTTCCTCCTCAGTGTCCCTGACGCTCATTAAGTGTGTCACTAAGTTGCTTGATTACAGAAGTGGAGGGGTAAGTTGGGACTTACTATTTAGCAACAATACAAATAAAATATGTGTGATTAATCTTATACCTGTATATCCTCCAGTATTTCTGTTTTAAGAGTTATTCAAAAAGTTAAAAACAGAGCTGCCATTTGAGCCAACAATTCCCCTCTTACATATGTACCCAAGAGAATGGAAAACAAATGTCTGCACAAAAAGCTGCACATGTTCATAAGAACATTATTCATAAGAGCAAAAAAGCAGAAAAGCACCAAATGTCTATGAATTGATGAGTTAATGAGCAAATTGTGGTATAGCCATACAATGAAATATTATTCAGTCATAAAAAGAAATGAAACACTGATATATGCTAAATATAGATGAACCTTAAAAATATTATGCAAAGTGGAAGAAGCTAGATACAAAAGACCACATATTGTGTGATTTATTTATAGAAAATGTCCAAAATAGGCAAAACTACAGAGACAAAAAGTAGTTTAATAGTTGTCAGAGGCCAGTGAAAGGGAAGAATGAGGAATAACTGCAAATGGATGCAGGATTTATTTGGGAAATTATTTTAAAAATTTTGCAATTAGACAGTGGTGATGGGTACACTCCTCTAATATATTAAAAACCACTGACTTCTGTACTTTAAAAGGATTAACTTTATGGTAAGCAAATGGTTCTCAATAAAACTAAAAATAAGTGCCCCATGCAAAAAAACGAAAAAAAAAAAAGAGAGAGAGAAAAGGAAATATTTCGATTACCTAATTATATGGAATTTGTCAAGCATATGACTATAACCCTTTAGTAGCATTTAAAATATTTTCATTCTCACTTTGGATATATGGAATTCTTTCCAGAGAAACCCATATTTTAAATCTCAGAGTAGTGAAGTAAAAATAAACTCTTGAAAGAATATGCTTTGAAAAATGAAATCTATATATTTCTTTCAATGTATTTTGATTTAATTTCAATGGCTACTTTCAAAATTTGTCTAGTTTAAGTATTCAAAATATAATAATAAAGCAGCTACTACATGCAGGACATGGAGCTTTTTACCTATTAAATTTTTATCTATGAAATATTAAATACTAATGAATAACCAGTGAGTTAATGTTAGATGATATGCTGATATGGAACTTTAGAGGAGCAAAGACAAATATAGGCTGTCATATTGAGAAGACCTTCTGGATAATATGGAACTTGGAAAAATTGGAGGCAGACGGGGAGCCTTACCAGGCCCCAGAAAGTGCATGAAAAAAGGATGGAAGATAAGAATGACCACAGCATTGGGAGTATAATGATATCCGCAGGAGGTAGAGCTACAAGTGTACTGGAAGATTCCTATACTTCATAAATGTAATTGCTAGCTACTGGTACTTAAAAAATAAACAATTTTAACCTTTGTCCATCTCCATTTAACAAATAAATGGCCCCGGCAGAAGTAAGTTATTGTGTTTCTTCATTACAATTACTTATTGAATACTTATAACGTTCCAGGTTCTGGGTCAGCCGAGGCATTCAAAAAAGGAAAAAGTTTGGGCTAGAGACTAATGGGGGAAGGCCCACAGGTGTCACCCATTTCCTGAAGCTCAGAATAAGTGTACTTATCTCCTGCCTTCTTGAGAATAAATTGTGGCTGTGGGCATGGGTGGAGGGAAGAGAAGTGTAATATAAATTGGGATCAGATTGTTGAGGGCATGTAAAACTGACATGATAAATCTGAACTTGATTTCATAAACAACAGAAAGAAGATTGGACTTATGAACAGACAGTTTCCACCAGCTGTGTTGTTAAGGGAGGGGCCCTCCATAATTATCTAGCTCTTGTCTCTTATTTTCACTGAGGGAATCGTTAACAGAGAAAGTGACAATTTGTCTGGGGCCACACTGCTTTTTGCTTATACCACATGCTCCACATTACTTACCAAATGTCCACATGGATTGGAGCTAGAATTACTATAAGGGACAAGGTGTCCTGGACATGGCTGGATCTTGGTTCTTCATCATGATGCCTGTTTATTTGCTTTCTTTGTTCCATCAGATTAAATGATGAATACAAACAGCAATATATTACAAGCAAGTGAGTTTCCTAAGGGCCATTTGTTTATTAAATGGAGATGCACAGAGGTTAACATGGTTTATTTTTCAAGTACCAGTAGCTAGCAATTACATTTATGAAGGATTGGGATCTTCCAGTACACTTACAGCTCTACCTCCCAGGGAGGCCATCACGACACAATGCCACCTCAAACTTGTATCTTCCATTTGCTTCAGAGAACTATTTGGTTGGCGGTGAGCTGGGCCTGGACTTTAAGGAATTCAGTTGGGTGTAGCATGCTGCATGATGTTTGTAATTAGTATCAAGAAGCTGCTTCATATGAAATGAGAGAGGCTACTCCTTAGAAGACAGGTGCTGCCTTTTTGGTAATAAAGGCAATTTGCAAGGCTACAATTACTTTTTAAGTCTGAAATAAGACTTTGGTGGCCTGCATAATGTTGACTCTTCTATTCTGCCTTGAGAGGTGGTCCCATAGATCACCTCATTCAGTGCATTCTTCAACAATAATAAACTAAAAATGAAACTAAAATCCCAATTTGAGGTATTCAGACAGAAATTAGGAACAGTAATGAGATGCAGGCATCTAGTTAACACTTTTTAAGGCAATTAAAAAAATTTCTCCATGGGAAAGTCAATGATTTTTTAAAGCAAGGACACGAATTCTGATGTATAAACTAAGACCTAAGTAGGTGCTTGCTTCAGTGTGTCAAATGTAGAAAGGCCATGATGAAGTTCAAATGGAAAGGTTCGTGTAGTGATCTTTCCTCCTATTTGGGGCTGGAAGACACAGGAGTGGTGATGAAAAGCTTGACATGAGTGGGGCAAATATGGGGTAGAGGGAAGGAAAGCAGAAAGTGGCTTGCTGTTGGCTCTGCAGCTATCTGGAATCCAGATGTCACTTGGGCTCTTTCTTTCACTGGAGAGTTGTAAAAACATGGCTCTCCTCGACATGTCTGTGAATTACTATTTGCAATTCCTTATGGCCTCTTCCACTCGGATCCTGTGTTTGTGAGATGTTCAGTGTAGGTATTGCTCAAATCTAGCTTGTTACTCAAGCCTGCCCTCTTCCCATCCTCATGGTTTCTTAGAAAAAATAAGCTTATATTTGAGTTTTGTGGGAACACAGGGGAAGAGAGATCATTTCATTCTACCCAACTCACAACTCTCTGCTGAGTACTTGACCCATCCAGTCCCGATTCATCCCACCCACCAGCTCACTAATGAGCTTCTCTTCCCAAGAGACAAGAGAGTCTATGTTTATGATGACAGAATGTGCCTGGCTGTAAGTGATAAGATGGCATACCAGATAGAAAACCAAATGGACTGCCTTTTAAATAAAAGCTTCATTTTATTTAATGTATAGCACTTGCACTGTCTTTCCTCTTGCTTATTGTCAGAAAAATTACTCTTGGGTGACAGTTAGTGCCCTCACTCAGTCCTTTCTCTGCAGTGATTGACCCTCAAAGTAAATTATTAAACAGCTACACATACAACATTCTACAGTGTTTAAATGTTTTTAAGTTGCATGAAAATCATTTTTGAAATGAAAGATGATATGGATGAATAAAAGAATGAATAAATTATATAAAGCTAAAAATGAGTACTTCATTCCTCCTCCTTTAGCTTCCACATGAATTTGTAATTTAATATCCAAAATACTTTTAGAGTGAGGTCAATGTAACATATAATTTTATTCCTACTGTCCTTTTTTTTCTTTTCTACCTCGTAAAGTACCCTGACATGTATGATAAACATCAAGAAGCCCAATAAAGAAAAGTTACTGCCAACAGGAATCTTAGCTGGTATTTTTTGTTTGTTGTTTGTTGTTGAATTTTTTTCTGTCATGTTTGTTATTGAATTTTTTTCTGTCAATAGCATTTGAGAGCTCTGCCCTTTTCAAAACTGACATTTTACCCACAATTCTGCAAACAAAAAGTTTTCTTGATATCTTAAACCCTTGAAGTACTTTATACAATTCAAATTTTAAATAAGTTTCTATTTTAAAAACGTCAGAAAGCGACTGCTGTGTATTTTTGTATAGAGACCATTCCCCATCTGTGCAGTCTGTATCAGAGAATAAGATCTTACAAGGTGCCACGGGTCCTCCTCACACAAGCTTTGGCTGCGTTTTCAGGGTTGCTCTTGAGATAGGCCTTCGACACAACAGGACTGATGTCTTCGCCATAAGGGCCACTGGAGTTTGGATTTATATGACTGACATCTCCTTTATTCCTTTACAATAGAATGGGTCTCAATAAACTTGTCCTCAACAAATATTTATTCAGAGCCTATTTTGAACCAGGCCCTAATTCAACAACTGGGGCTATAAGAATGAATAAGAGCAAGGTTTTTTTAGGATCAGTAGGTGTTCATGAGGTGAAAAGCAGAGGAACAACATCTCCAAGTGGCAGGAACAGTGGTTTCATCCTTTACATGCATTGCTTCCACTTGGTCCAGAATTCAACTCTTTTCTCTTGCAAAGATTCTCTCAATCATTCGTTCTGGAGGGAAGATCTGTTCCAGGTTTTCTTTTCATTCAAAAATGCTTGCCTTATAAATCTAGTCTCTTTATAACACCTTAGTCCACTGTTAAATAATTTTCAGCCATTAGGCACATGTTTGAAAGTACTTGTGGCAGGGTGCTGAGTGAGACCCTTTCAAGTCTTCTTCCAATCACATGACTTCAAGGGACTGATCATCTTTCCTCTGCTACCACAGATACCGTGGGGAAGAAGTACTTAAAAACTGTCAAATAATTTTAAGTACTTTTAAACTTTTGCTTACATACTAAGTATATAAGGTACCTGAAGCCATCTTCATTGCTTCTGGATCAAGCTTTACCTACAGTTAGCATTACTTCTAGATTGCTCAGATTACTCTTTAAGCCAATTTGAGTGGCATTTTTCATTACTTGCCACATTAAAACAATGCTTAACTTATGCTTGTGTCTCCTCCACACTGGGTATGTGCCAACAAAGATAAATATAACATAGTTCTTGACTTTAAATATTAAACAGCTGTTTGATGGAGAGACAAAAGCACAGAATGATACTCACTATACAATATGGTATGTACTTGTATGGAATTAATGAACCACATTTAGAATAACCTAGTTAACATATTCAATTGACCAGAATAATTTCTTCTGAGATCATTTGTATAAAATGGAGATTGGCTATATCTTGACCTGTAGCTGAGCTACAGCTCTTGGCGAAGTTGATTACAAACGCTAAATTTCATCATGGTAGTTGTTTCTGTGCCTAACCACTTACTTTTCTGAGTGTATGGCCTCCAACTGAATTATAACATATCCCATCTTTGGACACTAGGCGATTCTCCCAGAAGAGTGCTGTAGAATTCCAGAAACCTCTGAAATAAAAGCAGTTTGTCCTTGAGAAAGCATTATTTCTACAGAGTTTTCAAAATTGCTGTTTTTTTTTCTTTAGAAGGGAAATAGACCAATCTTTGTCCTCCTTCAACTTTTAAAGTGATAAAAGTCACCTTCACGCAGAACTGTAGACTTAAACATTACAGATAAAAATGGGAAACTTCCTCCAAGTTATGAGCTTCCATTCTTCCCTTCATCTCCAGCTCTAAAGAAACTGAGAAGTCTTGAAGCATCCTATAAACCAAATGCGACATTCCATTGAAAAGGGGATAGGATTTCATGAAAAGAATCTGTCTCTTTGAAAAATCAGGAAAAATGCATTTCTCTAGAATATATTCTAAGGTGACTTTGTACTTGGCAGCAAAAGGGGAGAAGGAAGAAAGGGCTGAAAGAGAGAGAAAAGAATGACAACTGAAAATAGAAAAAGATAATCATAAGCATAAATAAAGGAAGTAATAGGGTAAAGTACACAATTTCAGGAATAATTTTGCAAATTGTATGAACATGCTATTATTGTGACACCTGCAGTTCCTTGATCTTATTTTTTAATGTAGTAAAACTTTAGAAAGGATTAAAAAGACTAAATAATGCAGAGTGTTAGGCATCTCATTGGAAAGGCCTGCTTTTTAAGATTAAGAGAGTGAAATATTATGTGGCAGAGAGAGGCTTTTATGAAAGGTTCCATTTGTGTTGACTGAGGCTTTTCAAATCTGTCCCTAACAAAAGGATTTGTAGTTGGATTATCCAGATTAATTTGCTGAGCCAAGGACTAGTTTCTTCTTTTCCGTTCTGTTTTTTTGTTTGTTGGTTGGTTTGTGTGTGTTTTTTTCAATTAAACCTAATGCTTAAACCCAAAGCCTAGATATCCAAGTAAAATTTGTTGACTGCTGATTTAAGGAGAAGGCTTCAATGGCTGGGACTCAAAATTGGACTCTACTAAGAGTGGAAAAGTTTGGTGGGATGGGTGAGGGGTTTGTTATTAATTTTAGTGAGGATGGGACTGTTTCTGGAATTGTTTCACAATGGTTTCAAGGAATGTGACTTTTAAAGAAATGATTTTTAATATCTCTAGAGACCCATGTGTATGTAATAAATAATAAGAAGAAATAAATTGGAATAGAGTTTCAGTGGGAAACTGAAAACCAGCTTCACCTGTATGGAAGGAGTACTGTATGAAAATGATGGAAATGATGTCAATGTTTTAAATTATTTCTTTTTTGGGTCAATAAAGATGTCATTTATAAGACAAGGTATTTCTGAAATATGAGAAAACTTGATTCTTTCTGCTCACCCAGTTCAGCACCAATTATTGTCCACTGCAGAATATGCTGGGTGGGGCAATTTTATCCCTAGACATATGGTTGAAATTCATTAGGGGTATCTTTAACTAAAGGAAGAATTGTCCCAGCTGGACACAATCTATGTCCTCACCATTCAGATAGAGGAAAAGCAGGAAAGGTCATTTCACCTAAGTCACCTGCTCATCGATATATGGCCCACCTGGAAATCCCAAGGACTGGGATTAAGGTGATGCATCTGATTTCTCAGAACCCTTAGATCTCTTTAATTCTATACCTGATATTATATAAAGATGCCTCTGGAACCTAAAACTTTACTACAGTCTGATCCAAAGTTATTTACCCAAATTCACCTCCATGTACACTCACCTTGCACTCTACTGACCCTATAAAGACTGATCATGTTTCAAAGGCCTAATTTTGCCCCTTCTATCTGATTTTTCAGGCCTCATTTTTCATTTCAACTTTAAAAAATGAAGTCTCACCCTGTTGCCCAGGCTGGAGTGCAGTGGCACAATCCTGGCTCACTGCATCCTCTGCCTCCCTGGTTCAAGCAATTCTCATGCCTCAGCCTCCTGAGTAGCTGCGATTACAGGTGCCTGCCACCATGCCTGGCTAATTTTTGTATTTTTAATAGAAACAGGGTTTCACTGTGTTGGCTAGGCTGTTCTCAAACTCCTGACCTTAAGTGATTCTCCCACCTTGTCCTCCCAAAGTGCTGTGATTATAGACATGAGCCACCGCATACGCCCCCCACTCCCCCATCGCTTTCTGACATAAAAATGGACCAATGTCGTGGTTCACGATCTTCTTGCACATTGAAGTCACTTGGGGAACCTAAATTAATACTTGAGTCCCACCCATTAAAATGCTAAGTTAATTGGTCCAAGGTGTGGCATAGGCACTGGGACTTTTAAAGTTTCCCAAGGTGATTCTAATGTGTGGTCAAGATTGAGACCCACTGGACTAAATTCTAAAGGCTGCAGAATTCACACGACTTTTGCCCTAGCCACTTCTCTCTTACTTCCTCTTCTCCATCTCCATTTCCTGTTAAATTTCCTTGGGTAATGACCTACATGAGAAACTGCTACAGGGGCTTTGGCTCCATCTGGGGTGAACTAAACATCTGTCTTTTGGGGCCTCTACCTGATGGTTGGTAAAGTTATGTGGACCTTCTGCTCAGGGTGCCGGATGCAAGGCATTGACTGCTTGGGCAAGGTTTTCTACTCGATGTTTGGCTTGTTGGCCATCCCACAAATCAGGCCCAAACTGATTTTCTCGATTTATTTTTTCATGTTGAAATAGTTCTGTAACTGGAAAACATAACGGAAGCATAGCAACCAAAGAAGAAACTCCCTTGCACTACTAGTTTTTCTCTGCTCACAGTTTTGCTATCTAGGAGGAGAAGTTGGCGGGTTGGAGGGAATTATCCTGTGCTTCCCACTGAGTGTCTGACCTCAGACAGAAGCTCCTTCCTGACCAGTGGTTTGTTGTGAGGGTACTACCTCTGCTTACTGATAATCAGGAAGAAAGGAAATCCACTTCTCTATTAAGTGGAATTCAAAGAAGAATTTCAATGTCCTTACCTAAAGGGGTTTGAGAGATTACTCCAAAGGAGTAGAGAGCTGAGGAGGGGAATAGGGTTTTTGGCACCAGGTCCTATATCCAGTTTTAGGTAACACCCATGAAATAAGTGATACTCTAGAAGGCGTCCTTCCTAAAAGGAGCTTTCAACCAGGACATTCTGTTGCTTGCTTCCCCCTCTACTTTTGAAACTTTTTCTTCTTTAGTTCTTTTTTACTCAGGTCCCCAGTGTCCATTTTTTAAAATTTGGGGAGCCACCAGATTTACCAAGAATATGATCAACTCTTAGTCTCTATTTTCCCTTCTTATGTCCTACAAATTTGATACTCGTGGGCATCAGTTGGCAACATTTTTATCCTTTGCTTTGTTGATATTGCTCTGATCTCAGTGTACAAAAGCTTGGACACTGTGTGGGGGATGAGCTTGGTTCCCATTCACTCACAAAGGGGAAGAATGAGAGAGTGGTTCTACTCCAAGCAGTAAATTGTTCCCTTTAGGGATATTTAAATTCAAACACATCACAATACCATAAGGTTTCATTTCTTTCCCAAGTCTCAAGTCAGAACATCTTGAGAAACAACTATTCCTCATGTTAATTTAATTTTGACTTTCTTTCATGAACTAATAGCGTGACCTTACAATGACCAAGAAAGCATTCATGCCTTTCCCTGAGTTAATGCAAAATCATTTGTATTACCATGACAGAGACTCTCTAAGCCCAAATCACAAATTCCTAATCCCTGGAAAAGACTAATCAATACAACACAATGTTGGTTATCTCAAGTTTCTGACTAAAGGAAAGCATTATATCCTTCAGAATTTTTGGCGAGGGTGAGATATTGAGGTAAATTCATCAGACATAAAGATAACATGGTTCATTTGGTTTAGAAATGAAGTCTCTATTTCAAAATAGTAACTAAGGAACAGTGTATGTGTTTGTGTGTGTGTGCATGAATGCACACGTGTGTATGTTAAAAAATAATACTTAGAAGCTATTTACATCAGTCATAAAACACTTTTAAATTATCAGTGAATGTTCTGTATCTCTCTTGTTCACAATGGACTTGGAATGCTGTCTCCAAATACAATTTATTTTATGCTGAAGGTTAGCAACCCCTTTTAGCTTACTAATGTGATTTTTATCCATTAATCCAGGCTCTTAAACCTATATTTCAATTTCTAATTCTAATATTTTGACATAGAACCACACCTTAACAGTAGGAATGAATTTGACTTCATGTCTTCCTAAAAGCATGACTACCATTTTTCCATTTCTATAGTGAGGATTTTTTTTTTTTAATTTGAAAGGTACCATTATTTTCCGTTAGTGATCGTATTTTATGCCATAGTTCAACTCTATGCCTCAGATATTTGTCGCTTCAACATTGCTTTGTCAAGTCTTTTTTACACCATGACTCTCTTTTTATTCTGCACATAATGAATAAGAGCATCAAGGGAAAACTGACACTTTTCATGAGTTTATTTCTGAGATGGGAATTCATTTACATTGTATCCACTGTATTTTAGTATCACACTGGGTACACTGCATTTCATAGATAGAAACATTCAAACATTGATAATGTTGTTCAAAAGAAAGGTAACTGGGACAAAATTGCTATCTTTTATTATGAGAAATTCTTTGATTTAATTTTCATACTTTGAGTATGATGCATAAAAGACAATTTATTTGAAAGGCTCACAGGCATTTCCTGCAGGACAACATGTGCCTATTTATCTACATGTTTCTTTCCTTCTTCTTGAAATAAGAGACAAGAAACATGTAGAGTATTCTTAAATGAGAAAGCACAGGTATTTGCTCACCCTGTTCTCACCCACAGCTGACCCAATTTCTTCTCTTTTCAGACTCAATTATCTACCTTCTTCAAGGAGCCACCAACAATTATCCTTGTGCACACTGAGTTTCCCCTTGCTTCATATAGTTTTGGGGTTTTGTCTCCTCAAAAATACTGCAGTTTCCTTAATTTTAGGGACCATATTTTACAATTCTTATACTCTTATTGTACTAAGTATACAGTAAATTCATTTCACTTTTGAATTCATTCAAACAATAATTCATTAAACACAAGTCTGTTGAAAGTCCTTTAAATGTGAGGCATCATACTAAGCACTGTGAAGGCTACAGTGAACAATACACCCCTGCTTCGTATTTAGTGTAGTGACTGAAGCTTCATGAAGAAGTGTTCCTCAGGAAGCAGCAGGAACCAACAACTGAGGATATACTGTCTCCATCTGTAGCTTTCTAAGAATCCTCAGAGGTCCTTTCTGAACTCAAGCTTCCCCTCATCTACTTTTGGGTTTATATGCGGACTCACAGGTCAAGAGGCTTCCAGGAAGCTTCCAGGAATACACCGTCAATGACACTGACATGTCCCTGAGGTGATCCCATAAGATCACAGTGGCATAAGAGACCCTAGAGATGTTGAGATAGTTATAGTGACTATGGAACTGGACTTTTCATTTCTGTTTTCTTTATATTGTGGGCCACAGTGATCAGGAATCACGTAGGCCAAACACCCTTTTTGCTGCAGTTATGCCTCTCACTCCTCTTCCATATCCCTAGGCTGAAATGTCAGCTTCTGGACAGTACAGAGGCTGGCAACTCCTCTGCTTTGGAGAGAAGCAACTCTAAAGGTGTTTCTGGGTGGCTGGTAAGCAATATTAGGGCTTCTATTCCTTGCAAATGATAACACCAATGACCATTTATTGTGGTAGGTGTTTCTTTTGATCATACCCTGTTCAACACATTGTGAAGACACAGGTTCTTGCCCAAGAATTATAGGGATGGCTAAACATACAACACCTTATAGTGGGCAGATGACATTGATAACCATTTATTAGTCACATATACTCACATCCCCAGGGAGAGGAATACCACACACCATATAAGGTTACACAGGGGCTGTATTCAGGAACAGAACAAACAACTAATGGCTATGGTTGGCAGGCTTTATAGTACCAAGAAGGTGAGGTCTCCTTACTATGTACTTTCTATATATTATCTCATTTAACCTTCTTAATACCTCTACTAGAGAGTTATTTTTATCTCTTATTTTACAGTTGAAGAAACTGAAGTTCATAGAACGTAAGCCACCCCATGTAATTGTCTAATAAATGGAAAATCCACGATTCAAACCTGGATCTCTCTCTCTCTATAGTTGTGACATGTATAGTGACACAGATTGTAAAGCATTCCTTGTGAATCATACAAGGCCATGCTTCCAGCTCACAATGCATGTTGACACAGAATGTAGATGAGAAAGTGGGGTGTAGATTTGTGATGCTCCTGCTGCCTACTCTTCTCAATGAACTACAGCTCAGCTGATGGAAAACACTTGGGTACAGTGAGTACCTTGGTTCTTATGCAAAGTGCTAATATCTCACAAAACTTTAACAGCTTCTATTTCCTGTGGATGATGTTTCCCTTGAGATTTTTGAAGTTATTATGCCAATCTCAGGGAGATCTTTTAGATTAAAATGGGGACATGTGACTTGGAATGGTTCAGTTAAAGTCATCTACAGCTATTTTCAGAAGCGAGCTAAATATTAACTGATATTAATGCCTACAATTATTCATTTTTTTTATGTCAGAATCAGATTGAATACACAAGGGCATTTGCTATTGATGAATGGTTTTCCCAAAGAATTTTACAAAAGAAGAGCATAGGTTGTTTCTATACATATCACACACATGGTGTATTTTCTCTTAAAATAAAGTGGTTGTCCCCTCCGGACTCAGAATGCAGTGGATCAATTTCTCCAGTGTTGATGGTGGGGAGCATTCACTCACAGCAGCGGGCAGAAAATTTTAGGTCACTCTTTTTCTCATCCCTTTGTTTTAGGTATTCTTGTAGGGTTATATCTTATGGGTTGTAGCAGTTAACTGTTGCTGCCATCATACTGCATAACAAACAACCTAAATGTCTCAGTGGCTTAAAAGAGGGAACAGTTATTTCTCTTGCTCATTGTTCTGAAAGTCAGCAAGGATGACTCTGCTTCAAGCTGCTAGGTGGTCCACTTCAGGGACTCAAGGAGTCATTTCATGAGTCCGCCAGCCTTCTTAGATCAATGGCTACCTGGTATATGTTCTTCTAATAATGAATAGCAGAAGTGTAGGAGAGTATGTGGAAACATTTGACACCACGGCTCTGAATGGGCACACTGTTACTTTCGACCAGTGGGAGGTACTGCAAATCACATGGCACTGGGTAAGAAGTGATGGGACTATGATCTAATCTGCTACAGGGCACCCAACATACTGGTACAGGGACATTTGTTTTCCTCCTTTTGGCTCTTTAAATTTTGCCGCCTGATTCCTCTTTTTATATATCTAAATCTATATTGATATCTATGTCTATATATAAAATCATGGCAAATAGCTATAGGAAAAGCCACTTTAAAGTATATTTAATTTAGGCAAAGCTAAACCCTAGAAAAAGAAGATTAAAATTACACCAAGATTACTTCACCCCAAAGCTGATATTTTTCTTACTTTTTATATTTTTTTGGGATGAATAAAAAAGTTGTGTTTGGGAGATGCCTCCACTGTTTAGGAAGAACCAGAAACTAAATTTATTGCATACTTTCTCAAACAAAAGTCGGTATGTTATAGATAAATCACCCGATTTTCCATAGAGAAGAGCAATGTACGCATTCATGAATTGGAATAAAGCATGTGCCCAGAATGTGATGCATTTTAATTTATTGTTTTAAGTAAGATCTTTTTATCTTAAAATGGTTGGCAGATTCTTAGTACTGGCAGTGTACTGTAATATAGGTGAGAATCAAACATGAATGTGCTTATTAATATTAAATTGTCAAGTCTATTACTTATGATGAACAAGAGTTCTTATCACATCATGGTAGACGGTTAAAACATATAAATAATTACCTTTAACAAATCCAGTGTTCCTTAATTTGTAACATGCTCAGCTACTCTTCTGCATGACAGGAAGTAGCTAAATTCAGGACTGGCAGTACAGACTTGGAAATAGATTATATGATGCTAATACATCACATTCATCAGCTTGGAGTGTCATAAGACTGAGGTTATGGTTCCCATTCTGCCTTACTAACTTTGAAAAGCTGGTGAGACACTAAAAGTTTGGGGGCAGGGAAGATTATAATGGTACATAATATACGTTCTCAAGCTTAAATGAATTAACCCAAGTGTTAATTATCATGGTGATGAAAAACATGTAGACGTGTATTATCCTGGCATGGGGCAGTGTTGCACAGCTGTGACTTGGTGATGTTACCTCTAGAGTCAGAATGCTTGATCTGCATCCCCCTGCTCTACCACTTGCAGAAGGTATGACCACAGATAAGTTTATTACCCTCTCTGAACTTCAGTTCTTTCATCTGTAAAATATGAATTGTAATAGTATCTACTTCAGAGGGTTGCTGTGAAGAGTAACCAAAGAAGGCATGAAAAATGCTTAGCGTGACATCTGGCACATAGTAATTCCTTAATAAATGTTGTTAGCTAAAAGTTATCATTTTCATTATTTTAAAGTGTTAAATTTATGCAACACTAAAGGGTCCTCGAGGGCATTTTATTACACTGAGTCTTAAAAACAATGTACTTCATTTTATTTTGACAACCAGGCATTAATCCTTTATGCCATTTTTTGCTGGTCTTTTAGACTCCATGGGATGGTATCCGAGTGGCTTGGAAAAGAATCTTTAGTTGTGTTCACCCACCTTTAAAAGACACCTATTTTGGTGAATTCCAGGTACAGCATGCAACACCCTAATTTCCTGAATAAAAAGCTCAGACATTACCTAGGCTTTTCAAGAAACAGGTCCACATATGTGTGGAGATTTGGAAGGTGCTAGAAGGGCAGAGATTCCAGCTGATTACAACTCTTAGTTCAAAAGTTAGACAAGAAATGTAATAAATGACATTAACAGGAGCTCAATCATTTTCTTGCAAGGTGACAAGTGATTATAGTTTTTGATATAAAGCCTTCATTAAAAGATGTCTTCAAACAAAATTAACTCCATCCTTTTCTGGCAACCAATATAAAAGATTTGAGACCATTTATTCTGTGATACAGTAGAAATCAAACCTATTTTTGGTTAGATCAGGTTGAACTTGACAGTGAAACTGTGTTGCTGGCTAAAATAATTAAGCCGGTTTTACAAAGCCTCATCGACTCCATGTATTTTAATCATGAACTTCATAATCATTAAACTTAAGGGCCAGAGCCCAATAACTACAAAAATGATGATAATGATAGACAGACAGATAAATAGATAGATAGATAGATAGATAGATAGATAGCATCTAACACATGCCTGATTGCATCTCCCAAGCATCTCTCAAATTTACCTACTTTCTGTCTCCACTGCCACAACTCTGGTCTATGCCTCTAGCTTTTGTTCACCAGGAATTAGTGCAACAAATACCTGAGCTACTTATATCCAATTTTCCTCTCACTCTTGACAATTCATTCTGAATGCTGCTGCCAGTTAGCTTTCAGAAATACAAAGTTGGTCACACTCCCATCTCAGCTTGGAGCTCTTCAAAGAATTGCAGTGGGGTGGGGTGGTGGGTTAGAGGGTTGTTGTTTCTAGGAATTCAAGATAAGAGAGGTAGGAACCTAATGGGTTATGAGGATGGAAACAAGAGATTATTCCAGAAAACTGGACAAGGTTGATCTGGAAGGGCCATATCAGCATAAAGGGGTCTGGCCTGAGCATTATTGAGAGGGGCATAGGGAGTTATTAAATGTATCTAAACAATGTGCATAATATGTCACTTCTATATGAAATTTTAGAAATGTGCAGGGAGAGAGAAGAGGTCTAAAAGAAAGCACAGAATAGGAAAAAATACTTATTTCTTAGTGGCTTTGGAATAATTTATAATTTCTCTTAGTGTCTTTTAATATTGCTCTCATTTTCTACATGATTTTAAACCTTCTGATTTTTAAACATTGAAGTTATTTTTGTTTTGTAAGCAAACTAAAAGAAAAGCAAAAGTCCTGAGCTTCTTTTTTTTTTCTTTTTACCACTCCACAAGGCAAATTAAAATACCGAGTTAATTGGGCCCCTCTGCACTTGTCTCTTATTGTAGCTAAATCTCTGGCCCAATGAACTGCTTTCTAATAGGCTTCCCACTGTCTCTGGCTTCCAAATTTCTTGCCTGCAGAAGTCTTTTTGAGTCTCTTACTGGCAGAACCATAGCCCCTGCTAGCTGAGCCGAGCCAACTGTGAGTATCATTGACCAAATGGTAAGCCGATTCTAATTACAGTGTTTTTGTTACTCTTTGAGAGGAAACATACAAGAGCCATCATTTATAATCCTGGTCAGAGTTTTTAGATCTCCCAATCTCAGAAGTGATCATTGGAGTTGTAAACAGAGCCAGTCTGCTGTGAAAATTGCTGGAAGGGAATTAATAAAGCTTTCGCATTTTTTCCCCCATTTTAAAGAAAACTAATTTAATGGGTAAATGGGATTTTTAGCTCTGAGGAAAATTCCTAATGAAACTGGGCCGGGGGGTAGAATAAGAATTCAAATGTAATTAAATGCACATAATTATATCATTCTCCCAATTAAGATATTTCATTATATATGGCTATTTCCCCTTTAAAATAATTTTCTAGAAATAGAGGCAGCATGATCTGATCATGTATTCATTTTTTCTCATTTGCTCTCATGTATCTACACGTAAATTCTCACTTCTCAGAGGTATGATACATACTTGTCAGCACAGAGCATTTCCAAAAGACAGAGGTAGATTGGCTTCAAAGGCAAAGTTGCCCCTGAAAACTAAGGGCAACACAGAAAGATACACACATAGCACTCAAAATGGGATGGCATTAATTGATCACCTTCAATACCTAAATTTTTCCCATATTATCTACTAAGAAAACCTTCCAAAATTCCTTGGAGATAAAGGGTTAATATGGTGTAGTAGTTTGCTGGAATGTCATAACTAAATAGCATAGACTGCATGGATTAAACACCAGAAATTCATTTTCTCAGCTCTCTTGAAGCCAGAAGTTCAAGATCAAGATGTTGTCATGTTTGCTTTCTTCTGAGGCCTCTCTTTGACTTGCAGATGGCTGACTTCTCACTGAGCCTTTGAACACATACACCCTTGGTGACTCTCTTTGTGTCCTATTCGCCTTTCTTAAGACACCAATCAGATTGGATTAGGTCCCACTCTAATAGCCTCACTTTTACCTTACCTCTTTAAAGGCACTGTTTCAAAATACACTCACATTCTGAGGCACTAGGGCTTAGAGATTCAACATACTACTTTTTGTCGTAATTCAGCCCATTTTATATATAGCATCAGCTGGAAAGCACAAATTGACAAAATGAAACAATAAAGCAACTAAGATATTGTTTGTTCTCTTATAAAAATAGCAACAGTGATAAGATAATCTTCCAAATCTGAACAAAGAGATAAATATGGCCCTTTTTCACTCCCAAGAAAACTAAGAAGCTGCTCAAGCCAGAGCATTACTCTTCTTCTTGCAAGTGTCTGATGCCTCTCCAAAGATGTTCATGCCTCATAAATGAGAAGTGGACAGAACATGAGCTTTCATGTCAAGTGAGTTTTCTGTAAGTCCCAGCTCTCTCACCAGGGAACACCTTGGGCAAGTAACTTAGCATCTCTGGGTCTCAATTCCCTCATTTGAAAAATAATGCTCTCATCCACTCTACCTCCCTCCTTCCAAGGTGAATGGGGATCAAATTAGCAAAAGCTACCTTGGGGCTGTGAGATTGGGAGACTTAAACTTGTGTCTGATCTTGAATCTTGGTGATCAAGGCATAGTTTCATAGCAAAGGATAAATGGATAGCCAATATTTCTGGAACATGAAACTAAATTTGAGGAAACAAATTATAAGAAATCAGAACTTGAGCAATATAGAATATTAAATGAGTCTGGGAACTATCTATAAATTTGAGAGAAATGTAAAAGACAGCAAATAAATGCCATTTTCTTCCGTGTTTCATTACATAAAGGATTTGAGAGGTGGTAAATAAATACAACACAATGGGAACATACAAATAACAAATTTAAAATAATCAAAATAACTAATGACTTAAATGAAATAGCCAAAAGTATAGGAAATTGGGCTACAGCTAGATGGGCTGTGAGGTTGTATATCTGAAGCATAAATTTGTTTTGCTTATGATATTCCTAGGATGTAAGGCAAAACAGGGAACGTTATTATGGGTTCACATGACACTCACTTCATGAAGGAATAGAGTTCACTTTTTTTTTCTTATGGCAGCAAAGTTTTGCCAAGTGCAATGTTCCAGAAAAAATTTCTAGTGCAGGATGGTTTATGGGTCAGTGTTGGTATCCTGACTAATCACTAAATCTTCAGAAGAGGGGAGATTAACAGAAAGACAGAGGTCTGAACCCAACCTCCAGAGATTTTAGTTCAGTAGATCTGGGTAACACGTTCATACTTAATATTTTTCAAAGTCTTTCTCAATCTATCTGATCATTAGCCGGGTTTGGAAACTATTGATGTAGGGTATATTCAGGTGACTTAGGTTGGGTTTCCCCAAAAAGTGGGCAATGAGATGAAATTTGAATGCAAAGAGTTTATTTAGGAAGTGTTTCCCAAAAGTTTATTTGGGAAACATCAAAAGGGAAGTAGAAAAGTGAGACAAGGGAAGAAAGACAGCAAAAATTCGTGCCTTACAAAGCCCATTATTTTGATGTATGAGTTGAGCTTCATTCTTCTGGGGAAACTCTGCAACATGGGGTAGAATATATGCTTCCCAGAGTGAGGGGTCTGGGTGTTTATACACCAAGTTCTTACTAGTCATTGGCTGACGATTGCACCTTGAAGGTGCAACTCGCCAGCATTCCAAACCTGCTATGTAAGTGGCAAAATATGCCATGGTGACCACAGAAAACCCTCAGGCAAGTGGATGCAGGAGGTGCCAGTTAGAATTTGGCTGGTGTACATGCAAATGGTAAGACTGAAGGCAGATGTGGCTGCCAGTGACACCACCCTCCCCAACATCCCCACCATCCCAGGAGCAACCTGAAAATAAAAGTCATCATCCCCATGATTGAAAACTATATGTACATCTGCCCCATCCTGGAGCCTGGTTTACTTAAGTGTATGTGGGATTTCAGAGCTGGCTGGGCCTAAAGGGATGGGCATAAAAAAGGGATAAACCATTGTGATCCCCAAACACCAAGCTCTGCTAACTAGCTGAGTGAGCTAAGACTTGCTTTGTTCTTTAGAACCTCACTTCCCTCTTGTGCAAATTAAGAAAAATGTCTTTCCCTATCCTCCTCCACTTATCAAGAGTCTTAAGATGAGACTTCATAAAATGAAAGGATGCGGAATAACTAGGCAATGTGACACTGGTGGAGCAAAGGGCTTTGCAGATAGCTACCTGGCTCTGCTCTTGCAGGATGCTTTCTAAGTTTTCGTTTCCTCATCTGCAAAATGAGAAAAATGATAGTATCTACTCGATAATAAATGTTGTGAGAACTAGGGAAGATGGGAACAGAATCTTGCACTATGCCAAGTAAATGATAACCATTGTTAGGGAGAAGTGGAATTGTTTGATAAGAGATTCTTTATCTGTGACTTATGCACAGGATTCCTCAGTTCATGTGAATATAAAAAGTCTTGTTAATGGTGAAGTGCTGAAAATGTCAGTTTAAGTCAGTCCTGTTTGTCCCCCTAAAGACTTACTCCAGGCAATACTTTTTCGAGATTTTCTTCTTCCTTTCTCACATCGCATTTGCCTCTTGTCAGTTGGCTCCTGAGAGAGCCCAAGAACTGGCAGGGCTGTCTGTGGGAATGAAAGACTTTGAGAGAAGACCAGCATCTTTCAGACATTTTCCTTCAGAAGAAATGCAGACAATCCCAAGGAAGCCGGCTTTCTGTGAATTAACCTCA
This sequence comes from Macaca mulatta, assembly GCF_049350105.2. Classification (NCBI taxonomy): domain Eukaryota; kingdom Metazoa; phylum Chordata; class Mammalia; order Primates; family Cercopithecidae; genus Macaca; species Macaca mulatta. Next base: position 21,773,922 of record NC_133407.1, read on the forward strand.
TCCTACTCCCCATGGGTCATTTTCTTTGGAAATCTATTCAACAGTTGATGAGATTAGCACAACAGATTGCTTGTTGGTTCTCAGACCAACAGCCAGATTTCAGATTGCCTTTTGTTTTACAAACTCTTCTTTGTAAGAAAATAAAAATAAAAAGAATAAAACAAAAAACATGAGGTTTTGGTTCTAACCCCAGAGAGACCTACAATATATTCGTTTCAGGCCTAGCTTTTGAGGTCAGATCCAGAGAACTCCTGCCATTTGGATGCCTGGACATCCATAGGGAAAGAAAGCAAATACATTGATTCTTGTTTGAAAATGGTGAGCAAAATGCAGAACATTTTCCAGCCAAAGAAGAAACACAACTTATGAAATTGATCAACTCAATTGCCACTAGTGAGTGACAAGTGTAAATGTTTGCACTGAACTTGGAGACAGCCTTAAAAATATATCTAGTAATTTCCCCAGAAACACGAAACTTAGGCCATCCCTAGGCCAAATTTGGCAAGTACGCTTTGTTTTCAATGTTTCCAACATCTGTTTTCCTGATGTTTTCACAACCCAATTCCATGTTACCCCAATGTGCACGCAGACACACACACACACTCACACACACATGCACACATGCATGCACACGTGCATGGTTCCTAAGTGATCCTCACTAGCTTCTGGTTCTTTTCTTATTGAGGAGATTATAGCCATAAAACTAGTGACTTTCCTTTTTACTGTCCTCCACCAATGAAACCATGAGACTCTATGTTCACCTTGTGGCCTCTACCGCATAATTTCCCTGAGTTGAATGAAGAAGTCTTGGACCTTGAGGAGTGGCCCTGGCTGGGGATATGTAGCCCACTAAGTCATATGGCACATTTGGGACCATCCGTATCATGAGTGTGGGCAAATGTGGATGAGGAATGCAGATCTTCCTTTTTGTGTGAATTCAGATTCACCTATTTGGACTTCGGAATGAGCTGGACAGGACATTTATAAATGTGTGGTAATTGAGATTGCCTCTGGTTTGCTCTGTATGGGTCAGACCCAATCAGCTTGACAGATGAGTGATATCACTTTGGGAAGTCAAGCTAACAAGGGCTCTGGAAATGGAGAAGGGCATCATTTATGGACAGTCATTCTCCTCATGCCAAGCAGGGATGCACTCAATCACTTGTGGTTTATGTTGTTACTCAAGGAAACAAATGCTAATCAACTCTCCCTCTCCAGCAACTTGCACCAGGATCATTTTCTCCACCTCTCCACTGGGAAACCAGGTCATGCTCAACATGGAACATGTTATCTGGGGGCTGTTTTAAAAGGCAAACTGATCTCCTCATCCTATCTTGAAAGAATAAGAGGGCTTTTGGAATCATAAATAATCTTTACTGTGACTCTGTGACAGTGTGGGAGCCTTACATGCCTTTCGAATCCTCAAGGAAACTTGCTGATGGCCAGTGACATTTTCATGGTGTATGTTGTTGTGTTGTTTATCAAGAGAGGAAATTAGTGTCCTTTAAGGGACACTGGTTGGGGAACATGAGGACACGGTGCTAATCTGCAGGCCTGCAAGAGTTTCAATTTCAACACCTGTAAATTAAGTAGGCAAGCTCATCCCTAAGACTCTCCCAGCCCTAACAATCTAGGCATTCACCTAGTTGTAGTAACAAAGACATTTAATTAAGCAGAATTTTCCACTTCTTAACTCTGCCGATAGATGAGAGAACTTACTATATGAATTGAAAGTATTAAACCAATAAGGAAAACCTACCCACGTCCGAGGCTGCCTTATGTTTGTTGATGTCAGGACAAGAATTATTGTGAAGAATCAGAGAAGGACGTAAAAAAGAACAATGCGTACCTGGCAGATTTTGTATATCATTGCATTACAATTTGCCAAAGTGTTCTTGAAAGTTAAATCTTCCATTACATAACTTTTCATCACTTTGTTAAAAATGTTCCAGTTGGGTTGGCATGTTTTATGATTTTCCTTGCTTCAAAGATAAGCACATTGTCAAAGATTAGGCTAAAATTCCTAGGTATTTCTGAATTTAAAAGGTTGGGGTTAAGAAACAGATGCCAAAACAGGAGGCTGATAAAAGCTGTTATTTAAAATGTTTAGAAGGTAAGATATAGGTAAGATACTACGTGCCTTGAGTTGATAGTTAATTTCAAAAATCTTACAGTCCCCAAATAGGTAGCTCTCCATCTGCAAAGGTTTGGAAAATTAAGGGTCAAGCTGGGATCAAAACTGAAGCATACATGTTGGGCCTTTTTCTGTGCAGACTTGAGTCTTAGTTCCTTTCACTCATTGGCAGCATATACTGTTGGCCTTGGGGGACAGAGCATTCCCACAAGCTGGCAGGAAGAGCATTTCCTCTCAATTCTGATCATAAATGGGTGCCATAGCCTGGTATTTATTTTAAAATAATGAAACAAACAAAAGAATTAATTTTCTCCTCCAGTGGCTTATACCTGATTCATGGCAACCGAACTTAAAGGTTCTTTTTAAACAAAAACAAAAAAGTACTTGAGGCACTATTAACTAAAAATCTACACATATAATTCAGGCAGGGGAATTATTAACCTATGACACATCTCTCAGCTCTATGTATATGGAGAATTTCAAAGTAAATATGTGGAAATTTAACTTTCCTGCATCTGAACAAGGATATGACTATACTTACAATCCTTTTCAGGGATTTTTGCTTCACAAGTGCTTTTACTTGAATAATACAATTGACCATTGGGAAAATAAGCTCTCATTAGTGAGGACACAAAGATTATTTTGGAAGAAGCAGCCTGGAATGGATTATCTGATTTGTGAAAGCTTTTCTAAAATGAATGCGACTCATATACTCAAATAAATACAGTTAATTTACTTTTTTAAAGGGTTGTCTTAGCAAAGGCTTGATTTTCCTATTCTATAGGAAAAAATACGTGTATTTCAGTTCAGTTGGGTATCTTTCTAGAGTACCTGCAGAGATATATTATAGTATTGCCCTCCAGGGGGCGATAAATCTTCAACAAAGCTTCAATCTCACTGGGAAGGTGAATTCTCAATTCAGTTAGTAAAAGCAGACATTCTGGCTTCCTTCTTGCTGGGATGCAGGAATTCTCGGGCCTGTATCCTGAATTTTACATCGAGGAGTTACCCCAGGTTTCTAGACTAGATATAACACTTTTAGCAAGTCTGGTGGGGTTGGGGTGAAAAGCCCATGGCCCTGGGGTGTGTACTATGAGCAGAGCCTGGCCGCAGTACTCTGCATGCCTCGCCACAGGTCCTGGATTAGCTGACCCTGATTGTCCCTTACAATAAATAAACATTTAAAGATACTATTGCTACCTAGGACCTCTAGGGCTTTCTGAGAGCAGAAATATTAGGCCCAAAGATACCCTAACTTGGGTTGGAGAAGGCTAAGTGTCTCAAAATGGCAGAGGTTCCCTCTTCCCTACATAAATCTCACAAAGGGCTATTTTTGTGGTATTAAAAAAATAAAACCATCACATAGAAGACTGCAGAACTATAGGTCTGAGGAATCAGCAACTTTAGGTAGGAAAGTTGATGAGCATAAGGCAGCACAGTGGATAAATGGTTCATAGCTTCTGGAGTTGACAGACTGGGTTTCAATGCCTGCTATTCTTACAAACTCTGTATTAATTACTTAACTCCTGTGTCTCTGACTCTCATTCACAAAAGACTATCTCATAGGGGAGTTTGTAAGGATTCATTAAGATACTCCAAAGAAAGTACTTGTTGCATAGTAAGTGTTCCATAAATGCCATCAGTTCTACTATTCCTTAGTCTGCAACTGAGATCTCTACTATATAGTTCCAGCCTTGTTTCTCACTTCTTTGCACAGACTCCTTCATCCCAAACACCTCCCTATATGATATCCCTCTGCTCGCTCTGCTTCTTCTATCTTCCTTGTCTACATCATCATCTTATGAGATCCCACCCAAGTTTTAAGGATTATCTGTAATGGTACCTTAAAACCAATAACTTCCACACAATTCCCTACTTCCAAGAACCAAATGTGCTTTCTCCTATCTCTGGCCAATGACAAGGACACAATATCTTGATTGTATGACAGATGCCCAGGAGTATATATTTTTTAAAACTCATAGAACTGTGTACCTAATCTAAGAAAATTATAACTATAAACCAACTCCGTAGGAATTTAATGTGAAGACCTGTCTTTGGAGACAGAAAGATTTGATTCAAATTTAAGTTCTAAGACTTTCTACCTGGTAAATCAATGAACCTCTCTTACTTGAAGTTTTTCCCTATGTAAATAGAGCAGTTGTCACTTTCTTCTCTTGTTGGGGGAGTTTAAAGACACAATAATAACATAAAAATGCCTCTCACAGTGCTTGCACCCAGTTGATGCTACATGATTACAAGGACCTTCTTCCCTAGCATAAGCATTTCTACATTTGTCAAACATGCCCCAGTCCACCAGAAAGTAGTCTTGAGGACAGGCTATGTGCTGTCTTTTTCTTTTCCATTTTGTCCAGCATAGCGCAAAGGTACAATAAGTATTTGGATTCAATAGCTAATTATATCTATTTTTGAAGAGTAAATGCCAAAAGGCATCCTGACTTAAGCCTCTAAAGGATGCCACACTTGTGTATAACCACCTAGTAAAGTTCAGTATTTTAGAGTCTGACAGATACTTAACTCAGCCAATAATTCAGCTATGGCTCCCCAGTGTACAGTAGGGCTTAATAACACATTTTTTCATTGTGATAGTTCTTTGAGTTCATAAAGGTTGTCTGTTTTTCTTTAGAGCAAGTAGAATGACTATACTGTTTTCTTGACCAATAAGTCACTCTGTTTTCCATGGTTCAAAGTTAAGCTTTTATTTGGTTTTAAATTAAAAAAATAAATTTCATTATTAAATAGTGAGATGGATCTAACTAATGTTCAGATAGTAGCTTACTCAGAAATATACCACCGGGGGTACAGTTAAGGGGTGGATCACCTAAACTAAAATTATTTGTTATGTTGTAGTGTTTGTTAAAAGTTCAGCAGTGGCATAATTCAAAAGAAATTGAAATACAAAGTTTTAAATGTTTACAATGGATGGGAGAAGTAAACCACTTATTTCTACTGCAATCGCAAACTACTTTCTTTCTCAATGCCAGTCAGTTTGGACACTATACCACAGTGCTAATATCATCAGGTTCATCTGCTTTCTTTTGCCTGCTTGGCAGGGATTTCAAGTATTCGAGGTGTCTCCGGGCATCCTCCTGATTTTGCCTCACATAATATACCACATATGAGATCACCATGGTGAACCAGCCAAACATGGTGACCAGCATGGCATAATCGGTAGTTTTTTTAGGGAGGTTACAAAGGTCAGCATCGTTGGCAGCATTGAGGAATGGTCTGCCAGCATGTTCATCCAACACGGATGTTTTACATATCACATTGTGGGCTGTCTCATGATTGGATGCCATGCTCCTCAGAACTTGCTGTAGAGTACAGTCGCAGTGCCAGGGGTTGTTGGCAATTCTGGCCCTGGCCTTCAGGTTATTGAAGGCATTTTTGTGCACACTTTGAATCCGATTGTCGGACAAGTCCAGAGTCTGCAAGGTTTCAGCCACTCCTTTGAAGGCATGCTCATCGATAAACTCAATGCCATTTTTGGACAGGTTGAGAACTCTCAGTTGATGGAGGTCCTTAAAAATTTCATTGGGAATAGATGTGATCTGATTGGAGTCCAGATACAGTAAGACTGTTTCAGGAGGAAGATCTCTAGGTATTTCCTTGAGATTTGCATTGCTACAGGTGACATTTAAACCCCCAGAGGAAGAACAAAGACAGCCCTTGGGACACATACTGGCAGAATGAAAGCACAGTATCATAAGAACAAAACTTTGTAGGAGGAGACACATGGAGAGGGAACGGGTTAACCACAGGTCTACCAGATTCATGCTGGAATGTCAGCATAATCACGAGCCCATTCCTCATTTACTCCAACAAGTGTGGTAATGGTTCCAGCCCTGTCCACACTATTGATTTCCTTCTTGCGTGGTTCAAAAGGCTGCAGCTAACACATGTGTCTCTTCATTATTTCTGTCCTTGCTTGGGCACCTAAAGGAAAGGGAAACAGATGCAATTAGCTCCTTTGCAAAGGGAGGTACATTGTAATTAAAGGTGCTCTCAGGTGTCTGGCATTCTATGTGGGTAGGGGGTTAGGTTATGCAGGTAATTTCCATCAATGCCACTAGGAATTCTCTGTGAAATGGGAGTCTCCTGTTCAAATCCCAAGTGCTGGGGGAGAGAACTGTCAATATATGAAAATACTTCTGAATTCTGTTGCCTGGTTTTCAGTTGGATAGAATGAGAACAAACACTCCCTATTTCTCTGCTGATCTCCACATCTTGGACCCCTCCTAATTCTACAGAAATAAAATTTAATTACGCCGCTCACCCTTTCTGAGACAACAGATGCATTAATGCAATTTAGTCCTGCACTTGGGCAGCAATGAGATATAATACCAGTATTTCGTGGTTAATGACTATAGACAGGGATATCTGTCATGGCTTTTGAATGGATGCCCAATTTGGAATATTGTCTCTAAAGAAACATCTTACTTGAATTAAGAAAAGAATAAATGCATTCCAACCTTCACAACAAAATATTGCTAGAGGCTGACAACCAAGAACCTCCAGGATAGTTGCCTTCCTTGTGACCTCTTAAAATTACATTATACCTGGGAGGATGCTTTTAACTGAATTTCCAGAGGATCCTCTCTCTCTTTTCTAAGGACCATATCCCCATCCCAATAAATGCTTAAATATGACACACACCTATAAGACTTTTTTATATAACAAGAGAATTAAGAAATACTGGCTTTGAAAACTTTCCCAATAAACTTCACTCTCTATGTGTTGCATATATATACTGTTAGTGTTGGCAGAGGCCACAGAAATTGCAAAATTAAGTGATATGAACAAAGTTATGAAACTTACTCGACAGCAGAGAGCAGAGATAAGAATATAAGTTAACTCTCAAAATTACCCTTTAATATAGAGAGGAAAGCACACATCTTTGGGACCAGTTCACAGAGGAGACAAGTGGATCCCAGAGAGATGAGGTTTCTTGCACAAGGTCAAACAGATTGAGATGTAGAGACAGGACTCAAGCCAAAGTCTTTGTTCTGACTCATTAATATCAAAACCCTTTCCACTATCCACACACTCTCTTCCAATCTCATCTGCTCTATAAGTATTTAGCAAGCATTGCTTATTGTGATTTATGATGCTGTTATGTTGCAGCCCTATCTTTTATGCTATGAATACTGTGCCAAGTTGAGGACCCCACGGAGCTCAAGTGAGGGGTCCCTCTGCATTTCAAAGGGAACCCATGCCTGACTGAGAAGATTCCCTCCCAGGATCTGAGAAACAAGAAGAGCATTCACTCCTCTTACAGCAGTGAACAACACACAACTTTCTGCATGAGCAACTAATGACTTTCTGAAAACTTATCTTTTATGAAGATCCCAGATGGATAAATACAGAGAGAAATGACTCCAAATGTTACCGAACTCACAGAAGAGAAGATTAATGATTAATGTGAGCTGAAAACATAATGATCTGGATTGTTAATCATGGAAAAAATGAGATTAGCAACAGCAGAATGCAGTGGATGTGCTTTTGGAAAACTGAGTCCCTTAAGTACCAGAGAATGCTAAAGAGAGACCCTAAGCTTACTAAGCCCTCTATCACCAGAGCATTTCATTGGCAATGAAAGTATCCTCCCTTTCATGTTTCCCTTCAAAACTGTCTTGCATAGCACTTGGGGACTATAGGAATCTAGATGGGAAAGAAAAAAAATAAACAGGTGTGAAAGGGAAGAGAGAAGACAGAGGAGTAGAAGGACAAGGCAATGAATTCTAGGAAAGGGGCATGAGAAAAACACAGGAGATAGAAGAAATTAATGTAATTGAAGAAAATAAAGGGAGTCCACATCAACCAAGTGATTCCACTGAGTATGTGCAACCAGCCTAAAACATGCTGAAAGATGAGAAGCCGTTTCTGGAGGACACTTCATATTTCTCTTGGGATTCATTAAAGGAGTTTGGTGTAGTAAAGTGTTCTCTATTCAGAGTACAAGCTCCATGAGGACAGAGACTTGTTTCTGCCTCTTGCAGAGACAACAGTAAGCAATTAAAAAGTAGAAAGTACACTGAGTTTGCATATCAGCTTTATTTGTTATTTTATTTTATTTTGAGATGGAGTCTTGCTCTGTTGCCCAGGCTGGAAAGCAATGGTGTGATCTCGGCTTACTGCAAATCTCCGCCTCCCGGGTTCCAGTAATTCTCCCGCCTCAGCCTCCCAAGTAGCTGGAACTACAGGCACATGCCACCATGTCCAGCTATTTTTTTTTTTTTTTTTTGTATTTTTAGTAGAGACAGGGTTTCACCATGTTGGCCAGGCTGATCTTGAACCCCTGACCTTAAGTGATCCACCTACCTTGGTCTCCCAGTGTGCTAGCATTACAGGTGTGAGCCACTGCATCGGGGCTGTATCCCAACTTTAATTCTTATTAGTAGTGGTGTTCTTGGGGATCTCATTTTCTTTATCTTTGTATAAAGATGATAAAAGCACCTAATTACAAGGTTGATTTGAGGGTTATATGAAGTATATATGTAAAGCACTTAGCACAGTATGAAATTGGTAGTAAAAGTTCAATGCTTCTTAGCCATAGTTACTATTATTATTATCGGATACATTCCCAACACCCAGCATAGTGCTTGGCATATCGTGAGGACTAAATAAATATCTTTTATATGAATAAAGCAACAAAATATTGAAGAGTCTAGCTATGCTTTTTATTCTCCATGGCAATTATTTTTATAAATATTTTAAACATAAACATTGGTTCATCAAATGTCTACTGGTGTTACACGGCAACATAATGGACTTAGGAAAAGTCATATGTGTTTCAGGCTCCTAGGAGATGGAAAGAAGAATGGAACTCTTCCTCAGCAGGCTTCTTTACACTTATTCAGGGTTTCTCCAGAAGGATCAGTCCAATGGTCATGGTCACATATAAGAAATGTTTAGGACACAGGTTGAGTTCTCTACTCAGATTGCAATCTTTCTTGAGATGGAATCCATCATATCCCAAATGGTCTACCTGTGAACTGGATGTAATGCTTGTTAGGAGTATAAATACAGAGCACCCCTTGCTTTCAAAGAAGTTGGACTTGAACTGAGTATTTCATTTTCTCTCTATTATGTTTGATAAAAAGAGAATAAAGTCTTCTGGTATTGGCTATATTGCTGAGCCTCTGTGAGTCAGCCTCTACAGCCATCACCCCCAACCAGAATAAAGTGACAAAAGATGCAGGATGTAGACAGCTGAGCCCTGGGATGCTGCAGTGGTTTGAGTATGTGTGTCCTTCACATTTTCTGATGTCTAAATCTAATCCCCAGTGTGAAGATATTTGGAGGTGGGGTCTTTGAGAAGTGATTAGGTCATGAAAGCAGAGCCATCATGAATGGAGCTAGTGCCCTTATAAAAGAGGCCCCAGAGAATTCCTTCATCCCTTCTGCCATGTGAGGAAACAGAGAGAAGAGAGCCATCTATAAGCCAACAAACAGGACCTCACCAGAAACCAAATCTTCTGGCACCTTGATCTTGAGCTTTGCAGACTCCAGAACCGTAAGAAATAAATTTCTATTGCTTTAGCAGTGCAAATAGACTTAGACAGATGTCCAGGATGTAGACAACAAAGCCAAAGGCACCAAGTCAAGGTCATCTTCACCAGGGAGGATGGAAGAGCTGCTTTCCACTCCATGATACTGGTTCTGTAATTTCCAAAGGGATTGTCAGTTTGACATTGCTTTATATTACTAGATAGGTCAACAATGCCTGTTGGAAAAAGAAGATATGAGGCTATACGCCTCAGAGAAAAAGAGGTGGATATTCTTCTGACATTGGTTATCCTCCAGCAGAATACAGGGCTAAAAAGCTTGGAAGCCTAAAACTCCCTCCTGCTCTGACTGAATCACATCTATACACAAACCCCAAGCAGTAAACAAGCTATGCTGCTGGGCAAGAAGACTGCCTTCCTACTAACTTCAGAATGAGTGGTTAGAACATAAAGAAGGACCTGGGGTCACACTGGTAATGGCAAAACAACAACAGCAGTTACTGCCTGTCTTTCTGATAAGAATAAGATCTATTAAAGGGACGGACCAAGTTAAACAGCATCTTTCCTCCCTCCTAACTCCCCCTCTGCAAATCTTGACTCACTGGACTACCCTGTCCCCATCTACTCATTCCCTTTAACTATGTCTGGGTCAAGCAGGACTCCATAATATTTCTGGATGTGGTGTTTAAGTATTCACTGCACCCCAAAGGAGAATTATTTTATCCAGACTCATATCTCGCTCGTATTTTCTTGCCACCCAGGTTTCTGAGCATTAGCAGTTAATTCTGGGATTGGGTGGCAACCATCAAATACCATTTCCAGAAGAAAAAAAAAAACAGTGCATTTAACAGGGTGTTCATTCAGTGAGAAGACAGGCCATTCAGTGGCTGATTAACAACTGTCTTGCTGCTTATTTCTTTCTTTTCATCATTAAATGACAGGAACATTCAGAGATTCTAACACAAAAGCTTTTATTAACCCTTCTGAGACAACTAAGTGTATCAATTCACAGAGAAAGGCCAGATACACCAGTTTCTTCCAATTATAGTCTATGCAACTCTATTACCAAACAGGAGAATTTGATTAAAAAGGAAATAGATAGCAAAACAGGAAGGGCTTTTAATTTAAAACATAAAATTCAGATCAAGGGGAAAAACCCTCATACATTTAATTATTTTAAATTTAAAACTTCTCCATGGCAAAAAGTTAAGGTTATAAACAAAGTCAAAGAACAAATGACAAAACAAAAGGTTGATTATTTTAATACACAAAAAATCCTTTCAAAAGAATAATAAACTAATCTAATTTAAAAAATGGAGAGCTGAGCTGGGTGCAACAGTACACACTTATAGTCCCTGCTACTTATGAGGTTGAGGTGCAAGGATTATTTGAGCCCAGAAGTTTGAGTCCAGCCAGGGCAACATAGCAAGACCCTGTCTCTAAATATAAAAATTTAAAAAAGGAAAGAAAAAAAGGCAGAAAAGAAAAATGATGGGAAATAATATATATAAATGGCAATGCATATGACGTATACAAAATAAACTGTATGAAAAGATTCTTGATTTCACTGACAGTACAATAAATTCAGGTTAAAGTACTTATCATCTAGATTAAAATTAGGCATAGTATTTAGTGTCAATAAACATGTTAAGAACAAAGCGTTCTCAAACACTTGACAAGAGGATAGATTGGTGCACTCTTGTCATATAAGCAATTTGGGACTATCTATCAAAAATCTAAAATTGAAGAATAAGTTATTGATGATATAAAGATGTCCAAAGATTACCCTAAAGAGCAGCTCAATAAAAAAGCAAATACTTATAATCACATTTGTGTAGATTTTTTAAAGAAGATAAATATGCAAATATAAATATGTAATTAATATGTTTACATATGTATAGATCACTTCCAAAAGGATATGCCAGAAACTATTAGTAATGGTTAACCCCAAGTGACTAGTGGAACTGAAGGGCTGCCAGGGGGAGAAGAGGAATTGCCTTTTATTTTATATTCTTTTGTATGGTTTTAATTCCTTATGGTATAAACGTATATTTTATTTTATAGTAAATATTTAAAATATAATATTGGCTAAAATTTGGCTAAAATAGGATTAGCCAAAAAATGAACCCAAATTTAATGCCTCAGAAAGCAACTATTCAGTGCATGAAAGAGTTGAACAATGGTGGCCAAGATGGCAAAGGCAAATGAAAGAACAATGAATTATTAGAAGTAGTACATGTTTCATGACGAGAGACTGAATATACAAACGGACAGTAGCCACACCATGTACAAAAATAGATTTCTGATGCACAATCTGCAGCAACCAGACCAGGAAACCAAACCACAATCTCTGTAGCAAACAACCCAAATCAGCCAAGAAGCTGATTATTAACTGATAATTTTCCTAAATGTTAACCCTGCTTCCAACTTAGGACCAATTCAAGAACACTAGATATGCACCCTTAACCAATCACATATGCTGCCCTGCTTCTAGTTAGCCCACCTCCAGCTTTCCCATGTCAACAGCCTTCAATCAGAACTCACGTGAAGCCTTCCTTTTTTCTCACTATAATGCTTTTACACTCCTCTGCCAGCCTTTGAGTCTCTCCGCCAAATGCAAGGGATGGTGGTTGCCTCTTTTGCTATAGAAAGCTCTGAATGAATAGCATTTGCTTATTCTCATTTGGGTGGTTTTTGTTTATTTTCACAAAACCTAAAGTTTGAGTACTTGATATCTTTAATGCAGTATTTCCAAAATTAGTCTTATTGACTATCATAGAGCTTAGATATGATTTATTTATATGATCAGGTTATCTACAAAATAAGTATTGGTTGCATAAACCATCAATACGTCTAATTCCTGTGTATTTGTGATTAAAATTATTAGGAAAAGAGAGTTGGGACCTGGTTAATTCAAGCGAATAAACTGCATAGGTAATTTTTCCACTGCTGGTCTTTGGGATCATGTTTGGAGATAATAACTTCTTCATTCACATCTTTAGCACTGAGTTCTGGCATGGACTTTAGTTCTCCATTTCCATTCTCAACTGTCTACTACAGGAAGAGTTCCTCAGGGCCTCAAACTTTGCATACCCAAAAGTAAAATCATAATTTTACACTCAGCTTTACCCAACAACTTCTGCCTCCACTGTAGACCACATTTTCTTCCATCCCGATTTCTTGAAGTTTTTATTTCCATTCTCCATTCCACCTGTCCCTTGCTTTGCATTCTCATGGCCTCTTTCCTAATTCAGATCTCCAACATCCTGTTCTGAAAGAGCAAAAGTCTCCTTCCTGAATTGTTGGTGTCCAGTCTCTCTGCTTCCATTCTTCTAACGTCAGGTTAAAGTAACACTCTTAACCACATCATCCTGCAGGTCACAAAAGCCCTAATGACCCCCGATGGTTCATAACAATCTCCTTTTACAGTTGTATCTTCCGCCATGTTTTCTTACACAGACACAGAAACATGAACTCAACAAATAGCTCAATGAGGAGAAAACTGATGATGAATGGCACTTCATTCCACAGATACGAAATTTATCATAAACCAATCCAACTGAAGATCTCTACACTGTAGAATAGCTTTCCTGATTTAAAATCCAATTATAAAGATCTGGCCCATGAGTCATTTAGGTGGCCCATTAATAACAATAGCTGTGATCATTTAGTCAAGGATATGAACTGACAAGGCAGACAGATGCATGAAGAACAGAGAATATTTTCATTTAAAAGGAGGATAATCTGGTAGCAGATCCAGAACTGTTTAAGGCGAGGAACTCTTGCAATCTCCAAACTCTCCCTTCTCTAATATCCCAGCCTCTACTATATTATTTACTGTTTTCTACTTCATATTAAAGACATCACTTTACCTTCTCTACTGCTAGACCATGAGGTTCCAACAGGTGGGGTCAGTGTCTTACCCATTTTACATTCTCACATTGCCCATGGTAAGAATTTAATAAACATTTATTGAAATGAATTATAATCCATTCTCATTTCATTGTAACACAGCTATCATTTGCTTGACATTTATTACACATCAGGTATTTGTTAAATGATGAACTCATCTAGCAGGATGGTAAAACTGAAATTCTGACAAGGTTCTTGGTTAAATGAATGTCGAGTTAAAAAGTTACCATATAACTTTTTTTGGAATTAAGGGGTTAAGTTACCATATAAAGCTTGGCTGACACATGTTCTGTGAGTCAACGTGTCCTTGCCCACTTTGAAAGTAAAAAGGTCAAGAGGTACCTGTCTTGTCACCTTCCCAAGGAAAGGAGAAAGTTTATTACATGACCCCTGGAGTTGGGAGGCAGAGTGTCTTGGAAAAAGAACCAGGTTAACCTGTTGTTTGGAGATGCAGTGGGGTGATGTTTCGATGTTGGGGTGAGCCTACACTCCCAGAGTTTGTCAATAAGGGATGGGAAACTATTTCCTATAGGTCAAATGAGGTCACTAGAGGGGAAGAGATTTTCAAGGAGCAAGCATCTAGAGTCCTATTTCACTGTCCCATAAGATTCCTTCGTAGAACAGAAGGACTCCAGCAACACAAAACTGTAGCGTAGACACTTAGATTTTGAGCAAGTGGCCACCTGAAATGAATCCACTGTCAGAGTCAGGGTAGCCACATGGCGGGAGAGCATGAAAGCCTCAGGAGAAAGAGACCTGAATCCTCTCATCCTATTAATTCTACCTCCTGAGCAGCTGCCACCCAGTCATGCTCACCTCGGGGTGGGGTGGAATGGAAGGCAGAGAAGAGAAATCAAGCCACTTACTAAATCCTCTTTCCCTTTGAGCCTGAAACAAAGGGAAGGGGAGAACAGTTAAATAATAAATGAAATTCAGGGTTTTTAAAATCTCTTAAACTAGACATTTAAATGATCATTTTAAATTTTTATTTTGGTTTAAATTAACTGAGTTTGTAACTTAAAATAATATTAGGACAATCTATTATCTAGGGGTAAGTACAACATTATGGGGCTTACTAATTTGCATTCAGAGACTAGAAGAGAATGATCAAGAGGATAGAAATTAAAGGAACAGTAGAGGCAAGAAGGAAAGTTTCATTTTATGCTGGTTACGCATGTATCACCTCACCACAATTCTCACAAAACCCCTAAAAGGTAGCAATTGCAACCCTTGTACAGATGAACAAATTGAGGCTTAAAGAGGTTATATAACCCATTTATGGTAACAAGTGCTAAATTACACAGGCAAGAGCTTAACTGAAGTCCTTTGGCTTCCAGAGCACGTGTGATCAAACATGGCACCATACACCATTTTACAGCTAAACTATACTTTTTTCCTTCCAAACTGACTCCACTAAGATAGGAAACAAGGACCAAGATGGATTTTTAAATTAAAGGAAGTATACTTCCAAGTCAAAAGCTCTAAAATTATCCATTTGCCTTACATTTGTGAACTACTTTAGAAGCTTGTGGGGCAAGTTCACATGCATGCTCTCATTTGATTATCTCTAAACAGCGCTGTCAAATACACATAGTGGACATTATTAGTCTCTATGTTAATACAGTAGAGGAACTCATAAAATGGAGACTCCTCAAAGCCACACAGCTGGTTAGCAGAAGGAAAGAACCTGCATCTCAGATATCCCCCAGAACAGGTCTCATTTAACATGCGTTGGTTTCTATATCTCTTTTCCTGGCTACTTTTTTATATGAATGTCTATAAACACAAATGCTGAGTTTCAAATGCCTAACCAGCCCTCTGTGACCTCTTTCTGCCAAGTTGGGAAAATCAAAGAGGGAGACAACCCCTTCTCCTGTTAGAATTTCTTAAAGGCCACTCTGATATAAAACTTTTATCAAAATCACACGAAATCCATTTGTTCTAGATCTCAGTCAATTAAGGCACTGCTTTTCCACTTTTGAAATCTATTTCACAAGATAAATCTTCAAGCAAACCCTCAGTATATTGGGAAAGAACTGACTCTTCTGAACACATTAACTCCTTCCTACAAGATCTAGTGCTTATAGATCTTCAGAGTGGATTTAAAGTTTTTCCTACCAATGAATTCACTGGAAAAACAAACAAATACATTTTTTAAAACCCACTTTTTATGAACCCAGCATTTATCCCTCTGTGGGTACTGAGCACAGCATAAAGATACCACGATGTCTCTGCTAACATCCATATTTATTATGCAACATGCTGCAAGTTTGTAGGGAGATTGAGTGGGAATCTATCCATCTTGGTTTCTTTCTGTTTCTCTACTATTATTTCACAGCAAGTGCTTATGACATTTACAACGTGAGAGCTTTGCAAACTTTTAAC
This sequence comes from Macaca mulatta, assembly GCF_049350105.2. Lineage (NCBI taxonomy): Eukaryota > Metazoa > Chordata > Mammalia > Primates > Cercopithecidae > Macaca > Macaca mulatta. The sequence continues at coordinate 21,789,879 of NC_133407.1, forward strand.
ATCTAATCTACATAAATGTAGGCTCTCCAAGATTCACCAGAGTCCAGGATAACTTGAAAGCTTCCTTTAGAAAGCCCTTACTTATGCTGAATTCAGTTGTACTTCTGAGTAGGATGAGTGTCACAATTTTTTTTTAAAACATATCCTGCTTAACCCTGCATTATCCTTCTTACACAAGATGCTGTAATAATATTCACTGGGTTGGTGGGAAAAACACAGGATTGAGATCCAAAATGAAGACTCAGAAACTGGCTTCAAACCTCAGCTTCCCAAGGAAGGAATTTCAGGAATTTAGCACAACATTCATACTTCCATCCCTTAGTTGCCCTAGGACTATCATCGATAATATCCACCTCAATGGTCTCACAGTTACAAGGAGACAATAAAATATATGTGAAATGTGCTTCAAAAACTGTCAATGACCATTCAAAGATGATTAGGTTTAACTTTTCATTATTTTCCTAAAATATAAGATCATTCTGTTTTGAGGGTTTCACATTTCTTTTTCTTAAGTATAACCAATTAGGAAATGATTCTCACATCACATACAATATTCATGCCAATATATATTTAACCCAAATCTAATCAAGAGGAAGGCATCAGACCAATTCACAACTTGAGGTATTTTACTAATCTGGACTTTTTGAAATTTCACTGAAGAAAAACAAGAAAAACAAAAAGCAAAAATAAAAAGAAATAAAAAAAATTACAATAAAACACAGGCTTTAGAACTGTTCTAGATTAAAGAGAAGAGATGTTGCAAACTGAAGACAATGCAAGAGATCAACTTCTGGATTTAAAGGAAATCCTAGAAAGGGACATTATTGGAACAACTGGGGGAAATTTGAATGCACACTGTATGTAAGGTATTATTGCATCAAATTTACACATCTTGAAATTTATCCTGATATGAGTAGAATGGAGGCAGTTGTTCTTAGGAGGCACATACTAAAGTATTTTGGGGTAAAGTGTCTTAACAACTGCAACTGTCAAATTATTCAGTGAAAACGAAATATACCTGCCTATACAGAGTGATAAACAGTGGTGGAAAAAATTTAACAATTTTTAAAGGGAGAGTGATGGATATACAAGTGTTCATTGTACCAATTTTTCAAGTTGTCTTAACGTTTCAAATTTTTCAAATAAAAATTTGGGGTAGGGGAGATTCCACACCTTAAAATCAAGGGGAAGATTTGGTGATGCAAAAAAGTCTAAGGAATCCTAGATAGAGTAAGGCTTATCCCCTCAGAGTGACACAAAATAGAAACCCAAGGTGAAATGAGCAGTGATTCTCATCTGCAATTGCATTTCATGAACTCCAGGGCTCCATTTCACTGCCATATGAGACATGTGCAAGGTGCACTTGGTTTTAATTGGCCAATATGGCCACTAACTCATTGTATAGTTTCTCTATCCTAGTTTTCTCATCTGAACATGAGGGTAATAAAAGTTCCACCTCACAAGGGTGAGATGGGGATTAAATGAGATAACACATGTAAAACATTTAGAAGATCTGTTGTTACAAGATACACTCTCAGTCAGAGTTACTACTACCACTCCTAGTACTACTGCCACCACCACCACCATCATCATCTTACACTGATGTATGCTATGACAATGTGGAGCCTTCAACATCTTTTTTTTTTTTTTTTTTTAATTCTTTGAGACGGAGTCTGGCTCTGTCACCCAGGCTGGAGTGCAGAGGCCTGATCTCAGCTCACTGCAAGCTCCGCCTCCCGGGTTCACGCCATTCTCCTGCCTCAGCCTCCAGAGTAGCTGGGACTACAGGTGCCCGCCACCACGCCCGGCTAAGTTTTTGTAGTTTTAGTAGAGACGGGGTTTCACCGTGTTAGCCAGGATGGTCTCGATCTCCTGACCTCATGATCCGCCCGCCTCGGCCTCCCAAAGTGCTGGGATTACAGGCGTGAGCCACCGCGCCCGGCCGGAGCCTTCACCATCTTACACCTTGTCTTCTCTCTGCTATGACAATGTTTCTAAAGAGTCAATAATTTCATTTTACCAACTTTTTCATGTTATTCCAAGAGGGATCTACGTTCAGAGACACAGCTAAATCAGAATCATAGAATGGTAAAGAAAGTGAACCACATAATGAGGGAAGAGGATGAAGGGCATAATTCTGATGGTGGCTAACATTTTGTGGGCACCTTCTATGTACAAGGCACTGGGCCAAATGCTTTACTTCAAAAATAGAAAGAAATTTTGCTCCCATGATGCTTATACCTAGAGTCTTTGAGTATCTGATTTAAATGCTAAAATGTGAGGGTTTGGGGGTGATATTTAGATGAGATTTTGTACTTTAAGTTGATGCTGTAATGAGTTGAGAATTTTGGAGGATGTCTGAATATGATTAATATATTTTGCATGGAGGATGGAGGTAAATCTTTGGGAACCAGAAGGTAGATTGTGATAAGCCAAAAAAATGGTCCAAAAATATCTAAGTCCTGATCATTGGAACCTGTGAATGCTACCTTTTATGGAAAAAGAATCTTTGCAGATGTGATTAAATTAAGGATCTTGAGATGGAGAGATTATCCTGGATTATCTGGATGAGCCCTAAATGTAATTTTGAGTGTTCTTATCAAAAGGATGCAGAGGGAGATCTAACCCAGAAGAAAAGGCAATGTAACAACTAAGGAAGGATTGAAGTGATATAGCCACAAGTCAAGAAGTGCTGACAAGCTACCAGAAGCTAAAAGTTGCAAGCAATGTATTGTCCTTTATAGCCTTTGCAGGTAGTGTTGCCTTACCCAAAAAATCGATTTTTTTGTCCATTGAAACTTATTTCAGACTCTACCTCCGGAACTATAAGAAAATAGATGTGTGTTATTTTTAGCCACCGAGATTGTGGCAATTTACTACAGAAGCTATAGGAAACTAATACAGTAGTAAATGGAGAATAGAACTTGAAGTCAATTCCATCTGACTCCCCATTACGAGTTTTTGCTGCAACTAAGTACCTCGCTTAACTGAATTTTCTGGCAGCTAAAGAAAGAAAACAAAAACATCAAATTACAAAATGGTTATTATCTAAAACAGTCAAAACGATTAGTTATTAGCAGAGATAAAATTTTTTCAGATTTTATCATTTTCAAAAAATCCTAGGAAAGAGCTGCCAGAGAACATAATGGACAATGTCTTTAAGATTTCACTGATGATGCAGATACATGCTTCTTTGACCTTAGGCATACAGTGAAGTCATTGATGTGTACAAGACTTTCTAAGCCATAGAAAGTTAAATTATGATCTAGGGATGATTTTTACTAGAGGTAAGGATAAAACTAGGATGAGATAGAAATGTGGTGGAACAGGATAGTAAGTATGTCCCTTACAGTGGGGGGCCCACAGAATGTATTGTACAAAGACACGTCTAACAGTGAAAAGCAGTGCTAGTGACAATTGTGCTGGGACAACAGGTTCAAGAAGGAACAGTCCCAGGCAAAATGGAACATGTAGTCACCTCACTTAAAAACAGCATTCTTAAGAGTTAGGAGACAGTTTGATCAAATTTACAGAATGCCATTTTAAAAGAATATGTCAATCCCCGAGACTAAAACAAATCCCCATACACAGCTCACAGTCTTCCTAGACATCCACAGAGATTAGCCCCTATAGGCTATTAATTTAAAATTTTACAAATAGCGTTAAAAAACATTTGAACTTTAAAAAAATGCATAATTCATACATGTAACCCATCAAATACTTTGTTCTTCCACGCCTTATACGTGTATACACACATCATTTTACAGTTGCCATGTTAGCATAGGTAAAAATTTTGTGTTTCTGTCTTTTTCAGGGTTGTAAATTGTCATGACCTTCATCATTTTAATGCCTACACGGTACCCCAGTGAATGGGGTTATATGTTAGATCTATTTACACATTATTCTTTTGTTAGATATTTAGGTTGTCTCCTATGATTTGCTATCACAAATAATGTGGAATAAAATTATTCCATTCCTGGTCTACATCATTGAAAGAGCCAGCTGATAACAAAATGGGAATACCTTTAAAATGACAAAAGTTTGGTTACATCTGTGTCCTTGGCATCAAAGTTAAACTATGCAGAGCTGTTCCATGGGAAGATAACAGCCTGAGGAGGCTGAAATGCCCTCTCCTGGTTTTGGCCATTGTAGATTTTGGACATACAGGCATCTGATGAGAACCATTGTCTCAGTCCTTTTGCTCCCTTGTTAGAACAGAGCAGACCAGAAAGTCAGGGTCCAATTTTTTGGTCAAAAATATATATTTAAACACACATGTTTATCTACAGACACTATAACGTTTCTTAGAAATGGTCCACTATGTTTCCTAAGAAGAGACATTGGGGAAACATAATGCCCTTTATGTGTTTTCTATTAAAAACATAACTGTGCAAAGACATATATATATAACTGGTTTTTTTCAAACTGTCTTTTTGTTACAGCAAAAAAGAAAAATGAAGTATTTTTTTAAAAAATAGAATTAATTTAAATATTTGTCATAAAGAGATTGATTAAATAAATATGGCACATCAACAAAATGAATGAAGCAATCTGCAAATCCTGATAAAAAGATGTCAAATACACATCATTGAGAGAAAAATTTGAATGTGTAATCCCATCTGTGTAGGGCAGAACAGAAGCATCTACACACATACACACACACACACACACACACACACACACACACACACAAAAGCTTTTAAAGTTGTGGAAAAACAAGAACAAATTGATAGTAGTTTACCTTTAGGGGACAGTTCTGGAGGTTGATACTATTAAGGATAATTTTTACTTTTTACCTTATACCATTTTCTATAGTCATAGTTTTTCACCATGTGCATAATCATAATAATAACTAAGCAACAAACAAAGAGATTGGCCAGGAGGCATTGACAGACAACCTATTTCCTGTTAAGTGCTATGGTAGATATGAAAGTATATGAGACATAGTACCTCTTCTTACCAGTGGAGCCACCCTGGACCATTTAAACTTTCTTAGTCTCAACAAAATGTACAGAAATCATCCGGAACCTGAAGCTAGATAAAATCAAGTTCAACTTTCATTTCTGATACCAGCTAGGAGGTCTTGGACAAGCCAACTAATTGTTCCGAGTTTCAGTTTCCTCAACCAGAACTAAGAATAATGCTTATTTCATGGAGTTCTGATGTGGTTCTGATAATGACTGTCTCATAGTAGATGCTTGGCAAATATTATTAGCTCTGAATACAACTTCAAAGGGATCAGAATCACATTAACATTTTCCAGGGGTTCTATGGAAAATAGTTAGTTGTCTGAGAATTCTACAAATGAATATTATGAAGTCGTAAGTCTGAAAAATGCTCTTTCTGAGACTCACAATGGATACCAGCCTGTTAAATGTTCTGATAGTTGCAGTAAAGTATTTATTAACCCAGATTTTCCCAAATATGTTTGGCTCCTTGCTGAAGGCCTCCCCACGTCGTCTTATTTTTATAGTGAAATCACCAGTAGAATAAAACATTGCTATTAACAAATTAATACATTCAGATTTAAATGGATAACTTTTAATACTACCTCTACTACTACAATTACTACTACTAATACACTCACACTTTACCTAAATATTCTGGAAGAGTATGAGGTGACAAGTTTTGCAAATGAGGATTCTAGTTGCACTCGATCACTGTCAGGTTGCATAATATTACCATAGAGAAACACCCACCACCCACTAATGTCTATTGCAGGCAGAGAAGAAAAAATTAATAATCAATAGTTATCACCAAGGGTTATTTTTTGTTTTATTAAAGAAATGTCCCTAGACTTAAACTAGACATACTTATAAGTAAATGAAGATGAATGGACTATTGTGTTTCAATTTTATCCTCTGCTGTTCCCTCATCTTCAGATACCACTTTTCGTTTTGAAAAGATTATTTGATACTATTACCCTTAAAGGCTTTGAAAACCTTATAAAGCTGTAGTTTTTTAAAAGACTTTGTAATTAGGCATACCTAAGTTTGTCTAACTTTGTCATTCAGCCTCTTAGTAGTTACTAGTTACTGCTAGTAATTTGAACTTAATCAGTTTCGTGATTTTTAGGGCATGTTACTTAACACTGGACCTCAACGTTTTCATCTATAAAATTGGCATGATGATATCTATTTCACATGGTTTGATAGATTGCTTCCAAAACTGAATTCCATGATTCCTTATCTTGTATTATCCATGGTCTTTGGCAATGCGACCTTAAAGCTCCTTAAATCGACAGGTGGAGCCTATTTTCCCATTCTTTAAATATAGTCTAGATTGGGACTGTTGAGGCAGATGTGAGATTGATGAGGCAGATGTGACACTATGCCAGTTCGGATCCTAGGCTTCTCCAAAAGGTATTGCATGTTCCTGCTCTTGCTCTGAGAACCCTGCCCAGCCGTCATGTGAACAAGCCCTGGCTAGCCTGCTGGATATTAAGAAATCATATAAAGGAGAAGCCTGTTGTTCTAGCTGAGGTATCCCAAGCCTAGAGCCAGCCACTCTCCAAACATATAGGAAAACCAGCCTGATCGTTAGAGCCAGCTACCTGATCTGCAGCTGACCGTAGGCTAATAAGCCAAGACTAGAAGAACCACCAAGCTACTCATGGATTTGTGAGCAATAATAAATGCCACTGAATTTGTAAATACTTGTTATGTGGAGAAAGCTAACTGATACACATGGCTATTTTATCAATTAAGTAAGTTAACATATTTATATTTATGTTTTTATCACAAACCCTGATATTTGTTTCACACATACGCACTAACAACTAATAGAATAGTATGCTTTTTAATAAAAGCATAGTAGAAACATCATTTTAAAGTATTGTAATGGCTCAATGCTGAAGGACACAGCAGTTCCATTGTCATTAGATACCAAATTGTTTAATTCTATTTGCTGACCATGACAGTCAATAATGTTCTAAGTTGTTATGGTAACTTTCAAGCAGCTGAGAAAAACTGATACACAGATGAAAGCTATCCATGCACTTCTAAGGTTTAATCTGAATAAAAAATTTAAATATTGTTTGTTCACATATCCCCGGTGTCTAGCACAGTTCCGGGTGTGGAATTAGTGCTCTATTAGTGTAGTGCAGGGGTTAAGACCAGGGACTCAGAAGTCAGACTATCTGAGTCTAAACCCCAGTTTCCATATTAACCTTGCCTTACCTCAGTTTCTCCATCTGTAAAATGAGTATAACAGCAGTACTTATTTTTTCTATTGGTAGAAAGGACTAAGTGATATTCTTTAGGCAAAATACTTAGAATGAGACCTGGCAGAGTGAGTGCAAAATAAATATTAGCTATTTCTCTTTGTCGAGTGATTTTTTTTAAAAACAAACTCTTGGAAATAGAGCCTGTGTGGCATATAGTCATCTTAGTGGACATGTGTGGATAGCCATCCTAGTACCTGTTGATTCTCTGCAGCTCTCAGAAGCTCTCTTGCAAACACAAAGACAAACATCAAAGAGAAAACTACAAAGGAAACAAAGATTCTAGAGATTCAGTGAAGAATTTAAATGACATGTCTCGGTAATTCTGATAAAACAGAACTGACATAAATAACATTCTGTTAATTCAGGAGTATTACCAGCATGTGGAGAGTATAAGGTTCTCACCCAATATTATGTCTGCAAAAGGCTTCCATCAAATGGAGCCCACTCTCCATTATCCATGACTGAAGAGTAGGCTATCAAGAGTGCTCTCCCCCATTTCATTTTGGCCATTGATTCCCCAACAAACCTTGTCCAGAACTGTGGCATCATGCAAATTCTCACTGAATTATCCAGACTAATGACCTAAAACCGACACCTGGATGCTGATTTCAATTAGAGATGGATGGAGAAATTATTTTCACACAACACTTATCCTTTCTTCCCATTTTTATTTCCTAATCACGAAGTCAAAAATCTGGTTACAGAGTCAGTGAGGTGGGTAAGCAGCTTGGAGTTGAGATAGATTACACACATGAAGCATAAAATAGAAAGCCAAATTTTCAAGAATCATCTCAAAACAAAGTTGCTCTTGTGAATCTCATCATTTTTCTTTTCCAGAACCACTGTGCATCAAATCAAATGGAATAACTATCCCTCCAATTTCTTGGTAGAAGTAAAGTGGTGGATAAATTATCCTTAACCTTCATATAATTTCCCCTTGATTTCAGATTTAGATTCTCCATTCTCTTAAGCATTCTAATGTAAATTTTCAAATTTCATCTTCTCAGTGACCACATGGGGATCATGTAAGGTCAAGTTTTCCTCATTTAATTTATCCTGTCATACATATATATAAACACACACATTCATATACATACATACATGTATATGTATGTATATAAAAGCTTAAGTCCTCATTCCTTAAAGAAAATAACAGAATGGAAAAACCAACCAAGTAATATTTGTAGAACAATGAAGTCATACAAAAAGTTGCCTAAATACTACCAATGGAAATGTAATTCTAACAGTAAGATAATCAGATAGGCTGCCTCCTGTTTACCTAATTATGCCAATAGATAACTAGGCAACCCTTTTAAACCAATTACTTGGATATAGCCTAGAAATGTTCTTGCCTCTCTGTTATCACATGAACAGTTTATCTTCTCAGTTAGACATAGATTTTTTCCAACCAAGAGAAATCTTCCTTTCATAGTAAGGAAACCCCCAAGAACAAAAAAGAAAATCAGAACTGAGATTACCACCCATCTTTTCTATACTGTGCAGTTCGTTGAAGTTCCACAGAGAAATAATGTTGCTCTGAGTTGATTTTCCTCTGGGAAGCACCCGGAAAAATTAACAGCTACCTAGGGACTTAGCTTTTGTCAACAATGAACCAAATAAAACTTTCCAAACCCATTTAATTGTCTGCATGATGCAGTAAGACTTTCCCTATCTCCTTGCTCAGACGTAATGCATCAATTTAAATAAAACCAGATTGGCATTCTCCAACCTAGTATTTATTCTCTCTTGGTGAACCAGCTGGCAGGTAAGATTAGTAAAGACAGGAGGAATCCATGCAGGCAAAACTAAGAAAGTCAAGCAGAGGGGAGACAGCCATTTCCAGAACAAGATAATGTAAATCTTCATCTAGCCTTCTTTAGATACTTGCACAATCTTTTAAAAATAGACATCATCATATTAACATGAAGTCACAAATTTCACTGCATCTGGGGTGGTTTCAGGAATCATAACTAAATTGCTACCACATCAAACCAATTTTTATCCATATTCAGCTCAACAAACCTGTGTTTGGTCAGGTATGCCCATGTTTTACATTTTTGCCATGCCTATGGCTTTTGCTTTGTGCAGAGTCATAGCATGTAAGAGGAGGAAGGTGGTGGGGAACCAAGTGGGGTCTCCTCAATTCCCTGATTTAGTAACATTCAGTCTAAGCAGAGGCACAATCCACCCTGAGCATTTCCTCCTCTTTGTCTTTCCAATTCACCAACACCAAAAGTCACAGATGGGAGGACTGGACAGAGCAGAGTAAAACACCCAAGTGTGGGTGGGCCTGTGGACCATTTGACTGTTACAGCTGTGGGCATCCCAGAGCTACCTTGGAGCAAATAATACAGTCTGTGCTCAGAACATGTTTGCTCAATGAAGATCTGGATGGCTGAAAAGATGGTGGAAGCCTCTCGAGAAACTAAAAGTCCCGGGGGTGGGCCACTGTACCCTTAACAATGCAGATTTGGCCACCTCTTTATGGAAGTCCATATGGAAATGGAGAAAGAGCAGGAGAGAGAGTGAGACACTAATTACCAGCTCCTCCTTGCACAATCAGGTTCAAAACAAAAGGAGAGAGCCTCTCACTTTGGAGAAATGGAAACAACAGTATCTAATTCATGAAACCTAAAAACTGGAAAGATCAAGAAGATGATACCTCTACTCTCCCAGAAAGCCACCCAGGGATGGCCACTGTCAGAGGGAAGTCAGATTCCATGAGAAGGTCAGCATTGTTTAACATGTCAGGACTGGTCTTGGCATCCCAGATGCGCCGTTATTGAGCCTGTGATGCTAGCCTGGTCTACAAGTTTGAGAAACATCTAGTCAAAACATGAAGGTAAAATATTTACAAGGAGTGAGAGTCAGGGAGAGACTGAATCTGTACTAAGTAAATATTTCACTTTAAATGTACCAGTATTTCTCTCTTTTCCCCTACTTTGTCTCCAACTTAGAAGGAAAGACATCATTATCAACCCTTAGGGAGGTGGAGCATCTGAGAGTCTATAAGGGCTCCTCATGCTCAGCTGCTGGAACTCCCTGGAGTCTAGGAAACATCACAGGTCTGCAGACACTGAGGTCTCTCCACCTGTGGAAGGTGGCACTCATCCCATTATGGGATAACTGAGGCCTTGATGACGTTAAAAGTTGATTCTTCTACTTTGCAGGTAGTAGATTCTTATCTGTTTGGGGATTTAGGCACATCTGTTTACAACTGACCAACAATTATTCGTGGAAATGCTGTTCTTGTCATTCTATAGCCACAAACGAAAGTGGTGAAAAATTGTACTCTAGGCAGTGATTATGGGGGTGAGATGGTGATATGGTTTGGATCTGTGTCCCCACTTAAATCTCATTTTCAACTGTAATCCTCAGTGTTGGAGGTGGGGCCTGGTGGGAGGTGATTGGAACACAGGGGAGGATCTTTCATGAATGGTTTAGCACCATCCTCTTGGTGCTGCTCTCATGATGGGTTCTCACGATATCTGGTTGTTTAAAAGTGTGTGGCATCTCCCTCTCTTTCTTCCTGCTCTGGCCATGTAAGATGTGCCTGATTCCCCTTTGCTTTGTGCCATGATTGAAAGCTTCCCAAGGCCTCCCCAGAAGCTGAGCAGATGCCAGCATCATGCTTCCTGTATAGCCTGAAGAACCATGAACAAATTAAACTTCTTTTCATTATAAATTACCCAGTCTCGGGTATTTTTTATAGCAATCCTGGAATAGGCTAATGCAGATGGAAACAGTCATTATTTTTTATTGGTGCTGGCAAATATTCCCTGACCAAGTCAAGCTTTTACCCTTGGCACAAAGCAGCAGCAAATATTATTTTTTCTGTGGTTCTCTATTTAAAATGTGTGCCTGCTCTTCTGTGTAAGGGAGCATTCTTTTCTGCTGACCAGAAAAGTAAAGATGCCCAGATGTCTAGAAAGAGCTGTGGATGTATTTTAATTATTTTTTACTCAACATAATTTATGGGTCCACATCTGGATATATCTTTGTAGGTTCATCCCTTTTCTATTAATCTGTTATCATAAAACTTCCATGTTATGTCCTCCTGTGTGCACGAGGATACCTGAGCCTTCTTCTGATGTAACCAAGATGGAAGCTTCAATGAGGTGTCTTTATATCACCAAAGCAAGGAGGAATCTGACAAAAGTCTTCCCAGAGGCTACTTGTGAAGCATGTCCTTGTTTGGTGGTTCCATCCAGTGGCTGCTGTGGAATGAGATAAAGCTGCAGGAAGCAGAGGAGCCAAGGCTAATTCTTCCTTATTCAAACTATGGATTATCTCAACCCTTGATACTCTTCCCATTCCATCTATCTCCTGAGTCCTGGGTCATTTTCATTGCTCATTATCAGCAGCACCAGAGGGAAGACAGAGGAAATGAAGGAAGTTGAAATTCAAATGAATAGATTCTACCACTTGTTAGCAGCTCAGCTCACAAGTACACCAAGGGAGGAGGCTGCAGCTCTTCTGTGGGTTTCAATTCTCCTTGCTATTCTTGTACCCCATGCTGCCAGGCAATATCGAGTGGGCTGTATGGAAACGATCTCTGGGATGAAAAAAGAAGTGGGGGTAGCTCCCTCTAACAGTAGCTTCTTCAAAGAAAAGAAAAAGCAATTATATGCTCAGCGGCAGCATGCCACACAGAGAAGCCCAAATTTTATTAAACAAACTCATATTTGGAAGCATACTATACCCTCAGAACTAGAGAGAAAGGAATGCTGAGAACATATTTAGAGCAATTATAATGCAGAGGATACACTGATTGTCATAGCAGCAAACATTTTAAATAAAGAGGACATTTCCTTAAAAGATTATGCTAAGGACAGCAAAAGCAGAAGCAAGCAAAGGCTGTATTAAAATCCAGAAGAAAAACGCATTAAGACCTTTAAAACCACTGTTACCAACACAGGTAGAATGGCAGGGAGAGAATAGAACCCTGGAGCAAATGGAATCGTCTTTTTCTCCCTGCACTTAAAAGATAAGAAAGGGTTGGACTACAGTCCCCAGTGCCCTGTCCTGCTCTCAATGGTGGACATTGTGAGGTACCACCTAGATGACCCTGCAACAAAGGGCTTGCCCCAGCTTCTGGGAGTGTAGGTTGCAGAGAGTTTTCAATTAGTGACCGCTTCAGGGATTGTCTCTGTGGCAGAGAGACACTTTGCCTTCCAGAAACAGCCCACATCCGATGACTGACCAGTGGGGGAGGATGAAGGTCTGGCTCCCTCAGCCTAATATGGGACAGCCCTGAAGGACCATTCTAGAGCCAGAGCTGGCTGTGAGGTTGGCTGAGGCTGTCGTTGGTTCTGCATCACAGCTCATCTTCTCCTTCTTGCCATTCCTTCCCACCCCATTCACAAATGTTGATCGCAAGGGTACTCCTTAATAAACCTCTTGCATGCCAAATCCCATCTCAGTCTTCTTCCCTAGGATCTTAACAGGCAACAGTTAATAGTCACTAATCTTTGCCCACTCTGGCTTTTTTCTTTTCTTAACACTTTTTTTCTGAGCTGAATATGTACTTTTGTGAATGAGGTTGGTATATATCCCAAGAAGTTAAGTTATGTAACACATCAAAGAAGAAATGCAGGTAGGCTGGTGGGGGATGCCAAAGAGAAAAAGGCTATGAATGATCCAAATGGAAACTGAATAAAAAGATTGGGCTTCAAATTAAATATTTAAAGAAGCAGGGTTGAAGTTACCATAAGGAGCATGGAAAATTAAGAAATAACCATTTACTGGCCGGGCATGGTGGCTCATGCCTGTAATCCCAGCACTTTGGGAGGTCAAAGCGGGCAGATCACGAGGTCAGGAGATGGAGATCATCCTGGCTAACATGATGAAACCCCATCTCTACTAAAAAATACAAAAAATTAGCTGGGCGAGGTGGCGGGCACCTGTAGTCCCATCTACTCGGGAGGCTGAGGCAAGAGAATGGCGTGAACCTGGGAGGCGGAGCTTGCAGTGAGCTGAGATCTGGCCACTGCACTCCAGTCTAGGTGACAGAGCGAGACTCCGTCTCAAAGGGGGGGGGGGAGAAAAAGGAAAATAAATAAATAACCATTTACCTAGGCAAAGCAAGGGGCATAGTCTGTGTGAACCCTATACCACAGCTAAGTCTATTAATAAACAAGTAGCTTTTTTAACTAAGCCTAAGAACTTAGTATTTTCTATCTGAGGGAGCTATTTCCAATAGAATCTTAGAGAATGTTTGCCACCAGAAAAAGATATCATAACTGAGAGACTGGACTAAGTTATCAGTGGAGCATATCTGGGCATGTCCCCCCACTGAACCACTAAATGGGACACAGTATTTAAACCCCAAGTCGAGAGGAGGAAAGCAGGCAACTTGCTCAGTTAATGGAGATTCATGAAACTAAGATCCTTCTGAATTATTGTATATGAAATTTCCATCAATTGCACTGCCTAAGTAAATTAAGGTATAGTCATAAAATAGTAATAGTAAATAGTTTTTTTAAAAAATGAGGTATATAGATATATATACACATATATATATGAGTGAAGCTTGTATAGAATTGAAGTATATATGTGAATATATATATAGAGAGAGAGAGAGAGAGCGAGAGAGAGAGAGAGGGGGAGTCTACTATGTCTTAATATTAAAAGAAAAAAAATGCCAGTTGCAAAACTGTGTTGTGGCATAATTCCATTTTAATTAGCAAATATATATATGTATGGCATTATGTACTACTCTGATATCTTCACAATGACTAACTTATTTAATACTCATAACCATTTTTTGAGTTATTTACAATCATTATCCCCATTTTCCAGATGAAAAAAAAGAAGTACTGAGGCACACTGAAATTAGTTCCTCCAAGGTCACAGAGCTGGTAGGTGACTAAGCCAGAATTTGAACCCATGTAGAATCCATGCTAACCACTACATCGGACTTTCTCTCACTATTATCATGGCTGTGCAAACAAAAAGCATATCAAGTCAATTGAAGTTCTCTCTCTTGCCCTCTCTCTCACCACACTGAAGCTGGCTCTTGCAAAGAGGAAGTATCCTGATATCACCTTACATCTGAATGGTGTCTTAGGGTTTATAATGTACCTTTACAGAAGTGGAGTCATCATTATTATGCTTTGCAAAATTTTCAGTCCTTCTTCCTTGGGAAGTGGTAGGATTGCCCCCTCCACTCTCTCTATTTATTTATTAATTAGAGATTGGGTCTCACTGTGTCACCCAGGCTGGAGTGCAGTGGTGTGATCACAGTGTACTACAGCCCAAAACTCCTGGGCTCAAGGGATTCCCCTGACTCAGTCTCCCATGAGTAGTGGGGACTGCAGGCCTGTGCCACCATGCCCAGCTTCCAATCTCTTTGAAGTTAAGTGTGGCCATGTAATCACTTTGGCTGATGAGTCTGAGCAGAACTTGTGTGAGTTTTAGGCCTTCCCCAAGCCCCCCACCCCCAACCCCAGTATTCCTTGGTCCATGAGTAAATAGGAAGACCATATTCCTCACTGATCCATATTGGACACACAACATGAATGAGAAAATAAACTTTTGTCCTTTTAAGCTTCTGAGATTTGAGGTTCATTTTTTACCACAGAATTATTGAGCCTAAGTTCACTGTTACAGTTGGGTATCCTCCTTACACAAACTAAGATTCAGAGAAATATAATGACTGGTCCTTGGTCACATACTAGTAAGACAGGTAGCATTTTGACAAGCAGAGACTAAAGGGAGGTGATCATTTTAGAAAACAAGAAAGTCAAGTAAAATCAAGAAGGCAAAAAGAAATGAACAAACATGAAACCCCCCAAAAAACAACAACAACAACCCCTGTGTGGGCCAGGTGCAGTGGCTCATGCCTGCAATCCCAGCACTTTGGGAGGCCAACATGGGTGGATCACCTGAGGTCAGGAGTTACAGACCAGCCTGACCAACATGGTGAAACCCCATCTCTAATAAAAATACAAAATTAGCTGGGTGTGGTGGCGCACGCCTGTAATCCAAGCTACTCGGGAGGCTGAGGCAGGAGAATCACTTGAAGCCAGGAAGTGGAGGTTGCAGAAGCTGAGATTGCACCACTGCACTCCAGCCTGGGCAACAAGTGCAAAACTCCATCAAAAAAAAAAAAAAAAAAAAAGCAAAAGAAAAAAAGAAGAAAAACCCCTGTGTTTGAGTGACTGCAAGCACTCCATTGTATGTGAGAATGGAGTAACAAAGATCTGCTACTGGTGAACTCAGGGATCTCAATGAATAATGAGTTCCACTCTGAACATATTACATATGTTTATAGAAAGTCAGTGCTATGGTCTGAATGTTTGTCCCTACCAAAACACGTGTTGAAATTTAAGTGCTATCCATAGTATTAAGAGGTGATACCTTTGAGAGTTGATTAAACTATGAGGGCTTTCCCTCCTAGGTGGATTAATGCCATTAAAAAAGGACAAGTTTGGCCCCCTTTTTGTCTCTTTGCCCTTCCGCCTTCTGCCATGTGGTGGTGCAGCAAGAGGGCCCTTGCCAGATGCCAGCACCTAGATCTTGGACTTCTCAGTATCTAGAACTGTGAGAAAATGAGCTTCTGTTCATTATAAGTTACCCAGTCTCAGTGTTCTGTCATAGTGCACAAAATGGACTAAGGCAGTCAGAAAGAGAGCTGAAGTAAAGAACCAGAAATTGTCAGAAAGGAGATAGAAAAGAGTAAGCACAGATGCAGCACATATCATGGTCAAGGCAAGGATAGTATCATAATTTTCCAGCCAACCTGCCCATTTCTGAATACCACAGAGTCCTTTAAATACCATATAGATTAAGACTGACTTAATTTCAGTGGGAACCAGTGGGATTGACAGTTACATATAATCTACTTTCACCCTTGGTTCCTTGGATACTATGGATACTATCAGAGAGCACAAAGCTTTGTGAAAGCATAGAGAGGGCTTGAACTTTCCCAACTTTGTTTTCAAAAAACGTGGAGAATAAAGATTCCAAGGAATTGTTCATCCAACCGTGATCCTGACTGAATAACTTGAGCAAATCATCTAAATTGGCTGATTCACCAGGAGAAATGGGACAAGTCCACAGCAGACAACTCAGCCAGAAGGATCCTGAGAAAATATTGAGAGAAACAAGCCCTGTGGACAAAGGATCAGCTTTTGTCAGACATCAGTATGACTTATGCTCAAAAAGGAACCCAAAGAGCTGGTGCCAAGATTTGTCTGACAAAGTGCTCTAAAGTAAGAACAGAGACTTATTCCTGAGAAATTGTGCTGCAGATATCTTAGGAAAAGTGTGCATCCTACCTCTACACAAATAAATGAGGTTGGGGGGGGGGGGCAGACAGAAAATGAAAAGCTGGCAAGGCTGCTGTCTTAGGCCAGAAGAATTGATAACTAATGGGCTGATTAGAGTGGTGGACTGGTTCTGCTTTGAGAAGATAGTATTTCTAGTTTCACTGTTTCAACAGGGTGCAACCTTATGCACGTATGGTTCCACCCAGCCACAGCCTTCCTAACCTCATGGACAAGGACTTTGAATATGGCTGTGCTTTCATTCCTCATTGGAGTTCAACATTCGCTGGTGAGGACCTGCCATAAACCTCTGCCTCCTGGGGATCCAACTCATAGCATATCTTTTCCAACCCCCTTCTTTATTTCTCCAGACCTTGCTGGAGCTTCTGTTTGGCCTAAACTGATGGGCCCCAAAGAACTATGATGCTACAACTACTCAAATCTGGCTTTGCCAATATTTGGATATTTCAACTGCTGCTGCCACAATTTACCCAAAAGATCAGATGGTTGTGGTATTGAAATGCCATCGTGCAGTAAGCTGGTCCTATAATGTAGTTTAAACTGCTGTCTCCTTCCTTGATGGGACAAAGGATGCCCCTAGACTGTAGTGTGATTTTAAACTGCTGCCCTCTTCCTTGATGGGACAAGGGATGCACCATAGCCTCTTAGTTTCTCTTTCCTTGGTCTTGACCTTTCCTAACCTCCTCCCATTCCCAAATGGTGCCCTAGAAGTCCCAGAACAGCTTGTAACCAAGTAAGCATGACTGGAATAAACAAGATATCAGAACTGAGCTTCTGGGGTTTAAAAACTGGCATAAAAACTATAGATAGGATTGTTTTTGTGTATCATTCTTACAGGCTGCAGAATGCCTGTGAGAGAAACACAGGGTATAAATTAGAAATTCTCAGATTTTACATTGTTTGGGGTAAACAAAATGGAAAAGTGAAACAGGAAATACAGAGCTAATTGATGTAGAAGAGGAAACACAGCAATTTTTTGACACTTTTAATGTGCAGCAGCTGAATGCCACATGCAATATGCAATAGGGAGGGGAAAGCTATCCACTGAGGCAATGCCACTTTGTGAGAACCCTGAGAGGGGAGCTGTGCAGAGGCCCAGTGGTACTTAAAAGTGAATGACAGCCCCACCAAAAGGAGCATTTAGTTTTTCTCCAGGCTGAGGACTGTCTTTCTGGTGGCACTTGGCCAGGAAACATACTTTTGCATCTCAATGACAGGACTTCCTGGGGGAAAATGAATAGGTCTTCCCACCAGGAACAAAGGCAAAAGGAAATGTAGTAATGAATAACTACAGTTATTCAGTAAATAAGTTGACTGGAGAAAGCAACCAAAGCAGTTCTTTTCTGCAAGTGACAATGTATATACACATGAAAGTTTGAAGTTGGAGAGGTGGCAGGAGAAGCAAAGGAGAGGCAGTGAACTTGAGAGTTTGCCAGGAAAAGGGCGGCAGTAATGAGAGGCAGGCTATGTGTATAGGGGTTCTCAAGCCTAGGTAACATGTAAGAAAAACAAAAGGAGCATGAAAAACAGTTGGACAAGAGGAAAGGGCAGCTACAAAGCTATTGGCAAGTCTTGTGTGAGAAGGGATTGGGAGTTAACCACAGTACCTTCTTATTCACGGTTTTGCTTTCCATGGTTTCAGTTACCCCTGGTCAACCATAGTCCCCAAATAGGTGAATACAGTACCATAAGTTATTCCGAGAGAGAGAGGGAGAGACCACATTCACATAAATTTTATTAAGAATATTTTTATAATCATTATATTTTATTATTTATTGTTAATATCTTACTGTGTCTAATTTATAAATTAAACTTTATCATAGGATATAATATGACAAGAAATATATACACAAAAACTTGTATGTATAGGAAAAAACATAGTATATGTAGGGTTTAGTAATATTCATGGCTTCAGGCATCTGCTGGGGGTTTTGGAATGTATCCCCTGAGGATAAGTGAGGATTACTATATTCAATTCAAAGGGTTTTGGCTTATTTTAGAAATACTTTTGTTTTTACCAGATCTATCAACCATCTGGTTGCTACTCTAGTGCCTGACAGTGATTGACATTAATGATAATATACTGATAAGAATAATTACTATAATTGTAGGGGCTGACATTTATTTGGCCCTTATTTGGGACTATAGGCTTTATACACTTCATGTTATCCTATTTCACCTCCAGAGCTACCCTGAAAGATATGAATCACTATGATCCCCTTTTACAGATAAGAAAAATCAAGTCTCAGAGAAGCTTGCATGAATTATTAATAATTGCAAAGCCTGATTTCAATCCAAATCTGCCAATTCTGGAACCTGAGCTCATAAACATTATGGAATATTGTCTCTTGCTCAGCAGACACAATGAGGTTTATGCCTGTTCTTCCCTAGTAGACTGTGAGGAAGAGAGGTTACATGTGCTACTATATGTTCTCATAAGTATATTTAATTTAGCCTTAGTTTTCAAGTCAATTTCCCTGTTAAAACTACATATTAAATAGGACACATTTTTCTCGCCACAAAATCTACACCTATAATTATGTTCGTTAATACAATTCAGTGTGATCCCAAAGGATTCACATTATGTTAATTATGTCTAAAAGCACTTCCATAAACATCAAAAGAACAATAAAAAAGTAAAAGCAATGTCAATAAGAACAGAAACTAGATATTATCTTCCAAACTATCCTTCCTTTCTTCTTCCTCCCTCAAAAGCTATTTTTTTAAGAAGCCTACTCCAGACCACAATAATTCAGTTGTCTTTTGTAGTATATAAGTGATAAAAATAAATATTCGAGAGAACAAAATAACAGATTTTCTCTTCTCTGTCCAATGCTAACTTTGGTCTTTGGCTTCCAAAACTAAATTCTATGATTAATAATGAAATAGGAAAGATAACGCTTTCTTTCTAGATTAGGATGCTTTTCTGAAATATTTGGAACTCTGTATTTTAGGATGCGCCAAAATAAGTCCCCTGTCTGGGCTAGACTATACTTTGTATCTTCTGGTCACAATGAAACAAAGCTGTTGGAGACAAGGAGGGAAAAATCAGCTGTAGAGTTTCCTTTACCAAATGCAATGCTGAATAATCTTGGCATATTTTTATGCACAGGCTTACGACATTCTGTGTGAAGATATGGGAGGTCAATTATTTGGACAATACTGGGATGTAGAGTAGGAATTGCACACTGTGACATGGAATGATGGAGAGGCTTTGGGGAACTACTGAGGTGTGATATGTGTGACATTTCTGGGCTACCCTACCCACAAATGGATGCAATATAAACTTCTATTTCTCAGACCCCTTGGGGAAGTTTACAATCTTTGCTCGTGGCATTAGACCTCAAATAGGAGAAATCCTCTAAGAGCGTTCTTTTACTTTATTTCTAAAACAGAGATGCAAACCATTTCCTAAATAGATTAATGAGATAAATATTCCAAAAGCACAACTTAACAGTATTCCTAAACACAGAAACTTCAAGAAGAGAATTTGTACATTTAATTTTTCCCGCCTCAATGGGTGTTTTTACTGGGAAGTGGGGGCAGAGAGGTGGTATTGGAAAGGCTGGGAAGCACCTGTGCCTGTAGGGCTGGCTTTGTAATACTTGCCCTTTCCTGGATTGTGAACCAGCAGCATCTGCGTCACCTGGGAGAGTTCTAGAAGTACTGAATTTCAAGCCCTGCCTCAGACTTACTGTGTCAGATTCTGCATTTTCACAAGATCTGGGAAATTTGTTGCACATGAAAGTTGAATCGCTCTGCTTAGGCCTCCTCTGCAGGCTGAAGAAGAAAAGCAAGTGAGCTCTGTAGAGGATGGGAGAGTGGCCAGCGGAGAAAATGAAGCTCAGGGATTCTGTGTTCTCTGTTATGTGACACACTTTTGTTCTCCTAACCCAAATCCTTTAATCACTCCCTCTCATTCATTTATTTGCTCATTTAACAGATATTTTCTTATGAGCCTCCTACATGCCAGGGACTGTTCTTGATGTTGAGCCTATAGCAGAGAACACCACAGACAAGGTTTCTGCACTCATAAAGCTCTGCATTCTGGTGGAGGAGGGCAGGGAGGACAGGTGACACACAAATACATGATGTAATGTCAGGAGAAATAATAACTACCAAGCAGAAAAACAATAAAGCAGAATAAAAGCACGGAACATGTTGCAGTGGATGGTGCTATTTTAAATAGGAAGGTTAGTAGAAGCCTCCCCAGGGAGGTAACACTTGAACAGAGAACTGACTGAAGTGAGGAAACAATCTGTGAAGACAGTGAAAGGTACAGAGCTCCAGGAGAAGGAACACCATGTGCCAAGACCCTGAGCCACCCTCAGCTTCTTTGAGGAAAAGTGAAAAGTTGAGTGTGACTGCAGCTAAGCAGGCAGAGGCACAGTGGTGGAGACAGGCTTGGCGAGGCCAGCAGGGAGACCACGGAGATCTCAAATACTGTGCCAGAAGGTTTGGATTTTATTCTAAGCATGATGAGAAGCCACTGGGATTTGATCACATAAGTGAGATGAACTGATTTACATATTGAAAAGATCGCTCTGGCTGTTGTGGTCACACCAAGACTACCTGCTATCATCTTTCTTGCAGAAGGACCCGGATGAGAGACTGTGCAACCTAGAGGATTTTGTCCAACTCTGTTTAAATATTTGAATAAATGAATGAATAACTGATGAATGGATGAATGAATGGTTCTAGCTGTCCAGGTTATGGTTATGCATAACAATCCTATGCTGTCTTATTCGTGAGCATAGGATTTGATAAGATCTTTTCTCATCAAATCCATTTGTATTTGTTGTATGATAGCAGACCTGTTGTCAACAGAGCCCACCCAAATATTCCTGGAAGATCTGATGTTAGAGGAATTTCAGTTTTCACTTTTTGTTTTTAATGAGAAAGAGAAAAGGTACACGTCTTTCTCATTGAAAGAACTTATGAAACAACTCATAATTCTCTTCCCAGAAAGTCTTTATTCTCTCTTTATTCTTAAAGGCTTTTGTGCTAACTGTTAACAGAATATGAATTGGGTATTGGATAACCCCCAAAGTCATTTTTATATCTGGTTCTATGAATCTATGATTTAATATCCTCCTGTTGTGGTGCTTTTCCAATCCTTCTTTCAGAGTAAACTTTAAGAACCAGCATCATGCTTCTCATGTGGTTTTGAGGGTCCCCTGGCTCTTAGGTACAAACCTTGGGTATAGATGCTACTCAGGATTCAGAATCTGATTCTTCAGGCATCAGCACTGACCAGGAATCCCACTACTTTTTTTTTTTTTTCCATTTTTTGAGACAGGGTCTCACTCTGTTACCCAAGCTGAAATGCAGGAGTGTGATCTTGGATCACCGTAACCTTCGCCTCCCAGGCTCAAGCTATTCCCCTACCTCAGCCTTCCGAGTAACTGGGATTACAGGCGTGTGCCACCACACCCAGCTAATTTTTGTATGTTTAGTAGAGACTGGGTTTCATCATGTTGACCAGGCTAGTCTCAAACTCCTGGCCTCAAGTGATCCAGCCACTTCAGCTTCCCAAAGTGCTGGGATTATACGCGTGATCCACCTCACCCAGTGAATTCCACTACTTTTCCCATATGTTGATAAATTTCACAGGAATGCTTCTTGGACTTTCAAATGTACCTAAAACTACAGTTAAAAATACCAATCTTGGCTGGGCATGGTGGCTCATATGTATAAACCGAGCGCTTTGGGAGGCCAAGGCAGGTTGGTCACTTGAGCCCAGGAGTTTGAGACCAGCCTGGACAACATGGCGAGATCCTGCCTCTACAAAAAAAACAAAAAAGAAGAAAAATATAAAAATTAGCCAAGCATGGTGGCACATGCCTGTAGTCCCAGCTACTCGGGAACTGAGGTGGGAGGATCACTTGAGCCCAGGAGGTCAAGGCTGCAGTGAGCCATGATCACACCACAGCACTCCAGCCTGGATGACAGAGTGAGACCCTGTCTCACAAAAAAACTAACAAAAAAAGGCAAAACAACAAAAAAAGGCAATTTATCATATTTGTATTCAATTTTGGCTGACAATAAGAATGTGTCATATGTATACATTGGTTTCTTTGGTCTTGTGGCATTATTGTCCTTACATGCTCTAAATATTCTTCAAAGGTCTATGCCATTGGCACAGGGATGCTCCCAGTGTCCCCCAACAAGCTGGCCCACCGTCCAATCTGCTTTGACTCACACAGGCCATCCCTTCCTCACATACAAACCTGTCAGCCTTTCTAATGCAGGTAGGATGCTGGTGAGCAGCCTACTCCCTGGCAGTAGTGCAAGTCGATCACAGGCAAATGAACACCTCACACAGTGCCTCCTGCCCAGGGTTGTGACCACTACCAGTCACTAGCTGAACCTCCCTTAGATTCACCCTGGTATGAAAGATTATGGGAAGTACAGCTTATGGGAAGTACACCAGAATACTGGTGTTTATTTTCAGTATCAACCCTCCCCTCACATTCCCACTCTCCAGAAAAAAAACAAAACAAAACAAAAAAAACAGGGCTTCCTTGTATGATGAGTGCCTTATTTTTGCATAGCCCTGTACAGTTATCAAGGTACTTCATGCACACAATTTTCTTTGATTATTCAATGTCCCTGCGAAGAAAGAAGGTATGGTTTTTGTCTCCATTTTGCAAATGAGATTGATGACTCACCTTCTTGACTCATCAGTGATGGGGCTAGAATAAGAATGTGTGCTCTTGACCCCTAGACTAGTGTCATTTCTATTCCAGCATGACACCTTGCCCAACCCCGCTTTACATTGTGGTTTGGAAGCACTATCACCTCCATTCTACACTTCTACCCAGAGCATGTCTACAGTGAAGCCTGGACCTCCTCCTTATAAATCACACTGCCAGATCAGTGTTCATGGATGTGCAAATATAAAAATGAAATGAACAAAGGATGATGTCAGATTGCCACATTCTATTTTACCAACTACCACCATTATTTAATAAAAGAAATGATATGTTTCATCATAAAGAAGATAAACATTCTAGAATGTTTATCTAGAATAAGAAGATTCTTATTCTTCTTATTAGATAAGAATTCTCATTCTAGATAAGAATTCTCATTCTAGAATTCTCATTCTAGAATAAGAAGATAAACATTCTAGAATAAGGGCGAGTTTTTCCCAAGAAACCACAATTAAGGTGTTTCATATCAACCTATTTTTAAAAACACTGTATATTTTCAAATTTAAAATTAGAACAATTTTCCTTTATGCTGTAATTATTTAACTGACACATGTTTGCCAACCTGAGTATATATTCAAATATATGCATATATATTCAACAATGCCAGAAAAAAAAACAGTTATTCCAATTAACTTATTTTTTATCAATACCTTTGTCAAACTTCCAGTTTCACGTGCTGTTTGGCAAAAATGGAAAAAACAGTCACTGGGGCTTCTTCACACAGCTTGGAATATTCTGGGCAAACTGAAAGAAGTTGAGAATTAATTGTTTCCATGCCACCAACCGCTTTTCCTACATTCTCACTCTTTGGAGTGCCAGGAAGACAGTGGGTAGTTGGCACAGTGTGTGTCTGGCTGAAGGTAGCAAGTACTCCAGGAAGGGGCATGTGGCACCTAGAGTTCATAGCATAGGCCTGACTCACAACCTCAACCTTGTCAGTGGTGAATTCATCTGATTGGGGTATCACAGACACATGCAGACTTGATTTTAAGAATCACTGGCTTTGTTTATATGCTATACCTGAATGTATCCATTTTATTTTAAGAAAATGACAAAAGCTCCTACCTGTATCTACCTGCTTAAATAGGTATCTGCTTATATGCAATAGAATCAGGCAGGCAGAACCACACCAGGAAGACATACTACTAGAGTACACAGAAAACAAAGATCAAAGACTAGAACATGTTGAGAGGAGGATTTCTTGTTCTTTCTGCCTGTGATACCCCAGGGTGTTTCCAATTATTTCAAGTCATGTCATGGAATATCAATAAAATAGCCCAACATAAAACTACTTGGAATCATTTTTAAATTATATTTAAGCCCATGCCATTTGGGAAATCTTCAGGAAAACAATAGACAGGCATTGGTCTACACTGATACTCAGGTATTAGGCCAGGTGACTTCACTGAGAAGGAAAACGTGGGAGAAGAAGTAGGGAGAAGGATGTAGGTTGGAGCAAATAAGGAGGGAGCAAGGATGAGTTCATTTTTAGAAATGCCCAATCTGAGTTGTTTGTGGGGCTTCCTGGTTGTGATATCTAGTGGGTACTTACAAGTTCATTTAGTCATCTAAAATATTTATTTTATGTATGTATTTACTATCAAATCCTGTATGTGGTGCTAGGCACAAGGGAGAATATAGGCCCTGCTTCCATGAATAACCTAGATTTTAACATCAGGAATAGAATAGATAGAATGTTTTTATTCTTTGAGAAAACTTGTTTTGAAATATATAATTCATTTAGAAATTTTAAAAAGCAACCTTCATTCCTTTTTATAAGAAAACAAGAATAGAAGCCAAGTACTAAGTCATTTGCATAATATCAATATTTTACTTTATTTTGATCTGGCTAAATTAGTCAAAAGCTTAAATTTTATTTTAGTCCACTTAGTTTCATGTTAATGTTTTTACATTCATAAGTAAATGTTTTGCTTCTGTCCTATGACAGCATGACAAAAAATATTTACCAAATATTCATAATTAACCTGTTGAATTGAAGATAGTGCAACCTCCCACAGACTTCAGAGGGACCTTCTCCATTAATTAACTTTTGGAAGTGATGAAACTCATCATATTTCTGATAGTACAGCATCAGTAATCCAAAAACTAACTCAACATAAACCTCTCCTCGTCTATAAAATGTAGAGTATGCTTGTTCCAAAAATTCAAGTGATTTAAATGATTTCTATTAAATCACAAAGTTGACTTAGTTCAAAAGCTCATCGTCGACAAGCCTATGTGTTTCTTTGTTATGTATTTATTATTTGTTATTTACAATCTACACTAGGTTAGGAGATGAAATTGGGTCTCCTACAGTCTGGCTGGCTTTCCAATGTGGTTCACAAACCAGGGACCAATTTCAGGAACAAGAACCTCAAAAAGTGGACAGGGTGAGTGTTACTCACCAATTAATGCACTACATTAAGAAAACTCTCCTAGAGCTGACTGATTTTGTGTAGACTTCCTGTTTGAGTGGAGGAGGCTGTTCTTCAGTGGGCGGAGTAAGGATGGGGATAATATGAGGGGGATCTCACAGGGCATACAACACAGTAAGAAGGCAGAGCAGCTTAGAGACCCGAGCCAGGAAGCAAGATGGAGGGTACTGCTTCCACTCCATGCTATGTCAGGCTACTGAAACCACTGGAATATTCTCATCTCTTTTATAGGCAAAGAAGACATATAAAACAGGCAAGCACCAGAAAGTATTTGTGTCCACCATACCTTATTGCACTGCCTAATTTTCTAAGACTGCTTCTCAGAACCTCTCCAAGCAGTTGAACAAAACTTAACATGAAATGAAGTACATTTTCTTTGTTCTGTAGCTCAACCTTGGTACTATTTTTTTCTCCCCATCTACCTATCTCCCAATACCCTCTTCAGCATTGTTGGATTTTCATCTCACACAAAGTGTATCTAAAGGCATAGCATTATAATCAGTATGGTTTGACGTGAAAACCTTAAAATAAGAGAAATAAAAGACTGTATGAACTCAGTTTTCAATACTGCATGTTCTGATTTTTTTTTAAAGGATGACTTCTAGAAAAAAATAAAAGCAACCTCTGACCACTTTGATTTTTCTTGATTTTATATTTATGCAGAAAACGATTGCTTGCCACTGCAGCAGATCTTTGTTTTATTTAAGAGTAATTTCTAAGATTCATTTCACATGGCAACACTGACATGTGCCGAGGCTAGAAATTTGATTCTCAAGTGCTATGAGACTGGACTAGGGAGGAAAATTTTTGGACAATAAATCGCCAACCAGAACCCTCATTTCACATTTTGAAGGAGAAATGCTGTTCCCTCAAAGTCATTCTGTACAGTTGATCTGGTGGAGTATTAACAATATTCTTGCTCCAAAAAGTGGCCCTTAAACAAAGCGTACTATGGAGTCATTTCTGAATTAAGATGTTCCATAAAGACTTAGATATACTCTATTAGAAATGTATTTCAAAGACATGAAAAGGGGGGAAAAAAGGAAAAGATAAAATATACTGAATCCAAAAATCTGAAGCAGCTACATAACATAGCCACTGTAATTGGAGCAATAGATTTGGGGCTGAGATTACATTTGCTAACAGAAACTGGATAATAAATTTAAGACTTTACATTTAACAATAAAAATGGTTATTACCATTAGGCTGACTAGGTTGGAGGCTGGGAGCAGAAACTGAGTATAAACTGCCAGTTCAGAAACAGGATGATAGAACTAATCCTCCATTTCAAAAGAAAAGTGATCTTCCCCGTGTCTTCTCAGGCCCTCATGTGAAGGGCCACTTGTTTTGGTTTATTTACAATTAACATGAAATTATGAGGAGATATTTTCATATCTCCACATCATAACCAAGTCTTACTAAACTATTAAGAACTGAGCTACCAACTGAAGGATAAATATAAGAAATCAGACTGGCAAAAGTGCATGGCCTATTGCAACCTATTAATCACTACCCTTCTCCTGTAAAAAAAAAAAAAGTACGGCCAGGTGCGGTGGCTCACGCCTGTAATCCCAGCACTTTGGGAAGCCGAGGTGGGCGGATCATGACGTCAGGAGATCAAGACCATCCTGGCTAACACAGTGAAACCCTGTCTCTACTAAAAATACAAAAAAATTAGCCAGACGTGATGGCACACATCTGTAGTCCCAGCTATTCGGGAGGCTGAGGCAGGAGAACGGCGTGAACCTGGGTGGCGAAGCTTGCAGTGAGCTGAGATCACACCACTGTACTCCAGTCTGGGCGACAGAACGAGACACTGTCTCAAACAAACAAAACAAAACAAAAACAAAGTACTGACTGTGATTTCTAGGATATTAAACTAAAGGCTGTGACACTTTTCTTTTTCTTAGTATCTTCTGCTTTGCCTTTTGAAAAAATCAAAACTATTTTCTTCAAAATTCACTGTGTTAATTAAAACATAAAACAAAATGATAAACGAACACCTCAGTTACTGAGCAACAACTTCTTTAACTGTCTAAAGCCTGGAGCTGGGGGTGTTGAGGTGCAGAGAACATGTTATTGTAAGGTCTTTAAAATGTGTTTAAAATGCGTTTAACAATGAGTCATTGTTAGTTTACTAGAGTTTCCATTTTCAACTGCCTAAATAGATCTTGTGTTCAAAAGCAACAACATTTAAATTCTTGGCCTTTCTGGGAGTTTTCTGTCAAGGAAGGATGGCAACCCCAAGTTTGCAAATATAAGAGAAAGAATTCTAGGGCAGATATCTAAAGGCCCAAAGTGTGGTTCTGGTTAAATTAATTTGCTTCAAATCCTGAGTAGCTTCACATACTAAGACTTATTTTCTTCATTTGCAGAAAAGAGCTAGTGTTGATCACTCCAAGTATACAAATTATTTTTATGGCCGGGCACAGTGGATCGCGCCTATAATCCCAGCACTTTGGGAGGCCGAGGCAGGCAAATCATGAGGTCAAGAGATTGAGACCATCCTGGCCGACATGATGAAACCCCGTCTCTACTAAAAATACAAAAAATTAGCTGGGTGTGGTGGCACGAACCTGTAGTCCTAGCTACTTGGGAGGCTGAGGCAGGAGAATCTCTTGAACCTGAGAGGGAGAGGTTGCAGTGAGCTGAGATCATGCCACTGCACTCCAGCCTGGTGACAGAGTAAGACTTCGTCTCTCTCTCTCTCTGTATATATATATATATACACACACGCACACACATACACACACACATATATACACACACACATTTATAAGATACATGAGAAGGTAGACTGTGCCCACCTCTCTCAATACTGAGTATAGTATTAGGCAAATACCATAGCATGCTATGAATGCACATTAAATAAAAGAACTAAGGCACCAGAATTCTCCTTGATAGTTCTTTGCATGTGATGATAAAACCATTAATGGTTATTGAGCTTTTACTATGTCCTCAATACCAGATTGAATTTTTCATGTAGATTATTGCTTTCCATTTTCTTAACCTATTAAAGTAGTAGCTATGGTTATCTCTATATTATACTTGGGGAAATTGAGACACACAGAGGTTAAGGAACTTACTCAAGGTCACACAGTTAACTAGTAAAATGAGATTCATATGTGGACTCACTACTTCTCGCCACAATAATGAAACAAACGTTTTTTGCCTCCAGCTTAATAAAACCTTTGATATAGTAATAATTACTGATATTTTTATAGAGCATGTGGTATTTCATGGGATTCCCAAACAACCTAGTAATATCCTTAGCTCCATTTTATAGATTAAAAAACCCAGTGCTCAGAAAGAAATAATTGGCTGAAAGATAGGTGGTAGAATGAACAAGAAATCAAGCCTTCAGAATCATAACACAATGAACATTACACTGTATAATCTATTATGATCTTCTAGCGTGCAATGGGTAAGAAGAAGGGGTCAGGACACAAAACCAAATCCCTTCAGTTATTTTTGGAAACATACTACTAATGTGTCTGTCTGTATTCTAGGAGACTGCTTTATCTCTCTCTCATTTCTGCAAGGCAAAGTGAGGAAATGACTTCTCTTTGAAACTGAGCATCTACCAGGAAATGCACATCCTTTCCTAAACCACCCTCATTTCTTCTCCTGTGATGAAAGAACTGGATTAACAGCACACACAAGACAAAAATGAGTGAGACAAAAGAAAAAAAGTGATTAGCATGAAGCTCTAAACTGATAGTAGACCCGGTCAGGTCCAGAAAACATCAGGAATATTAATTCCAATAACTTGAAAAAGCAGAGCAGGGTGGAGGGAGGGGAAGGAGCATTGTATTAAGCTCAAGAAAATGTGATGAACATTGGAATGTAATGGTGTGGATAAGGAGGACTCTCACCTAGGAACCAGTCCCCATCCTCAAGGAAGCAAACTGAATCTAATTGAACTGAACAAAACCAAACCAACATAAACTAAAATAAAATAATCAGCCTGTGAGGGATATCTGTTAGCACATGCCACTTATGGAAATCCAAAAAAATCATCTTTCACCAGCAACCATATGACATTAAATAAGATTCAACTTTGGGGAAAGAAAATAAATGAAGTATAAAATAGCTTTTTCTTTAAATGGCAAATAGGAAACTTCTTTTATTTTCCAAGTTATTGGTTTGCTGTCTTCAAATAAGACAGATTTTACTAACAGAGTAAATCTCAGAAAATAAAAATAAACCAGTTAGTGAAAATTGGAGTTCAGCTACATGATTCTTGGGGTTATCATGGGATTAAAAAGATAATATTCACCATCTCCTTATTTCACAAATACTTGTAAATTTAGACAATATTTTTGCTTGAAGAATTAAATCTTTCATTTACTAGATCTAGTAAAGCTAGTTGAGTTTTGTAGTCTAATTATGGAAGAAGGCCCAGCCAACAATGCAATCAGTTCACTCCATCTTAATGAAAGTAATGAAAAGAGAAAACTGAAGAAGGAATTGTTCTAGAAGCACACAACTGGCATGAGCTCAGAAATGGCATAGTGGAAAAAGCAATAGCTCTGCATGACACTCGTCTTCCCATCAAATTTTTGCTTTCAGCTTCACAAACACAAGAATACATTGGAACATCCATAAAATAGTTGAGCTCCTTAATGTTCACTGACTAAAATAAATAACTAAGGACAGCAAGCTATTCTAAATTCAGTAGGACTTTTGGGTGAACTTGCATTTATTAATCTTAATGAGTAGCATCTTTGCATGTTTACCTAGTGGTTGAACAAGTGTATATGACATATTAATTTGTTCAGTCTATAGACAATGCTTGATAAGTATGTGGATTTGAGGACCCTTGTAAGCAATCCATAGCTCCCCAGAGTTCTTCAGCTGCCAAATAGGAACTACTGAACCCCTTCTCTTCTATTAAATACTCATAATATAAAAATAGACTTATAGAAGGCATTCCAGCATGATATTCAGCAAAATTTGCAGTCTACATGCATTGAAAAAGAGCCAGAGGATCATATACTGAAATGGTAACTGTTCATTGCTGGCTAAAATGGTTTAGGGAATTTTATTTGCTTTTCTGTATTTTCCAAAATTTTAACAATAATTATTTATCCTTTTGCAGTAAAAGTAAGCAACAAAAAAGCAAAGCAAACAAGTTAACAAAAGCTCTCAATGCTGCCACATTAAAAAGGCCTTAGCAGTCCTCTATAAACTTAAAAACCCAGATTCTTGGAAAACACCCCTAATAGTTGATTCTCCTTGTTCCTAGGGGACCTATTTCTTTACAGTGATGTAGAAAACTATGGAAACCTAAATGTGCATTCTAAAACTAAATGTACATTCCACAAAAACTGAGTTTCTGGCCAGAACAATTATATTTCCATTGCAAAATTTATCCTATCACACTCCTTGAAGTCCTTCAATGGATCCCCCATTGTCCTATTGGGCAATTTCATGGCCCCCAAATCTTTCTGATCCTGCACCACTAAGCTCTCTAATGTCATGCCCAATCACTCCCTTAAGTCACCAGCTCTGGCTCTGTTATGGCCCCTCATAGCTTTCTTGCTTGCTACTCTTTGGAAAAGTCTAGTCATTTCTCAGAGCACATCCTATGAAAAAAACGCTCTCAGATTCTTTCAACAGGGCTTGTTAATGCAGGGAAAAAAGAAAACTAACTTACTCTATGTATTCCCCATGAAGATTACAAAGAGAGCAGACTCATTTTTTTTTTTAATAATAGTATCTAACTGCAACCCAGAAATGCCCCATCATGTACTCTGAAAATTATATGTCCGAACACTACTTATGCAAAATTTAATGGCAGGTTCAAAACACTGTTGAGTCAAAAATTCAATATTGACAGTGCATTAACAATTGCTGGTAATCCAATGATCTGTGTTTATATGTTCGGGGTTGGACAACATTGCCAAATGTGGTAGTGACCACTGTTTGTCTCCCAACGCCCAGGCTCATCCTCTTCTTTGACAAGAGACACCCTGTTTTTGCCAGGCACAGCACTGCTTACAATGAAGATTATATTTCTCAGTCTGTTCGTTTAGTAAGTTCCCATGTGACCATGTTTTGGTCAATGAGATATAAAGAGAAAATATTATATGATATTTCCAGAAAATCTTTTTTAAAGAGACAAGGCACACCCTTCTTTTGCTCTATCCAATTCCATGGAATGTGGATGTGATGACAGGAGCTTCACCAGCCCTTCTAGATCAGAAGACTGGTTGGGGGCCATACTTTAGGGATGGTAGAACAGTGAGCTGGAAGGAGCCTATGTCCCTGAATAGTTTCAGGAGCTCCCTTTCTAGCTCTGGACTGCCTACTCTAAATTGTTGCTAGGTGAGAAAAGAATAAACTGTTACTTTCTTTAAGTCTCTGTAAATGCAGGCCAATTTTTTTTTCAGGTCTCTGTATTTGCAGCCAAAGCTAGTCTTAAAGGAGGTATGGAACTTTGCATGACAACCCAGGCATATTAACAGAATATAGAATGAGAACCCTTAACAAACTTAGCAATGCACTAAGTCTAGTTAGTGGATATCAAGTATTAGTGATTCTCAAAATTCACTTAGAAGGCTAGCATCCTCATCAAATCTCCCAGGGGCTGAAAGGTCATGGGATTGGGTATACCAGTCTCAACTGGGGCTTTTTTTTTTTTTTTTTTTTTTGAAAGTGAGACTTTATTAACAATGGTTTAAAAAAAAAACAAACCACAGAAGGACATTTTAGTAGAATTCAAGGACCCCAGGCATCACTAAAAAATAGTTAATTTTTAGTTATAATTGTTGTTGCTGGCAAAAGTTGTTAGTAATACCTCTCTTTTTAGTTAAAATCCCTATATTTGATGAAAGTGTTGTAGTTGACACATTTCTATTAAAAACAACAATTTCTATTCTACATAATATCTGACTCTTCACAACTGTCAAGGTCATGAAAAAACAAGGAAATATTGAGACACTGTCACAGACCAGAGGAGAAAAGAGTGGTATGATGACTAAATGTAATATGGATCCTGGAAAAGAAAAGCACATTAGTGGGAAAACTGGCAACCTCCAAATATTGTTTGGAGTTTGATTGATAGTGATGTAACCCAGTTTGGAGTCTTAATTGTGGCAAATGTACCAGAATAATATAAGATGTGAACAACGGGGAAACTTGGTGGGGGTATACAGGAACTCCCTGTTCTATATTTACCACTTTTCTGTACAACTAAAACCATTGTAAATTTCTAATTTCATTTAAAAATAGCACTATCTATTGCCAAGTAGTTGGCAGGATTGGTTGTGATGATAGGTACAAAGCCCTGAGCTTGTAGTAGAGATCTAATAAATATTATTACCCTCCCTTCTACGAACACCCTTAAAATCCCCCCAATCTTTAACATTTTCTATTATCAGATAAATTCTTTGACATGTACTTCTTCTGTCTTGGTATGACTGAAAAATAATTGTCTTATAATAGACTTTTATAAATTTGAAGGCAGCCATATATTTTCCTTTCCTTTTCTTCTCCACTATTAATAATCTGTCTTCACCTTTTCCTTGTGGTTACTCTGCTTTCTTCTTTGACGTCTTTTTTCTCTGTAGTCTTTCTAAATTTATTTGACTAATTTTAGGATCCAGATCATACTCAGTACTCTTGCAAAGGCATCCCACGATAAACTTATGGATATAAATCCTCTTTTCTCCATGGTTCTCTCTCCTTCACTCTTTCCCCTGGTTTTACACAGAATACGTTCTCAGTATGTTTCTGTTAAATTGATTTGAATTAATGAAGATGGTGTATAGCCAAAGGACTATTTCATAATCCTTGAATGATTTATTATCTTTGCAAACATTTGAGCATGATGTCAGATATAATTATAACATTAAACTTTTAGCTCTCTCATATTTATTTCAAAGCACCTAGTTAGACAGATTTTCCAGGACATGAGCTACTCTGGTGAACATCACTTGCCTTTGGGAGTTCCATGAACTCTTACAAAGAACCAAGATCAATACAGTGAAGAAAACTTTCTTTTAGCTTAAAAAGCATACCTAAGGTTTGACTGGAATTTCAACAATTACCAAAAGGTTTCTCACTGGCTTTCAAATAATGCCTGGCAAATCAAGAAAATAATTTATTTTTCCATGTTTTTTCTTGGTCATTTAGCCAAACTTAGTGTCTGTTTATTTATTTTTCACACTATATTTTTATAGCTTGTTGCCTCAACTCTCTTTTCTATACTTGTCAATACCGAACTCTATGCCTTTCTGATTAGATGGCAATGTTTTGAAGTTGTTTTGGTGATTACAATAAAAGAGAACACAAAAGGAAGTAAGCTGGAAAGAAAAACACATCAACAAGACAAAGCGATGGTGCCTCCAGAAAGTATTTTTAGCAGAACACAATAAGAAGGACAAGAAGAAAACAAAAACGATAGGAAGAAATAGTGATTTTTCAATCAAGCAAAGTGAAGTTTGATTTAGAAGTTAAATCCTGAGATAAACCAGTCCTTCAAACTGGGATCTGGCCTTGGATTAGAAATGAGGCCACAGAACTCTGCTCTGGGTAGTTCAGAGCCTCCCGGGCATTAGTCATGGCCCAGTCTTCAGAAGGAGATGCTGTGGATGCTCTGCCCACATTCCCTTAGATTTCTTAATGATCTCCAAATACAGCAGATTCTATAGTGCTGCTTTCACTCCCAAAAGCCTGACTGTACCTTTATGGTAGGATGGCCCTTAGGCTGCTGCAGCCCATTTTGCTTAAACTAGTACTTCTCAAAGTATAATCTACAGACCAGCAGTATCCATATCACCTAGGAATGTGCTGAAAATGTAAATTCTCGTACCCTGTCCCAGACCCAGTAGATCAGAAACTGTAGAAGAGGGGCCCATCAGTCTGCATTTTATTAAGCCCTCTAGTAATTCTGATACATGCTCAATTTTCAGACCCACTGACACATGGAGAGTCAAGTGGCTTGGAGTTTACATTTTGAGGGAAGCATCTCTTAACCAATGCTGATAGACGTGAGAGCTGCCTCACTCCTTGTGGGAACAAATCAGGGGTGAAATCTAAACTATCTCCTAGAACTCCATGACAGAACTGACCCAAAATTAATCTCTGTGGGTCTCTCTTCATAGCATAGCCTTTCTTGGCCTTCTCTTCACTTCCCCACCACCCAACTAGTGTTTCACAGGACCACTTCCTACTAATTCAATTTCATATGAATCTTCAGCATAGGATCTTCTTCTAGGGAACTAAACCAAAAATACCTTCTTTCATGAAAACCTCAACTTTATTGTTTACAGTCTGGTGATCTGGCATCACATTAGCAATAATCGTAGACTCCACACATGGCACTAGAGGCTGGGGATAACCAGATCAATAGGACTTTCTCTGCCCCTAGAAAGCTAGGGGTAGTAGCAGTAGTGGTGGGGCTGGGGGGACAGACACTTTAAAGGATATTGTATATATAACAACACTGAAATTCTCAACAGTGGTAGGAAAAAAATTTTACCCAAAACTCCTAGAAGAAGCAATGGGCCAAGCTCACTCCTAAATGTGGATGAAGACTTTTCAGGGTATGAAAAGTGAATGAAGTATTCCAGCAAAACTCATGGACCAAAACATGGGAGTAAGAGACAGAGAAGAACCATGCATAATTTGGTGTTCATGTGGTGTCTAGTTCAAATTAGAGAGGGGCAGATGATAAAGTGAAAAAATTGGGAAGTTCTGTAGCATAGGAAGACTTCTGTGTCCTTCTAAGTAGTGTGGCCTTTATTTGGTGGGTGATGGGTATGTGTTGGTAGGTTTTAAGCATGAAAATACATGTTCAAATGTGTTCACAGAAAAATCCTCTGGTTGAATTAAAAAGGGGCAATTTTATCAGCAGGAAGACCAATCAAAGGCTACAGTGAAAATCCAATTTTATCAGCAGGGAGACCAATCAAAAGCTATAGTGAAAATGCAAGATATGGCAAGGTTCTGAACTGGAGGAGAATATGGAACCCAGGAAATATGTAGGAGCCCAAACTGGCATGATGGTAACTGAATACATGTAGTACTGATTGACAGGGAGGAATAAGGCAAGGACAAATCCAGGTTTCTGGCTTGAGTGATGCAATTAACTTGGTCATAACCATTTTCATCTTGCCAGTTCAGAGTGAGGACTAAAACGGCCACACTGAGAATCGCCCCTTACCTTGGGAAAGCTAGATACAATTAATATTCAAAATCAACACAGTCAATGGAAAGTTTCATCAGTGCTGAAAAATGCAAGGCACCTCTGATTAGTACTGATATAGAATTGCCTAATCAACAAAAACACCAGGTACAATTAATAAACATGCCCTTTCAGTTAAATACAATTTAGGCATGATTACATTCAATGGAGAGTTTATACAATTTTTCAGTGTTTCTTTAGTAATTAACAAAATTCTAACTCTTAAGAGAATTAGACATAGAGATATGCAAAAGTTTACTAGAAGAGCAGATAGTAAAATGAAGATGCATGTGTGTATTGGGGTGGGGGGAGTGAAATCATGATTAACGTGAGCTTTCAACAGAACAAGCTGCAAAACGAATTCCCCAAATCACTATATGAACAAAAGCAAACACAATACCTAACTCTGGCACAAAAATATTGCCAGAGACAGAACTCAGTCAAGCTAAAAGCTGGCTACAAAAAAGGAGAAACCTATGGAAATGCTTTGGAAGAATTTTTTACTGGAATCATGCATGAGAGGGCCTAAAGCCCAACTCAATCTAGCTCTAGCCTCTAGAGTCTGATGCACTGGGAATCAATGTGAAAGGGTGGCAGAACCGGCACAGGAACTTGGTTCCCCTTCTGCCTAAGGGTTCAATCTCTTGATTCCCAGGAAGGCACCTCCTTACAGCTGCAAACTCTCATGTCCCTCCTTCCTCATGCTCCATTTGACTTCAAATCCTCATGACATAAAATAAAAGAATTAGCAACAGGAAAAGAAACAAACCAGTTTCAGGCCTTCCTAAAAACAATGATGTCTATTGGCCTTATCATCCCACCACCAACCTGAGAAAAGACTGTTCACTAAACAAGTGGGCTGAGTTGGTGACAAGAAGAAGCAGTGGTAGGACTCAAGAGACATTCCCACCACCATAGTAGCCACATTCTCTTCAAGAAATTTTGTTACATACTCAAATCCCAGTTTGGATAAAGCAAGGGTAATGTTAAAACTCACTCATACAAACATCCCACATACATGCCTGTTTATCTATCTATCTATCTCTCTATCTATCTATCTATCTATCTATCTATCTATCTATCTATCTATCTATCTACCTACCTACCTACCTACCTACCTACCTACCTATCTATCTAATGACTTAGACAGCAACCAATCAGAATGGACAATGTTGTAGCTTTAGCGGTAGAGAGATTTCAGAGGAGGGGCTGGGGCTGCCAGGGTATGGTAGGAGTAGGAGGAAGTTAAAGGGTGAATGGGGGCACTTTAAGGGAACAGAGTGGCAAAAGTCTTTAATCAGTAGCAATGCATTTCAATATTTCAACAATACTCATGCATATCAGATGAATATCAGTCCTAGCAAACAAGAATATTTTTCTTGCATTAAACTGTCCAAATCCCAGAATGTGGAGCACAAGTTGGGCATGGCAGAGAGTCTAAGAACAGTAAATAAATTTAATTGACTATAATGGTCCAGGAAAAAATAAGATAGAACCAGCTAGCATTAATAGCCAGAAAAAATGACTCAATTATCAAACTCAAGAGGAGTAAAGGAGGACTTTCATTAAAAGATAGGAAATGCGGCCAGGCATGGTGGCTCATGCCTGTAATCCCAGAACTTTGGGAGGCCGAGGCGGGTGGATCACAAGGTCAGGAGATCGAGACCATCCTGGCTAATACGGTGAAAACCTGTCTCTACTAAAAATATAAAAAATTAGCCAGGCGTGGCGTGTGTGCCTGTAGTCCCAGCTACTCGAGAGGCTGAGGCAGGAGAATGGTGTGAACCCGGGAGGCGGAGCTTGCAGTGAGCTGAAATGGCACCACTGCACTCCAGCCTGGGCAACAGAGCGAGACTCTGTCTCAAAAAAAGAAAAAGAAAAAAGAAAGATAGGAAATTCATATTTCTTTAATGGTATGACTGGATTTTGGAACAGAGAAGTAAACGCTGGGGTGATATGTTAAGGACAACAAGATTTCTCAGAGGAACCCCAGAATACTCAGGGGATTGCTAATTTTTGAGGAGTCACAGAGGTCAGAACCTATAACTCTGAGAAAACATCTCTTTATTCTGGTCCTTTCTGCAATTCCTGACTCCCAGTCCTTAAAAGGCACAGAAATGTTAGAAAACAACTTTGGGTGTTGATCCTGAGCTGGAAGAATCCAAGCAAACATGGAAAAGCAGTGTAGGAAATCAATGGAAGCTGCATCGACCAAGTTCTAACTGTAATGATTTTTATAAATTTGTCATATTCAGGACAGTGTGACCACTACTATAAACACTGCAGCATTAGCATGCACAAAGATGTTCATGGCAGCAGTGTTTATAACAGGAAAGAACTGGGAAGACATAAATATTTTACTCTATAAAGTTGACTACAGTAACTATGATATATCCATTTGATGTGATGTTATACAGCCATTAAAATGACGTTTATAAAGACTTAGTAATAATGCTTGGAAACATTTTTAAAAATAGGGTAAAAAGGGAAGATACATAATTACCCATATAGTATGATCACAATTAACAGCAACTACATACGTAAAGACATAAAAAACACCAAAATATTAAGAATGTTTGGATGTGAGGAAGAAGATTTTGAGTGGCATTTGTCATCCTCTGATTTATCAGCATTCTCCCAATTTAAGCATGAAGGAACAAGATGAACTGAAAACCACAGTGAACTTTGGATAAAGTATGAGCACTTGCTCTATAGACTTCATTTCTGTATGCAGTGCAAGACTTAAGAGAGGAATCAGCCTTTTGACGGCACATTGGGAGCCATAACACTTTGTATTCCCTTTGAACAAGACCTTCCCCTAAACAGAAGCTAATATCTGTGTGTGCAAGTGTTAGGGGAGATTTCAGTCATTGACGTACATACCCCTGGGGTCAGCACTTCTATTGACTGATTTGACACTCACAGTCTATTCAGGATGTTTTTCAAATTGTTCAAATATCTAAGAAAAATGTTTGAAGCTATTATGATCACACATTAATAATGCTCAAGGGTAAAATTATCTAAAAAGTAACTCTTATATGGATAATTTTTATTACTTTAAAATATATTTACCATATGCCACACACTATGATTATATAATTCCCACCACAATCCCATAGTATATATTCTTATTATCTCCATTGTAAAAATAAGAAAATAGGTCTGGGCAACATAGGTAACTCAGTCATGCAGCTCAGAAATGATAAAAGCAGAATTTGGACTGAGTGATCTCTGACTTCAAGGTCTACATCTTTGACCATTATTCTATAGTGTCTGGATTTTTTTTACATCAGTAATATACATCTAGATATGTCAAAAGACCATCTTCCTTTGTCAACATTTGCTCTAGAACAATACTCCAAGCAAGCAATGCTCTGGAAGACTCAGGCACGTACTGACTACTCAAGTATCTTATACTGGCCACTTCAAAAACCTAAATGAACCCTATCTTAGAAGCCACAGTTGAAGGAAAATGATGATGTTTGATGGTTCTCCTTTTATTAAATCAGCTTTAAAATGTTACCTGTTTACACAGAAAAAATCACTTAATCTTTGTTCTATTTTGCATTTCATAATTTATTTAAGAGACTTAATGATATCTAACCCTAACCTTTACTCTAAAAGACTTACCATCGTGTGCAGCCTAAAAGGAAACAAATTTTGATCTGGCTAAATGAAATGAAATAGAATGAAGTTCTGGCTTAAAATTTACTTGCTTTTCTACCATGCCTTTCTGACAAAGAGAAAAGAGAATCTGTAATCAAGGGGCAATTATACTACCTGCATCCAGGAACCAGACACAGCAACGCAAACAAACTCCCTATAGTCCTTCCCAATCACAATTCTGTGTCATTGGGTCCTCTGAAATCTTAGACTTAGTAGGGATGGAGTAATATAATTATGAGGGGAGCCGTATATTTCTCCTACTAAAACTTGGAGGGAGAAAAATGTGTGCAGCTGGAAGATTAAAACTCTAAGCAAAGTGAGGGTTTTTGCAGAATGAGAAATTTGTTGGAAATAAGGCAAGGCAACAAGAAAAATTATGGGCTACATCTGAGAGCACAATTCTATGGTGAAATTGCTTTCATCATGAAACACCTTTCCAAAAGAAAGAGCTAAATACAGGAGGCATTAGAGAATAATTTCAACCCAGATGGGCTAACACTTCAGAGAAGACTCTACAGGGGATAATCTTTCACAACGTAGGAATGAATGAAATCAGCTGATGGATCTTCCATTGGTTTTTAGCCTCTGTAGAACATTCTATTTTCAGAAAATCTAAACAAAGTAAATCCAAGAAGAGAGGTTTTTTTTTGTATTGTTTTTCACATGTGTGTCCAGGCAAAACCGGTTCTTCCTAAAGAAGTAGAAAATATAGAAATAGAGACTAAAGAAACATAAAGTGGATATTTACAAACTACTATTCAAATTATCTCCATGGTAATTGAATGCACTATTTATCAGTTTCCATTGAATTCTTAAATCTGTCTTAATATCTGTATATCACTTATAAACTTTCGTATGTATTATCTTATTTTAACTTTCCAAAAATCCTGAGAGGTTGCCAGGGCATCTTAGGCCCACCTTGCAGATGGTGGAACTGGGATGGAGAGATGAAAGGACTTATTCAAGGACAAATGCAAATGGAAGAATCTGAACTTAAATCACATGAGTATTTGAGTGTGTGAGTTCCATATGTGAGCATGGTAAGAATGGGCCAGGCAACCAGCCTGCCCTGATTCAAAATCTGAGCTCTGCTGATTTAGGCAGCATACTTAACCTTTTTGCGATTCAGTTTCTTTATTCAGTGAAGACAGTAATAGTACCTACTTCATAGGATTGTTGTGAAGATAAAATAAGTTAGTATTTGCAAAGTGTTTGGCAGCATACATATGGTTATGGTTATTATTAGTTGATACACACATACATATTTACTTCCACCTCCCATTTTTAACATAAGAATATATTTGTAAAGTTAAGTTTCCAATATCTGCATCAGCATTTCCTGAAACTCCCAATGCATTGTGCAAAATCATTAGGAAGTCAGCACCTGATTCCAGTCCAGATACTTAAATTGTCTGCAGATCCACATACAGCCGTCCTCTTACAGTTAACCATCCTTCTTTCAGGTAATTTGTTGCAGTCATGTCCATGTCACCCCTCAAACGCAATACAATCTATTATTTTCCTCTTTATTGTCAGTGTAGATGCAATCTCAGACTTCAAGCTGCCTAAAGTATGCAAACTCACAATGACCTAGAGGTGGCACTTTGTAAAAATACTGTAGATTGAAAAACACACAACAGATCACACTTTCCCCTGATTGCAATTTTTTCATCTATTTTCATAGGTACAGCCTGGTTATTACTCTTTGTCAAAGAGAGCACATCATTTGAAAGTGTTTTGTATAAAGAATGAGGCTTTGATAAGAATAGGACCTGTCTCCTCAACTCTCCTCTTCAATGTGTGGTACTGGTAGCATCCCTGGAGAACTTGTTAGAAATGCCAAATCCCTGGCCCCATCCTAGATCCACTGCATCAAAACACATTTTAAGAAGTTCCCAGATAATTACTGTGCACATGAAAATTTGAGAAGCATTGGGCTATCTCTCTGCAGACACTTTATTTGCAAATTATGTTTCATTGAAAAGCTGACTTGGCTGAGTGCGGTGACTCACGCCTGTAATCCTAGCACTCTGGGAGGCCAAGGCAGGGGGATCACAAGGTCAGGAGATTGAGACCTTCCTGGCTAACACGGTGAAACCCCGTCTCTACTAAAAAATACAAAAAATTAGCCGGGCATGGTGGCGGGTGCCTATAGTCCCAGCTACTCAGAAGGAGGAGGCAGGAGAATGGCATGAACCAGGGGGGCGGAGCTTGCAGTGAACTGACATCATGCCACTGCACTCCAGCCTGGGCAACAGAGCGAGACTCCATCTCAAAAAATAAAAATAAAAAAAACAAAAAGCTGACTAAAAGAATGACACTCTGCTAGGTGTTCAGTAGCTTGGGTAAAGTCAAGATTATCCAAATTTGATAGTCGGTACTATGATATAATGCAGCAATTATTCTGTCACTAAAGGCATCCAGTCTCTCACTGATTTCCTCTTATATCTCCTGGTATTTACTTATCAAAGTTTGAAAAGGCAGATTCGGCCTCACCTGCAACAACTCAGAAAAATAAGAGTGAGTCATCTCATTTCGCATTTAGAAGAACAGGCTATGCCTGTCGATTCATAGTTGGGTGAGCCCAAAAATGAATGAAAAGCCAAGCCAGACAATCATCCCTCTGTCAAATGCAGCTCAGAGGGCAGCCTCGAAGGTAATGAGCGCCTTGGCTGGAATTAAGAAGTTTCAAGGGACTTCAACAAGAAAAAAAAAAAGGAGGAAAAGGAAAATAACTTAATGAATCACTAATTCTGGAGCGACTCAAAGCATGACAGCAGGCATGAATCTTTTTAAATGACTAATACCATCAACTCAGAGAAGTGACTTAGCAAATAAAGTTAGAATGTGATCACTTAGGATAAATTTTACCCTCAGAGAGAGACATGGGAGTTGTAAGAGTTCCATGTTGCATCCCAGGAGACTTAGTCATTACTGTTGTGTCAGACTACTGGACACTTTTGTCATTGACCCGAAGTAAATTTTGAAATTGAATATAATTCAATAAGTATGGTTCAATTGATCAGGTATGCACTACATACCTGGAATGCTAAGAATTTCAAACATGGAGGTGATTCAAGCTTTTCTCTCACAGAGTTCATAGGCATTAAAGGTGAGAGTTGAGAGTGAGCATCTATTTCAGTTCTTTGATAAAATTTACTATTTTTATTTCATTCAGGATGGGAGGGAAAAGCTGGGAGTGCGTGGTTTGGAAAGCATTCTCTAAGCAATAAGCTCTTAAGCAGAAGGCCCTGATTATATTAAAAACAAATATTTTATATCCCTCTGATATTTAATGATATTTAAACACTGTATCATGTGCTACTGGGTTGTATACTCTGGATCCTATAAAAAAGGCGAGGCAAGTGTTTTTCCTCCTAAATAAGAGAAAAAGTTTTTGCATCTCAGAGAGCCAAGTTGTGCTTGCATAGCTACAAAGTGGCAGAAAAAAGAATCTGAGCTTAGATTCTATTCCAAAATCTAGGTCTTTGTCTATTGTCCCATGTTAAATCTTAACTTGCTTTACAAAGCATACCCACACATCTTATTTCATTCTAATTTTGATTTTAAATTACCCTGTGGAGTAGAAAGCAACAGGAGCCATTGATTCTGATTTTCAGATGAGTAACTTGTCAAGTGACTCTAGCAATGGTTGTCAG
The DNA here is from genome assembly GCF_049350105.2 of Macaca mulatta. NCBI lineage: Eukaryota > Metazoa > Chordata > Mammalia > Primates > Cercopithecidae > Macaca > Macaca mulatta. The sequence continues at coordinate 21,833,059 of NC_133407.1, forward strand.
GATTCAAATCCCAGTCTGTGGATTTCTAGTCTTAAGTGCTTTCCTCTGCTTCCCTAATACAGGTGCTCTCTAAAATTCATTTCTTCTTGGATACCTGGCTTGACAATATTCCACTGCCTCTCTTGCAATTAGGTGTAGCCATGTAACAGAATTCTGGTCAGTGGAATGGAAGTGCAAGAAATTCATGTCTTTTCTGAAACTTGGTCCATATAATCGTCCTATGCATGCTCTTCTTAGTTGCCTTCTGGCTAACAGTAACAGAGATAACAGTTACTCTGTATCTGTATAGCCATGTATACACAATAATAGAGCTAGAGTCAACTTATCTCCCTGAATGACTACATGGAGTAAACTTACCTTCCCGTCCCACTTTACCACCAACCTCAAACTGCCCTGGACAATCATGTAATCAAGAAATGAACTTTTGTTGTGGTGAATCATTACATATTTGGATCAATTTGCTATAGTGATTAGACGATCTTAGCTGCAGTTCACAACCATCCTGCATGTCAGCTCATTTGGGACAGCAGCAGTGGCAGTGGCAGTGGCAGTGGCAGCAGCAGCAGCACCGATATACCTCTTGTTCTGCCTTACAGAGACTATCAAATCCATCCTTGCAGTGATTCTTCAGGGCTTTCATAAATCATTGAGCTAAAATAAGCTGAACAACCAGGCATAGTCAGTTGGAGGCAGAATAGAGAAGTAGATAAGGTCAAGCTTTGCAGTCAAATGAACCTTAGTCTGAGGTTCAGCACTATCATTTATTAGTATGAACATTTTGACTAGTCCTTTAGTCTGTGAGTCGTGGTTTCCTTGTCTGTAAAAAGGTGATAATAAATAGCAATAAGGTCATGGATAATTTTAAACCATATCACAATGTGTGTGATATGCTTGGCACAGACCTTGGCCCAGTCCCTGGCATATGACAGAAACTTAGTAACCAGTAGATATTATTAATATAATGCACTACTGAGCATTTCTGTCACCATGACACAGCTAGAATTGCAGCTGAAGGTAATAGGGTGGTTAATAATGACGAATGGGAGATATGAGCTCTGCTTCACTTAGTATTATAAAAAGGGCACATCTATGAAAGATAACTAAAAAGATAAAGGTAAGTACTGTTAACGAAAACAGGATAGATGAGTTAGTGAAAATGAAAAAAAGAATATTTGTCTTCAGTACTACCAGGTTTTACTAATAATCCTAGGCCAATTTATCAAGTAAGATCTACTTATCATCAGTCATTTGACTAGATGCCTTAGTCATGTCCATTGTAAGAAGGCTCGAATTTGGCTTTTACGAATAGTCTACATGAACAAACAGCAAGTAACTCAACATAGAGACATTATGGTGCCTCTCACAGGCTTTAACAGAGCCTCAGAGGGTAAGAGAGAAATGTATTTCCTTTTTAGTTGGTCGTTGACTTTAACGATAGGGTCATAATGTTTGGTCTATGACTGCAGGCTTATTTCTTTCTTGTAATACCTACTAATTTCTTTACTAGATAAAGAAATTCTTCACTGTTTAATTCACTGCAGCAAATGGGAATATCTAAGAAGAAACCATTTTTATTTTTATGGTATTGATTTTTAAGGTTAAACTTCAACTTATGAAAAGCGATATTAGTTTTCCATTGAGGGAGTAATATAAATGTTCATGGATCGATAGATGATAGCTAAATAGATAGATTGATCAATAAATGAAGAGGTAGATATCCTTTATAGATATATTTTAAGTAAAACTAAGTAATTTTAAAAATATATTAGACAATTATATTCAAAAATTATGAATATGCTAAGGCAATGACTCAAGTTAGGAAATGCCACTTTAAAGCAATAACAGCCCACTAATACGACACAGGTTTATAATTTTTGCTTTTTTCCAGGCACTTTTTACTCACTGGCACTATGTTCATTAACAAACCAACAAACAAAACCTTCTTTCTCCAATGATTATTTTTGCCTATGAAATGGCAAATAAGATTGAATCAGCCTGGTATCCAAGCACTTCTACAGAATATTCTGATGTTCTGATATTCTCCCCTGCTGTTCCTTTATGTCTCCAGGCTATAGCCAAAAAGAACTTTGCACTGTCCCACTACATGCTTTCTCATCTCTATTTTTGCTTATGCTGTTCTCTCTGCCTATAACATCCTCCTTATTCCCCACCAACGAAGTCTTTCTGATTTCTCTTTTCTCTGAAGTACTCCTAGAGCATACAGGTAATCCTCATTTGCATTTATCATACCATGCCTTGTTTTATGGCTGTATATCAGAACCACCTGGGAAAAGTTTAAAGCTACTGGTGCCTTAGTTCCAGCCTTAGAAATTCTGGTTTAATTTATATATAGTGCAATCTGAACCTAGGATGTTTTCCAGAGCTCTCTAAGAGATTCTAGCATGCAGCAAAACTTGAGAAGAAATGTTACACACACTCACAATCTTCTCAAAGCCCCACTATTGGACAGCCGGCTTCTTATGTCTGCTTGCCTTAGTATAGATGGAATAGCAAGAAATACTTGAACAGCATTCAAGAAATACTTAAACAGCCACTTCAGCATTTTTTAAGTCCATCCTGGTCTTGTTCCAGGACACCCAACTCTCTGACAGATTTTAAATCATGATTCTATTCCATTATTTTGCAGGTTATTAGAAACAGATCACCAGGAACAGGAAAACATCACAGCAATTCAGTCAGGCTTTGGACTGTTTCCCCATCTAGGAAATGTATCACACAGGCTATTTTAGGCTGTTAATTAGACATGGAAAAAAATAGCCATCTGGTGCCACCAGGTATGGGCATGATAAACTTTTTCTCCAGTATCCATATAGTATAATTCACTTCTTAATAAACTAAATGTCACTTATTAGGTGAACTATTGTTTTCAATACAGTATCTTTCCATGTGGTCATGCTATCTACTTCAGGACACACATATGGGTACAGTCTGCTCTCAAAAACAAACAGTTCACAGTGAGTTTACATGGGTGACATGATAATTCATAGTGAAAATCTGACACCTGGTCCTGAGCCGTACTCAGAGAAATGACTTAGGCCTAAAACCTCCAGCATGATCAAGAGTTCTCAAAAATCTCAGCTAGACTTCAGGTTATCTTACTGTTGTTTAAAGGACACTGTCAGCTTATTTTTTTTTTTCTGTGAGTTCTTCCTTTTGACAGTTTACATGTTTTGTTTTATACTTCATCTCTCTCAGCCTCCCAGAGGCTTAAGTCAGTGAGAAATGACATGTCAGCTTCTCCTAAACCATTATTAATGACAGATCAATTTCTGCAACATCTGAACTCACATGTATATCCAAGCTCATCTTTGAGAATATTTCAAATCAGCTTTTTGAAGTCTTTGTTCCTGTCTGTAAAAAAAAATGACAGAAATTCTAGATTTCATGGAGGAACTGTTCAGGTACAGGTTCTGACTAACACAAACCAGCTGAACTGAATATCAAGGAGATGCAAGTCATTCTCCTTTCATTAATTCCTACTAATATTTTCTTCTTTCATTTTCCTCTTTCCCCGCTTATGTCTATTGAATTTTTTCATCCAGTCTTTTAGTCATTTTTGTTTCATCATCTTTAGCACCTTACCTGATATCTCATTCATTTTTTTTTAATCCCAAAGCTAGGCCTAAGGTTTTGAGGCCACTTCTCCTTCAGTATGAATCTGCTAGGGGACACTGTCATCCCCATCCCCTTCTTGTTGACCCAGCAATGCCTGGAACTGGTGGAAATGACAATTATCTCCAGAAATAGATTTCAGCACATAGGAGATATGAGATTATGCCATAATAAAAATATGTATGGATATGGACAAGAACTAGAAAGGGAAGAATGCAGAATGAAACAAAAATATTTTTTAGCATAATAAAATCTGGGGAGATGCTTTGTTTACTTTCATTAGTGCTGTTATAACTGTTAGAATTTTACACTTTTAAATAAAAAATTATGTACTTTTAAAAAAGTTGATTTGAAATCTCTAAAACATCTGTGATTTTTCAAAAAAGAAAAAAAGGGGTTTTGGAAGTGAGTAATCCAAGGAATGAGATAGAAAATAATGTGTGCCTTTGCAGAGACATACTTAGTACATGGACGTAGGAAACTGTCTCACTGTCTTTATGTACCATTGATTGCAGGCTAAAGGATTCCTACACATTTCCCCCCCACTGGACTCTCCTTTCTTCTTGCAGGATTTGAGCTCACACTCTGTTCTACTACCCCTCTGCAGGCTTGCGTTTAGTTCCCAGCTCTCCTGTGAGATTCCTTTGGCTTCTTTCTTCCGCCCCACTTCACAGCTGTGCGGTGACATCTAACACTTCCCGGCAGCATATGCTGGCAGGAACAGGTGCCAAGGCAGCAGAGACTGTGAGAACGGGAAAGGATCCCATAAAGGGTTGGGCTCTGCTTAGCAGGCCCCAGCTGTCCTTCCCTCCCAGTCTCAGGGACAGAGCAGTCCCAGTTGATCATGCAGGTGTTATTCCACATATATACAGTGTTCTGTAGGGTTTGCAGAAAGCCAAACATTACCTCAGCTGGTTGAAAACACTCTGACTTTTCTCCCATTTCATGGGAAGTGCTGTGGATTCACCCACTTTGTACTTGCACTCCCAACATTGCCCAGTAAAATTGTAGTAGGGGCAGCAAAGCATCAAGAGAATGTGACACTTAAGAGCTGCTTCTGCAGTTAGACCTGGGTTCAAATCCAATTTTTGATAGCTCCAGGATCCTGGGCAAGTTCTAATGAGATATGATGTCATTTCTCATCTGTAAAGTGGTTATTCTTGAGAATTCATTGAGATAATATGTACTAAAGGGTCTAACGCTAGTAAACTCTCAATATATGTCCATTTTTATTATAAGGTAACCTCCTGAATTAGGCTTACAGGCTGAACTGACAGGTAGGAAAGTTGAGTCAATTTCCATCTACTTCAAGAAGACCATATTCATAAGGCTAGGAAAAAGGCAAAAGGGTATTTCTGTAACCCATTGAAAGTTCAGCTTCTTTTTACTTCAATGAGCCCCAGAGAGAGGAGATGAATTGTCTCTTCAGAATACGTTACTACACTTCTCTCATTCATTCATTCATTCATTCATTCAACAGATATTTATTGAGTATTGACTTTATGTCTCACCGGTGTCTAGAATACAGCACTGATAAAGTAAATTTTCTGACCACATGAAACTTAGAGAGTAACAGAGGAGACAAATACTAAACAAGTAAATATACACACAGATACACACAGGTACACACCACACGTGCTCATTTATAATAGTTCAGGTGGTGACAAGCATGGGAAGAAAAACAAACTGAGGTAAAAATGACAGAGAAAAAGGCAGAGAATAAAAGGGAGTGATTACATATTTCATACAGTTGGTCACAGAAACCCTCTCTGATGAGGTAATGTTTGGATATAACCTTCTCTGATGACCTCCCAGAAAACTCTTCTTCAGTAAAACAAAAGCACATTGGATACACAGGGATTCCTAGTACTTACAAGTCTCAGAGTAACTCATTTTTAATTACACCCATTCTCTATATGACCAAATGATTTTCAATGATAATCATGAAATGGAACAAATATATTTTACGTATAAAAAAATGTGCACTCACCAAACATCCTGTGTCAGTGGGCATAACTGGGGCTTCTCTGAATTAATTTTCTTATAGGATACAGTGTTTACTAACTAATAATAGCAGAAATAATAATAATGAGCTACTTGGAGCTAACATACATTATTAAAATTTAATAGTAAATACTACAACAAAATATTTTGGACAAGAAAGGATATTTTATCACTAACATTATTTGGAAATGCTAGTGTTTGGTGAAAATAAAAATCAAAACACCTCCGAGTTGGTTTTACAATATTTTCAAATTCTCTCTGTACTTGCTTATTGCCTGTATCCAGGGTGTGCTGTTCCCACTGGCCTGACCTCAGTCTGCCACTGGTGGGGGAGCTGCGTGACTCCTCTCTCCTCACTTCCAGATCTAGCATGATCTTTTCTTCCAAATGTGTTTTACACACTCTCCCTCTTGGACCTTTCAAACTCTGAATCCAGCAACCCATATATATCCTGGAAGTAAAAAAAAAAAAAAAACAAAAAACAAAACCTGACACAATCGCTGAGGCTGAACAGAAAAACTTATTTAATACTCACAGAAATGGGAGCCATACAACCTTCATGTTTTTTAGAAAGAACATAACTTTACTTTTGAGAGCAGGTAACAGATATTTACTGAGTATCCACAATGTGTAAGATGACAAGGTAAGCAGTAAGTGGAGACACACAAAGCTATGAGACACGGTCTCAGACTTTAAGTGTTTTACAATCAAATTTGAGAGAGAAAACATAGAAATATAGGCAGAAGACATGGAACAAATAAATTAAAGAAATAGAAGTTTATTTTAAAAGAGGAATTATTTTCATCACAGGTGGTCAATGAAAACTTCTGTATTTGCGTTTGTACTGGGTCTTAAGAAGATGAAATTGCACTGGAAAAGTAGAGGGAAAGAGGGAGCCAGTTCCAAGTGGGGGCTCCATCAGGGAGGTACAAAAGGCAGAGTGTGTTAAGAAGTAAAGAAACATTTTGGATGATGTTCAACATGAGTGCAGAATAGCACCATGCAACATCTCAGGAGAAGGAGAACAGGCCCATAGGGTGGCCTTAGATGCCAGACTAAAGCATTTGGCATTATAGATAGTTTAAGGTCACCAAATGCCTTAAACAAGGAAGTAACCAAATTAAAGTGGTATTTTAACATGATGAATCTGTCAGTGATGTGAAGTATGAGGTAGAGGGAGAAGGAGAAGGAGGAATGAATTTGGACACAGGCACGAAGTGTTAAGGTCTGAGTTGAGACATTGTACCTTCAAATGTGATGAAAATGCAGGACATTAGGCAACACCATGAAATTAAAACTCAGAGTTTGATTTTATTTTTAATTTGAGGGTATGAAAAGAGGGATCTGGGGAAAAATAATCACACAGTTGGGATCTAGGAATGTTCTCTTCACTTCCTTGATAAAGTATTTCATGTTAAATATTCTCAACTAAATATTCCCAAAGAAACAAAATAGAGGAGAAATCAGAGAGGCAAATAATTCTTTTTTAATCTTAGAACCCCAATGGTAGTTCCTCCACGAAGACCAGTAGAGGCTTCCCATCCTTGAAAACAAGCAAACAAGTGGATTACCTGTGTGATGTTTTGTGTGAACAGCAAAATCCTTTTCAGTGTTTTGCTGTCTTGGGACAGCCTGGTCCTAAGTCAAATGATGAAACCCTTGGAACCCTTTAGGCATCAGATCTATACTCAATTTCTAATTCTTTTCTCAAGAACATAAGTAGCCTGTTTTATAAACACTTTTTGAAAGGTTGTGTTTTAATCCTCTAAATGAGCTGTATTTCAGGGCTGCACTTAATATGTGATTTATTCTGTGCTACTTAATCCACCTCTTTCTTCAAACAAAGCTCCCTAAAAGAAACTTTCAGCTTTCAAGTGGAGAAAAATGCCCCATTCTTATTTTTGAGTTGCCTCGAGGGAGGAATGGAAGGTTGGAGGGTTTAAGAGAGCCAGTATATTCATTGTCTTTATTACAGATCATTTGCTGATGTTAAGGCAGAGTCCATATTACAAGTTCGGTGTTGCAACTGCCCATTCTTCAAAGCACTCAAATTAAAAATTAAAATGCTACAGCTTAAACATTACAAATCAAGCATCAAAATCTTTGTGTGCTATACACATTTTTCCCAGTAGACATGGGCATTTGTGTGAGGGGTCCTCTTAGGAATCAAACAAAGAGAGCCCATATGGAAGGAGATGTGGGCAGGATTCTGGTTCTCTAGGGAAGGGATAGGAGAAACACAGACTGGATTCAAAATCCTTTTATTGATATTTTAAGAAAAATGGAGAGTATTCATTTTGAAAGCCCCAAGTAAAATGATTTCTACTAGGTTCAGGATTTTGTTTCATTTTCTTGAAAACTGGAGATTTTAATTTTTACTGAAACAAACAAACAAAAAAGCTCTTTTCATTTCGTGTAAAAATGGAATGTGGGTACAAAAAAGCACAGCACTATTCTGCACTGTATCTACAAGGCGACAGGGAAGGAGGGGTTTCTACCTTCTGAAATCAGTGCCAATCGCTGTCTGATTTAGTCTTTATTAGGACGATTTCCACACTTCTAAAAAAAATGCATCTTTCTAAACATCAGGAATAACTGATTGAGATTTCTGAAATCCCCTTTCTTTCCCTCCACAATTTAAATCAAGCTCTTTCAAAGCCAACATAATACATCTTGGTTGAAGCCTGAAAAGGTTATAAATAGTAAAGGTTGAAAATTTTCCACAAAGGTAAGTAGATGAAAAAATAAATAAATAAATAACCCAAACTTCTTATACCATACATGGGCAAGATGTACTCCTTCCTCATCAGTCCTGTCCTTCATCAAGGCACCGTTGTAGTCAAGGAACACAATGAACAAAAATGGGCCATGGTACCCCTGTGCTTGCTCCAAGCTGAACTCTCCTCTGCAGAGATTTCTGCCTCCTCATCCCCAAAACACAGGCATATGACATTTTCTTTAAGCAAAGCTTGGTGCGGGGAAGCTATATGTAGCTTAAATTCTTAATAGCTTCCCTCCGAAGCTGGATATTGTGTGAACATGGCATGCTCTGTGTACTCCATGGGATTGAAGTTTACACCTGTAAATTCTTTGCCTAGTGGCAATTTCCAAGCTAGGAGATTTTTTTCTCTTGCTTCAAATTCCTCCAAGTTTCATTTGAAACTCCTGCCAATGAGCCATATCAGGCGTTAAATCATGTGTCAGAAATGCTGTATCTTTAGAGTGATGCATAACGCTGTAAGAATATGAAGAGGATAATTTGGGCTGGGGCAATGGAAGGGTTTCTTCATGGACAGGTAGGGAAGGCTTAATCATACATTTTATTCACATAATGTTTTATAATTTCTAAGGCACTCCCAGCAGCCTTGTGTTATCTGATTTTCAGAACAGCCCTTCAAGGCTGTTCCATTTCTTTTAGAGTTCCAAGTAACTTCCATCCAACAAATATTTGTTGAGCAACTAGTATGTGCCAGGTGGTGGCATACAGGGTTGAAAGCACAAAAGCCATGGTCTCTGCTCCCAGGAGCTCTGGGTTGAGAGAGTCTGACAATATGCACAAAACACAAATGAGTCATCAAAACAGTTAAGATAGTGAGAGACGCCATGAAGAAAAACCTTAGGGTAACATGTGTTGGAGGGTGACCAAGGGAGGAAAGGCTACTCTTAGGGGTGACATTTGAGCTGAGAACTGAAAAAAGTGAGTAGCATGCCATGGGGTGATTGGAGGCAGGAAGGCATCAAGCAGAAGGAAGCGTAAGTTCAGCAGCTTGGAAACAGGAAGATTCTTGGTATGTTCTACAAACAGAAAGAAGGCCAGTATGGCTGTAGCTGAGGGAGCGGATGGAAAGAGATGAGTTGGAAAGGTGAGAAGGAGCTACCCACTTTAGTAAAAAGAATCAAGATGGAGAAAGAAGATGTGGGGCTCATATTTGCTGAGTACTTACTATGGGCCAGGCCTTGAGCCAAATTCACAGCCATAAGTGGTGGGACTGGAACTCAAATTAGGTTCCCTGAGTCCAAATCCTGTATATCTGACACTACACCACACTGCCTCACTCACACCCTACCGTCTGGAGGCTAGCTTTGGTTCACCCAGGTGGAAACAGGGGAAATAGAGAAAACATTGATATTTTGAATCCTCCATAGGATCCTCTTCACCTGCTGGCCTATCTCTTGAGTGATTTTTGCATGAGGGGCATATTTTTTGGCCTGCATGTTAAAATCAGGTTTTTTTTGTTGTTTTTGTTTTTTTTTGGTTTGTTTGTTTGTTTGTTTTTAGCCTCCTATCCTTAGTGGCCTCTGGGCTGAAGAATCAGCTCACTGGTTCTACACTCTGGGGTAAATTCAAGCACTGCAGATAGAATGTAATTATCAGAGGAAACTGAAAAGGTGACTGCAAAAGAAAGATAAAACATACTTAATGCCTCCAGGAAATGAATCCAAATGGATCTTGATCGGTGTTGCAAGGAGAATGCAATATAAGTTCTTTATCCTCACTCTCCTTCAAGCAAGTTTGAATACTCTCTCACTGCTTTTACATGAACTCAAATTGCTTTAGAAACCTGTCATATTGAATTAGTAAAAGCAGATAATAATTCAGAGGGGTGCCAATGTGGCATTATTGAAAGTCGCTGGTTGGAAGGCTTCCTGCTGCATTATTCAGGGATTATAACTCACTTTCATCACCATGTATCAGAATGAACAAATGAGATTTCTGTGGTTTTTTTTGGATTAAGTTTCTTTAAAAGTTTATCATAAAGATGAGGTGGCCTACATTGTGAATAAGTGTATAGAGAACATCTGCATTCGTCAACAAGAGAACAAGGAAACAAGCGCACACCCTCGGGTTGGCCACATTGTATGGTCACTTGGAAGGGACCATAGTCAGAAACAGATCTTGGGATAGTCCAGCAGAATGGTCAGGTTTCAGAAGGCCTTTGACCTTGATATTAGGGCAAACTCAAAGGCTGGGGGAATTAGGAATAAATAGCAGAGACATGGAAAATAAAATACTCTTCCTTCTAATCTTAACGGTTGGCCATCTCCTCAGAGAACCCATCCTCAATCACTTTCTTTTTTTTTTTTTAATTTATTTATTATTATTATACTTTAAGTTCTAGGGTACATGTGCATAACGTGCAGGTTTGTTACATATGTATACTTGTGCCATGTTGGTGTGCTGCACCCATCAACTCGTCATTTACATCAGGTATAACTCCTAATGCAATCCCTCCCCCCTCCCCCCTCCCCATGATAGGCCCCGGTGTGTGATATTCCCCTTCCCGAGTCCAAGTGATCTCATTGTTCAGTTCCCACCTATGAGTGAGAACATGCGGTGTTTGGTTTTCTGTTCTTGTGATAGTTTGCTAAGAATGATGGTTTCCAGCTGCATCCATGTCCCTACAAAGGACACAAACTCATCCTTTTTGATGGCTGCATAGTATTCCATGGTGTATATGTGCCACATTTTCTTAATCCAATCTGTCACTGATGGACATTTGGGTTGATTCCAAGTCTTTGCTATTGTGAATAGTGCCGCAATAAACATACGTGTGCATGTGTCTTTATAGCAGCATGATTTATAATCCTTTGGGTATATACCCAGTAATGGGATGGCTGGGTCATATGGTACATCTAGTTCTAGATCCTTGAGGAATCGCCATACTGTTTTCCATAATGGTTGAACTAGTTTACAATCCCACCAACAGTGTAAAAGTGTTCCTATTTCTCCACATCCTCTCCAGCACCTGTTGTTTCCTGACTTTTTAATGATCGCCATTCTAACTGGTGTGAGATGGTATCTCATTGTGGTTTTGATTTGCATTTCTCTGATGGCCAGTGATGATGAGCATTTTTTCATGTGTCTGTTGGCTGTATGAATGTCTTCTTTTGAGAAATGTCTGTTCATATCCTTTGCCCACTTTTTGATGGGGTTGTTTGTTTTTTTCTTGTAAATTTGTTTGAGTTCTTTGTAGGTTCTGGATATTAGCCCTTTGTCAGATGAGTAGATTGCAAAAATTTTCTCCCATTCTGTAGGTTGCCTGTTCACTCTGATGGTAGTTTCTTTTGCTGTGCAGAAGCTCTTTAGTTACCCTCATAATTGTTTTTCCATTACAAGATTGCAATTTTTGAAATACCTCCATTGCTTTAATTGCTTGTTTGGCTATTTTCTATCCCTCACACTCCAGAAAGTAATGTGTTTGAGAAGTAGGATCTTAATTTTCTTACCTCCAGACCCTGGAAGCAATGCCTGAAGCATAGTAGGCATTCAAAAATATTTATTGAATGAAAATTATGCACACACACATATATATACATATATAATAGCAGAGGCCATTCTGTGTGTAATAGTATTGTTAGATCAGCTGTTACAGTAAAGTCTATGCAAGCTAGAATCCAGGCAGTCACTATGAACCATCTTTGCTGAGTTCGTCTGAGCAAGTCAATTTACTTACTTAAATGATTTCTTTGCTTACCAGAGACCATCTTTATGTCTCATAGTTACTTTGTGGAGGGACTCTTGTCTGTGGAATAGTTGGGAAGCAACTACAGGTCTCTGCACAATGTAAACATCCTCTTTAGTAGGCTCAAAAATTTTATCCAAGTTCTCAACACCTGCTACTTAATCCACATGACAAACATCTTAGATTTATCTCTAAGATTTCTTTAACTCAAAAAGTCTAATTTTTTTTTCTGCAACTATTAATTTGGAAAATTTAAGTCTAAGTCTACTGAAAGGTTGCAAGAATTGCAAATAAACACTCTGGGTTGACCAATTGTTAATGTTCTGTCATGTTTGCTTTCCCTCTCCATGTATAGATATATGTATGGATGGATGTCTGTGTCTTTGTCTGTATCTATGCATGTGCGTATGTCTGTATGTGTATGTGTCTGCAGGTCTATGTTTTGATATGCATGTGTATATGTGTATATGTGTATATTATCTATGTATATATGGGCATTATATGTGTGAGTATATGTTTATGTGTGTGTATTTTGGCTGAACCATTTGAGAGTTAGTTGTAGACATTGATGTACTTACCCTTAAATACTTCAATATGAATGTCTTAAGACCAAGAATATGGTCCTATTCTGCAATTGTCACACTTAGGAGGTCCAAAATTGATACCTAGGTCAAAATTGATATCTAATGAGCAGTGGGTTTTCAAATTTCCGTAAATGTCCCAAAATGCCCTTAATAACATTTTATTTTTAATCCAGGGTTCCATTATGAATCACACATTATATTTCATTGTCATATCTCTTTAGTTTACTTTAATTTAGAACTGTTCCCCAGCATGGTTTTTTTCCCCTGTCCTTGGTAACATTGACATTTTCGTAGATTCCAGGGTCAGTTGCTTTGCATAATTTTTCCTCATTTAAATGTGTCAGATTGTTCCCCCTAATTGTATCCAGGTTAAAGTCTAACATTCTAAGTACCAGATATGACCAATATGAAGTAGACGTGAAATAACTCAGATTCTCCAAGGAATTTTTAGGCTGAGTTATCAAATCAATGAATAAAAACACTTCTGACATAGGTACCAGGTATTACCTGGTAAGGCACTCTCCTCTTCTGAATTGGAGAACAAAAGCCTCATCAACACAATTAAGTTAGTACTTCCCACATATTAGTCACTCAAATACTACCTTCAAGATTTCTGCTATATCTAAGCTCTACCTGTGTTCATACTTATGTAATCTTCTTCTTGAAGTCAACTTACTTATTTAAATGATTCCTTATCCTAAGAAATAACGTCTGCATAGATGGCTTTGTTATGCTTGTTTTATTTTTCTAATACTTATCAAAGCATATGTAAATATCAAAAAACAATTCGTACACATCTAAACCACCTTTCACACCACAGTGGTGTACTTGGAAATGCTGAGCAGAGCATGGTCAAACTGCTCTGTGTGTGTATATGTGTGTGCATACTTGTGCATGAATGTGTGTCTATGCAGAATTACCTGGTAAGAAAAGGCTTCTCAAGAACTAAGAAGACAAGAAAATGCCAAGGTTGCCCGGCCAAACTGGGGACCATATCCAAACAAATGACAAGACCTGCAACTCCTGAGACATGCAGCTGCTATATATAGTCCCCTGACATCAGACTGACTGCGTCCTTATTCATTTCCAAATCATTCAACAGACAAGATTGAGAAGGGGCTCAGGAAAATGCTACTTAGCCAAACTCTGACAGTGACGGAATCCTTGTGTCCTCCAGAAGATCACTCTTTGTGGCCTGTAAAAAAGGCACATCGTATCACAGAATTCCTGACACTTCACATCTGCTGTATATCCCAGACAATGAGACGGAGGCCCAGAGACCCTTGTGAGTTGTCCAAGATCACACAGCTAGTGGGTGTGTGGGTGGCAAACTGGGAGCTGACTCTAAGTGCCCAGGTCAGCTCATTCCACCACTCCATGCTGAGTCCTGGGGCTGACATAGCCATTTATATTTAAAACCATCTATACAGGTATACCACACACATATAAACACAGACATATATATATACACACACACACATACATGTCTAGTGTATACAGTTTTATATATGTGTTTTCATACAACCATATATATATATACACACATACACATACACATGTATACATACACACACACACACACACACACATATATGTGTGTATACAAAACCATGTCACCATTCTGGATTCCTGAGTCCCTCCCAAGTGCTCTTACAACCATGAATGTGTCCAACCCCAAGGAGAAGGGCATTTTACAAACTTCATCCCTCGTCTTTGTCACTCACCAACCAATTATTTTTCCCTGTGTCGCTGCATATGCGAACATCGCAGACTAAACCAGCCTACACTTGAATGCTTCTGGAAATTCTCCCTCCTTTTTTTTTTTTTGAGATGGAGTCTCGCTCTGTCGCCAGGCTTGCGTGCAGTGGTGTGATCTCGGCTCACTGCAAACTCCACCTCCTGGGTTCAAGTGATTCTCCTGCCTCAGCCTCCCGAAGAGCTGAGATTACAGGAACAGAACTACACCTGTATAGATGGTTTTATATATAAATGGCTATGTCAGCCCAGGACTCAACATGGAGTGGTGGAATGAGCTGGCCTGGGCATTTAGAGTCAGCTCCCAGTTTGCCACCCACTAGATGTGTGATCTTGGACAACTCACAAGGGTCTCTAGGCCTCTGTCTCATTGTCTGGGATATACAGCAGGTGTGAAGTGTCAGGAATTCTGACTAATTTTTGTATTTTTAGTAGAGACAGGCTTTCACCATGTTACCCAGGATGGCCTCAATATCCTGATCTTGCGATCTGCCTACCTCGGCCTCCCAAAGTGCTGGGATTACAGGCATGAGCCACTGTGCCCAGCCAACTCTGCCCATCTTAATTCCTGCTGGTGTGTAGTGATATTCTTAAAATCCAGTCATTGACCTAGGGCTGGACCTCCTGCTTCCTTTTCACTGGGTCAAAGCCTGTAGAGAAACTGACTTGTGTGGGGCCGAGGTGGCTGAGTAACGCCCTATACCTGTACCAGCAGCCTGCTGACATCCAGCTATTCATTTCGCCAAATCATTCTCAGAGACTCTGCCCTCTTCTCCATCCCCACATCCTATGAGTTGTTAAGTTCTATGGCTTATGTCTCCTTAGCTTCTCTCCCATTCATCTTCTTCTCCTTTCCTGAAGATACACCTTGGTGCAGGCCTTCATCTTTCTCCCCTAAGTTATTACAAGGCCTGCTGGTATCCCCACTTGCTGGTAGAGCCATCTTCTCCACCACACCAGTGGCTCTCAAAGTTTGGTCCAGGGACTCCAGGAGGTCCCTAAGATCCTTGCAGGGGATTCCTGAAGATGAGACTATTTCTACAATGTGATTAAGGTGTGATATGCCTTTTTTACTCTCTGTCTCTCTCGCTCACAACATACAGTGGAGTTTTCTGAAGGCTCCTGACATAGAATATCACAACAGAGTGAATGTAGAAGCAGATATGAGAATCCAACGGTTTTCTATTAAGCGAGACATGAAGGAGATGTGTAGAACTATACAATAATACCACTCTTCTCAGGAAATACTTTTTGCTTTGCAAAACATAATTTTTTCATCAAAATGTGTTTTCATGTTAACATGTGATAGGTTTACTTTTTTCAATTAGTTAGTAAACATTTAAAAATGTTATCAGTTTTAAGTTTTAATATAGTGAATATGGATAAATATAACCCACATGAACAAGACCTCTTTAACATCCTCTGTAATTGCTGAGTGTCTAAAAGGATACTGATACCAAAAAGTTTGAAAACTGTTCTGACATTTAAAATTTTTTGATTTTTTAAAAAATTTGATTTTTTAAAATGTATTTTTTTTTTAAAGAAAATCTATTTTATCAAGTTACTCCTCCATTTAAATCCATTAATATATAGAGGATAAAACTCCTCAAGGTCATCATTGCTGCTTTACCACTGTACATAGGCTAATACCCTGCCATCCCACCTCAGTCCCCTGCCCCAACATGCCCACGTTCCATCTCGCCACTGCCAGCTCAGGTTTCCTAAGCCAACTGCAGTGGTTTTCTATCGTGTTGACTTAGCTATGTAGGACCATGTTTCCCAGATTTCCCTTTCCTGTGGGAATCCAGTTGAGGCTGGCCATGAGAAAAGTCATCCTGAGATCTGGAAGGCAGACATGCTATGCAGAATTACCCTTGGAAGGCACTATCTCAGCTAACACACATTGCTGCTGATCTCCTGGCTGGCAGTGTTGGGGAGAGCACAAGTAGCCCACAGTTCTTCTGCATCCCCCTGGGTCTCCACCCCCAGTTTCCCAGTCTGGGTGTGCAGCTCCAGGGCAAAGAGTGTCTGCTTTCTCCTTAGGCCACCTATGCTACTGGGGCACAGGTCCTTGTTCATCCTTATAAGTTCTAGTTTGCCCTTGCTTCTCCTCACACCAGTCCCAATTTCTTCTTCCCTGAGCCCTGCTGACCTAGAGCAACTTCAGTCCCACCACCAGCAGTAGAGGCAATACCTGCCATAGATTTCTTCACCAGCTTCCTTCATGGTCCCTACTGAGTGACTTTTTGTGCCCTGCAAGACCTTTGCATTCCAAGTATCTCCCACAACTGTGGAAGATCTGTTTATTCTAGTAATAAATCTATTATTCCATGTCATTCACAGGGGCCCTGCTTCCCTGTTCACACCTTAATTCATATCAAATCTCCAGGTGTCCTTCCCTGCCTCTAGCTGTCCGGCAGAACACCAATTTGACCTTTCCTGGATCAACTCAGGATTCCCAAAGTCCTTTTTTTTTTTTTTTTTTTTTTTTTTTTTTTTGAGATGGAGTCTCGCTGTGTCTCCCAGGCTGGAGTGCAGTGGCGCAATCTCGGCTCACTGCAAACTCTGCCTCCCGGGTTTACGCCATTCTGTGCCTCAGCCTCCCAAGTAGCTGGGACTACAGGCGCCCGCCACCACGCCCGGCTAGTTTTTTGTATTTTTAGTAGAGACGGGGTTTCACCATGTTAGCCAGGATAGTCTCAATCTCCTGACCTCGTGATCCACCCGCCTTGGCCTCCCAAAGTGCTGGGATTACAGGCTTGAGCCACCGCGCCCGCCCAAAGTCCTTTCTAAGCCATTTCACCAGCTCACAGTCCAATGGATATGATTCTTGTGCTCTTTATGTGCTCTACACTCAGCATGCCATGCAGTACTCCACTTGTAGTGCTTTATAAACAGTTTTCCACAGGTCTCTATCTCTTCCTCCTACATCTGCAAGCTCTCTGAGATCAGAAACAGGACCTCATGATCTATATCTTTGTATCCCAGTCCCATATTTTAAAAATAACCTTGACAGAGGGGAGGCAGAATAAATATGACATGGGTTTTTAAATGCCAGTTACTGGAAAAGAGGATGAATGAGAAAGGCTGGGATTAGCAAATTCTTTATGTCTAAGCTGGGGTCTGCATAAAGCAGTGTTTTGTTTGTTTGTTTGTTTTAATAAGGCATAACAATTATTTAGGGAGTTTTGGGGGTATGTTTGTTTTGTTTTGTTTTAAGTAGATTCCTAGTGCCATGCTTTCAGATATTTTGATTTGCAGACTTGGGGCAGAGCCTAGAACTCTTCAATTTAACAAGACACGGTGATCTCACAAAGAGAGAAGAACACAGCTTGAGGACCACTGCTAAAAAGAATATAGTGGGAGGAGAGGGGTTTAGGGTAACAATTCTTAAATTAGGCTCTTTGAATCACTTAGTGGGGAGAGTAGGGAGAGTAAGAGAAACTTAACAAAAATGCAGTTTCCTACATCCCACACCAAATCCACCAAATCTTCATAATCAGAAGTAGAGGTACTTCAAAAGTGATGGCTGCCTTGTGGGGCTCTGAGCAAGGAACTTTTACTCCTGTGGTTTAGCTGTTTATCCATCCTGACTTGGTGTAGGGACATTAACTTCCTGTCTTCATCTAGTCACCTAAACTCACCCTTGAACCTTCTGTCTATGAAGCAGAGACCATGTGGTGTCCCTGGATATAAATAATAAATACTCATAAGGAAAGGCCTTTGGGAGGGGTCACACAAAAGGATTCTAAAGAGAAGGTGGGGAGACTTTTGGAAAAATATCAGATTAACAAAAAGACTAAACAAAGTGATTCATAGAAAAGACAACAAAAAACTGGAAAGACAAGCATGATTCTAATGGTTCCAGTGAGTTTAAAGCCCATGCGGTGCCTATGAATTCCTCTCCAATTGTTTCTTCATATAGTTTGCACCTGTCCTGTCCCATGCAGTAACCACTGGCCACATGTGGCTACTGAGCACTTGAAATGTAGCTAGTGTAACTGAGGAGCTAATTATTTAAGTTTATTAACTGTGATTAATTTAAATTTAAAGACTAATATCCAATTCAGTCATTGGAAAATGTTTAAGTATGTTTGAAAACAACTTAGACATATGAACTTTTTTTTTTCAACTGTAAATTTTATAAAATCTAAATATAGGTCAAGTATTTCTGATGAAAACTTAGTGTCCAAAGTGCAACATGGTGTGAGTATAAAATATAACACCAGATCTCAAAGACTTAGTGTGTAAAATTTAATACATTTTATTTGATTACAAGTCAAAACGATAATTTTGAATATACTGGATTAAGTATATTACTGAAATTAAGTACACATTTTTCTTTTTACATGTTTAATGCAATTACTGAAAAAAATTTTAAATTACCCAAGTGGCTAGCATGATATTTCTATTGAACAGTGCAGCTCTATTCAAGACTATATAGAATGGGACTATTTAATGAGGGAAATGAGTGTTCCTCTATAAGGTAGTCATTCCAGGGAATTATAAGCTGACTCCAAGGATGCTATCATTTTGGAAATGCAGTCCTTTCTGAATCTCATCCCTACCTCGTCTCCACCTGCTACAAAGCAACCTTCAGGGTAGCTGATGAGCCCCTTCCAAAAAAATCCTTAGGATTTTCAAGTCCCAGTCTGGTGTTCACACACCTTGATTACCTTCTTCATTCAGTAGCCTTACTTCAATTGACTTTGGCTTATTTCAAAACACCAGAACCACCCCAAAACCATTTAAGAATGAACATTGATGACAATATTCAAAATATTATACCACTGCTTCTCAGAGAAGACTCAATACTATTTTGAATAAAGGCAACAGTATCTCTCTCCAAAGGGACCAATTATGAAGTCAATTGCAAACTTTAGGTTGAACTATGGTGTGTTTGTTAAATAAGTTAACAAACAGTAAATGACATTCTTTTTATAATCCCATCTGTAGGTCTTATTTTTCTGAGAACTGTTTTAGCTGTTATTTTCCACATCATCAGGTATTGGTTCACACTTTGAGACAGAAGTTTTTAACTTCAGGGTCCGACAGGTCCATGATGAGGCCGTGGCTAGAATGTAAGGGATCTAAAACTGTGTAGGATCTCTTCTCATTTCTTTCCATTGACCCTTAATTGAAATTTGGCATTTCCTTCCATTTAAAAGGCAGGCAACAGATTACACTACCATTATATATCTGGGACATCACCAGTAAAAGTCACAATGTTCTTTTTATATGACAATACAATTCTTCCACAAATCCTGAAAATTTATTTTTTTACATCATGACATTAAAGTCATGATAGTTAATTTCTCCTGATCATAGCACCTCATAATATATAGAGACAAGTATTGGTCAATTCTTCACTTGGCAGTCATTCAGTCATGAAATGTGGAAGATGCATTATCCCACCCTAGATATTTAGACATCTACAATGCTTTGTGGAATTCCTTATTCATACTTGTTTGTTCTTCATCAATGGAAAGAAGTCAGGCATTTAAATTAGTCATTACAATTTTGCAAAATTGGAAAGTTCAAATGAGAATTTTTGATTCTTCGAAAGTTACTATTGCTGTTTGGAATATGATATACATGTAGGCTACAAGTCTAGACCAGGCAAGTTCAAACACATCTGATGGTTAAACAAAATGTTGAAATGTGTTATTTAAAGTAAGTTTAAGATTATTATTGATGACACATTGGGTGATGATATTAGTCATCCATAATGTTGTAAATTCTGTGAGATTCAGTGTACTTTGTGTTATTTGTCTTGCTCTTAGTAATCCTATGTACTTTCTTAAAATTTAAAAATATCATTCTGAAAAAGGGTACATAGGTTTCACCAGACTGCCAAAGGGATCTATAGCAGGAAAAATGGCTAAATCTCCTGCTCTAGGCATTCCATGACTAATCTAGGACCCTGAATATCCACGTATTACTAGAGATGCCTGCTATCCACAGAATCCGCAAACGTTTCCTAGCCCTGGACACAGTGTGCCCAGACTTCCCAGTCAATTTACAACTGAGTAGAAAGAAGACCTCTTCATTGCCATCCACACAAAGGAAAGGTAAGGTAGAGAAAAGAACATGACTTTATAAAAGAAGTAATGGCACAAAGTTTCACCTGATAAAGCCCTAGAAGTTGATGGTGAATTTGAGGTGGTAGAGGCTGAGAAGCAAACAACAACTTCATGGTAACTCAATAAATTACCACTAATTTTTCTAGAAACCGGTAGGCTCTTCTTCAATATGAAAAGTGAATTATTCTTACCTGTTATTACTGATGCCATTTGCTTCACTCAGCTGAATATAATATGAATGTACATTTAGAAACACATCCTGGCCAACACAGTGAATCCCTGTCTCTACTAAAAATACAAAAATTAGCTGGGTGTGGTAGCAGGCACCTGTAATCACAGCTATTCAGGAGGCTAAGGCAGGAGGATTGCTTGAAGTCAAGAGGTGGAGGTTGCAGTGAGCTGAGATTGCACCACTGCACTCCAGCCTGGGTGACAGAGTTAGACTCTGTCAAGAAAGAAAGAAAGAAAGAAAGAAAGAAAGAAAGAAAGAAGGAAGGAAGGAAGGAAGGAAGGAAGGAGAGAGAGAGAGAGAGAGAGAGAGAGAGAGAAAGAAAGAAAGAAAGAAAGAAAGAAAGAAAGAAAGAAAGAAAGAAAGAAAAGAAAGAAAGAAAAGAAAGAAAGGAAGGAAGAAAGGAAGGAAGGAAGGAAGGAAGGAAGGAAGCAAGGGAAAGAAAGAAAGAAAGAAGGAAAGAGAGAGAGAGAGAAGAAAGAGAGAGAAAGAAGTAAAGAAAGAAAGAAAGACAAGAAAGAGAGAAAGAAAGAGAAGAAAGAGAGAGAGACAGAAGGAAGATAGGAAAGAAAGAGAGAAAGAAAGAAAAAGAAAGAAGGAAGGAAGGAAGGAAGGAAAAGAAAGACTACGGCACTCTCTAGTTAAAAAGAAAGCTATATGGGCTTTCCACACTAAACCCAGGCTGGGCAGAAGAAAGTGATGCATATTGGAGGCCCGTATTTTTCAGCACTGTTGTCCCAACATTTAGAAACATCCCTGGCATAAAAACAACACTGTAGCTTTTAGAAATTTTGTTGTGTGTGTGTTTTTTTTTTAACACTAAAAAATGAGATTTAGCCCACAATTTAATATTGTCAATACATATTCTTCATTACACAACTGGCATGCCAACTGTTACCTAAGCACTTCAGACTCTTCAAATCCCACACCCACACATTCTGAACTCATCTGCATCCAGATATGAATAAAGATGAATAGCATCTTGAGGAAATTGCTTCTCCATTCTCAAATGGCAAAAGCCATGGAGTATACTCCTCATAGTGTCTGAGGAATTTCTAAGAGCAACAAGAAAAAATCCTAAAGTCACTATTTTGTAAGAAAAATCACGTCCTTCTATGGCAACCTGCCCACTGGGGATTTCAAATTAAAAGGGACCTTAGAATTCCCTTCCTGTAATTCTCTCTCTCTCTCTCTCTCTCTCTTTTTTTTTAAAGGACTTCTTTATTTTACTAAACTCAAGTTAATTAGGTTTTGGCAGGTCAGCAGCTCAATTCAGCATCTCTTTATAGAGAATGGTTCTAAGAGATCTTGATGAAATTGCAAATGCTTAGAAACAGTCATTTGCTTGCATGCTGGGTAAATAGGAAAGCATGCTGACTGTATTTATTTTCCTATCATTATGTCACTGTGGGGTGAGCTAGTAAAAAAAGTAGAGGTTGCTAACATTTTGGGGGGGTGTGTGTGTGCATCCTAAAATAATTTATTTTTTTCTTCATCTCAAACCATTATTCCATGATTGCAGGAAGTCCCCAACACTAGAATAAACTGTTCGCTAAATGTTGATTTATAAATTGGATTTTTTCACTTAAATCATTAGTGTTCATTGATTCATTCAACAGATAGTTACTGAGTGCCAATTATGGGCCAGGCTTGTGATATACACAGATGCAAAAGCAAGGTCCATTTTTATCCCAAGAGATGCTTACAAGGTGATGAGATGCCCAGGCTAACCTACATTAATTTCTTATCTTAGTTAGGGCTGCCTTAACAAATTGCCATAGACTGGGTAGCTTAAACAACAGGAATTCATTTCTCACAGTTCTGGAGAAGATACCAGCAGGGTTGATACCTGATGCAGATGGTGTAGGCTCTTTCCTTGGGTTGCAGACAGCCGCCTTCTCACTGTGTCCTCACATGGCCTTTCCTTGGTGCGTGCAGGCGGAGAGAGAGAGGAAGCACGCTTTCTGGTGTCTTTTCTTGTAAAAACACTAATCTCATGCTGAGGACCCCACCTTCATGACTTCATCTAGATCTAATTACTTCCCAAAGGCCCTGTCTCTAAATACCATCTCATTGGGGGTTAGGACTTTGATACTTCCTTAATAGCAAATGTGCTATTTCATCTATAATATTAGTTCAGTGGAACAAGGTGTCTCAAATCCACCTCAGAGGAGAGGAACCTTGGCCCCTCTGGGACTCCTGCAGTGGTTCGGGGAACAGGGCTCCAGAAACTGGCAGGAAACGGGAGCTATAGAGGCATCAGACACTGCAGTCCTGAGGTCCAGGTGGCTTGAGGCTCAGAGGAGACTAAAACAGACTCTGAGGCTCAGGTCAGTTCCAGAAGCAGAGGTAGTAAAATTTTTGCAGTGGAGCCAAAACTCATAATGAATGTTCTTCTGAAAGTTAGGTATCCTTATTTCAAGGTCTGCCTGTATCTTTGAAGCTTCTTATGATCATGTTCAATCAGGCAATACAACAAAACAAATAAAGATAACACAAATCAGACAACACCAACATTCAATGTATTATAATAGCCTGGAGTTTTTGCAAAGCTGCAATTACACAGAGCTTTTAGCCAGCCCCAATGAAGCAAGCTGGGTACATATCCAACTCTCAGCAGTGTCAAAGCCAACATTCACCAAGCTCAGCCCCTCAACCAGAAATAATTTGACTTTTATAGGGTTTGATCATTTCCTTAAAAGCCTTTATGATCAAAGCCAGCCTGGAATGGAAAGGGATCAAAAGATGGGAAATTACACAAATGCAAGTGCAGATTTTGACATAACCCCCATTAACAAGTAGTGCAGCAGATGCCTTTTCAGAGAATGCCCCCCCCATCTCAAGGAAACAACAAACACACACCATGTCGAGGTGAAATTTTTTCTCTGTCACCCTGAATCTATGCAGAATCAATAAATAACTCTTAGCTGGATCTTTGACACACAGACTTTCAAAATGGAATGTCAAGCTCCTTGTGATGTTTTTAACAGAATAAAGGGGAAAAATACACCTACGTTTTTCTTCCCCCATCTATTGTTAAAATTAACAAGGCAGGTGAGGACATTCAGGTATCTTTGGGTGACTTAAACCATGCTGAGGGCTGTACTGAGTATATGGCTCTGCCACAGCATGCTAGGACCCAGGAAGAATTCTAACACTTGTCTGATTCTTTGCAAGGACTTTTATCTCCATCATCCAAAAAACTCCTCATAGCAAGGTATGAAAGACAAGAAATATAGCCATTTGGCAGAAAACCAAGGCTCAGAGAGCTTAAGAAACTCTCACCTGTGGTCACACGGCTAATGGCAGAATCATATTCAAAATCAGAAATTTCAATTGCAGAGCTTATCATCCTTAACCAAGCCTGGAAACCCAGGGCTCCACTTTTCTGTGGAAAGCTGAGTATAGCCTGCATATGTGTTTTGTTTTGTTTTATTTTGTTTTTAATTTAATTAGTTCTACTATGTTTTAAATGAATTGGTTCTACCAAACATTAGGATCTTACACATGAAAATATGGACTTCTGACACCTTTTGGAAAACTCAAAGTTCAGACCTACACTGGTGCAGGCAACAGGAGAAAAAAAAAAGGACTAAAAGGAGACTGCAGCTCACTTCCTGGAAGATCTTGCCATAACCCAGAGCTGATCAAAGATCTCCTCTGTCTGTGACCTCATGCTCAGCTACACAAAACCCTAACAAGTCATTATTCTGTTCCCTTTTCCTGTGTGTGTGCTTTCCCTCCTCCTGGGATAACCCCATCTGTCTTATCAATTTGGTGGGTATACATAATCTTCCAGGATTCGGTTCAAATGGACCTGGCTCCACGAAGAATTGACCATGAAGTCAATTCTGATACCCCTGGGATAATCAGGCTTTGTTCAGGGTTCTTGAACATTTTCTTATGCTTGTTTTACAAACCTGCTTTCATCTGTTTACATTCAGTGCTGAGTAAACAGTAAGCAATCAATAATATTTTGTTCAATAATAATAACAATGACTTAAGTAGTACTTCTCATGTGCCAGATACTGTTAAAAAGCACCTTGTTCATGTTAATTCATTTAAGCCTCACAACTACCTATTATTATACCCATTTCACATAGAGAAAACTGAGACATACTAAAGGTTAGAAAAATTTCCCACAGTCACTCACTCAGCTATTAAATGGCAGATTAATTAGAATGTAGTCGGGCTACCTTTGGATGAATGAGTGGGTGTGTAGGTGGATGAATAATTAGATAGAAGAAAGGGAGAGAGAGAAGAAGAGAAAGGAAGAAGAGAGGGGAGGACAGATAAACTGTCAGCAATAGGGAATGGCGGCGGAAGCAGATGTGAAAAAGTGCTTTCTGTTGCAGGGGCATCGAGTCTTTTGGTGGGGTAGGGGCAGCAGTATGTGCTTGTAAACTCTACAACCAGCTTTCTAAGGGAAAATGCTTGCTTTGTAGTATAAACAGTGGTGCAAATCCTCCTACCATGGCTGATTTCATGATGCCAACGTGATATCTGATTACAGAGTTGGAGAGGGCCAGTTTGAACATACCAGGGCACAGGGTATGCCAAGGAAAATGGCACATAAAGTGACAGGTAACAGCCAGGTGACAAAGGACTGTGGAGGCCAAAGCAACTCCATCTTGGATGCTAATCCACCATGTTGACTTCTGATTAACTTCAGTTCCTGGAAGGCCTCTAAGATTTTCCACTTATCTAGTGTTCCTTGTGTAAGAGCGGGTACTTACTTACTATAAATCCTGCCCTTAGGTCAAACAAATTTGATGTTACCATATTCAATAGTTCTACAAATCCTTTTGGAATCATCCCTTTCCTATAATATGTAAACCCTGGGTCTAGTGGGTAATGGCTCAGGGATCCACCAAGATGGGCACATAGTCAAAAATCTAAGGAACCCTTCTTCATCTTCCTATATCTTGCCTACATGACAATTATCTTGTCTCGCTATCGCCTGACATACAGACATGACTTCTGTTCCTAAGTCCCAATTGTAGGTTTCTTTCTGATAAACTAGATTTGTCAGCCTCTCTCTTCAGCCTCTCAGCTTCCTTGAACTTTGGGATAGGTTTGCGTAGACCTGCCCATTGCTAAACAAGGACCTGTTAAACCATACTAAGGATGCAATCCTCTTATATGCAAGCAGGAGTAATTTAAAGGATTTTAGCAGAGAGTGATATGATCGTATGCTTATAAAGAGTTGGACACAAGCACATAGTCAAAATCTAAGGAACCCTTCTTCATCTTCCTATATCTTGCCTACATGACAATTATTGCCGCAAGAAAAGTTATCAATTGTTTCACCCCTTCGTACCTTGTCCCTTTACCGGTCAGCTATTTCTCTCTCTGTGTCACTCCCCCTCATCCTTTTATTGTAGGTTCCCAGAAGTGCTCCAGGTGTAACAGACCCTCAGGACTGTAGAGTGTCCATCTATCATTGTTGGATCTGTAACATGTAAGGGCTGGAAGACCTAAGCAAAGAAATGAGTCTGAATTAACTTAAACAGAGAAGACATCATATGGAGTAAAAATAAAACAATGTCAGACACATCTTTGACATTATACACACATATAACTGAAAAGGACTTTAGAAATCATTTAATTCCTAACTTTCCTCTTACTGGGGAAGTAGAGCCCAGAACATTTGACGTAACCAGCCCAGTGCTACAGAGATGGTTAGAGTCAAAGCTGGAACTGGAACTAGAACTAGGTTGCCTGGTTCCCAAATAGTCTATACGCACATAAAGAGGGCATTTTCTGAGATGTCGCCACCCCTGCAAAGTCAAAAGCTTTCTTAGAAGAGTTTTTTTCTTCTACTAAGCAGGTTCTATTTCATCAAACAGAACAAACAAAAACTTGCTAATTTCCAGGAGCAGGGACATTCTGTTATCTTCTTCCAACACTGGACAACATGAGCCATCTGTTTAGCAAACACTCCAGGACCACAGTTCCCTCTTTATCACTCAAGGCCTTATTATCTACTCTAAAAATTCTTCAGATCCTGACCTCTTCCCATGGTTCTCCATCTACCTGCCTGGGCCAAAGCCATTTCCTGATAACTGGGAAGTGGGAAGGGAAACGAAGTGAATCTTTAAAAACTATTTTGGCAAGTCTACTCGAGAGAAATTGTTGGAGGGGGAGTTGAAACTTTTGGCTGAAATGCAATGGACTCTGATAATTCACCCTCATTTCAGGTGATATTGGCCAAGGCTACAGTGAACCTAGCCAAGGGGGCCACTGGGAGCTAAAACACAAGCCAGGGTTCATTGGGCCAGGATCCAGGAGGCTATTTTTGCTCCAAGGAAGCCCATTTTTCATTTCTCACAAAGGCATCCCATATCTTGGTTGTGGCCCTGATAAAGGATCATTTTCCAGCTGAAGGTCTTCTCTACTTTCCAATACCACTATCCACAGTCTTGATCCCTAAGAACAGAGCAGAAAAAGCCACTTTCCCGAGTCAGAGAAGTGAAAACTGATCTGGGGAGGAAGGTCCCAAAGTGCTAACGCCGCTAGAAGATCCCAGAGTGCTAAAGCAGCTGTATTATCATTTGCCTGGGCCTGTCCCAATTTATACCTACTGTCTTGGAAAAACAACTAAGAGCCCTTTCATTTGCCAAAGTGTCCCAGTGGGAAATGATAAATTATATGGTTGCCATTGTCTGGAGTTCTTGGGGTCAGAGACCTCCAAGGCATCTACCAATAGAATTCAACGCATTCATGAACCTGCATGGAAAAAAAAATCGCAACTTTGTGAAGCTTAAACGGCAATGTACCATCTCATTCCATTTTAAACACAGGCCATAAACCTCAATAGTAGCAGTACTAGTGATTAAGTCACCAATATAAATATTTTCATATCACAATACAGCTGCCATAGTTATCTCATAGGAGCATGTATGCCCATTCCTACTTCGAAACAATACTAGCCACTAGTCCCACTACAAGATCTTGTTATAGAGGCATTATGTAAGAAGCACATACATTAGTAACAGTGGTTTCTTTTATAAGTTGATAAACAGATATTTCAATAAAATTGGTTTGTGCTATAATCATATGTATTATATTTTATGCATTTAAACATACCATTCCAGGGCCCCTAGGCTTTGTCAGACTGTCGAAGTGCACCATGGAGTAAATCAGAGAAGACCTTGGCCTGGAGATTGATAAAGCCACACTAATGTGGCACTCTGATATGTGAGAAAGAGACCTTGTCCTCTGGCTGGGGAGCTAGGCTGCCTGTGAATTATCTACGCTATGCCGTGTTATTTAGTGCATTCCTTTTCCTTGTAAGGCTCTTCTTTCAGTCTTTATTACTCCCATTCTCTTTTTTTGCCTTCTCTTATTCTTATTGTTTTGTTTTGTTTTTTTCCCCCCTTATCCTTTGGTTTTGGTTTACTATCAGGTATTTCTTAGTCTTACTGTGCTAAGTATCGGGTTCTCTTCCTTTGGGTAGGTTTTTTGTGGTTGCTGTTTTTGTTTTTGTTTTGCCATGCTTCTCTTACTCCTCTTTCTCTCTTGCCCCCACCTTTCCCACCTTTCTGTGCTGTTGTCTGCTGCCTCTAGCTTGGCCCTCCTGACTTGGCTGGCCACACACCATACCCCTTTCACAGGTTTTGTAGTGGAAGCATTGGGTATCAACAGTCCACAGTACATCTTCCCTTTGGGAATCATTTTCAGTTTACTAGCAGACACTGTTTCTGAGCCACAGTTAAAATAACAAACTGGCCACTCCAATAAATGACCGCACAACACATAGTAGCAGGAAAATAAAAGCTTTGAAACCCTAAGCTTAAATATAATTGTGGAAAGGGTGAAAAGTATTCCACTTAATAATCCGTGATGGCCAGACATCTAGGGAAGATCAGCAGCCTGGACCAGGACTCTTCTCAGTGCATAAATTCCCAGTGCAGCATAGGAAAAGCATACTGCTTAGTCACTGCTAACAGGGGGAGCCCTCTGTAGCAGGCCTATACAATGATTATTTCTCCAAATCAGAGCTCAGGTTAGAAGACTCAGGGGAAAGCCATGAGACCTCATGACCTTTGTGCTTTAGCTTTAGAGAACTATGCACTGTGCCTTCAGCACGGCCCTCACCAGAGGACATATTTGTCCTGAATTATTATAGCAGTCTCTCCCAGTAAGTTACTGAATATTTCTTCTATCAATGACCTAAAATTGGAAGGAAGAAGGGAAGGAAGGAAGGAAGGAAGGAAGGAAGGAAGGAAGGAAGGAAGGAAGGAAGGAAGGAAGGAAGGAAGGAAGGAAGGGTGGGAGGGAGGGAGCAAAGGAGGGAGTGAGGGAGGGAAGGAAGGAAGGAAGGGTGGGAGGGAGGGAGCAAAGGAGGGAGTGAGGGAGGGAAGGAAGGAAGGAGACGGGGTTGGGGGGGGTGGGTGGTAGAGGAGGAAAAGAGAATAAAAGGAAACTAATCTGTATTTGGAAACATACTCACCACTTTGTCAAATATTACTCCATGGTTGAGGATAGCTTCACATATTTGTAATATTTGTTTCCATTTTATTTCTAATGAAAGGCATCTAAAGCATTTTTTTAAACTGTCTGAAAATGCAGTGACATTTGCACTGGACAAGTATTAACATAAAAGGTAGCTGAGAGAGCTTAGGATAAAATGGAACTGTAAATTTCATAACCTTTCCTAATCTGTTCATTTATTCTCCTAAAGAATAAAATCTGGTTTTATTTGGGGAGGATTTTTTTTTTTTAAGTATTTACTCCTTTATCTATTTTGAAAGAACTATATGGCTCTTACTATTAACTTACCAGCTGTGGTGGAGAAATAGTATGTTCAAACCTATCAGCTTTTGAGAAGATTCCAGATTTCATTCTCATATGAAATGACCATTTCGTTTGTCATTGTCATGTTGAGATGTATTAACTCACTAAGTTTTTATAAAGTATATGTAGATATATACTAACATCTAAGGTATAAGAGCTTCCATCATGACTCCAAACCACTTATCAAATAAAGTTCACAAAGTCACAATCGGCAGATAATAAAATAAATACAAAATTTATTAATCTTATGGATTATTCAAATCTAAATATAGATTAAGATATTTTATATTTGTTTAAAATAGAATCAATAAGGGTAAAGCTTCTCAGGTCCTACTCTCAGCTTTTTTTTTTTTAGTATCTTCTTCAAACTCTTTCTACAGAACCTTATTATTTAGCTTCTCTTGCTATTAAAAATAGTCAAGATCAGATATTCTAAATCTTGATTATTTTTTATTTTCAAATATCTAACCCAAGACTTTTAACTCATACTGTGTATTGTATAAGCATATCTATTCATTGTGTTCTGAATGAAAGTTTTTATTTTTTCATATCCTTTGTCTCAGAGCATATTGCTTAATAGTAATTGTTATTCTAAATGTCAACAAACTCATATTTATATGATTTAAGATAAAGGCACACCCCAAAGAATTTCCCCAGAAGATGTGTGATGTGGGACTTTTGATACTGCACCACATAGAAGCCACAATAAAATAAGTAGAGGGGATTGGACCACATAAGTAAGGTAAGGATACAGCTCCCATGAATAAACTAGGAACTGGACAGCAGAATATCTGCCCAGGTTCCAAAGGATTCCCCTTCCTGTGGTCCCTGGGACAGAAACCATTTCTTTCGGATATTGTCACACTTAATTTCAGTGTTACATCTCTTTTCTTTAACACTGCTGCAACTCAACTAAGCTGGTATCCCCACCTCCAGAAGGTCACCCTTCTGGGTGATCTGGTTTTGAATGGCTCTTCCTGAAGAGTGGGGCAGCTGTGCAAGTTTTTCCTACTTGCATAAAAACAAAATTGGTTTCTAATGAATTCTCTGGAAAATGAATGCTTCCCCTTGAGATAACTGGGGTCTTGGGGATTCAGAACAGTCGACCTGACACAAAAGGCAGACTGAGGTTGGGGGTAGGAAAAAAAGGAAGAAGAGGGAGCAGCTCTTAGTGCATGCTGGATCTCTGTGGGCATTTTGGTCACACCTGGGTCCCTCAGCAGCCAAGCCTCACCTCCATCTTCCTCCACCCATCCCACCTCTGACAATAATGTTGACTCACTCTCTTCTTTTCTTCTTCCACCTCCCTCACTATAGGATGACCTAGGTCCTAGTGTGCCACAGCATTAGAGATAGAAATCCTATTCCAGGTGACATAAAAGGCACCAGGTTTCCACCATCTGTCTATGACTCTTGCCCTGCTGATGTGATTCTGAAAAACAGGATTCTTCTATCCCCCCTATTGATTATGACTATTACTGTAGTCATAGTCAATATTACTATTGACTTTGTGTTAGTTTGTCTCCAAAGAGAGGACATCCTGGTACTATAAAGACATGAGGTGTTCTTGGAAACTAGAGCTTTGTCTCATGAAATGCTTAAAGGTGTATGAAATCCTCAAGTGACTGGAGAAAGCCCCCTTTGTTGAAGGGGCTAGGTAGGCAAGGAAGTGACAAATATTATTGGAAGTGACAAAGAACTATTTTTCCTCTTTCTGAGCCTCAAGTACAGAAATATATTGTTTTGCCTTAGCTTTACATCAGCATAAACTTTAATGAAAAGTCAAAAATCCACGAGAAATCCAATAATTCATGCCATTGTATTCAAAAGAATGTTTCCTGTGATAGGAAAAATTCCGTATTATTTTCACAAATACTTGGAAGTATGGAAGGATGAAGCAACTCAATCTAACAGAAGACTTTGCTAAAATCATTAGAAATCATTTAATCTTATTTAGAATCATCCAGAGGAGGCTTGCATAGTTAATTTTTGTTGATCTGAAGACTTATAAATATTCTGCAAATTTTTATTTCTGCAAAAAGAGTCAAATTTGTGGTAGCTTATTCATTATATATGATATAGAGTTTTTTCTGGTTATGCTGATTGAGAAGCATTTATGGGAAAATAAGCAAAACACTCTTTTTAAAATAAAAATTATTTTCCTAATTAATTTTAAGATGCTAAAAAAATAGCGGAAGTGAGCATAACTTATTTATGTATAATGGTACCATATTTGAGCAACAGTCAAAAGGCAGTGGTTCTAGCATTAGTTACGCTACAAATGCACCAAGCAGCCTTGAGCTCAGCATTGAATCTCCTCCCTGAGTCTGGATTGGGTGGGATGATATCTGAGATTCCTCTTAGCTCTAATTCTGTGACTCAATTCAGAGAGAGGCTTTCATTTGCCGAATACAATTGCTACATAAAACTGCCTCTAGTTCTTGACCACAGAGCAAATCCCTGTTCATATTTGGATCCCTCCTTCCATTTATCTTCCTATTTAAAAAAAGAATGTCTACGAAAGGTTCAGAAGAGAAGTCCAGTACCAGTAGCCAGTTTTGTAAATCGATTTACAGTACTAGTATTCCACTATACCAAGATGTACCCCACCAAACTTTGAGACAGGCGATATGCAACATCAGTCTTCCCAATACTCTGGTCACAGGGGCTCACAGGCCAGGACTGGCACTCATAGGATGCCCCTGCAGTTTGGAGTAAAGGGTTAGGGGCCTCACTCATGCTTCCTTCTAGACAAAGGGTTTTCAGTACCAAATAGGGCTGGGAGTATGGGACATACTCAGTGTTCTCTGCTCACCAGACCAATCAGCCCCACCATTTCCTGGCTGAATGCCAATAAGCAGATAACTTGATTTATTCAATACTGGGTTTCCCCATCTATAACACGAGATAAGTATCTCTACCCATCTTTCAGGACTGTTGTGAGGGTTAAATCTAACACAAGCATATACAATATCACATATAGTGTCTGGAATAGAGTAAGAACTCCACACCCGCTAGCTAGCGCTGATTGTTACATTACTATTTGTCTCCCCAGCACGGTTCAGCAACCTGAAATAAACCCACCTTGATGTGGATCTGGAGTCTTTCCTCAAGTTACCAAGGGACATATTCTAACTTGTTTCGACATGCAAAAAGAAGTGGCCAGAGCACAAATTCAGGCGACAGATAAGCATTCAGAAAGAAATGAGCCCAGCGAGGGGGGGCTGGGGTCAGAGCTAAATCTCGTGGAGTGTGAGTTTTAAGTCTAGGATCCTACCTCAGGTATCCAGGTGCTTGTGAAGAAGCCGGGCTCTCTCACCAGGCCTGGCCTGTGAGGGTGTGGCCTTTGTGCTCAGGAACTGCACCAGGAGCCTGAGCGCAGGGAATCCCCGTTCTGCTCCTTGGGGCTCTGGAGTTTGCCACCGCTAAGGCAGGGAGCTACCTGCTCCAGGGGTGCCCCGGAATGGGAGGGACTGACCTCGGGATTTCTCCCGGGAGCCCTGGCGAGTCGATGTTTCCTTCGATGTGGCCAAGGCGAAGGACCCAGAAAAAGGAACTGCTCTGAATTTTGCTTTTTCCCAACTGGTACAAAGGAGCAGGAGTCCTCTGTAGGGCACCCGCGGAGAAAGTAAGAAAAGCCTGCACGTGGAAGGTCTGAACAGGGAGGACCTAAAGGTTGTACAGGGTTCCAAACCCACCCAACCAAATGTTTCCCTATAGGGCTACTAGGAACCAGGGATCCACTCTCAGCCAAAGGCACCTCTGGGAGAGGAGCATGCACCTCCTCAGGGAGAGAAGGGTTAAGTGAGGTGCTTACTGTCCTTGGTAGTCACTGTGCCCCCACCCGGAAATAGGGGGCTAGGTGGATAAAAGGGAGGGGAGGCTGCCTCTTCGAAACAGCTGACTAAGCCCCCTCCCGCAAACGGTCTTGCACTCCAGATTGCTGGGGTGCACAGGAGAAAAGAACCTCCCCTTCCTGCATTTGCCAGAGCATCTGGAACCACCAGAAGGATCTACCTAGAAACTGCAAGGTGGGCAGATCCACCTCTGCCTGGGCTCCCAGGTCTAAGAGCTGGGTCTCCCCTCACCCGAGGCCCACACCTCCTAGCTCTGCGTTTCCCTGCGCGCCCTCAGCTCTGCGCTCCCCAGCCTCCCGGGCGCAGCACAGGGTTCCCCCCACTCCCTCGCTCCGCCCAGGTGCGATTTGTGGAGGGGCGGGGGAAAGTGGCTCCCACCGCAGCCTCCGCTCCTGCGCTCTCCTCCAACCACTTTGGACCCCTGTTTACTCGCCGGGCGCTGGGGACTCCCCTCTACCCCGCACACACCACACACGTCTACCCCTGGGAGGCAGGAGTCCCCTTCCTACACTGCGGCTGCGGAAACATCCTTGACTCCCGAGCGCCTGGCAGAGAAGGTGGGCGTGGGTCTACCGACCTGGGTGCGGAGGTGAAGGAACGTAGAAGCAAGCGGGTGCCAGAGAAGAGAGCAGACTATGGTCCTCTTAGAGCATGGAGAAGCATCCCTGGTCCGCGATCTGACCATTCAGTCACCACCCAAGATGCCAACGCATTCAGATTCTCGCGGGGAGGTTTGTTTGCTTATGGGGAGGGAGATCGCCCCATCCCAGGCACTGAGCAGCCTGCCTTCCCAAGTACCCAAGGGCCCGGCATTCCAGGGCTCCATTCCTTGTCTCCACGCGCCCCCAGGTACCCAAGCCCCTCCCCCATCTGTATTTACATACCCAGGCCAGCGCCCTCCGGACTCAAATCCCTTTTCCTCTTCGTCAGATGGCCTCTCAGGGCTGGCCCCTCGTCCACATTAGCAGTACCTTTTCATTTCCCTCAACCGTGGGCAGATCTACCCGACCCTCAGCTTCCTCCTCCACCGCACGAGCAGCCTTTCCCTCCCTGAGCCACTTACTTCACCCACCCATATCTGCACTTGCAGTTCCCACGGCGCACAGCCGCAAGCCACTCCAAAGGTTTCATTGCCGAGTTGGGGGTGGCGTGTGCAAGGATGGACTGACTCCCATCGCGCTGGACGAAGCTTCAGGGGTGGCCGCAGCCATCCTCCACGTCCCACCTCTCTTATTTCACCTTCCCTGTCCCTACCGAGCTCCTAGAGGCTCCTAGAGCTCCTAGAGCACTGCTGGGTCCCAAACCCTCGCCTCAGGAGCCAGAGCTGCGGGGAGTGAAAAGTCGACTGGCAAAAACACACAGAGAGAAATGGGCAGATGCATATGGCAAGAGGGGCTGGGGGAAGGGCGAATGCAAGAACTAAACCTGCAACTTGCACAGCACGGGGTGAGCACCGCGCAGGGAAGGGTCACAAAAGTTTGCAGACTATTGTATAGCAGCCGGCTGAACAGGAGCAGAGGGTCGACTGTATCTCTCCAGGAGGAGGTCTCTCCCAGGGTCTGCGCAAAAGGGATCGGGGGGCTTAGAAAGGCATGGCTTAGAACTGAGGTAATAGTTCTCTACTTGTTCCTTGGAGGGACGGCCTAGGTACCCGGGGAGAGGGATGATCCCGCGCGCTGCGAAAAGCAACAGGCGGCTGCACCTTACCTTGCGCCAGTCCCGGGCCGGGGTGGCTGCTCCATCCTCGTGGCTCAGGGAGGAGGCGTTGGGTGCGTATGCTTAGGGGTGTGCGCGCTGCCAGGGCTGCAGCGGCCGCCACCTCCAACCAGCTGCAAGCCGAGCTGCCCACCTGGGACCGGGCTGGCCCGGCGGGCTTGGCTCCGGGCGAAGGCGGCGGGGTTGGTGCGTGGCGGCTGGGTCGCGGGACGCAGGCAGTGCGTGGCGCGGCTGGCGTTTTCGGGCGCCGCCACCGAGCGAGGGTGCGGCCCCGGGCTGCCGTGCGGGGCACGACTTGGCTCGCGTTGCTGCGGCGGCCGCTGCAGACCCTGCTCCAGGCGCCGTAGCCTTGCAGGAAGAGCAGACAAAGACGCGAGAGAGGCAAAGCGCCGCTTGCCCAGATGCAGTCGGCTCAGTCACTAGAGGGAAATCGCCTCCAAACCCAGCCTGGGGATGAGGGAGGAGGGGCGAGGCGGCTGGGGACTAGAAAAGCAGCAGGGAATTAACGTGACAGTCAGAGTCCAGCCAGCGCCTCGCCGGCGCTGCTCTCTCGCCTCGCCGTTGGGGGGTCCGGAAAGGAGAGAGGGGGCGGGGGCTGAGCGTTGGCTGCAGGAGACCAGCTGAGGTAGGAGTATTAACTCCCTCCGCTGCTCTCGCCTTCCTTCCTCGCACCCTCTTACACAGCTCTACTTGCAGCAGTCTATGGCCCCATTCCTTCCCCCATTTTTCTAACTACTGAGATCAGAGCTGAATTAAACTGGTGAAAGGAGCAAAACGTGCAATGGATTGATTGCCCTCCTTGGGGGAAAAGCGGAGGCTTAAAATCAATTCGACAAATGAGTGTTTACTGGGTGCCGAGTACTGTGCTCCTCTATTGTGAGGGAGGATTATGAATAAGGTACCCCCCTCCCGCCCCAGGTTCCATTGTCAGATCTCAGAATCAGTTTCCCCTGCAGTTCTGGAAGCCCAAAGTTTCGGGGTTGAGTTGTGGTCCCTGATCCCTACCCTCAACCCATCTAGCTTTCTAAAGCAGAAGAAGGTGAAATTCAATTTTCCCTTCTCCTTCCTGGGATGACTTTAATGTGCAGCCGAAATGGAGTCTCTAGGCCGCTTAAAAAGCGCGCGCACGCCATTGTGCGTGTGTGTGTGTGTGTGTGTGTGCGCGCGCGAGTGTGAGCGCGCTCGCGTTTGCGCGTGTGTTTTAAGAGTAAGTCAAATTACTGATTTTAGTGATGTTCTTATTTCATGATTTTAATTATTTACCATATCTGCACTAGACACCAATTTGGGGCAGAGGAACCCGGCTCTCCAGACTCTACAAATACCACCTTTTCTCTAAAGCTTTTTTCCACTACCCCAGTCCTCTGACAGAGAGGAAGAAATCTTTCCCCTTTCTTTGCCCTCTCAGAATTGTATTTGCCAATAACTTGCGGAACTTATATATTTATAGATTTATCTCTTCACTCACATATGAGTATTCCCTGTGCTTTTTGTTTGTTTGTTCTCACTGCAACATCCAGCAGTGTTTTGTATCTAATGGGTACTCAAGGAAAGCTTATCCAGTTGAAGGTCATTTTCTCCTTCAATATGAGCTAAATCTCACTGTCTCTAGAATTAAAGAGACTCCAGGGATGAAACTTTTGATTTAGGGTGTGGTGGAGGGAGCCACACATCCAGCTAGGCTCACAGTCCCTTTACTGGAAAGGTAAAAATATATATATATTTAATTCATGTTGGTCTCTAGACAATCAGTCTTCTTCCACTGACCACCTCTGCTTCCTGAATTCCCAAAAGCAGAAGAAAACCAAGCTGCTGAGCAACTGAATACAGCAAGGCATATATTTTCAGCTGCCAGCACCTAGAGCAAACCCATTCCAAGTGGAGAATGACCAAAAAATCTTGATTATTTCATGACCCGTGTCGAGTATGTTGAAAGCCTGCCAGTTTCCTCATTTCTATTGAGGCACTCTTATTCTGGATGCATTTTACAACAGTTTGAACAGTGTTACATCGCTGAGAGGTGAAGAAAATTGCTTTGTAGTTTAAGGATATTTAAATTTGCTTGTTTCTTTTCTGTCCCACCTTCTACAAATTACAAGATAGATACCTCAGATCAGGAATGCTCCATGAAAAAGTAGGTCCATAATGCAGGAGATTAGACTAAATGACTCTTAAGCTATCTTCTGTCTCTGAGACATTATGATACTGTGATTTGAAAGATTGTGGTTTAAAGTTTTTTTTTTTTTAATTTTTGTTTTTTAAAAGACATTTTAGAACACAAACACAGATACATTTGGATAGCAGGTATGTAATTTGGTGTAGTTTTTCTGAAGGAAAATTTGGCATTGCTGTTGAAAGCATAACATTTTTACACTTCATTTTTCCAGTGACTCTAATTCTTTAAATTCATCCTCAGGAAATAACTGAGGTTGAGCAACAAGATTTATCTACCTGGGTATTCATTGCAGTGTTGTTTATATTAGTGGAAAATTGAAAAGAAACAAAACTAAACTCAAAAGTCTACCAAGAGAGGAATGGTAAAATATTTTGTAAATCTATCCAATGGAATATCAGTCAGACACTAAAATGTTGTAGGTGAATAGGTGAATATTATCATGATTTATGGTTGTAATATAATTTTAGTCAAAAATTTCAGGTGCACAAAGTGAGATGTAGAATAGTAAAAAATAAAATCTGGAGTTGACAAATCT
Source organism: Macaca mulatta (assembly GCF_049350105.2). Lineage (NCBI taxonomy): Eukaryota > Metazoa > Chordata > Mammalia > Primates > Cercopithecidae > Macaca > Macaca mulatta. Next base: position 21,870,894 of record NC_133407.1, read on the forward strand.
GGGTTTGAAACCAGGCATTTCTACTTGCTGACTTTGTGATTATGGACCTGAACCTCCAATACATAGACTGTATAATTGGGTTGATTTACATTGTAGTATTGTTGCAATTAAGTGAAATAGCATTTATGAAGCACTTAGCATGGTGCCTAATACACAGAAAATCTCAATACATTAAATGGATTTATTTGGCAAACAAATGTATAAACATGAGGTTAAGGTATGATATATTTTCTGGTAAAAATATATACATATATAGACTCATTTCTACAGTAAGATATACTTCAAAATTACCAGTGGCTATCTCTGCTGGCACTGGGATTTGGGGTGTCTTTTTAAAAAAATAATCCTGTAGTAATCATAAAGTAAAATTATATAGTAAATAACAGCAGAATTTGTTTTTAATTTAATTGTCTTTTAATTAAAATACTACTAACTATGGACACAGGAAACCTCTCGATTTGGAAGTTCTCTGTTTTTGTTGATTCATCAACAAGTCATCAACATTACTTGTTGACTGTTGGTGTCACCCATGCTATAAAAAGGATAAACGACAGGGCATGGAGTTTGTCACCTCTGATATAAACTTAGATTTGTTTTGTAGCAACCAGAAGTCAAGTCCAGCTCAGCAAAATATGCTGTTTAATATAAAGAGCTGATTGGTTGCTACCCTTGCCTTGTCTTGACAGCCAATACAGAGAGAAGGAGAGAGGAAAAGGAGGGATCAGAAGCTATATTTGTAACTTTTGATTAGTGAACTAGAGAAGGAAGCCTAATGCTGCAGGGCCATGACCTTCACGTCTACTTTAGTGGCCCCTGTGGGTCAGAGATGGATGGTTTGTACAAGTTGTCTGTGTATATTACAAATGTTATAGAAATACAGAGGGGAATATGATTTATTGGTGTTTTCAGTTTAACTTTCTTTAGAAATAGGGACATACGATTGAAAAATCAGTATGTTCCAGAACATATTTCATGTAAAAGAAATTCTTTGAATTTTAAATTGTATTCCCTCTCTGAAACTCTTTACAGAAATGAAAATGCATTTCTCTGAGCCCAGGAATTGATTTTCTGAAATCTGAATCGTTGGGGTGCCTGAAACTCTGCTGTCTAATGGATGAATGGGATCAAAATGTGAAGATATGATTATCATGAATCCTTTGTACAAGGTGTTCCAGTTAACTACTAATAACAAGCCATCCTTAAACTTCTTGGCTTAAAATAACAGCCATCATTTATTTAACCTGAATCTAGAATTTGGACAAGGCTCACTGAAGAAGACGCACCTCTGATCCACTTCCCACGTGGCTCGCCACATACCTGATAGGCTGTGTTGGCTGTTGGCTATTGGTTGAGCATCCGACAGGAGCTGAGAGCCAGGGACCTTAGTTTCTCTCCATGCGGGGCTCTCCATGTGCATCACACCATAGGTTCTCAAAGACTTCCTCACCGCATAGCGGTTGGGTTCACCAGGAGAGCTCCAACAGGGGTCAGACCCTTTCCAGATAATGAAAACCTGAACAGTTTAGCAGTATCAATTGTACAAATTCATCCAGTCTTCAAACAATATCATAAATTTTAGCCCAGAACACACCAGGCAAACTGAACCAGTGGACTAATGGATCATTTGAATGACTTAGGCAAATGGATAAATTTTTCTTTCATTTATTGAGATAATTTCATCAACAATTGGAGTCTTAGTCAATAAATGAATTCATAATATTTTCTATATCAAAAAATTAATTATGTCTTCACATAGGGAAACTAAATTTCTCATGGTGTTTTTAAAGGCCTCTGCAATTTAACTCTCTTCCCAGTCCTATCTCATCACCTCCTCTAGTCTCTCATATTTATCCATCTTACCTGAGCCTTGTTTTGACTTGTATTAGGGCTCAATGTTGAGAAGTCTCCCTCTCTTACTAGACTCTAAGTTCCTTGAGAGCAGAGATTTTTTCAGTTTATGTCCCCACAACCCTCAGCCTTGAGACATGCATGAAGCATGTGCTTGATATACCCTATTGAAAAAAATGAATAATTCAACATCCCTTGGCTTTCTAATTCAATCATTCATTTTCCAAAATGGCAATATTGGTCATGAGCTACTTCACAGGGAAGCTAATTAATCCCTGAAACTGGAAAATGTTTTGAAGTTCCACAGTATTTTAGAAGCACACAGGAACATTAATATGTGTAATACACACATTATTATTACTTCCCTGACACATAAATGGTAAATAATCCCTTTTTAATGTGTTTGTTTTGGAGGTACTGGACAAATTTGCAGAAAGTAATGTACTGTTGACTCATTTCTACTAATGGACACCTGTGTGGACTGAATAAGATGTGATATCTTCTAGCTCTATTATTTGTTTATTTCTCCAACTTTCAGAGCTGCTATTTATACATTCTTCTTGCCAGAAAGGCGACCGTGACATGAGAATCTACCTTCTTGGGGTTCTATGTCTTAACAGATAGTATGGGTACCTAAATGATTCTAGGAGTGCCCCAGCCACATAATTACTGTGATGTAACTACAAAGCTGCATGATCTAATAGAGAATCCTTGCCCCAAGGTGGAACTGTCTCTTCTCTGGAAATTTTGTATAAGAAAACTAGGAGGGTTGGGTTAACATCTCTGGTAGCTAAAGCTGCAAGATATAAATCATAGGTGCAATGAGCAGGTATATTGTCTGCCATGTGGAGAAAGCCACACTGCAGTATGAGTGATAAAGCTGCCACACAGGTACAGATGTGAGAGACAGGGAAATTCCCTATAGCTTCTATGCCCCTGGATACAGCTATTCAAAGGTCCAGCCATGTCTCTGTTTTTCCTATAACTTTTTTATATACACTCATTTCAATAAGTTTCCCTTTTTACTTAAAGTCATTCAACTTTTCATTCCATCATTTAGGACCTAAAACTTTCAACTAATGCAACATCAAAGAAAGATTTGAGGAATGACTCTCAGAAAATGTTTAATTAAAAGTTGGAGAGAAGTACTTTGGGATGCTTTGATGGAAGGCTTATATTTTTCAAAGTTAAAAGCCCAAAAGCAACATAAACTGAACCTACTTTTCCAGACAATAAAAATAGGAACTTAAATATGAAAACGTGATCCCAGTGTTTGTGATTTACTGGAATGTAGACTTCATGAAGGCAGAGATTTGGATCCTTTGCCACTATATTCCAACAACTGGAATAGAATTCTACATAGGGTAGGATATTAATATTTGTTGAATGAGTTAATGTATTTACTTGTTGCATGTCTTTCTGAATCCCAGTAGAAATATGAAAAACTCTCACTTATTGAACTCATGCTATACAACAGCCATCGTGCTAAAATGTTGTCATAATTTCATTTCATTTTTTACCAGAAGTTGGAGTGTGGATGGAGGGGAACTGTGGACTGACAGGACTTGTTCTCATAGATAAAAACGGTTTGCTTAAGGGCACAGAGGTTCTGTATATTGAGGCTAGGGGTTAAACCCAGGATCATCTGTCTCCAAAATATGTGTTTTATCTACCATCCCACAGTCACATATTAATGTGTTTATAGAAATCTTTCCCGAGGTATTAAGCTGTAATGGGTAGAGCTAGACTGGTATTTTGCTTCATATATAATTGCAGCTTTAAATATCAAGGGTTTTATGAATAAAGAATTAGTTCCCATTTTATAGACAAGTAAGTGGAGGTCTATGGTGTTGCCTCAGTATTCATCAATGTCTTCTTTGAAAGTCTCATTATCAGGATGGAAGCTCTACTGTTGCTCCTCTTGCCTTCCCATGAGGAGACTTCATAATGCCTCACTCTCTTGTAGTTGTTGCTGCTCTAGCACATCACCTTTGTGTCTCCGTCCTCAATCCCACAGCTTCCAACTGCAAGGAAGCACCTGCTTCTCTATGCCTGGTTTTTTGAGGAGTGCTAGGGGACTTACTGCTCCATTAACAATAACTGATGAGAATTGATGGATAAATATCCCACACACAACTCCTCTTTTGGGCTGTCTCTAAGGCACGTTGTACACTGTGCCCCAGAAGTCCTCTATATGATTAAGCACTCATTACACACAACACTAGCTTGCCCCAAAACGAACTCTTTATAGGCTTCTTTCCCATCCCTCTCTCACTGCCCTACACCTCTACCAGAATTTTCCAAATAAATTTCTTGAATTCACACACTTATCCCAAAGGTTTGTATCTGGGATAACCCAAACTAAGGTATCTCTCTGGCCCATTCACTCTTGAACTCTGAAAGAGAGGGTCAAATTACCTGACTGAGAGTTTAAAAGAAGACACTGAAAATTATCCTTACATTTATCTCTTTTGAAGATGTCAAGTTCATAGAACATACGTGTTCAGACTGCACTCTGCATGCGCTTAAGGACTTGCCCTTTGGGGAAGGTCTTAGTTAGTGACTGAATGAACTAATCAGTTTACTTCAAAAGTAAGGTATTAGGACATATCAAAGTCCTTATAGATCTAAAATCATGTTTCCAATCAACTTTATTTGCAATACAGTGGACATTTTAATTTCCATCAAAATTAGCTTCACATGATTCATAATAGCCAAAAGGTAGAAACAACCCAAATGCCTCCATCAACTGACAAATGGAAAGATAAAATATATTATAACCATATAATGAAATATTACTTGGCCATAAGAAGGGATGAAGTATTGATACATGCTATAGCTTGGATGGGCCATGATACTATGGTAAGTAGAAGAAGAAGCCAGTCACAAAAGATCACATATTGTATGATTCTATTCACATGAAATGTCTGGGGCAGAGAAATGTACAGAGACAGAAAGTAGATTAGTGGTTGCTTAGGGCTGTGGTGTGAGTTGGAGATGAAAAACATGATACCTAAAGGGTGTGAGGTTTCCTTTTGAGGTGATAAAAATGTTTTAGCATTGACTGAACTGTTGGTTGTCCCATATCTGTGAATAAAAGCCATTGAGGTATATTCTTTAAGTAGGTGAATTATATCTCAAAAAACTGGTGAAAGTTAGCCCCACATGGTTATGCAAAATGTTAACGTTGTGTGAAAGATATATGAGAGCTCTGTACTATCTTTGTGACTCCTCTGTAAATATAAAATAGTTATCTCTTAAGGTTGTAATAATCAATTGAGATATTATATATGACACCACTGTATCTGGCAAATATTCTCTTTCCCCCTCATCCTTCTCCCTCTAACTAAAACAGGGGCCCATGTGGAGAGAGAGATATATATTATATGTACACATTATATATATAATGTAAAGAGTATATATATTATATATAGTATATATTTATATATTATATATACTTTATATATTAATATATATTTTATATACATTATATATTATATATATATACTTTACAGGTGTAAGATTTGGCCCGATAAGGTGTAGTTAATATCCCTATTACTACAATTTAATAGACATATTAAGCCAATTCAGTTTTCAATGCCAGAGATTTGGGCAAAACAATAAAGCAAGGTGATATCAATAATTGATGCCAATGTGGCCCTCCTCAGGAATTGTTTTTTCTTGTTTCTTTTGCACCCCATCATGGCCATTTTTGTTATTTGTGTGTGTTTTATGAAAATGGTAGCATTCCACCAGACCCACATGTAAGCCTCGAGGTGCTGATGCAGGCTTTCTTTTCCTTCTTCCGTAGAACTCGTGAAAGCCAGCACAATATTTCTGTTAGTTGGTCTGGAGTCAGTTCTGTTTCTAATTATGGGGTTTATTTTCTTCTTTTGTTGTAAAGTTTTCTCCACCCACTGGGGGTGTTTCAGGGATTTGACAGGGAAGCTTTCCCTGTGGTCCTGATTTCATCATAAGAAGCCAAGGGTATGGAGGAAATGCCCTTGCGGGAGTGGAGGCGGGGATTTCAGTCCTTTATCTAAACTTAAAAGGGACTAAGGAAACCACAGACAAGCCATCTAATCCCTGCAGGCTTCAGTGTTTTCTTCCGTAAAATGAGAGGATTGGCTTGAATGTCTCTAAAGTTTCACTCAGGCCTGACATTCTCTCAAAATGCAAGCATTTTCCTGAAGTTTACTGACAAGCAGTTGCCAAACACTAGAAGAGTGCTGATATGTTGCTAGCTAATATTATCTCTCATCTGTTCGCAGCATTTTGCTGGGAGATCATCAGTGGGAGCGGTTCAGTGTTCTGATGTCTGCTCTGAGGAAAGCTTTAGAGAACACAGGAAGAGGGAGTGATACAGAGGGCAGATTCCTCCAACATGGGCACGGATGCTGTTGCTCTGTTATGATGTTCACACAGACACAGAGAAACCAACCGAAGGCTAGTCTCAGTGGCTGAAAGATGAGTATTACATAAGTGCAATTTTACTTTCTGCGTTAATCTTTGCTGAGGTAATTGCCTTCATTCTATTTTCAGTGTGGTGTTGGCAGTATTGCATGGCCTACTGACAGTTGCTCAATAAAAATAGAGATCATACCCTAGAGAAAAAGCACAATATTTACTCGCAGCCAATGCCCCACTTCTATGAACCATGGTACTCAGTTCCTCAAGAGTTAAACGGAGAGAGGTGCTTGCTGGAGTTTTAACAGGAATCAAGGTTGAGTTGTATTTACAGGTTGTTGGGTTTGTTTGGCACACAACTATGTATACAAGGAGCCATTAACGATTTCAGCAAGCAGAGATCTTTCCAAAATGAGTACACATGAAAGCTATATTCTTCTCTTCACACACCACATATTCACTTTTAGGTCACCCTTACCCTCCATGTGCACCACCAAATGCAACTAAATGTACCTCCTAAATAACTATCTAATGGCCCACAGCACACCATCTCTCTCCCCTCTTCCCACCTGCTGTCTTGAATCATAACATTATTGTTTCTCATCTGAGTACTTCAATATTCTCCTAAAAGGTCTCACCATCCCTAGTTCTCCCCTTACCTCCCTTCCATTCTCTGCATAGCAGTTGGAGTGATCCTTTTAGTCTGCTAATGTGACTGACATGCCTTGCTCAAAATTTTTCAATGGTTCATGATAACATTTTAACTTCATTACACAGCCCACAAGTCTCATTATAATCTCCTGTCTGCCTATTTCACTAGCCTTACCCCCTGTCATTCTTCTTTCTTCTGTGGTACAACTGAGCTTAGATGCTCACAGTTCCCCAAAATTCACCACATTCTTGTGCCTCTCATTGAAATGCAGCCTGGAATGTCCAATTCATTCAGCCAGCTTCTCATCTTTTGTGTGTCTCTCACTAACACCCTCTTGAGCTCTCTTTCCTGATTCTCCAGGCAGACCTAAGGACTATTTCCTTCTCATTCTCAATGCTCAATCTACATTCTTCCAACATGTCTATAATCAAACTAGCATTGTCCTGGTAAACTCAAGTGTGATCATCTAAAGGTTGAGACCATGTATTGGGTCTTCATCTCCTTACCACCAAACCAGATACAAGGTGCTCAATACATGCCTAAGGAAGAGAATGGAAAGAACATTTACTAAGCACCTGAAATATGTCATATGCATACTTGTAATTTTTACTAAAGCTATGATATTTGGAAGGTGGGGAACAGGGAGGGAAACAGTGCATATTTTATGAGTTATATCTAGCAGAATGATAAAAGTAATAAGAGGAGGGAAAGATAATAATAAAAATCATGTATTTTGAAAAGGAACAAACCAGAAAGAAAAATTAATAAATCATGAAAGGGAAGGCAACCTAAGCATAATATTAAGGAAATAAAAACTTCGACTCCAAGTGACTTTCCCCCTACAGGCAGTAAAAAGGCTCTGGAGTTCTCACTATTAAAGACTCCTACCATATTTAAGGATGGCCTTGATGATGAAGCATTAGCATGCAGGATGGATTGGTAAGTGTCAATGTTCCAAGTAAAGGGAAGTTCAATCATCACTTTTCATAACCTGCAGAGATATTAAAAGAAAGTTTTTACTACAAAACTGTTTACCCACAGAATTTAATCATAGGTTACAGCAGAATTTTTCTCTTATCATCTTAAACATCAAAGACTTTGACTTTTAGTGGGGAGTATTGAGAGGTGAGGCTAGAGAAGCAGCAGAGAGGAAATTATAATGAGACTTGAAGACTGTAATACAGAGTTAACATTTTAACATAAAAGATATGGGGGCCATAATATAATTTTGAGCAAATTGTATCACAAGCACATTTTCAAGCTAGAAATCTCTTGACAGCTGTATTCAACATAGTGGGAATGTATAAAAGGGATGGGAATAGTGAGACCATTTAGGACTCTATCACAGTACTTGTATTAGTCCATTTTCACACTGCTGATAAAGACATACATGAGACTGGGAAGAAAGAGAGGTTTAACTGGACTTAGAGTTCCACATGGCTGGGAAAGCCTCAGAATTATGGCGGGAGGTGAAAGACACTTCTTACAGGGTGGCAGCAAGAGAAAATGAAGAAAAAGCAAAAGTGGAAACCCCTGATAAAACCATCAGATCTGGAGAGACTTATTCACTATCACAAGAATAGCACAGGAAAGACTGGTCCCTGTAATTTGATAACCTCCCCCTGGGTCCCTCCCGCAACATGTGGGAATTCTGGGAGGAAAAATTCAAGTTGAGATTTGGCTGGGGACACAGCCAATCCATATGAACACTCCAGGCAAGAAAAGTTGCTGCTCTGAATCAAGAAGACAAGAGGGTATGGGGAAGCATAGACCAATAAGAGAAGAAGATTCTGAGGTAAATTAAGGTATATGGCGTTATCTAAGTGACCCATGATACAATGGAGTCCAGTCATCCCTTCCTTGTACTAACTTAATGAGGCATTTCTAGCCCTTCAGAATTGCCATGACTAACAGAGCCCCAGACTCACGGTGGCAGACATGGTTGGTTTTTCACCCAAGGACCATCATCTTGTCCACCATTCTTCCATAGGAGAGCCGATTTCTCTTTACAGAGGCTGAAAATCTACTTTCTCAGATGCCCTTGCAGTGAAGAATGGGAAACAGACACGATTCCAGTCAAGGAAACCTAAGAAGAAGCTTGCTGGGAGATTTTTAGCAAAGACATTTTTCCTTATAAAAAGATCACAAGAGAAGCAGTATCCTTCTTCTCCTACTAATCATGAGCTTTGCCATGTCTATATGTGCTGGTTAGAATCAATGCAGCCATCTTGAGACCTTAAGGGAAAAGCCAGTATAGGGGAGTGGAACAATGGAAAGACCCTGTGTCCTTACTGAGGCCACCACCTACATCCAAACTTTGGTTACATGAGATAATACAAAATCTTATTTTAAAAGTTCTTACTACTCAAAGAGTGAGGTCAGTGGACCAGATGTATCAATATCACCTGGAACTTGTTAAAACTGAAGAAGCCTGGGCAGTATTCCAGAAATACTAAATTATAACATGCATTTTAACAAGATTTCCAGAATAGGTTTAAGCCACTTTTAATTGGGTATTTAGTTGTTTGGAGTTGGAGGAATCCACACACAGTTCCTTTTGTAACTAGAATTGATTGCATTTTTTGTTATTCTACAATGTTTGACCACCTCCTCTATCATAAAACACATTTTATTTTGTCATGTATATGTAATATGGTTAAAACTATCTATGATCATCTGACCTATGCAATTTACACATTCTTTAAGGGTAGGCTGTATATCCTATTCACTTTTATATTTCCCTTGCTACCTACCATTGAGCTTCGTGAAAATTAGTCATTGAAATATTTGTTGAATGAAAGAATAAAGAGTAATCGTTTCTTTGAAATTCGTCTGGCCAATGAGAATTTTAGAACTTCTGATAATTAGGTACAATGGATTCTAAGGTATGCTGATGATCTGCCTTAGGCTGTGAATGTATTCCGTTTTCTTATGCAAACAACTTTCCAGATACAGCCCTGTTCCACAGAGCTCTTCAGAGTCAAGATGCTCCATAAATCTTGGATCTTCTTTGAGGTGGGCCACATCACTGCCATTTTCCTGAAGCTTGGTTGTTACTGGAATAATGAACATCATCTCAAGGTTATGCCTGTCAAAATCACCAAATCCAGCCCCATTGGTACCACTCTAAACACATAGATTCTTAATTTAAAGTAATCAATGCCACAAATCAATCCACCATTTAGCATCAAGAATTGAACACTGAATAAGGTCAGGAAAGAAATCCCTGGCTTCCTAGAATTCAGGAAAAGCCTAAAAGGGGCAGACACATTCCATTCAGATGACTCTGCTTCCCTTAAATGGCTCTGGCAGGGGTCAAACTTAGAGAAGCTAGAATGCAAGGTTAAATATAGCAAATTGATTTATCTTTTTCATTTAATAAAAAAGCATCTATAGATTTCATAAAGAAGAAACTCTGCATATAGCTCATCCAAATAAAGAACACACACACACACAGAGACAGAGACACACACACACAGAAAGATGGAGAGAGAGAGAGAGAGAGACAGACGGAGGGAGAGAGAGAATAGCTCTAAGCTATCTTACATCACATGCACACATATGTAGCCATGTCATTTGACTTTCTGCTCTATCCATTATTTGTAAATATACTTTTATAGCCCATCCCATAAATCTGTGTGCTTGTCTGCTTCCTCAGCATCTGGCAAAGCAATAGACATTGCAGTTATGGTGATCAAAGCTCAAGACCTAAAGAAGAAGAGTTCTAAGCTACGGTTCCAGCTCCATTCTGATGAGAGGTTAGAAGTGGACCTATATCAGCCTCAGTATATATATATATATATATATTTTTTTAATTTATTTTTATTTTTTATTTATTTTTTATTATACTTTAAGTTCTAGGGTACATGTGGATAATGTGCAGGTTTGTTACATATGTATACTTGTGCCGTGTTGGCGTGCTGCACCCATCAACTCATCAGCACCCATCAACTCGTCATTTACATCAGGTATAACTCCCAATGCAATCCCTCCCCTCTTCCCCCTCCCCATGATAGGCCCCAGTGTGTGATGTTCCCCTTCCCGAGTCCAAGTGATCTCATTGTTCAGTTCCCACCTATGAGTGAGAACATGCGGTGTTTGGTTTTCTGTTCTTGCGACAGTTTGCTGAGAATGATGGTTTCCAGCTGCATCCATGTCCCTACAAAGGACACAAACTCATCCTTTTTGATGGCTGCATAGTATTCCATGGTGTATATGTGCCACATTTTCTTAATCCAGTCTGTCACTGATGGCCATTTGGGTTGATTCCAAGTCTTTGCTATTGTGAATAGTGCCGCAATAAGCATACATGTGCATGTGTCTTTATAGCAGCATGATTTATAATCCTTTGGGTATATACCCAGTAATGGGATGGCTGGGTCATATGGTACTTCTAGTTCTAGATCCTTGAGGAATCGCCATACTATTTTCCATAATGGTTGAACTAGTTTACAATCCCACCAACAGTGTAAAAGTGTTCCTATTTCTCACATCCTCTCCAGCACCTGTTGTTTCCTGACTTTTTAATGATTGCCATTCTAACTGGTGTGAGATGGTATCTCTTGTGGTTTTGATTTGCATTTCTCTGATGGCCAGTGATGATGAGCATTTTTTCATGTGTCTGTTGGCTGTATGAATGTCTTCTTTTGAGAACTGTCTGTTCATATCCTTTGCCCAGTTTTTGATGGGGTTGTTTGTTTTTTTCTTGTAAATTTGTTTGAGTTCTTTGTAGGTTCTGGATATTAGCCCTTTGTCTGATGAGTAGATTGCAAAAATTTTCTCCCATTCTGTAGGTTGCCTGTTCACTCTGATGGTAGTTTCTTTTGCTGTGCAGAAGCTCTTTAGTTTAATTAGATCCCATTTGTCAATTTTGGCTTTTGTTGTCATTGCTTTTGGTGTTTTAGACATGAAGTCCTTGCCCATGCCTATGTCCTGAATGGTATTACCTAGGTTTTCTTCTAGGGTTTTTACGGTATTAGGTCTAACATTTAAGTCTCTAATCCATCTTGAATTAATTTTCATATAAGGAGTAAGGAAAGGATCCAGTTTCAGCTTTCTACTTATGGCTAGCCAATTTTCCCAGCACCATTTATTAAATAGGGAATCCTTTCCCCATTTCTTGTTTTTCTGAGGTTTGTCAAAGATCAAATGGCTGTAGATGTGTGGTATTATTTCTGAGGACTCTGTTCTGTTCCATTGGTCTATATCTCTATTTTGGTACCAGGACCATGCTGTTTTGGTTACTGTAGCCTCGTAGTATAGTTTGAAGTCAGGTAGTGTGATGCCTCCAGCTTTGTTCTTTTGACTTAGGATTGTCTTGGCAATGCGGGCTCTTTTTTGGTTCCATATGAACTTTAAAGCAGTTTTTTCCAATTCTGTGAAGAAACTCATTGGTAGCTTGATGGGGATGGCATTGAATCTATAAATTACCTTGGGCAGTATGGCCATTTTCACGATATTGATTCTTCTTATCCATGAGCATGGTATGTTCTTCCATTTGTTTGTGTCCTCTTTTATTTCACTGAGCAGTGGCTTGTAGTTCTCCTTGAAGAGGTCCTTTACATCCCTAGTAAGTTGGATTCCTAGGTATTTTATTGTCTTTGAAGCAATTGTGAATGGAAGTTCATTCATGATTTGGCTCTCTGTTTGTCTGTTACTGGTGTATAAGAATGCTTGTGATTTTTGCACATTAATTTTGTATCCTGAGCCTCAGTATATTTATATCAGTATTTCTTTAGATGATGAACACTCTTCAACTTCAAAGTTTGGAGTGGATGAGAAAAATCATACAATTACTTAGAGGAAGTAGTTTCAAAAATTTCTTAGGAGTTTTGTAAAATAATTTAGAAGAGGTTGTCACTAAATCTTTCTGTCTGTTTTGACAATTTTATCTGTCCATTTATGGACAGCTCTAATTGGGCAAAGAAACAAATGTGATGTAGCAAAATAATTCTCAGCAGTGCCTATAATCAACATTTTCAACCAAAAGCTAAACTTTATTGCACCAAAGTGCCTGATAAAGCCCACAAAACACACAGACACACACACACACACACACACACGGACAGCTGTGGCTATAAGTCCTCAACTGTCCTTTGAAAATAGGCAAATTACAGAAGCTATTTAAGGATCTGAGAATGCCCAATAGCAAATTATATCTGTTTAGATTACAGTTTAAATTGACAAAATCAATCCTCTAATTGGTAAGGGCATTTTTTTTTTCTCACAGAAGGAACTAATTTTATGTTTATATTAATAAGATAGTTTTGAGGTTCTATTCATTTGAAATTCATTGAAAGTTAATTCCCCAGAAAGAACTTGGTTAACCAATTTATAGAGCTTCTAACTTGGATTAACAGACGTCTTACTGAGATTTATGATAAACACACAGGAAGCAAGAGAGCCCCAAGAGGTGCAGTGGCTTGCCCAAGCACACACAGTTAGAGGCAGAACCAGGGCCACAGACTCATTGTCACTTTTGCTTAGAGCTGTGATTCTCAACTAGTGGCAATTTTGTCCCCCAGGGAACATTGGGCAATGTCTGCACATATTTTTCATTGTCACAACAAGCAGGAAGGCACTAATTGTTTCTAGCAGGTAGAGGTCAGGGATGCTGCTAAACATCCTAAAACACACAAAATAGCTGTCCAACAAAGTGGTGCCAAGGCTGAGAAACCCAGCGATAGAGTCACTTTCAAATGTAAAAGTATGTGCACGCATGTGTGCACACATACACACACAAACGTGCCAATAAATGCAAAGATGACAAAAAGAGGATAAAATAGCTATCTAAATTATTTCTAACACTTGTTTATAAGCAAAATCAAGAATAGTAATAACAACAGCAAGCCTTAGAGTTTTCTATGACTCTTCTCTTTCACTCATACTTGACTTCCAATGTCAGCATATCTTGTCATCTCTACTTTCAAACTAGATCCCCAAATCAGCTGCTTCTCGTCACCTTCACTGATGACTCCTAGCTCTGGTCATCATTATCTTTAGTATGGACCGATGCATTAGCATCCTAAGTGGTATATCTTCTTCAGCTCTGTACCTATTCAGCCAGTTTTCAACTCAGCAGCCACAATAACTTTAACAATGAAAACCTGATCATGTCACTTCCTTGTTATAAAGCTTAGTTCTCCACTCAGACTAACACTATATCCCAGTGTACTATTGCAAATATGTGGGGCATATTTTTGGCTGTCATGATAAGCTCGGTGCTACTGGCATTTAGTACCTGGGGCCAAAGAAAGCTAATTTTCCTGCCATGGGGGAGGTTATGGAGAACTGACTTGACCAAGCTTGTTAGCACCTCTGGTAGGATGCAGTAGTTCATTGCCTACCCCACTCTCCATGTTGCTCTCTGTGCTCCAGCCATTGACCTTCTCCCATGGTCCTTGGACCTGCCAATTATGTTTTAATATCAAGGCGTTGATACTAGTTGATGCCTACCTAAAAACCTCTTCCCCAATTACCCAAATATCTTACTTCCTCTCTTCATTCACGTATCTCACTTAAATTGTCATCTCATTAGAGAAACATTAAGTCACAATCTTAACCAAAGTGTTAAATATTAGTTAAGAATTTAACTAAATTATTAAATTATTATCCCCTTCATTAAAGTGAGGGGTTAGTCTGCTGAATGTTCCTTCATTTCACTTATCAATAGCTAATATTATTTTGTTCGTGTATTCTGTTTATTATCTGTTTTCCTATGAGAAAGTGAGCTCCAAGAGGGCAGGGGTTTTGTCTACTCATCTTTGTCTCTTTGTGCCTAAAACAGTGCCTGGACAGAAAAATTAGAATAATGTGCAAGGAGTGAACAAATGAATGCATACTTTCACTTAGACAAAAGAAAATCCCGCTAGAAATGTGCGTGTGGTCAGAGTGGAGAGAAAAATCATAAATTTCCTCTTACCCTGGTGGTGGTGCATTTTAAAAGCCTAACATTACCAAAAAGAAAATCCCACACTCATCAAGTATTGCTTTCAAAATTATACTTAAGAAATAGTACTAATTGTTCTGTTTATTATTTGGTGAACATACCTTTGTGGACTGAGTATTACAAATAGGTCAGGATATTTTTCTAATACTTCAGGTATCATGGACAAAAGGGGAAACATTCAATTTGATCTATTCACAGAAGATATAATTAATACCCTTATTAAGGGATACCAAATTTTATGGACTATTTTGTGCTGACAATATTAAATGTGTAAACTCGGTAGGAATGGTGAAGTAAGGAAAATTCCTCTTCATTAACTTTGATGGGAGCTGGGAGTCTGACAAAACTGCAATTGCCTTGGGGTCTGGTTTCAGGCCAAGGAGACAAACTTCTTTCAGAGGAAAGTTTGAGTTTGGAGAGACTGGCTCCCAGAAGTCCTCTGATTAGCAAGCAAAATATGCTGTCATCTCTAATCAAACTTTTCTTAGCTCTGATTGTCCCCATACATCATCTTTAAGCCCCTGGCTAAAGAACCACAGAGGTGTAGCAGAGCAAGGAGAATGTTGTTATGGAGAAAGAAGCACCTGTAATACTCATCATTTGGATATAGGGACCCCGTGTGTTTTGGGTCAGGTTCCATAATATGAGAGCCTGTGGTGGGTATTTTGGTGAAAGTGTTTTATTAGGAGCTACTGTCCAGAGAAGGGGAGGAGAGAAAGCAGAATAGGGTCAGAAGAAGAATCTAAACTAGGATGTAGTCTTAACAGGAATCTAGCCTTAGTCTGACCTTATGCAGAGCTCTGGAATATGAAGTATACTGCAGAATTGGTCCTCCTAAAAGCAAGGAAACCAGCCTTTCATGCCCTTTGGCAGTCCTTGGCCTTTGGCTGCTCAATAGGATGGGATGTCACCTCCCTGGTGAAGAGCTCCCATTCCATGGAAGACAATTCTCTAAGAAGGAGGCAGCTATGAGACTGGAGCAACCAACAATCATGACAGCTGTTGGGGAAGAAGTGCCCCTATACTTTGAAGGGCACTTGGATGAGGGAGCAACAGCATTTGCCTGTCTGCCAGTGGCTCAAAGAGACGTGAATCACAAATACAATTAGTTAGAAAAAAAATACCCCAAATTACCCTAAGTATCACTGCTTGGCACAGCATTATTCACAGTGGCCTTGGGAATCATGTCTGGCATCCTGAGGGTTTTCTGAGGGAATTCTGCTAATATAGGGCAATGTCCACATGGTATTTGTAAAGCCAAATAACATCTTCTTCTCTCCTTGAAATTCTCCAAGCCTTTTACAAAGAGTGGTACTAACAAGTCTCAGAGAATAGTGGACAAAACTAAGAAAAGATGTTAAACATCAAATTTAAAAGTTAAAAAGAGTCTATTTACCAATAACTTTGAATAACGATCAACTGAAACCATTTCAGCAAGTCCTTTAGAAATCTTATTTGCAGGTATTTTGTTTTACTAATGTTCTTTTTAAAATAATTCTCTAATGCAGCTTAAGGTTTCCCAGCCTCAGCACTACGCACATTTTGGGCCAGATAATTTGGAGCCGTCCTGTGCATTGTAGGGTACTGATACAGTTTGGCTGTGTCTCACCTTGAATTGTAATAATCCCCACATGTTGTGGGAGGGACCCAGTGGGAGGTAATTCAATCAAAGGGGCGGGTTTTTCTGTGCTGTTCTCGTGATAGTGAATAAGTCTTATGAGATCTGATGGTTTTACAAAGGGGAGTTCCCCT